>NC_136422.1:119535000-120735000 GCF_052625555.1 Lactuca saligna
ATTTGACCACCTAGTATTTTAAAAGTGTAAAATACACCCTATACTATATATAACATTAAAAGTCTAACATATATATATATATATATATATATATATATATATATATATATATATATATATATATATATATATATATATATACATATGTATGAGTAAAAAAGACAGTCTTACCGTTAGTAGGCCTCATTCACGAAGCTGGTCTATAAGGGGTGTTTAAGGAAATTGTCTATAAAATGGCGATTGAATGGGTATCCACTCTTACCCACCGCACTCTTGACTAGTGGAGGGTCGTTAGCCGAACGGGTAGGATAGGACAGAAACCTTCCATTATAAGTATAATAAAGTATAAAAGTAACTGAATGCTTTCATAAAAATTCCCAATCTTAGTTACTTTAGGCAAAAGTGAATTGATGCAATTCCATGAAATTACACTTTGTGCCCTTCCTAAGGCGTTAGTGGAGCGCGTGTGGTTAACCGGCACACTAATTGGTTCTAAGCAAAGGTATCAAAGGGTGACTCAATGTTTGGCATAGTTCGGTGGAGTGTGTGTGGCTAACCGGCACATCGAATTGGTGACCGTAACATGTAAGGGCACCATGTAAGTTTGCATGGTTATTCACACCCGTTTTGTGATCCTCGGCATCCCAGTCATAAACTAGAGGAGCATATCGAGATTTAAACATGCCATTGAAAAGTTCAATGAATCTCATAGGATCTATGAGTTTTCAATACATTTAAAACTTAATCTATTTTTCTTTTTTCATGGTGGAAAATTAGTGAATCGTTATTCACTTACCCTCAAATGTTCTGCAATTAGGGTTACGACATCCCTCTCTCGAGTTGTGGAATATTGTGTTGGGTCCTAGCCTTAATATCTCATTTGGGTGATTTATTAAGGACTCAATCATTCAACTAACTTGAATTTGTTTTCTCCCGTTTTGTAGATGTCAAAGTACGACAACTATGGTCTTCCCAAATCCCATGGAACAGGCATTCCACATGAAGATGATATTCCACGATTTGATCGAGGAACAAGAAATCATGCTTCACTTCCTCGTCCTCCTCCCGTTGTTCTCCCTAACCCACAAGATCAAATAATTGAAAGGTTCAATGTCACTAAATCCCTATTGGAAATGAAACATGAAGATGGTAAACCCGGGTGTGCCCACATTCTAGGAATAAAATCACACATCGATAAGTTGCTAATGTTGGGTGCGTTATTCCCTGATGAGTTGGCTATAGGCTGGCTTCTACAGTCACTCCTTGAATCATATAATGAGTTCAAAAGAAAGTATTATATGATGGATCATTGCATAAACCTCATTGACCTAACTTCCGAGGACGTTCTAGGCGAACCGACCTGCGTTTGTTGCCAAGAGAAAGGGCATTGGATACAAGTCTGCCCTAAGAGCCTGAAGAGTCCAGAAGATGGGAGAGTCAAAGAGTATGGTTGTGCTTCAGGTAAAATCCACTATCTAACTCCATTAAGTTCCTATTCGTTGATTCTTAATACATGATGCGATAAGATTGCATTTGAATGTTTTGCAGGATTAGTGAAAAGAGAGGAAGCTGGATGGAAAAGCAAGATGAGTCTAATCACAAAGAAATGGATCTCGATCGCATGGACTTGAAGATTAGATTTTGAGCTTATAAAGTTATGATAGAGTTGTTAGGAATATTTATTACATAGTTTCTCAATTGATTTTGCATTGTAAGGACATATGATTTCCGCTGTTTTATAAATAAAATAAATTTTGGTTTGACTTATTTATTTATTTATTTCCTTGCAATGAAATCGTTATGAAAAATTGATGTTTGCATATTTCTACAACGAATGGATGTGATTCTTAATTATGTTAATTGTAAAAATGTCAAGAATTTACCAAATAGGGAGAGTTTCTCATCATCCAAGTTTCAAGTGGACAGAAACTTGAAATCATACAACAAGTATTGTATGATGAATGAAAAACTTCCACATATGGAAAAATTAGAATAATTCGTTGACAAAGTGTCAAGTGAAGGACTAGGAGATCAACTACACAAAGTTGTGCCTAGATCAAGTCGACCACAAGAGTAACAAAGATATTCGTCATGATTTACTAAGTTTAAGTAAATATGATTACACTTATGAAATTAAGTGTAATTCTCAGTTGATTGAAAAAGGTTTATATCAATAGCAGAACGAATAAGAAAAATCAAGTAGGCAGAAAGATAAAAGTTTCTCTATTCTAAGAAGAAGGGAGAGTACCTTTTATCATACGATATGTCTTAATGATTAAGAACCATATCACAATTGATCCTCTAAGTGAATCTTAGTGCAATTGTATGTCTAAGAAGAGGAATCAAGAATTGAAGAAATGGTTAAATCAAGAAGTCAATCATACTTCGTTCGAAAACAAGTCTTAAAGTTAAGATTGTGACATTGAGTGACAAGTCTTAAGAAGGTTTATAACACTCATCAAATGTAGAATATGGAAAAGGTTTTCTTATTCTTGCACATTTGAAAATTGAAAATTGTGATGTCTTGGATAAGACAAAGATCAACTAGGACCAATTTTGTGAAGTGTTTTGTCTTGATAAAAACTACACTAACTCTTGAATATTTGTTTGTCAAGAAATGTTTTTTTGACAAAAGAATCTTATATGTCAAGGAGTCAGTGGGATTCTTAATGATCTTGAAAAGTTTCAAGAACTGATCAAGAATAAACCTTACCGATCATCACTAGCACTCGACTTGAAGTTTACAACCTATCGTGTTGACATTATCTTGCTTCTATGCAATTCCAATAAAGTTAATTATGCATATGAGTTCTATGATTTCTCATTTGAACGCATAAAAGGCAAGCACCTTGATCAATGAAAAGTACATTGATAAGAAACGGTGAGCTACTTAACTACTTAGAAGACATGGTAGGTAGTCGTGTTACCATAAGGCAAGAAATCAAGATTGAGAAAGATCGGTCCATATGAGTTTGAATTTGTCGTAAACTTTGTTTTTGACAAATTCACATGGATAAGAACACATACACCATTAAAATCTAAGTGTCATAAGATTCCCCCCTTCATGAAAATGACTGTGAGTAAATGCATTCACTAAGAAAGATTTTAAGATGATAGCGATTGTGAAATTGTATTCTCAAATTCGATTATAGTTACGATATCCCTTTCCATGATCCGAATTGTGAAATTTGGCAATTAGTCTGAATTGTTTAAGACACACATATGAGCTATCTTGAATAAAGGTGTATGAGATTAAGAAGCTTAGATAAAGATCATCAAACCATTAGGTATTAGAAATATGAACTTAAAGAAATTCAATAGGCATTGTTTTTCTAAAAGTTAAGCTATTTCTGAATACGTGTCAAAGCTAGTGGGAGCATAAGTGTTATGTTTATAATAATCATCGTAATAGTGGGAGCATAAATGTTATGATTGCATGACTATTAAGACAAGTATTGCAAGTTAGCAATATTAATTATAGAAAACAAGAGTCATACTTTGCAAAGTTGTAAGGGTTGAATAGTTGTTTTTCTATAATTAAGGGAGAGAATATTGTAATTCAATTCAAAACTAAAGGCTTAGGTTATGGAATGTTAATAAACTTAGTCAAGGATACATAGTGAGTTCTAAAATTTCGATTATGATTACGGCATTCCTCTTCATAATTCGATTCATAAGAACGTGACACATAAGATATTATGGAAGAAGATTGATAAAGTATCAAATCTTTATGTAAGACATTATGCATCGTGTCCCATATGCTTCGGGTATATGATAGATTGCAAATGCTATACCATTCTAAAATTTTCCAAATGTCTAGCGCATTTAGAGGGAAAAGGACTAGACTCGGTTTTGACTAAGATAATTAAACGACTATCAAAGGACGATCCAAAGCTTGCTAAGGATTGGTCGCTTGTGAGTAGTTGGAAGTATGATATTGGATGGAGCATATCCACATTATTATGAATAGATAAGATTCTATTAAGAATGAGTTGTCATATGGTAAGTATGGAAAGGTTTTCATATTGGGAGTTGGATATTAAGAATCTATATCTAGATTAGAAACTTTTATGTATGAAGGATGTTCAAAGGAATGTACTTTGAGTGAGAGACATCACATCTATGGAATTGTCTTGGAACAATTTCCGATAGAGAGTTTTGTAATTTCATTGGAAATAGTCCTTGTGACTTTATTGTAGTGATATTACGAAAGGATCATTGCATAAAATGTTAGAATCTAGCGTATTCTATAAGTGGCAAGAATTTGATATTCTCTCACTCGTAGAAAGGATTGGGAGTTGTGAAATGAGTATGATTGGTAATGTGTTCATTTGATCTATTTCACAAAGTAAGAACCATAAGAAAACATTATGTGCATGCTAAGAGCATAGCACAATTATAATTATGATTCAAGTAAAAAGTTGATCACCTGAAACAACAAATAATGAGTAATCAATCTGGTGAAAAATAAAAGGTGTTTTATTTACACTCAAAGGTTTGAGACCATATGGGATTAGTATTATTCTTGTGTTTCACCTTGCATGTTTTGACATCCTGAATAATTTAATTGGTTCTGAACAGTTAAATTATTCGAACGGACCACAGTTGTTCAAATGTTGGAAGTAGGTATGAATGAAGAATGTCGTGAATTGGTGTGTAGATTGTCTAAAGTGTATTAGACATAAGCAATTGTTTGCTGCAACGTTCATGAGTACTTATGAATATGATTTGAGCATTGGATTAAACCCACGCTCACTTGGATCACATCATGGATTTTATCACGAGTGATTGGTGAGATAATAACATCTTATATTCTTGAAACCGAGATGTGTGAGTTGTATCTTGTGAGTCGGTTGCACATTGATAATATGTAAACGCACCAGTAACTTGGTGTTATAAAACATATTGTTGTGTGTGATTTGGTGAGTGAGTGCAAGCGAGCATTAAGTCAAAGTTTATCCATTTTTTATCCAAAGTAGGATAAAAGCGATATCCGTGGGCCCCTCAATGATTTAGTGATGGCACCTAAGCACTTGGCCAAGCCGGGACTAAATTGATGTGTTCAATTGTAATCTGTTGTCAGTCATCATAAATCTAAATTCGTGAAACAACACATAGACAGAGAGAATGATTTAGATCCATGTCTCAGTCTATAAGACAATATCTAGAATGGAGGAATATATGATCCCTTATCTGAAGGACATGCGTATCTAATAAGATCAGAGTTGACAGCGGCTTTAGAAAGCTACGATTGCAGATCAGGATCTGAAGTCATATGCGGAATAGTTATTAGACTTATCTAAGTGGGAGACTGTTGGATTAGTGTCTAAGTCCATAACTATTTTGGTATGTACTTGACCCGATGGTGCATGGTCCTTTTGGGTTGCCTTCACCAAAGCTACTTGATATGATGAATTATGGAGAGAAAGGATTAAATATGATTTATTAATATATTATGAGAATAATATGTTAAAGGAGAAATCATATTGTTTAATTAATATTAGTCAAGAATTAATAAGAATTAAGTTTGTGGCTAAAAGAGATTAATTAAACTTAAGGGACTGGAATTGTAATTATAAGATAATTGCAATTGGGCTATGGATTACCTTATTATATAAGGTTGGACGAATTCTATGGGGAACCCCATTAGAAATCATCCAAGGCCTTTAAGAAAGGAGTCCATGGGTTGCTTAGGGTCTAAGCATCCAAATTAGGGTTTCCTAGTTTAAAACCCTAATAGCCTACATGTATAAATAGTACCCTTAATCCTCAAAAACGTGGAGAACTAATTGGTTAGGGTTTCCACATGTTTTGGTGCAGCCTCCTTCTCTTCTCCTTTTCATCCTCTTGCTCTTGGTGTTTGTGAGCCATTAGATGAGTGACATTTGTGACTCTAAGCATTCTAATGTCAGTACAAGAAGGAATTGAGATTGTTATTACTATATAACAATCAAGGTATGATCTAAACCCATATTCATATGTTATATTGATTAGATCTAGGGTTATAAGTCTTGGATTAAAAGCATGTACAATAGAGAAACCTAGATCCTAGCTTTAGGGTTTGCATGAGCACATAGGATGTCTTTTAGCTAAAACCCATCAAAAATAACTATAACCACGTGTTATATCTTTTATTATGACTATTGACACATTTGACTCACATGTTTAATATTATATCGTGAATATTGGTTTAATCTTACCCACAAATAATTAAACGCTAACCATAAAAAAGCTATACTAACATGTTATTTCCTTTATTATAGTTATTGATCATAAAATTATTGGACAAGATCTTTTCCTATAATGAAAGATTGTAATAACACTGATTAAATATAAGATTACATGGGCCCCATGGGCTAGGTAAGTACAGGGCTAAATCCAAATACACGCTATCTAAATGTACAATACAATAATACACTAATACACTAACACTCAAACTGGTCTTTAAATTTGTAAGCAAAGAAGATGGAAGTCCTTTGATGAAGATATCTGCGTAATGAAGGCTAGAAGGAACATGTAGAACTCTAACATGACCAGTTGCAACCTTGTCACGCACAAAATGAATATCCATCTTTATGTGTTTGGTGCGTTGATGTTGAACAGGATTTGTAGACAAATAAACAACACTAATATTATCATAGTAAACAAAAGTTGCCTGAGAAAGAGGAGTGTAGAGCTCACAAAGAAGATCTCTCAACCAATAGGTTTCTGTTGCTATATTGGACACGCCACGGTATTCTACATCTAAACTTGAACATGAAATGGTCTGTTGGCGTTTAGAGGACCAAGATAATAAATTATCACCCAAAATACACACTAGCTACCGGTGGACGAACATGTGTCTGGGTAACCCCCCCCTAATCAGCATCAGAATAGGCTATGGGATTTGTTGTGGGAGAGTGATGAATCTGTAGCCCGTAGTCTAACATCCCACGAACATATCGTAAGATACGTTTAAGAGCATGAAAGTGAGGTTCATGGGGATTGTGAATGAATAAACGAATTCATTGCACGGAATATGATAATTCTAGGTGAGTAAATGTAAGATACTAGAGACCACCTGCGAGGCTTCAGTATAGGGTCAGATTAGTGACGAGATCGCCTGAAGAATCTAGTTTGGACTGAGTATCAGCAGGTGTGCGACACGGGTTACAGGTTAACATGTTGGCACACTCCAAAATTTCCAACGCATAGTAGTGTTGGGAAAGGAATATACTATTAGAGTCTTCTGTAACAGAATGCCCAGAAAGTAAGATAAATCACCAAGATATAAGCAGTGAATAATCACAAAGACTATGTGTAGAACTGATCCTGGTGATATATGATGCAAATCGTTGATACCAAGCTTGTGGAGCATGTTTCAGACCATATAGAGACTTCTACTATTGGCAGACATGGTCAGGATGATTGATAACTCTAAACCCAGGCGGTTGGTGCATGAAAACCGTTTCATTCAGTTGACCATGTAAGAATGCATTTTTTACGTCTAACTGATGAATTGGCCATTTCGAGAGGTGGAAAGACTAAGAACCGTACCAATTCTATCCAATTTTACAACCGAACTAAATGTCTCATCAAATTCAATTCAGAGGTATTAACTTTTGGCATTCACTACCAAGCGAGCTTTGTATCGCTCAAGTGTACCATTTGTGTTATATTTCTTTCTAAATAACCACATAGAGTGCACAATGTTAGCATCTATAGATCTTAGAGGAACATACCATTAGAAATAAGAACACGATATTCATCCTTCATGGAAATGGTCCAATTGGGGTCCCAAAGAGCTTGAAGGTGAGACCTAGGAAGAGGAGACTCGGTGGTTATGTGTAGATTGAGACGAGAGATAGGTTGGAATATACCCACATGACCACAGGTGACCATAGGGTGATTTGGTTGAGGAGATGGTGGAGAGTTGTTGGGAGGACTATGTGAGATGGGTGTAAATGCTGCTGAGGTGGCCGTTGACAATGAAGGAGAGTCAGTTGGTGTTGTGAAGTGGCTATTAGAAGACGAAGAAGAATGTGGCATGAGAGGGCTATTGACAATCGAGCTAGCCGAGTGATTGTCGTCAGTAGAAATATGGTTGTCGGAATCTGATGGGTTTTGAACATTCTAACACTCTTATGGTGTACATGCAACCCTAGATGCTTTGCATCTATGTTTTCTCTAATATACATGCAAACTTTGTTTTTCCAAAGCATCATCCTAACTAGCATACAATGGAGTATCTTTAATACAAAATTTCTAGTTAGATGACATACCTTTTGTTGTAGTTGGAAACCTTGTTGTGTTTGCCTTTAAGAACTTGGTACCAATAATGTGAATGCCTCAAATGGAATCACAACACACCTTGGAAAAAAGGGTGACTTTTGAGAGAGAATCCCTTGCTCTAAAAAATGCCTCTCATGAACTCCAAGAACATAGGTTAGATTTTAGCTTTGGAGCAACATATATATAATGTAGGATTCCAAGGGTCATGGGTAAACCCTAATCTATACCCATGGGTTTATGATCCATAGTTCATGTGGCCCAACTCTTTATGTATGCATACATAAACTTAGTCCCCCATGGATCATAAGCCCAAACATATATAACTAATTTACACAAGTAGTCCCCATTGATTTAATTAGTCTTTTTTGATCACAAAATTAATTCCAAATTAATTCTTGATCAATATAATTAAATCATATGATTTTAAGTACATACCAATAATAGTTATGGACTTAGACACTAATCCAACAGTCTCCTACTTGTATAAGCCTAATAACTATTATTGCAAGTACGACTCCACAACTCGACTAGCAATTGTAGCTCTTAAAAGTCGTTGTCGAAACCTGACCTAGTCAATGACGCGTCCATTAGATAAGGCATCATATATTCCTCCATTCTAGATATCATACAGACTGAGACATGAATTATAATCATTATCTCTGTCCATCTGTTGTTTCCCGATTTCCGATTTAAGATGGCCGACTAATCGAACAAATCAAATCAGTCCAAGCTTGGCCAAGCACTTAGGGATGTCATCACTAAATCATCGAGGGTCCCAAAAATATCACTTTTTTCCCTCCAAGGGTAAAAGTAATGGATAAACATTGACTAAAATGCTTGCTTGTACTTACTCATCAAATCACATAAAACAATATGTTTTATAACACCAAGTTACTGGTGTGTTTACATATGCCAATGTGCAACCGAATTGTAAACTAAAACTTCACATGTCTTGGTTCCAAGAATATAATATATTATTATCTCACAATCACTTGTCATAAAATCCATGAAGTGATTCAGATGAGCGTGGGTTGAATCCTTTACTTAAATCATATTCCAAGAGTACTAATGAACACTGCAACTATGTGTAGAACACCTAGACAAACTACACACCCATTAATGACAGTCTTGCCTCAATACCTACTTCTAAAGTATGATCCACTGTAGATGGTTTTAATAACCAAGTTATTCGGGAAGTCAAAACATGAAAAGTGAAACACAAGAGTAATACTAATCCTATATGGCCTCAAAACTTTTGAGCGATATTGATTACTCATTATTCATTGTATAATGTTTTGAATAATCAACTTAATACTTGAATTAAAACAATAGTTGTGCCATGCTCCCAGCATGAACACTATGTTTGTCTAAACAATACTTATGCCATGCTCCAAGCATTCACATTATGTTTGTCTATGATCCTTACTTTGTGAAACAGATCAAGTGACCACGTTTCAATAATGCTCATTTCACAATCCCAAATCCTTACCGTAAATGTAAGAATATCAAATTCTTGTCATTTACTGTAATCTATTAGATTCTAAACTTATATGCAATGATCCTCTTGTAATGAATATGCACAAAAGTCACAGAGACTTGGCAACAGACATTACAAAGTACTCCAATGGAGAGCAATTCCACGGAAACGAAGTCCCAAATTCAAAGTACATACCTTTGAACATCCTTCTTGCATTATGTTTTCTAATCTTATACAGATTTAAGGAATAACTTCCACATATGGAAACATTTCCATATTCCATTTTGACTATCACTTATGAACAAGAGTTGCCTCTTTTCAGAATATGTTAATATGGTCCTTCCATTTTATACATCCAACTACAAGCGACCAATCCTTAGTGAACCTTAGATTGTCCTTAGTAGTTGTTAACCACTTTAGTCAGATCCTGTTTGTAGTCCTTTTACCATCTTAATGCCCTAGACAATTGGAAAATTTAGAACACGAGAATATTATAGCATATGCAATCGATCCTATACCAAAAGCATATGGGATGCGATTCATAATGTCTAACATAAAGACACAATACTTGATTAGTATTTTTCTATAATAAATTTATTTGCCATGTTCTCATAATTCGAATTATGAAGAGGGATGTCGTAATCATAATAAAATTTTGAGAACGCAATTAACATTTCTGTTGGTTTTTATACAAACAATCCTATGTGTGCATGCAACCCTAGAATTGAATCTATGTTTTCACTATTAGATACACAACATTATGAACACATAAATAAACCCTAATTCTAGCATATAAGTAATCATATTAACATAAGAATAGGTTTATAATATTACCTTGATTGTTATGTAGCAATAACAATCCCATATCTCCTTGTATTGACTTTGGAAGGCTTAGAGTCACAAGTGTCACTCCTCTAATGGCTTACAAACACCAAGAGAAAATGGAGAAGGTATAAAGAGAGAGGAAAGAGGTTAGAATTCGTCCTTAGATGCTCTAGGGATCAAGTGTACGAATTCTAAGGCCTTAGGGGTCTTTATATAGGGTTAGGATTAGGGTTTTAGTCCTTATCCTTATCTAGTTGCTTGTCCACCAAGCAACCATAAGATAAGTCTTAGAAACCCTTATCCTAGTCGAATTCTAAGGCATTATCACCTTAAATTTGTTCACCATATATTTAAGATAATCCTTACCTTATTTTGTAACTATCACATAATTACAATTCAGCCCCTCTAGTTTAATTAATTACACTTGATCACAAAATGAATTCCTAATTAATTATTGACCAATATTAATTAAACAAATATGATTTCTCCTTTAATATATTATTCTTATAACATATTAATAAATCATAATAACCTCTCTCTCTTTATTTATTTCTCCAATCAAGTTGCTTTGGTGAAGGCAACCCAAAAGGACCATGCACCATCGGGTCAAGTACATACCAAAATAGTTATGGACTTAGACACTAATCCAATAGTCTCCCACTTGGATAAGTCTAATAACTATTCTGCGTATGACTTCAGATCCTGATCTGCAATCGTAGCATTCCAAAGCCGCTGTCAACTCTGATCCTATCAGATACGCGTGTCCTTAGGTAAGGGCTCATATATTCCTCCATTCTAGATATCATATGAGATATGATTTCTAATCATTCTCTTTGTACTACTTCTCGATTTATGATTTATGACGACAGACTAATTGAACAAATCAAATTAGCCCTAGCCCGACCGAGCATTTACGTATGTCATCACTAAACCATCAAGGGGCCCAAAGATATCGCTTTTATCCTACTTTGGATAAAAGGAACGGATAAACTTTGATACAATGCTCGCTTGCACTCACTCACCGAATTACACACAACAATATGTTTTATAAAACCAAGTTACTAGTGCGTTCACATATTATCAATGTGCAACCGATTAGCAAGATACAACTCACACATCTCGGTTTCAAGAATATAAGATGTTATCGTCTCACAAATCACTCATGATACAATTCATGGAGCGATCCAAGTGAGTGTGGGTTTAATCCAATGCTCAAATCATATTCGTAAGCACTCATGAACGTTGCAGCAAACATTTGCTTATGTCTAATACTTTTCTAGACAATCCACACACCAATTCATGACAGTCTTCATTCATATCTACTTCCAACATATGAACGACTGTGGCCCGTTCAAATAATTCGATTATTCTTAATAAAATCAATTATTCTGGAAGTCAAAACATGCAAAGTGAAACACAAGAATAATACTAATCCCATATGGCCTCAAGCTTTTGAGTATAAATAAAACTCCTTTTATTTATCACCATACCGATTACTCATTATTTTTCGTTTCGGGTAATCAACTTCTTACTTGAATTATTACACTTGTCCAATGCTCCTAGCATGCACACAATGTTTACCTATGGTTCTTACTTTTGTGAAATAGAAAAATTGAGCACATTTCCAATCATTCTCATTTCACAACTCCAAATCCTTTTTCATAAGTGTAAGAATATCAAATTCTTGCTACTTACAGAATATGCCAGATTCTAACATTCTATGCAACGATCCTTTCGTAATGTCATTGCACCAAAGTCACAAAGACTATTGCCAATGATATTACAAAGTTCTCTAACGGAGGTTGTTACAAGACAATTCCTTAGATATGATGCCTCTCACTCAAAGTACATTCCTTTGAACATCCTTTTGCATAAAAGTTTCTAATCTAGTCATAGATTTTCAATATTTACTTCCCAATATGGACACGCTTCCATATTTTCCTCATGACAACTCATTCTTAATAGAATCTTTTCTATTTGTAATGATGTCGATATGATCCATCCAATATGGAAACATTTCCATAATTTCCAATACTATACTTACAACTACTCACAAGCGACCAATTCTCGTCGAACTTTGAATTGTCTTTTGATAGTTGTTTAATTATTTTAGTTAAAATCAATTCTAGTCCCTTTTCCCTCTAAATGCGCTAGACATTTGGAAAATTTTAGAATGGTCAGACATTAAAGCATTTGCAATCGATCCTATACCTGAAGCGTATGGAACACGGCGCATAATGTTTTATTTGCTATGTTCTCAAAATTCGAATTGTGAAGAGGAATGCCGTAATCATAATCGAAATTTTAAGAACACACTATGTACCTTTGACTAAATTTATTAACATTCCACAACCTAATCCTTTAGATTTGAAATGAAGCATAATATTCTCTCTCTTAGTTATAGCAAAAGAACTTTATAACCCTTACGACCTTGCAAGGTATAACTCTTGTTTTCTATAATTAATATTGCCAACTTGCAATACATTCCATAATAATCATACAATCATAACTTTTATGCTCCCACTATCATGATGATTACTATAAAACATAACACTTATGCTCCCACTAGCTTCAACATGTATTCATAAACATCTTAACTTCCAAAAAAACAATACTTATTGAATTTCTTAAGTTCATGTTTCTAATACTTAATGCTTTGATAATCTTTTATCAAGGCTTCTTGAACTTATACACCTTTGCCTTAGATAGTTCATATGTGTGTCTTATCGATTAAGACTAATTTCCAAACCTCACAATTCGAATCATGGAAAGGGATACCGTAACCATAATCAAATTTGAGAATGTAATTTTACAATCACTATCTTCTTAAAATCTTTCTTAGTGAAAGCATTTCCTCACAACCATTTTCATGAAGGAGGAAATCTTATGACACTTAGATTTTAAACGGTGTATGTGTTCCTATCCATGTGAATTTGTTAAAACCAAAGTTTACGACAAATTCAGACTCATATGGACCGAACTTTCTTAATCTTGATTTCTTGCCTTATGGTAGCACAGCTGCCCACCACGTCTTCCAAGTAGTTAAGCATCTCATCTTTTCCTATCAATGTACTTTTCATTGATTAAGGTGCTTTGCCTTTTATGTGTTCTAATGCGAACTCATAGAACTCACATGCATAATTAACTCAATTTGAATGGCATAGAAACAAAATAATGTCAACACGATAGGTAGTGAACCTCAACTCGTGTGCTAGTGATGATTGATAATGTTTATTTGATTTGTTCTGGAAACTTTTCAAGACCATTAAGACTCCCACTGACTCCTTGACATATAAGCTTCTTTTGTCAATAAACATTTCTTGACAAACAAATATTCAAGAGTTAGTGTAGTTTTTATCAAAACATTTCATAAATTGGTCGTAGTTGGCCTTTGTCTTATCCAAGACGTTACAACTTTCCACATTTGATGAATGTTATAAACCTTTAATGTTTTTCACTCATTGTCACAATCTTAACTTTAAGACTTGTTATTGGAATGAAGTATGATAGACTTCTTGATTTAACCATTTCTTCAATCCTTGATTCCTCTTCTTAAACATACGATTGTACTAAGACTCACTTAGAGGATCAATTGAGATATGGTTCTTAATCATTAAGACAATTATAAAGCATAAAAGCTACTCTCCCTTCTTCTTAGAATGGAGAAACTCTTATCTTTCTGCCTACTTGATTCTTCTTATTCGTTTTGCTATTGATCTAAATCCTTTAATCAATTCAAAATTACACCTATTCTTATAAGTATAATCATATTTACTAAACCTTTAGTAAATCATGACGAATATCTTTGTTACTCTTATGGTGAACTTAATCAACACGCAACTTTGTGTGCTTGATTTCCTAGTTCTTCACTTGACACTTTGTCAACGAATTAGTCTAATTTCCAAATATGAAATTTCTCATTCATCATGCAACCAAGTTGCATGATTCCAAATTTCTGTCCAATTGAAACTTTGGGCGATGAGAAACTCTCCCTATTTGGTAAATCCTAGACATTTCCATAAATAACATAACTAAGAATCATATCCATTCGTTGTAGAAATATGCAAACATCAATTTTCATAACGATTTCATTGCAAGGAAATAAACAAATAAATAAATAAGTCAAAATTTATTTTATTTATAAAAGCAGCGGAAAAACATTTGTCCTTACAACGCAAAATCTATTGAAAACTATGTAAAAGGAAAATTTCTAACAACTCTATCATAACTATCTAAGCTCAAAATCCAATCTTTAAGTCCATGAGATCGAGATCCATCTCTTGTGATTAGATTCTTCTTGCTCTCTTATCATGCCTCCTTTCTTTTCACCGATCCTTCAAAACATTCAAATGCAATCTTATCACATCATGTATTATGAATCAATGAATAGGAACTTAGCGGAGTTAGATAGTGGATTTTACCTGAAGTGTAGTCATACTTTTGACTCTCCCATCTCTTAGATCTCTTAGGTAAATAGGGCAACTTCATCTCCAATGCCCCTTCTCTTGGCAATAAAAGCAAATTGACTCTTCTAGAACAACACATGGAACTACTTCAGACATCGCCTTTCTCTTATGATCAAACTTTTTGATCATTTCATGTCTTTCATTGCCATTTTCTATATCCATAAAGGTCTTGAAGGCAGATTCACCAATCAACTTTGCTTTTCTATTGCGCCAAACCATTGCTGATTCAGCAGCAATAAGCATGTAGGTGAGATCTATAAGTGTCACGTCGTGGTTCATCATATAGTACTCTCTTAGAACTCACTATACAAGTTGGGAAGTGACTGAAGAACCCAATCAACAGCCATCACTTCACTAACAACTGATCCCATCATTCTTAGTCTATCAATGTGCGACTTCATCCCTAGGACCTGTGCACACACCGACTTTCCTTCTTTATGTTTACTTACCAAAAGGGCTTGAGTGATATTGAACCTTTCAATTTTACAATTTTGTGGGTTAGGGAGAATAATTGGAGGATGAGGAGGAAGTGAAGCATGATTTCTAGTTCCTCGATCGAATCGTGGAATATCATCTTCATGTGGAATACTTGTTCCACGGGATTCGGGAAGACCATAGTTGTCAAACTTTGACATCTACAAAACGGGAGAAAAACGAATTCAAGTTAGTTGATTGATTGAGTCCTTGGTAAATCACCCAAATGAAATTCCAAGGCTAGGACCCAACACAATATGCTACAACCTAGAAAAGGGATGCCGTAATCTAGTTGCAGAATATTTGAAGGTAAGTGAATGACGATTCACTAATTTCCACCATGAAAAACGAAAAATAAATTTAAGTTTTAAATCTATGAAAACTCCTAGATCCTTTGAGATTCATTGAACATTTCAATGGCATGTTTAAATCTCGATATCCCCCTCTAGTTTGTGACTGGGATGCCGAGGATCACAAAGCGGGTGTGAATAACCATGCAAACTACATGGTGCCCTCACATGTTACAATCACCTATTTGATGTGCCGGTAAACCACACACGCTCCACCGAACTATGACAAACATTGAGTCACCCTTTGCTACCTTTGCTTAGAACCATTTAGTGTGCCGGTAAACCACACACGCTCCACTAACATCTTCGCAAGGGCATAAAGTGTAATTTCATGGAATTGCATCAATTCACTTTTGCCTAAGTAACTAAGATTGGGAATTTGAAAAACATTTAGTTACTTTTGTACTTCATTATACTTATAATAGAAGGTTTCTTCCTATCCTACCCGTTCGGCTAACGACCCTCCACTAGTCAAGAGTGCGGTGGGTAAGAGTGGATACCCATTCAATCGCCATTTTACAGGCAGTTTCCTTAAACACCCCTTATAGACTAGCTTCGTGAATGAGCCCTACTAACGGTAAGACTAAATTTTACTTATAGACTAGCTTCGTGAATTCTAGGGTTGGATAACCCTAGAATTCGAAAAATTTGGTGGCTAAGGAAAGGGTTTAGGAAACCCTAACCAATTTCGAAAATCAGGGTTCAAGAACCCTAATTTCGAAAATTCAAGCTTCCTAGGGTTTATTGGCCATAAACCCTAATTTTTCAAGTTCATACATTTGTATCATGCTAATTGAAAACAAAACCAATGGCTCTGATACCACTGTTGGTTTTTATACAAACAATCCTATGTGTGCATGCAACCCTAGAATTGGATCTATGTTTTCACTATTAGATACACAACATTATGAACACATAAATAAACCCTAATTCTAGCATATAAGTAATCATATTAACATAAGAATAGGTTTATAATATTACCTTGATTGTTATGTAGCAATAACAATCCCATATCTCCTTGTATTGACTTTGGAAGGCTTAGAGTCACAAGTGTCACTCCTCTAATGGCTTACAAACACCAAGAGCAAATGGAGAAGGTATAAAGAGAGAGGAGAGAGGTTAGAATTCGTCCTTAGATGCTTTAGGGATCAAGTGTACGAATTCTAAGGCCTTAGGGGTCTTTATATAAGGTTAGGATTAGGGTTTTAGTCCTTATCCTTATCTAGTTGCTTGTCCACCAAGCAACCATAAGATAAGTCTTAGAAACCCTTATCCTAGTCGAATTCTAAGGCATTATCACCTTAAATTCGTTCACCATATATTTAAGATAATCCTTACCTTATTTTGTAACTATCACATAATTACAATTCAGCCCCTCTAGTTTAATTAATTACACTTGATCACAAAATGAATTCCTAATTAATTATTGACCAATATTAATTAAACAAATATGATTTCTCCTTTAATATATTATTCTTATAACATATTAATAAATCATAATAACCTCTCTCTCTTTATTTATTTCTCCAATCAAGTTGCTTTGGTGAAGGCAACCCAAAAGGACCATGCACCATCGGGTCAAGTACATACCAAAATAGTTATGGACTTACACACTAATCCAACAATTTCCATATATAGAATTTTCTTATGTCGAACCATTCCAACAAAACTTTGATATATATTCGACTAAATTTGACTAAAATCTCACAATCTAAGCTTTTAAATTTGAAATGAAGTATAAATTCCTCTCCCTTAATCATTGCATAAACACTTTTCAAGCCCTGCATCTTTCCAAATTGAAACTTTTGTTTTCTATAATTACCATTGCTAACTTGAAACACTTATAATAATTATGCTCCCACTAGCATAATAATTATTATCTTACTAGCATAACACTTATACTCCCACTAGCTTTGACATGTATCCAGAAATCAACAGGACTTCTTGAAATCAATACTTATTGACCTTCATTCCAAAGTTCAGATTTCTGATATGAGATGCTTCGATAAGACTTTATTTAGGCTTCTCAAACTCATATACCGTTCCTTAGATAGGTCACATGTATGTCTAAAGAATTTTAGAAGTTATAGCAATAAGTCTCAAATGTTTAGACCCTTTGCCTTTTCTCACAATTCGAATTATGAAAAGGCATTCCGTAATCATAATAATATTTGAAAATGCAAATATCATAGGTGCTATCTTCTTAAGATCTACTTAGTGAAAGTGTTTCCTCACAATCATTTTCATGAATTGGAGAGAAACCTTGTGACACTTAGATTTTATGGTGTATGTGTTCCAATCCATGTGAATTTGTCATAAACATAATCACATGACAAGGTTAGTGACAAATCCAAACCCATATGGACTGAATTTGTTCAATCTTAATTTGTTGCCACTTGGAAGCACAAGGGCCTACCATTGCTTCCAAGTTGTTATGCAAACAACTGAGAACTCATAGAACTCACATGCATAATCAACTTTAACTAGAATGGGCACATAAACAATAATATGTCAGCATGATAGGTTACAAACCTCAAGGAGTGTGCTAGTGTTTAACAATAGGTTTATTCTTGATTAGTTCTTGATACTATAAGACTCCTAATTCCCTCTTGACATATAAGATTCTTTTGTCGTGAATCATTCCTTGACAAAACAAATATTCAAGATTTAGTGTGGTTTCTTATCAAGATAAACACTTCACACAATTGGTCTTTAGTTGATCTTTGTTTTGTCCAAAATATCACAACTTACCAATTTCAAATGTACAAGAGTATAAAACTTTTACTCTACATTTGATAAGTGTTATAACCCTTTCTAAAGATTATGTCACTCAATGTTACAATTTTGGAGTGTTACTCTAAGACTCGATTTCGAACGAAGTATGACTCATCTTCTTGATTTCACCATTTCAATAATTCATGATTTCTCTTCTTAGTCATACGAGTGCACCGAGATGTCCTTAGAGGATCAATTGTGATATGGTTTTTCCATAATTATTAAAATGATCATAAAACACGATACTAAAGTACTCTCCCATATTTTTAGATTGGAGAAACTTTTATCTTTCTGCCTAATTTGGTTCTTCTCATTCATCCTAACATACATTGAAACTTTTCCAATGTTTCAGAATTATACTTAAACTTGTAAGTATAACCACATTTACTAAACATTAGTAAATTGTAACGAATAGTCTTACCGTTCTTTGTGGTGGACCTGACTAGCACACAACCAAGTGTGCCCAATCTCCTAGTCCTTCACTTGACTCACACATTCATGTGAACAAGGAATTAGTCTTACTTTCCAAAAGACAAAGTTTTTCATCCATCACACAATCCGAGCTCCATGATTCCAAGTTTCTATCCAACTAAAACTTGGGTGATGAGAATCTTTCCTTATTTGAAAAATTCTAGACACTACGACAAACGAAAGAATTAGATTCATATTGCTAACATAGAAACATAGAAACATCAATATTTCCATAAATTCCATTGCAAGAAGATATAATAAAAACTAAACAAAATTTTATTTATTTATAAAATGCAGAAAAAACTTTTCCTTACAATGTAATTACACATGAAAACTATGTTATTACATATTTCTAAGCAATATATCATAACTCTTAAGCGGCAAATGTCACACCCCCAAACCATCAGAAATAACGGCAGAAACGTCCGAGGGTAGGTGACGTCATGCGTAGTATCACAACAATTGTATCATAGCAACCATACTAAACACAACCAAACATTGAATACATAATAGAATAAGATTTACATTGTCATTACAAAGTTTTGTTTCTTAGCAAAAGTAAAATAGAAAGATGTGACTCTACACGCTGACTTCTCCAAAAGTCCTGGAAGTACCTGTCTACTAATTTCCTAAGAATACAAGCTGTTTTGAAGGAATATCAGCATAAAGCTGGTGAGTTCATAAGCATTTTTGTTTTGGAAAAACGATTCTTTATTCTTTCGAAAGGTACATTATTTTCCTCCAGAAAACCTTACGTATTTTGATATAGTAAAAGTTAGGTAAACATAATTTCTGCTAGTTCATGTTGCGGGTACTTAGTGTATACAAATCATATACAATCCAAATCAAACAAACAATCGACTATGTGGTTCTACCCCAAGCCCACAACCAAACAGGGAACAGGGGAAGAGGCGGAGACCACACATTCCACTGGTCGTCAGATTCTCATGTACATAATTCTGAAGTATTCACTAGGTACTTACAATGTTACCCAGTTTTGATCTAGTGCTACTGATCCTCAAGAAGATCCCTTATTTTCTTATGAAAGGTATGATTAACCAATTTCTTCTATGACTTCTTAGTTTATACTAGTTATGTATAAACCAACATCGGACAGACAGTTAATTGTGTGGATATACCCTAAAGCCACAACCAAACAAGGAACAGGAGATGAGGCAGAAACTACACATTCCACAGTCTATCAGATATTCTTCATACATAACTCAGATGTATAAACTAAGAAATCATGGAATTATTAATGAATGTTCATTAGTTGATTTATAAACCATCTATTTATAAAAGACCGATGATTACCCCGAGAAATCCGACATTTCCCTTAAGTGAAAACTATTGAATTACTCGATTTAAGTAAGAAATTATAAGTGTCTACCATATTTACATAGATTAAACATTGTTTCCCTAAAATACCCTGGTTACTTGATGTAGATTAGCCTTATTACATAAATAAAACTCATAAACATGTGGTGAACTAATTTCTGAAGGTATTATTAATACCCTCAAGTAATCAAATCGGTTATTGCTTTGAGGTTAGTTCAATTGATTCAGTATTACAAAAGTAGATCTCTGTTATCTAGGTTGCGAGTGTCATAACAGTACTTAGAATTGATATGACACGTAACAGGTCCAATATCTTTTTATGACTTTGTCACCCTTGGACTTGTCAATCCAACTGTAGCTAGCAGTAAGGTGCAGGATATTCGGACCCGTATAGATCTATACACAACAGTCACGCTCTCCCTACAGGAGATTATGGTTACAAGTGCTAACCCTACACCCTGATTCTGAGGGGGTGTTACCAAGTTTAGACTAACAAATTTACAAGTAATATTACTGAAAATCCTGTTTATGATCTATACGAATCCTTTATAAAATAACACATTTGATGATATGATTTACGAGTTTATTGCTTCAATTTTGAAAACTGTTTCTACGAGTTGATTTCCTTAATCATTTGGTAAAACTGTTTTCTGTATTAAAAGCATATTTAACATATAATTATACTAAACAAATAATATACTTTGAGCACAAGTTTCCTTGTACTTTTCCTTGTATCCCACCCTAAAAACATAAAAAAAAAACTCGGAAAAAGTGTAGGGTTATGAACTCACCTTGCGTGGTTGGGTTGAAACAAAGATCAATATTATATTCTGAGTGCTTAGAGGAGCCTTGAACACAATTAGATCCTATTTAACATGTAATAACACACATAGGAGTAATAATTAGGGTATTTCACGACTAGATATCACAGGAAATCACTCTAAGGACTAGGGAAACACTTGAACTAAGTGTTAAAACCTTATGTGATTGAGTAAAGGAGGTGTATGGCCACCCTAAGGGTGTGTGCAACCATGGGTTTATTGGTCCATGAGTGTACGGTCATACACTCATGATGATGGGTGCTTTTGTGGTGTTTCCAAGGTTCTACAAGCATCCAAGGAGTGTTCTAGGTCCCATACTTAGTGGTTTTACAAGTTTAAGGCAAAATATGAACATAAAAGTGGGTGTTTACGGTTCTGGGAGGTGTGTGCAGCCGTACAAGGGGTGTGCAGCCGTACAAAGGAGCGTGCGGTTGTACAGAGGGGTGTGCAGCCGTACACTCTTCATCCTTTCCCAAAATGTTGATTTTTCAAGAGAATCAAGGCTAGGGTCATGTCCAAACAGAAGATAGAGGCCAAATTCTCATTTTCGAGGGGCTTTAAGGTGTTAATGGCTGACCTTATGAAGGTGTGCGGCTGTACACCTTCAAAGGATGAAGAGCAAGGCCTAAAACATGATGAATTAAGGAAATATTTCAAGTATAACAAGCAAGGGATGAATCACTTACATTTTTTATGCCTTTGGAGTGTTCTTGGGTGAAGATTCGAGAGATACAAAGTAGCGGAGTTCAGCCAAATCAAGAAAAGTATGAATGAGAGGGGTCTCCTCATATTTACAGGGGTGGGTGACCCACCACCCTGGGTGTGCGGTTGAGGGGTGGGTGTGCGTCGGCACACCCATGTGTACGACCGTACACTCCTCCCAAGAGGGTGTATGGCCCATTTTTGCTACTTCACGACTTTATAGTTCATCCCTAATCTTAATCATGGTTATACTCAAGCCTAGAATACTTAAACGAACCCTTAAACGGCGTTAAAAGGTGACAAAGTAGATTTTAACCTTGATAGAAGTTTGGGGTTGTCACATCAACTAAATAATCCGATAATCGAACCATGCAATTGAAATCCATCTTTGTTACCAAATTCAACATACTCTTCCTTTACACTTCCTTCCCTTTGCATGCTCCTATAAAACATCAACATGCAACCTTGTCACATCATGTATTTATAATCACCAATTAGGAACTTAATATAGTTAGACAATAGACTTACCTGAAGCATAGTCAAACTTTTCGATTCTACCTTTTCTCAGATCTTTCAGTTAGTCAGGGCAGCTTCGCAACAATGCCTCTTCTCTTGGCAATGGAAACATATAGAATCTTTTGTAATGGTACACGGGACAATCTCAAACTTAGCCTTTCTCTTTCCCTTGGAAGGAGAAATATTTTCTGGACTTCCAATGTTTCCATTATTAATGTCCATGGAAGTTGGGGGAGTAGATCTTCTAATCAAATCTGCTTTTCTAATGCGCCACATCATTGTTGATTCAACAGTAACATGCAAATAGGTAAGATCAATAAGGTTCGTGTCGTGGTCTATCACATAGTAGTCATTAATCAACTCACTGTATGACTCGGGAAGTGATTGATGAACCCAGTTAACCACCATCTTCCTCGAGACAACGAAACCCAATACTCTCATCCTGTAAATATGTGACTTCATCTCTAAGATGTGAGTACACACAGGCCTCCCAACTCGATGTTTCATTTCAAGTAGGGCTTGACTCACCTTGAATTTTTCAAGTGTTTGAACTTGTGGGTTAGGGAGAATTATTGTAGGGGGTAGAGGAAGTGAAGTTTGACTTCAACGATCCAACCACAGGACATCATCTTCAAGAGAAAAGCTTGTTCCAAAAGATTTGGGAATACCATAGTTGTTTGAACTAGACATCCACAATGGGAGAAATTCAAGTTAGTTGACTTAAGTTGTTAATATAAAACCCAAATGAAATATTAAGGCTAGGACCCAACACAATATTTTAAAATTCTGAAGAGGGATGCCGTAATCCGAATGTAAAATATTTGAAGTTAGGTAAATGACGATTTACCAATTGCCACCATGAAAGCAAAATTTATCATTAGATTTTAAATGGATTGAAACTTGTAGATCCTTTGAGATTCATTGAACAATTCAATGGCATGTTTAAATCTCGATTTTGAACTTCAAGTTTGTGAATGGGATGTTGAGGATCACAAACAAGGTGTGAATAACCATGCAAATTAGCTTGGTACACCTAATCAATGTGCCGGTCAACCACACACACTCCATTGATCTATGATTAACATCAAGCTACTCTTTGTCACGCAATGTCAGTCCCAGATTAGTGTGTCGGTTAACCACACACGCTCCACTAACGACTTAACAAGGTCCTCAGTGCAATTTCGTGGGTTAGCACCAAATTCACATTTTCCTAAGTAACTAAGATTGAGAATTTATAAGTGTTTAGTTACTTATTATTTCATTATACTTTTAATGAGAATTTAAATATCTTGTCAAACCCGTTCGGCTAACAACCCTCAACCGGTCAATGAAATGGTGGGTAAGAGTGGACACCCATTAAACTATCATTTTATATTCAGTAACCTTATACCCCCCCTTATAGACCGGCTTCGTGAATGAGCCTAGTAACGGTAAGACTGAATTTGCTCTTATACATACATACATATATATATATATATATATATATATATATATATATATATATATATATATATATATACACATACATACATACATAACTGGTGTATCTGGTAACTGCCACACCACAACTGTATAACAGTATATACATTACCTACATGCGTAACTTCAGGTATTACGCCATAAATGCGATTAGATGGCATGTCAAAATCGGTATGAGAAGACCTGGCTACATTGTCCAATGTTATTATAAATACCCAACCCGATTCATCAAGGAGGTAAGTCGATAGAACCGAGCTTAATTATTCCTTCGTAACTACCAATCACCGACCTTATCACTAACTCAATCGTCGGAGAGTCATCCGCGATCCCCTCCTTGTCGACCTATTCACGGTTTGTTTGCAATCTTTAGGTCAATCTACAAACCCAGAAAAAATCAGCACTCACATGACAGACGGACGACGGACCTGAGGGTACATCAAGTGGCCCCGTCTGTGGGACTCCACAACTAATAGTCGTTGCAAGTCCACCAGTAGTTGGAGCGAGTCCCGTTGCGTGAATGCAACACCTAGAAGGCCCAAAAGCAACCCAAAGGTTGCTACTATGGTAAGACATCAAAACAAAGCAACCGAAAGGTTTGTCAATAACGATGGAATAAACTTGCAAGGCAAGACAACATAAGAAGTGGAGTTGGAAGCATTTGAGGCATCAAAAGCTTCAAGGGTATGAGGAGATCGCAAAATGAAAGACAAATCCATAGGGATAAAGAATGGGACTGAGTTTCGATCCAAAAGGATTGAACTGAGGACTCCGAGAAAGAAAGGAGTCAGTCCCCCGCGTAAAAAGACCAAACAAGAATGAGAAAAACGCAGATCGGCTACCCAGTGCATAGGACAACCATAATAAGTACGAAAGTATCCTGAGGTAACAAAAGTAAAACAATACAACCAAGATTTCAAGAACCTAAATTCGCTCTACTTTCATGGATTCCATTAATGAAAAGCCTATCCCTAGAGGATTAAAAGGGCCAAGGGTGCTGCCTTATGATGGCAACGGAGATCCAGACGATCACATATCTAATTTCCAATGGGCAAATAAAAATGATACCCATGGCTCCAAAATTATGGAACATGTATTTCGTAGGAACATTAGATGGATCTACTCGATATTGGCTAGCCAACTTACTGGCCTAAAGCATAGGAAGCTTTGAAGAGCTGTACCTGGAATTTTGTAATCGCTCCATATAGCAACGAAGGTTCCAACAACAACGACAGACGATATTTGCCTATCGACAGCGCAAAGGAGAATCGAATAAGGTGTACTTCAAAAGGTTCAATTTAGTAGAAAGATGCCAACTCAGGATGACCCCATGTTTATAGTGCCGTTCCTTTATGGGCTCTTGGAGGGGAATTATTTTAAATATTGGTAGGGTGAGAATGGATCAACGCAGAAGAAATTATACGAAAAGTTAACTGGTTCTTGAAGCAAGGGCCAGAAAGTGACTAGAAAGTGAGGATGGAAGGAAAGATCGTAGTAGTAGGAGGAATAAAGGAAGCACGTGTGGAATTAGGTGTCTAAGCCCATAACTATAATTGGTATGTACTTGACCCGATAGTAGCATGGTCCATTTCGGGTTAACTTCACCACAACAATTTGATAGATGGATATTTGAGTAAGAGGTTATTTATGATTTATTACTATATTATAAGTATAATATATTAATTATATTGTTTAATTAGTATTGATCAAGAATTAATTTAGATTTAATTTAGGAATCAAAAGTGACTAATTAAATTGATACATATGGATTGGGCTAATGTTCCATAATTAATTTGTGATGGGTTAGGCTTATGCATAGTCCATGAAGTGTTAGTCCAAATCAAATGCATGGATCATAAGCTTATATGTGTGGATTAGGGTTATACATGACTCTTGGATTTCTAAACATATAAATATGTTATCGTACGCCCTAAAATTGACCACTACTTGTATTCCAATAAGAGAAGTCGATTTTGAGTCTCCTTAGCCTTTCTCATATCCATTTAGTTGTTTATTGGTGCTTGTGACTTGTTTGAGGCACAACACTTGGTGTGATAAGTTCTCACAAGGCCATAGTCTTACTAGCTACATCAAGAGCCAACCTTCTAAATAATTTTATGATTCATATGTTAAGTTTTGTATGCTAGTTTAGGCTTCATGATTTGGATATCAATATTGCAAGTATAATTAGAGAAAACTTAGATCCAAAGCGTTAGAGTTGTATGTGCACCGTAGGAATGTTAGAGTACATAAAATTCAACAGTGGTACCAGAGCCATGGGTGTTTTCTATTATATTGATGTAACTGTGTGATTTTCTAAGCTAAAAAAACTATAGTTTGGGATTCTGCCAGGGCCAACTCTCCGAGTCCATCATTGAGCTCGACAAGTTGGATGATTTTTTCCATGAACACGTCGAGTGCATGATGGTACTCGACGAGTTGGATCTTTAGATGGCAGAATTCTAGAGTTTTTGGCCTATTTAGGATTAGGGTCATTACCACAAACTGTTTTAGTTCATAAAATTCGATTTTAATCATATGGTAATGTTTATCCCCATCCAATAACATGATCCTTGTCAAAATTTAAGATGATTACTTGATTTTTTTGAAAAATTAGTTATTTGTAAAATTTGAAGTTATCATGTGGTACAAATCAGATTTGGTCAAATTAGTAAATGACTAATTATATGATAATTGGATTAGTTAATTTGATCTTCATGTGGTTCTTGAAAAAGTTCCAGAACTTGTACTCAAGTTATGAAATGTGAAATGTCATTATTTATTATGAAACTATTAACTCATATAAGTTATAGAATTCAAGAGTCTTGAAAGGTTTCATAACTACTACTTAAGTTTGGAATTTGAAAGGTCTCATTCATGCAACATAAAAGTTCATAAATTATGGATTTCAAAAGTTTTCAAAAGTTACAAAACTTGCCCTCAAATTTTGGAACTTGAAAAGTTACATTTATGAAACTTCAATTCCAAACCTTAAAATTCTAAAAGTTTAAAATTCAACCTTATACTATTAAAATATTGAAGTTTAATAATTATATATATGTATAAGACAAGTCAGTCTTACCGCTAGTAGACCTCATTCACAAAGTCGGTCTATAAAGGGGGTATAAGGTTACTTCCTATAAAATGGCGGTTTAATAAGTGTGCATTCCCACCTACCGCTTCCTTGACTAGTGGAGGGTCATTAGCCAAACGGGTACGATAGTAACTAAACTTTTATAAATTCCCAATCTTAGTTATTTTAGGAAAAAAATGTGAAAAATGGTTCTATTCCATAAAAGTGCACTTTGCACCTTGTTAAGTCGTTAGTGGAGCATTTGTGGTTAACCGAAACACTAATTTGGGACTAACAATGTGTTGTAAAGGGTAGCTTGATGTTAATCATTGATCAATGGAGCGTGTGTGGTTAACCGGCATATTGATTAGGTGATTTGTAATATTAAGTGTACCAAGCACATTTGCATGGTTATTCACACCTTGTTTGTGATCCTTGGTATCCTAGTCACAAACATGAAGGGCACAATCGAGATTTAAACATGTCATTGAAAAGTTCAATGAATCTCAAAAAAAAAAATATAGGAATTTCAATTCATTTAAAATTTAATAATCTATTTCATTTTTCATGGTGGAAACTGGTAAATCGTGATTTACGTACCTTCAAATATTTTGCAATTGGATTACGACATCCCTCTTTTGAATTGTAAAATATTGTGTTGGGTCCTAGCCTTAATATTTCATTTTGGGTGTTATATTAAGGATACTTATCTAATATAAACCTTGTCTTTCTTTTCAGATGTCTTCCAACACTGCTTCAAACCTAAACCCTTCAAGCTCTTTCTCCCTCATGAACCTATGTAGGAAGGTCATATTTGATGGATCGAACTTCAACGATTGAATTCGAAATATCCACATAGATGAACCTACAGGCTCAAGAAAGCAAATCCAAGCAGCTCATGGATGAAACTAACACTACTTATAAATTAGGGTTTCAGTTCTTCAAGAGAGAAGCAAAGGGTTGAGGCAATCCTTAACTGTCAAATAAAGTGTCGATGAAATCCTTCTTCTTACCAAAGGGATTTAGCAAGCACTTTTTAACCCAAAGATTGCTATTAACAAGTGAGTGTGTGCCTAGATGGAAATGCAGTTCAATACAACTTTTCAAAAGTTGGATGACTTGAAGCATTTGTTTGGGGAGTAGGTGGACCCTGCTTCCTCAAAAAGGTAAGTGATCAGAACAAGGGAATAAGGGTTAAAACATTTTCATATTCTAAGTCGTCCAAGTCCAAGACTCTCTCTGATAACCATTCCATCACTCCTCCTCAGGATCCACCCTCTTTAGAGCACCTCAAAGATCCAACTCTCCAGGGTTCTCCTCGACAGTCAATACCTCATTCTTCTCCTCGAAATTAAACTCCTCCTCACCTACAGAATCTAGAGGAAGATATGTCATGAGATCACTCTGATGACTCCCCATCTATGGCTCAAAAGAAACAAGATTGGAGGGTTGTAAAATTCACGAATGACATCTGGAGGGTATAAGGGTTTGATACTACCTTTGATGAAACTCTAATAAATTCATGGGTAAACCCTACCCGAACACTCCTGGAATCTGATTATATTGAATTTCTTACATATGTAGAACCTCCTTCAGATGGCCATTGGAATACTCTAATCTCTCCAAACTCCAAATACGCCCCAGTATTTCAATCTTTTGAGATAACCATTCCTAAAGATAGAAGGCTCCCGATGGAGTTTAAGCGACTGAACCTTTTCCATGCTCAACACGGTGGAAAATTTAAAGACATCTTTTTAAGTGAAAAACCTGAAGGAATTAATTAATTACAAGGTTAGAATTTTATGAAGAGTTAATTCTTTCAACACACTCTATCTCGGAGGGGATGTGATTACGTCATATAACAAGCAAACTTTGTATGTATGAATCCTGAAGATATATTCACGATTGCTCGAGTGTTTCAACTAAAGGAAGAAAAGTATCCCCATATGAAGATTTCTTTTGAAAGGGCATGTGAATTCCTTAAGGCCCCCGTATGTGACTTTGAAAGATAGACACATATATTCATCCTATTCTTGGTCATAAGTTTGATTTTCCTCTGTTTGATCATGGTCAAACTATCATCGAGGGATTTCAAGAGATAAACCTTGGTGCAACAAGCTTTCCAGAGCTCAGGATCATTTGATTAGTCTCAAACAAGTCCTAAATTTTTCATTCCAGTCACTATAAGAGCTTCCCACTTCATGTTTACTTACAAATTTAGAGCTTATCAATATAAGATCTTTCATCTTTATATCTCAACTTATCATACTGATACTTAAACCGAGTGCCTCTTCGCTTATGTTGTTCACTATATGTTAAATTTTGTTTGCATGCAAACCATGTTACAATTCAACTAAGTGTCTACTTGTTTAACTCTTATTGATATAAATTTTCTACTATTTACTTTTCTTACATGTCTGTAATCTAACTTATCTAACTTTTATTGTTGAGCAAAGAAGATCCATTGAGATTAATTTATTATTCCGCAACTTATTATCTCATTACTAACTCTTATCAAGTATTTCTCTCAACAACTACCTCGACTGATCAATCGAACCTTGTGATAAGTATCTACTGTCATTACTACGATGTATAATGAAGTGTTGTAGGGGGTATATTCAATCACATAGCTCAATTATAGGACTCACTATAAACATTAACTAAAATATCTTTATTTACTACAAACCATGGTCTTGGTTCCATTCAAAACTATTTAAAGTATGCATTTAATTACGCAAAGATTCATTTTGGATTTTAAAACTTATACGAAGAATCTTTAAAAAAAATTGTTTTTAAGTATTTTTAAGTACAAAGAAAATAGTTTTTAGGCTTTTTAAAAGTATCACAACTATTAGTAGAAAACCTGTAACTCTCACCAACCTTGTGTTGACCCTAAAAACTATGTGTATTCTCAGGGAATCAATGATTCAAACATTTAAACGATGGATAATCATGGATTTCATGCAATCTAGTTTACTTGTTTTTGTTATGTCTGACTACCTATTAAGACAATTCATGTATTATTATCATCTATAAGAACCTTATTTTCGAACTTAAATATGGAATACAAATGTTGTTTTGTTTATTGTTTTAATTATGCTTTATATTCAGTTTACGTGTGATCCATTAAATTAGTCATACAACCCGACATGTTCCGCCGCCTCGGCTAGTGGTGTGACAGATAGCCAAAGATGATCTAGCAACAAGTGAAAGAATTTTTCACTATTTACCCCAATTTATATAGGAAACATGAAAGAGCGGATAGATTTTACCATGCCATCATGACGGTTATATGGATAAAATTCTATCTATTAGAGTTTGAAATTTACAAACCTTATCTCTATTTAAATTAAATTATATCGTTAATTATTCATAAATTAACCTAAATATTTCGCAGTTATAATTTGGGGGCAATTGTTAGGGCCAAGATTCACAACCCTGTTTAGGATCCTGATATTAAAGAACTTTCGCGATCCCAAACGTATCTCAGGATCCTAACCGTTATTATTACTATTATTTCCTAATGTTTCTAAAGGATATATTTTTAGTCTTTTTCTTACGTGTGTAGAATTAGTCAACATACGATTCATTCTCAACGAAGAAATGTTTCAATCTGGCAAAAGACTTGGGAAGACCAAGTCAAAACAATGTGTTCATTTTTATTTGAGAGGATCACTTAAATATCGTACTTATTGTTACTAAGACTACACTATAAGTACACATGTATTTCACACACTACACAGATCTAGACTTACTGCAATAATTGTACTCGTTTACTTACTTCCATTTCTTTAATCAACTATTCAATCAATACAATTAAAAAAGGTTGGTAATCATGATCGCCTCCCAAGGTTTTTTGTTGGAGATCCTAGCAAAGATCAACGGCTTTCCTTGTAAATGACTTGTGCACCCTTGTTCAACTTTTGATAATCACTTTACAAACAACACCACAACCTCTCATTCAAATTGTTTACTATCCACTCAGTCGACTTTTTACCAAAACAATTTAGAAAAAAAATCATTGTAATTCCATAAAAGGTATTGTTCTGTGGATTTGACTAAAATAATGGTACCAATGACTTCAAGATCATGAACATAGAGTTTTGGTAAACTACGATTCTAGTTTCTTTCGACTAGGTATCTAATGGTTTATTTCATTCTTGAATACAAGGTATACCAAAAATTTTTGAGATTTTCCATTTTTGAAAATAAAATAAAGGAATTCTTTTTGATGTTTTTCATTTTTCAAATAATAAAAATATAAAGAAAATATTTTTGGAATTTTTGATTTTTGAAAAGAGAGAAATAAAGTTAATATTGGAATCAAAGAAGAATTATACCAATACATCGATAATAGGCTAGACACTTCTGAATGATTTAGTGAAAATGTCAAATATGAAGAGTATGGAAGCTCTAAACATGGACAATAACCTCTGGATGATATAGTTCTAATGTTGATGTTTAAAGAGTACCGAAGTCGTTACCAAGAATAGTAACTTCGACATCAAAGACATGAAAATTAACTTGATTTTGGAACATAAAATGCCTCTATCATTCCCAGGCTATTCAAGATTTGTAGAAAATATTTTTCATCAAGATGCTTTGTGAAAATATATGTATGTATATATGTTGTTTGAACTAAATGAACTTTTGAATTGTCATCTTCAACATGATCTTGGATATCACTATATGTTTGGCCTTGGAATGTTGAACTAGATTATGACACATGCGAATTACACTTTGAGAGTCACAAAACAAAGGTATTTTCTTCATGTTAATCGCATATTCATGTAGTTAGCTTTGTATCCAAATTAATTTTGAAGTACAAGCAGCAACATCAATATACTCTGCCTCAATTGTCGATATAGAAACACCCATTTGCTTCTTCGACTACCAACTCACCAACTTTCCATCAAGAAATTGATAGCCTCCTATTTTAGTTTTTCAATTAATTTGTTAACCACCCAAAACAACGTAAAAATAATCTTGAACGAAAAAGCATGTGTTTGTTGGATACCAAATCCCAAATATGGGAATTCGATGAAGATATCAAAAGATATTCTTCACAACAGTAAGATGAGGTTCCCTTGGGTTAGCTTGATACCTGACACAGTTACACATAGAAAACATGATATCAGGTTTGTTTGCATTCAAATACAATAAAGAACCTATCATGCTTCAATATGTCTTCAGATCAATAACTAGTTTATCCAAAGATGGACTTGATCATGTGCCACATAACATAGGTACATTAGCATATGAAGAATTTATCATGCCAAATCTTTCAAGCAAATTTTTCATATAAAACTCTTGATTGATAAAGATACCTTCTTTGATTTATCGAATATGAAACCCCAAGATTTAATTGATATTTCCCATCAAGCTCATTTGAAATTGACTACGCATTCAAATTCCTTCGATAAGTCAGGGTTAATAGAACCAAAAATAATATTATACACACAAATTTGAACAAGCATGAAATGATCCCGTACTTTCTTTTGATATATAGTATGATCAACTGATCCTTCCTTAAATTTAGAGATTTTCAAAAAAAATGGTTAAAGTTCCATATGATGCTCTAGGTTCCTATTTTAAACCATAATCAACTTCATCGAGAATATAACAACGATTAGGAAACTTATCATTCATAAACCCAAGTGAATTTTCGATATACAAAGTCTCTTCGAGTACACCGTTTAGAAAATCACATTTTACTTCCATGTGGTTAACATTGGAGATCTTGTAAGTTGCATAAGCAAGAAAAATTGAATAGCTTTGAGCCTTGGGACAGGAGTAAAGGTTTCATCATAATTAATGCCTTCTTATTGACAATACCTCTACCCTAGCGGTATTAGGTGGTGCACTCCCTCTTTTAGGTTGAGGGTTCAATTCATTTCATGGATATAAGTGGAATTAGGTGTTAGCTGAGAAGTAGATTAGATTTATTGGTTTAAAAAAAGTAGAAGTCCTGCGATGTTATGAACAACATCCCTTCTTTATCAACTTTATTTTTAAAACCTATGTTAGTCCAACAACAAAAACATCTTTATGTTTAATTATTAACCTCCAAAATTTGTTGCTATTAAACTTAGTCAGTTTAGCTTGTATAGCAACAACCCAATCAGGATGTTCCAATGCAACCTCAACAAGCAAAGGTTCTATCTCGGAAATGAAAACACGAGACATGCAAAATTCTTAATTAACTTTAAGTACATCATTTATAGCTCTAATTTGTTCTTTTCTTAAGATACCATAGTTACTATTATAAAGAATTTGTTATAGGATGATTACGAGTCCACATATCCATTGGAGGAAAAGATTGATCAAAATCAGGATATTCTTCTACAAATGAAAGAGTATCATTAATATATTCATTAAAAATTGAATCATCCAAAGCACCATTTTCAACTTCGACATGTGTTTGCATTTCTCCCCTGAACATGCTCATCTATTATATGTTGTTCCACCTTAACGTAAGCATTCAACATCGATTTCTCCCCTTAACGTGAGCAGGTGATGATAATTTATTCCTCTCAACTAGAACTGGTATTGAGAATGGCTCCCCTTCGACTTGAACATTGGGTATCAAAGTGATACATGCATCAATCTTTAAGTTAGTGACTATAGAATCATCTAAATGTTTCGATGCCTCAGTAAATTGATTATGTTTGATATTCACTTCAACATTGATTAAATGTGTTGGGTCTAAGAATATAGTTCATACTTTGCTTTTCTAGGCAATTGTAATTTTCCATCTAGGACCAGAAATTGTTCACGGCCCTGGTGGGTGGTTACGGCCATGAACTAGTTCACGGTTGTGAACCTCTTCACAGCTCATGTTCCATATAAATAGATGTTAGATGGTAGAGAGTCTGTATGGTCAGAAAGGAGCTTAAGAGTGTGCAAATGAAGGTGTTCTAGAGAGAGAAACTAGAGAGAAGACTAGAGTGTGTGTGAATCTAGTGTTGGAATATCATTCATATCATATAAACATCATAGATTCATCATCATCATCATCATCATCATCATCATCATCATCATCATCATGATTATCATCATCATCATCATCATCGTCTTCTTCTTCTTCTTCTTCTTCTTCTTCTTCTTCTTTTGATCTTTCAACATCGAATTGATTGATATTCTGCACCATCAATTGGATCTGATTGATACATCAAGCAAAATTTGGCACTTACAATTGGTATCAGAGCTTTGATTGTATCAATCAATTTGGCCAGATCTTGAGCGTTTTTTTATCTTTTTCTTGAAGAATTTTGCATTTTTTTATAGATCTTGGCAAAATAGTGGGGCTTTGTTCTTTGTGTTTTTGATCAAAATGAGTTTGTGATCGAGTTTTGAAGCAAAAAGAGGTGAAAAAAGTTGTTTTCACATAATTTGTGTGGGTTCTCGGCCATACGAAGAAGGGTTATCGGCCTAACCGAAGAAGGTTTCTCGACCCCCGAAGAAGGATTCTCGACCTCCGAAGAAGGGTTCACGGTCCTCCGAAGCAGCTTTCATGGTCCTCTAAAGAAGCTTTCACGGCCGGTCCTCGGTGGTTTGCGGTGCGAGGGTTTACAGCCTGCAGTCTTGTTCACGGTCTTCGCACATTGACGGTCCTCACCTCGGGTTCACGGTTAGAAAGGAGCTTAATTGTGTGCAAATAATGGTGTTCTAGATAGAGAAAATAGAGAGAAGAATAGAGTGTGTGTGAATCTAGGGTTGGATTATCATTCATATCATATAAACATCATAGATTCATCTTATTCTTCTTCTTCTTCTTCTTATTTTGATCTTGCAACATCTAATTGATTAGGATTCTGTACCATCAATTGGATCTGATTGATACATCAAGTGAAATTTGGGACATAGAAAATGTCATGAACACAACATATTAGGTCAAAATCAGCATCAAAAGTATGCATTTTATATGAATCCTCTTGGGAATTAGAAAAGGTTGTATTTTGAGGAAAATATGTTTTGACACTTTTAACAAAATAATCATTGAAGGTCAAGTTGAACATTTTTTCGATTCTCCTTGTTCTTTTTTTCATCACCCGGTATGAAAATAAATTTTGAGAATATCCAAGAAATACTCATTCATTAAGTTTAGCTTGAAATTTTGAAAGATGATTTCCAATTAATGATGAAATACATGCAACTAAAAACACATAAAAATATAACATTTGGTTTTCATCTAATAATGATTTCAAAATGAGTGATATTAAATATTTGAGCTATAAAAGAACGATTTTTAGTGAAACAAGTAATGAAAGTAGCCTTAACCCAATAATATTATGGTAGATTTGCATATGTTAGCATTATTCTAGTTCCTTTATATAAGGATCGATTTCTCTTTTCTAGTGCTCCATCTTGTTTACGTGTATACGGAGCTTAAAGATAATGAGAAATCCCATGCTTGATTAAGAATGACTCAAGAACATGATTCCTATATTATATTCTATTATCACTTTTGATCCTACGAAACTTTTTCTTCAAGCATACTTTGATGCTTTTGATAATCTTAGTCATCACTTGAGCAGTTTCAGACTTTTGTCGAAGAAAGTGTACCCAAGTAAAATGAGAAAAGTAATCTATAATGACCAAAATATACGTTTTCCCACCAACTGACTCAATTTTCAATGTTCCATATAAATCAATATGTAGAAGTTCCATGGGTTCAAGTATCTTCAAGTCGATAACAACAATATGTCCTTACCCATGTTGTTTTCCTTGTTCACAAGCCATACACAAAGAATCATTATCAAATTTTAGTACATGTACACCTAGAATAAAATCATTATATACAAGTTGATTGAGATTTTAAACGTTCAAGTTTAAAAGCCTCGGATATCAAAGCCATCATAGATGTGAAGAAGCCTTTGATGGTAAGCATAATGAAGGTAAACCAATAACATGCTTCATATCTAATGAAAACATGTCTCATTTTTGTTTGGATTTGAACAACACATCATTTTATGTTTTATTGGAGAGGGCACTTCCTTTTCTACCAAACAACACTTGATTTCTTGTACCTATAACCAATTGAGACTCACAGATTACATTGTGTTTCAAACCTTCGCCATAGGCAGCTCCATTTAATGTAAAATTTCAATTTGTGGATTTTCTATATACTTGGATTGTACACTTGTTATTCCTAAACTTGACTAATCTAACATTGCTAAGTTTCGTGAAATCTTTGAAACATTCCTTCCTTCTAGCCACGTGATGCGAGAAACCATGATCTATATACCAATCTTCATCATAATGATTGTTATATAGTACCTACAATTAATTAGAGATATTTAGGTATCCAAGGCTTTTTGGTCCTTGCACATTAGTGTGAAATAAAGAATTACTAATCCAGTTTTGAACTTTAATTTTAAGTTGGTTAATCAAATCAATTTCGTTAATTTGAGGCAAAGATACATATTCATTCGACATCGAAGCATCAATATTAACTTTTTCTTTCTCATTTATGAACTCAAAAAATTCAATTTTGATTTTGATTTTACTTCACTCCATTTTGATGGTTTCGACAGTGTTTCTTGTGAAGAAGTACTTCCATTTGTTGGTTCACAAAATTAACTTCTATAAGCATCTTTTAAGTGAGCTTGAAAATTCTTTGGATTGACCTTTTGCCATTCATTTCAAACAAATGGTTGAAATCATCAAAACTTTTACCGTTAGAAAAGGTGACCTTGGACTATTGTTTCTATTTTGCAATTGGAAAATTTGAGTTATCAGGTGTAAAAGACACATTTTCTTAACAACATTGTCGTGGTTTTCTTTAACTTGGTTCTGGAAAAGAGTTTCGACGTGTTTGTTGAAAATGGTTTTCATAACATTGTTGAAAACTAGATTGAGAATCTTCTTGAAATCGTTTTTGTGAATTATCTTCACAAAAATTTTGAAAAGTCTTTTTCCTATTGTTTAGAAAACAATTTTGTGAATCATTTTGAGAGCCTTTTGAGAATTCATTTTGATGACCTTTTTGAAATTGTTTTTGAAGACCTTGTTGAATTTGATTTTTAGGACCTTGTTGTAGTCAATTTTGTTTCTGAATATTACGACTATTCTTCTAGTAAGAATTATATCAAACATTTCAATTTGTTTGATACTTTTTCAAATATGATTTTTGTGCATTTTGTTTTGGAATTTTAAACCTTCAATTCTTCTACAATAGACACATCAACATGTTTTGACAAATCTTTAATAAGAGATTCATTTCCTTTCACAACACAAACACATGTTTTGTCTTTCTTATTATGTTTAAAAATTAAACTTTGATTTTTCATTCTTTGAAAAGTCTTTGATCATTGATTCAAATTGTTTTCCTCAACATTTTTATTTGAGTAGAAACCATCATCAGTTACTTTCATGTTATCTTCTTCCAACAAATCCTTCAACTTCGAGTTAACATTCTCTCCATTTCCTGATGTCACAAAAACTTGGTTTGGAAAATCTTTGAATTATGCATAAAGCATTGCATGTTGTTTAAGATAATGCTTTTCTTTTTCATTCAAAACCTTAGTATACTCTTTTGTATATTCAAAAACTTGTGCTTCAACAACATGTGGAATTTCCTCATCATTAGAAACATTATCAAAGACACTTTCAATGTTTGTGATATCTTACATAATAACTTTCTCTTGAGTGACATTATTATCACTGGTTAAGAGGAATGTTTATTGAGTTTCGACATTGAATAAGAAGTTTTTTCACTTTTATCTAAGGAAATTAATTTTATGACTGATAAACTCAAACAATCATTCAATTTTATTTTGGGATTTATTCGCAAATTAAGATAAAATAATGAGACTTTACTGAACAGGTAAGTAATAAAACCGGTAAACTGGAAAAAATGGGTCAAATCGTCATTTTTACCGGTAATTAGGGGTGTAAACGAGCCGAGTCAAGCCGAACACTATAAAGCTCGAAACTCGACTCGACTAAAATACTCGAGTTCGAAGCCCGGCTCGAACTCGACTCAAGCCTTGATTTTAAACTCGAGCTCGGGTTCGTGAAATACTTGATAGTCTCGAGCTCGTCTCGGCTCGGCTCGACTAACATATATATATATATATATATATATATATATATATATATATATATATATATATATATATATATATATATATATATATATATATATATAACTATTAAAACATTCCATATTCTGATGTCCAAACTAACAAAAAAATCACAATTAAACGTCTAATATCAATATAACATTACCGATAGTCCATATATGTCATAAGTTTTCATATTTTCAAAATACCAAAAATAAACAATCTTTAATGCAAAATAGCATCAACCATTCAAGCATCTATGTCGTTTTTGCATACTTTCAAAATACAAAAAAGAAACATTTTTTAATGCAAAACAACTTTTAAGACTTCAAAAATATACCAACTCAGCACTAAAACAACTTCTACCTGTTGAAATAACAACAAACAACAATTGTTTAACAACTATTTAACCTAAAAAACTGCAAAATAAAAAATAAAAAACTGCCAAAAACCATAAAAAAAAGGAAAAAAATTGCAAAAAAAAAAAAACAAAAAAACAAAAAAAAAAAAAAAAAAAAAAAGAATCTATTTTCAACATTTTAAATAAACTTACTTATCAAGGAATGGAAAGATTGATCTCCATTTGTTGCTTCTCTTTCTGATATATATATATATATATATATATATATATATATATATATATATATATATATATATATATATATATATATATATATATATATATATATATACACACACACACACACATATATATATATATATATATATATATATATATATATATATATATATATATATATATATAAACACAAGAATAATAAATATAATTGAAATTATAAAAACACATTAAAGGTGATGAAAATCAAATAATCATACATTTTTCTTTCTTTTCAAACCATAGAGGCTTCGACACCAATCTCCGCCATAAAGTAAGACTTCTACCGTTTTAGTAGCCACAGATGCTCTATATGTGTCAATAACTCTACTACCCGCACTAAAAGTAGCTTCCAATGCAACAATGGTGATAGGAATTGCAAGTATATCTCGAGCCATGCGTGACAATATACGATATTTTAACGAATTTGACCGCCACCATTGTAAAACATCAAATGGTATTGGATCCTCTTCACAAATGTAATAATCTCTTCAAGATAATTATCTAAATCAGATTTTTGTGGTTGTATATTTTCAACTATTCTTACAAATTGAGCGAACTCAGACCAACCGGACGATGAAGCTTGAATAGTCACATTGTTTCCTCTTAAACCAACACTTTCGCCATTTCCTTCACCACTACTAGAGTAATACTTATCTGCATATTCTTTATACAATTCATATAAAGCTTTTTTCACTTTGTCTATATTTTCACAAGCTTCGTTTTCAGGATACATCATAGGAAAGCAAAACTCAATAACCCTCATTTTGCACCTAGGATCTAAAATTGCACCAATAGACATCATTAAGTTGCAATCTCCCCAATATTTATCAAATTTTAGTTTCATGCACTTAACTATGTCATGAACAAACTCATCTTCGTAAGAATCTTCAAACTTCTTATCTAACAAAACTCACTATAAAAATTTCATTAAGAAATAAGTTTGAAGTCGGATACTCACTCCCAGAGATGATATTAGTCGCAGAGTCAAAAACATTTGTTATCATGTTTTATAGATTAGTTGTTAAAAAAAACAAACGATAATTGTAATACACAAAAGAAACTCGACTAACACTTAGATACAGATCGACTAGTAAGTAAGACACAAAAGGAAATCGAGTCATCGAGTGTTATTGAAACCTGGAAATTGGCTGTCACATAGATACACCAAGACACAAAAGGAAATTGACTATTACTATAAGAAAAGAATGAAATATGGACTTACATCGATGTTGTTCTCCATTCTTAGTTGTTACTCACCAAGACATCAACCATCGATGAAATAGAGGTTGGCGATTATGGATGGTGGAGCGGCGATGGAGAATATTGATGGTGGCGATCGGCAGGCGGCAGTCAATATGTGGAGCAGGAGAGCAACGGAGGTGGTGGCGACTGATGATTGATGAATAGCGATTTGTGTTTTGTGAAAGTCTTAAGGATAGCAAAGGGAATAAAGGATTAAGGGTTTTTTTTTGGGTTTGGGAATTAAGATGGATCGACGGATAGGAATAGAGATATCAAGGATTTTTTTTTCTTTTTTTTTTTTTTTTATATTATTAATGATTAACAATTAATCAATTAAATGAATGGCATATATGTAAATTATAGTAAGCTTGACTAAGCTCGCGAGCCTTACAAGATGTGGTACTCGAGTAGCTCGAGCTCGAGCCCGGCTGGATTAAGGTCGAGTTGATTTCGAGTATTTTTCGAGCCGGTTTCGAGTTTCTCACGAGTTGGCTTGTCTCGCTTACACCCCTACCGGTAATTCATGCTTTTTCAAAAACAAAATTTAGTTTTGTACTTTTTGGTAAATTAAGGTAAAATTTTGAAGACTTTTCTGGAGATTTTCCTAAACTAAATAATATTATAATAAATAGATTTATTTGTGAATTAAAAAATGAACTATTAATCATAAATTAATTATTAAAACTATTAATGATTAGTAAAAATATGTAATCATTAAATTAATTAGTAAAACAATGATTAGAAAAATGATTAGAGGGTAGGGATAAGTGGAGATAGGATAGTAATATATAAAGCCAAAATTAATTAAATTATCTAACAATAATAAATAAAGTTAAGTGATTAATTATAATTATATTTTTTCTATAATTTATTATAATTACGAAGGATGTTATCTACCGGAACCAAATTTGCACAGGATTGGTAGGACGAATGTCGAAATAACGATCGCCGGTTCAGTGTCAGGCTTTTATTCATTTTATATATTAATACATTCAAATACACATACAAAACGTGCAAATAATTGTCCACAATTTGAATCATTAAAAAACCAAATATAAGAAGTGTTTTTTCTTGTTTCCTTTAAGGAAATATGACAGCCTAACACAATGAACAAACAATAAATGAAGTGTTTACTCTTAAATCATTTGACATGCTATCTTGAGAAATGTCAAATATTAAGCATTCTCGTTCTAAACGTTTGTTAAAACCGGTTCAACGTATTTCTTGAGAAACCGAGCTCATCGGAAGTAGAAATAGGCCAAAACCCATTTATGACTGACCGGTTCTTTTCACCATATCACGGTCCGATCGGTCGGGTCAACCCGTGTTTAAAAACATGGGGTAGGACACCATTTTTTCAATTTAAGATTAAAATTGCAAATTTAATAATTTCCTTAATTCAGTCTAAAGGTATTATAAATAATGAAACAATCCCCTTTCAAAGTTTCATGATTCATCCACTATATTTCGTTAAATTTTCCCTCTATCATGAGGACATTTCGTAGTGCTCTTGCTCCTTTAATTTTCAATCTTGTGGTCGCCATCGTAGCAGTCGTCCTTTTATGTTTCTACTCAAATCCGAATCCCCCAAAACTCTCTATAGAGGAATTCTCAGTTCCAGCCTTCAACAACTCGTCAAACCATACAACCGGAAACATCTATTTCGACCTTAAACTAAGAAATATGAATAAGGCAATCGGTCTTTACTACGATGACCCATTAAGCATCGCCTTCTTTTACTACCCATATGATGAACCCTACCAGAAATATGCGTGGGTAGGCAGTCTCGCAGCCTTTTACCAAGGTAATGGCAAGACTAAGCATATCAGATCCCTTAAGGGGAATGACCTCCAACTTCCATCTACAGTGGTGGTCGACCCAGAAGAGCACACCGAAGATCTTGTAAAGACTGATCATGTGAGATCCCTGCTCAAGGATCACCTCCAGCTGCCATCTACGTTGGGAGAGACTCGTAAGGAGATGGTGGGTCGGATACTTGAGGTGAATATAAGGATCGCTGTTGTTATTAACTATAGATTCAAGTACTGGGTCGGATCATCTAAGCATCAACTCAAGCTGGGTGCTAACGTGGTTGTTGATAATAACACTGGTGAGAAGGTTTCGTCTGGAAGCATTGAGTTGGTAGAATCTGCAGCCTCCGTTGGAGGACCAGTTATGGTCGTGGGACTTTTTACTTCATTTCTTCTTGTTATTTGTTTTTAAATGTAGTTAATTTGTCTGTTTGTATAGGAACTTATTTAAAATTTTGTAGCTTCGATGCCATAACATTAGTTTTAGAGTAAATTTTATCCAGCTCATGGTGATCCTATTAAGGTCTCGACTCTAAGTTTCTCTTATTTATTAACCGGGGTTAAAAGTTCATGTCTCGTCGTAGGGGGGTTAACAGTTGCTTTGCCTCCCCAACATTTCTCATTTATTTTTTCAAAAATTAGTCTCTCTCTTATAACATAATTTTATCACTAATTAAACCCATGGTTTTTCATCACTTAGCTCACCTGCCACCCTATGGCCCAATAATTTATTTTGTCTTAAGCCTTTAAAGAATTCTCAGTCACATAAACATCTTTTTCATATAAAAACTAATAAAATAAAAAATAATAAACGACGGCAAACGTCATATATTTGAAAACGTCAAATTCAATAAAAATTCATTTAAATTATTATTGATTATTGCACACTTTACGTTTCTCTAACTTGTAGTTATTTTTTTAGCAATATATTTTATAAAGAGTAAATTACTGAAATCGTCCTTGTGGTTTGGTCAAAATTGCATGCTTGGTCCCTAATTTTTTTTGCACTCGGATCGTCCCTATGATTTGATTTTGTTGCATTTTTCGTCCCTGTGGTTTGATTTTGTTGCATTTTTCGTCCCTTACATACATAAAGTTAGGAACCAAACATGCAATTTTTACCAAACCATAGGGACGAAAAACGCAACAAAATCAAACCATATAGACGATCGGAGTGCAAAAAGAAAGTTAGGGACCAAATGTGCAATTTTGACCAAACCACAGGGACGATTTCAGTAATCTACTCTTCTATAAATGATGTATTATGACTAGTTTTTTATAATCACAAGGTAAATGATATAATAATCAACGGGTAGGTAAATCATCCAACTCTATAAACATCACTTAAGGATTTGTTCGATGAAACCAAGAATTCATATTCATAGCAAGTGTATCTATTTCTTCTTCCTGAAATTATAAGAATGATAACATATTTCTATGCATTTCTTTAGAAATTTCGCATTTAAGATAGAGTTGTGTAATTTGAGCATATCAACGCTTCACAATTTGACAAAACACATTATGTTGTTTCATTATCAGTCTATTATTATTTTTCAAAATACACGTCATCTCTAACTCTTGCTATCTCAACTTATAGTTTCTCAATCTTAAGCCTCCGTTCTTTACTCCTGAAAATGTATCTGCTAAGGTCGTCATCAAGATTAGAAACTTTTCTTCGGTTCAATCTTATACTTTCACCTAATTCTGAAATACTACCCTTTAGTTCATTTAATTCCCCATCATAACGATGGACATTAATATCTAAAGAGACTCAGCTCATAGCCTTTCGAAATCTCTTTGTTGAGATCACGAATCAGCAGCTATAGAAGGAGTTGTTCCAAAACCCGCGGGCATAATACCTTTTGTTGTAAGAAGGGCTACTGGTATGACATCATTCACTCTTAGAGTCTTAGCTGGGAACATTAGTGAATTGGTCCTTAAGGAACCCCCGAAAGGGTTGTTGTCCGATTGGTACACGAAAGTGATGAAGTTTCTTTGACTAAAGAACCATGCCTGTCTGTTAGAGCGAATTGGATGATCGGGCCGAGGGCTACCCCAATGATTCATCTAGCATTACGACATTTACCATAATGATGTTGTCCATAGATCAAATTATTTAGTGGATTGTATTTCACTTTACTGTCTAGGGCTCCATTGTGTGTGCTCGGGGTAGATGTTTTGTATAAATGAATTACCATGCTATTAAGTATTTTGATTTAAGTTCTGTTCTTTCTAGACTTGGGTTAGGAGCGTTTTCAATATGATTATTTTCCTGTATTTGTTCGATGATAAGTGTGAGTCTATTTTGTCCACTTTCTCCATCCCCTCTATAAAAATGAAAAAAAGGTAACATAATTACTTCTTATTCCCGTGTTTGATCTCTTCCATCGCGGCCTTGCTCCTTGTCACCTTTTAAGATTGAAATCTATATTCTCTATTACCTTCTCACATGCCTCCGCATGTTCCCCTGTACTCTTCACAGATACACAAGTATCATAAGAGTTAGCATCTGAATCTCCACATCCTTTAGAAATATAACCTTGAATCTAAGAGCTTGAACTTCACACCATCAAACATTTACTATCCTTCATACCTACAAACACATAGTAAACAAACATAACATCATGAGTTAGATTCCTAAACTCATCTTCTTCGAAGTTTGTGGACCAAACTTCAATATTCCTTTCATCACTATTTCCTTCCTCAACAATCAAAGTCTTCCCCTGAATGTTAGTCTTACAAAGGTCTCCAATCTTCTGAACATAATAGGCTTTATGCTTTGTTTTCCCCTTTTATCACTCTTTTTCGGTAGCACATATTATTTCGCAAAATGATTTTGGAGTTTGTGGACCACACTTCAATATTCCTTGCACTTCAGTAGGCTTCATCAGGAGTTAGCTTCCTAAACTCATCGTCTTCGGAGTTTGTGGACCACACTTGAACATTCCCTTAGCACATGTTATTTCAAAAATGGTTTTTGCCATTGCAAAAACTACAATCGTAATCAGAGTTACGAGAAGTTTTGTTCGTTTTCTTTTCTTTTTCTTGTTGTTGGTAGTGTTTAGCACCTTCCCTTTTTTTTCTTATCATAAAATGAGTTACCGCCTTTGTAGCGTGAACCGCCACCTTCACATCTTGTATTTCCACCATTCCCGCAAGGACATCTTCGTTCAACTCTGGATCCATATCCAAGTCTGGATCATTAACCGAAGAAAATGTTGAACAATCCCTCGTTCTTCTCCAAAAATAACTAATTATCGCTTTTCTCACTCTCCAAAGTCAAACTCCCCTCTAAAATCACCTCAAAATTCCACCTTACCTAAAAGTAAATCCAAAGAATGTTTCTAATCTTCCATCAAAGTTAAGGATTCTTCATATATAAAATCCAATTTTTATATTTTGATGCGGTTCAATTTTTAAAATGAATATCTAATATTAAGTTTGAGTTTGAACCTTATAGAGCCTTTTATATCATTTAATAAAACCTCATTTTATTAATACTTTCGAGTTTGGATAAGTTTCAAAATCACCAGTTTTAGACTTACAATTAACGTTTTTATTAAACCAATAAAAAAAATAAAAAAAATAAATAAACTAGTTACATCTTATGTTCACATTTTAAATTGTGAAAACCAAACTCCACGTGATTATTATTTTTTTCTAAAAAATAGTCTGAGTTTCTGAAAAGCTAAATTATCAACCCCACAAAATATTTACTTGAAAAATAAACAACAGAAACATGCATTAGACATAAACAAGCAATGATCTAGTTGACACTTTTGTGATCCAACACAAAGTGCCAAGTCCTTTCATAATGGGACAAGAGGGACCAAATGATATTTATGTTAACTCCAAGTTGACTTCATGCTCCCACTTGCAATGACAACCTACTTTGTTGCAATTTTATAAGGCTTTTATAATAGTTATGAACTTTTATAAAAATCGTATAAAATCATGGGCATCATTCATCATCTTCAAAATGGTCTTCATATTTATCTTGTTATATTTTACGTAAAATAAATATACCCTCAAACTACTTTATTACACAGAATAACAAAGATGAAAAATTGGTTATTTATTATTACATACCATATGAATAAAAGAATATTACATACCATTTTTACAAGTCCACATAAAATAACAACATTATTGATTCATGACTTGTTTATTCACTCTAAAATACATATAAAAATAAAATAACCTTTGTTTTTTCTAAGACAAATTTAAATGACAAAAATGTATGTAAACCTTTGTCACAAAAAAAAAAAACAATTATAAAGTTGTCATAGATAATATGTACCAACTCATTTTTATACAAAAGTAGTTATTTGTATCTTCTAAAAACTAAGATTTTCAAAAAAAAATTATAAAATTCTAACCAAACCAGCAAAATAGCTCTTGATACCAATTGTTGGGTTTTAATTTAAAAATAGTTTTAAAAACTCAAATAATAGAAAGCGGAAGACATAGATTTTTGATATAACATAAGCTAGTTTATAACCTACAAGCAACATCTTGCAAGAAATAGAAAGAAAAACACCAACCATATAAGAGATAAAGAAATACCAACCTTCGTTGTCTTTGGATCCTTAAGGGAGGCTAGGAAGTTAATGGAGAATGGATGAACCTTTGAGACACCAACAATAATCCAACTTGACTTAAGATGCCAGTCTTGTGAAGAAAATCTTAAGATTGAAACTAAAACCAAGTTTTACTTCAAGAGAGTAAAATGCAAGTATCATAAACTCTAACACTTTTGTTTGAAAGAATGAGAGAGCTTGAGATGGAGAGGATACGATTTTTCATGCTAGAATGCAAGGCAAGAATTAAGCCGCATCTACGTGCATAAATTGATGTCCTTAACCATTTGATCTTAAAACTTTTTAGCAACCATGTTCTTATGTCAAGAATATATCCAAGCATGCTTTGTTAGGGTGTGCTCTTTAGATTAAACAATTCAAGAACCCATTCTATTTTTCCCTATTTTATCTACAATTTTAAAGGACAAAAAGAACATCAACATTTTATAAAACTCGCAACTAGTTTATAAGATATAAACTATAACCTTTTGGTCAAAGACAAAAGGATTTTTCTACTCTAAAATGTTGTGTGTGACATATTAATTCCTACCATATGAAACATAATGTTACTTGCCATTGAAATATTATTTATTTCCATGGAATATATATTTTTCAACTAAATATAAAAGTTTATGAATATTTATTAAAACTAATTTCTTATAAATAGTCAATTGCATCAAGTTTTTGTTAGTGTAACCCTTTATTAGTGTCATATGTTAATTATGAATATCATTTTAATATGACTATTGAGCATAGGATTGCTCGGAACACATAACAGGGTCGAGTAGCTATCGACCGAGTCATGGAGATTGATGCCAACTCTGGCGTAAACACTGTCCACATTCGCTAGCTAGAGTCTGCTCATGAAAGGAATCTGGTCCACATTGTAGCTCTCCAGAGGGAACTCGTTGAAACCCGAGCTTAAGTCAGGGAACTTCGAGCTCAGCAAGCAAGAGCTGATAGGCGCGTGAGGGACATAGAATGTCTTCTATCGGGGTCAAGAACTTACGCTGGTAGTTCTCGTCGCCGATAGATTCTCATCAAGTTCTCTTTTGGATATAACTTAGTTTGTGTAAAAACTCTATGCTAAATTCAATCCCTGTAAATCTCAGACCTGTTAAGGTGTTGATTAGTTAATATTTTTGTCAAAATTTTCCCATCTTGGTTGATGTAAGACCTACTTCTAGGTCATTTTTCCCGAACTTGTTACAACTGTAATTCCAGTAATATTGACAGATATCTAAATCTCATGGAAATGTATATCCAAATGCTTTCATTTACAAGTAATTGTGTTATTCAGTTGTACAGTTGAGCTATGGCGAGTTCGTCCATGAATTATTCTCATCAATTTTTCTATTAAATTCTTATCAATGTTTTCATCTTCGTAATCTTATAGTGCAAAGATGCCTCCATGTAAATCACCAAGAAGCAATCCTCCCGCACCAACACCACCTACTCCTCAGTTCGACACAACAACTCTAAATGCTGCTATAGCTGCACCTGTGGCTACCGCCATGGCTCAATATCATTAATCCGGTTCCACTGAAGGAGGAACCCCTATCCTATCTACTCATGGTGAAATCCATGTGCACTTGAAAGAGTGCTCCTACAAGGACTTCACCAACTGCAAGCCATTGTCCTTCAAAGGGACTGGCAGAGTCATTTCCCTCTCGCAATGGTTCGAGAAAACCATATCGGTTTTCGAAATCTACTCATGTCCAGAGGAGATCAAGGTCAAGTTTGCTGCTTGCACCTTTGAAACGAAAGCCCTAACATGGTGGAATAGCCATGTTAAGTCACTATCTCTCATAGTGGCTAATGTTATGGGCTGGGAAACTTTGAAAGACCTCATGATTGAGGAGTACTGCCCGAGGGGCAAGATCCAGAAACTAGAGGAAGAACTATGGAGGCTAACCATGAAGGGCTCTAACGTACTCACCTACACCGCTAGGTTCTGTGAACTGGTGGCTCTCTGTCCCAACATGGTGCAGACCGAGGGGAAAAAGATAAAGAGATATATATGGGGGCTGATGCCGCCATACCATGGAAATGTATTGGCATCACACCCCACTACATTTGATAGTGCCAAGCGATTGACGCAACGGCTCATAGTCCATGGGGTCCGTACCCTGGCCGCAACAACCACCCTGTCCATCTCACAACCCGCCAAAACTGCTGAGTCCAAGCGGAAGTTTTGGGATGACAAAAAGAAGGCAAAGGCTGCCAAAAAGCAGCAGGTCGTGTTAGTTCATGCTGTGATAGCACCTGCTACTGCTGCTCCGGTCAAGCAGTACTCTAGGAGTTTTCCCAAGTTGAACAAATGCAACTTCCACCATGTGGGAGCCTGCCGGGAAATGCAGTATGTAAACTGCAATAGGAAAGGGCACACTGCCCGTTTATGCAAATCTCCGGCAAGGCCAATCACCCAAGTCCCCGGTGTTGGAGTGGGCCAAACTTGCTACAACTGTGGCGAGGTAGGCCACTACAAGAGGAATTTCCCTAAGGCAGGAAATGCCAGTGGAGTAGGAAGAGTTTTGGCCATAGGCCATGAGGAGGAGGTTGCCGACCCTACAGTGGTCACTGGTACGTTTCTCCTTGATAACTCTTGTGCATGCATTTTATTTGATAGTGGAGCGGAGAGGAGTTTCGTGAACCAAAAATTTGCTCATTTACTTAAGCAAAAATCATGAGCACTTAAAGAACCGTTCACTGTAGAAATGGCTAATGGAAAGACAGAGAGCACTAGCAGCATATTCATAGGGTGTACCCTAACTTTAGATAGCAATTCATTTTCGATTGATCTCATGCGGTTCTCAATTAAAAGTTTCGACGTCATTATCGGCATGGATTGGTTGAGTTTTCATCATGTCGACATCATGTGTTACGAAAAGGTTGCTCGCCTTAATCTGCTATCTGGCGAAACGCTAGTAGTTTATGGCGACAAACCCGACACGAACCTTCGTATCATCTCGAGCATTCAAGCTCAAAAATTCTTGCGAAAGGAATGTCGCACATTCCTTGCTCATGTGGTCGATGTGAGCCAAGAAGCGAAAGACATCAAGAACATTCCAGTAGTATGCAACTTTCACAACATTTTTCCAGAAGAACTTCCATGATTACCTCCGCAACGCCATGTCGAGCTTCGAATCGACTTAATTCCAGGGGCTACCCCCGTAGCCCAGTCGCCCTATCGTCTAGCACCTACAGAGATGGAAGAACTGTCCAATCAACTTAACGAACTGCTCAACAAGGGCTTTATAAGACCAAGCTTCTCACCCTGGGGAGCTCCAGTCTTGTTCGTCAAGAAGAAAGACGGGTCATTTCGAATGTGCATCGACTACATGGAGCTCAACAAACTGACAGTCAAGAATCGTTATCCTTTGCCTCGGATCAACGATTTATTTGATCAACTCCAAGGGGAGAATTTCTTTTCAAAAATCAAATTGAGATCCGGATATCACCAGCTACGAGTACTAGGGGAGGATGTTCCGAAGATAGCCTTTCGAACTCGTTATGGGAACTACGAATTCATAGTGATGCCGTTCGGATTAACAAACGTGCCCGCTGTATTCATGGATTTAATGAATAGGGTGTGTTGTCCTTACTTGGATCATTTCGTCATCATCTTCATCGATGACATACTTATCTACTCTCGTAGTAAGGAGGAGCATAGTCAGCATCTACGACAAGTCTTAGAAACCCTACACGCGGAGAAGCTTTATGCGAAGTTCTCGAAATGCGAATTTTGGATCCAAAGAGTCGAATTCTTAGGGAACGTAGTTAGCGAAGAGAGAATACACATGGACCCATCCAAAATTAAAGCCATTGAGAGCTGGTCAGCAACGAAGACGTGTACAGAAATTCGTCAATTTCTAGGCCTCGCTGGCTACTATCGTAGGTTCATTCAGAACTTCTATCGCATAGAAAAACCTCTTACAACACTTACCCAAAAGGACGTACCCTTTGACTGGGAAGAAAAGCAGGAGAGAGCATTCCAAACGCTCAAACAAGCCTTGTGTACCGCACCAATACTATCCCTCCCCGAAGGGATAGAAGATTTTGTTGTCTACTGCGATGCGTCAAACGAAGGTCTCGGATGTCTTTTGATGCAGCGAGGTAAGGTCATCGCCTATGACTCGAAAAAGCTGAAGACACATGAGGTCAACTACACTACCCATGATCTTGAACAAGGAGCAGTCTTTACAGACCACAAGAGCCTACAACATGTATTCGCTCTGAAGATCTGGAGACACAACTTGTACGGTACGAAAAGCACAATCTTACAGACCACAAGAGCCTACAACATATATTCGACCAGAAGGAGCTCAACATGAGACAACGACGGTGGGTCAAGCTACTCAGTGATTACGAATGCGAAATTCATTATCATCCCGGCAAGGTCAATGTAGTAGCTGACGCCCTGAGTCGGAACGAATATTCTGGTCGTAGAGTCAAATCAATTACTATGACTATTCATTCACACTTATCCACACAAATACAGGCAGCTAAGCTCGACGCTTTGAAACCTGAAAATGTGACCAGTGAATCCCTGCGAGGGATGGATAAGAACTTGGAAGTCAAAGGTGGCGGAGCTTATTATCTCATGGATCGGATCTGGACCCCGAAACTCGGTGGTTTTCGAGACTTGGTCATGAACGAGGCGCACAACACTTGTTATTACGTCCACCCAGGTTCAGATAAGATGTATCTGGATCTTAAAAAGTTATACCGGTGGCCTAACATGAAAGCAAAGATTGCTACCTTTGTGAGTAAATGCCCCCCTTGCGTAAAGGTCAAGGTCTAATACCAGAAACCCTCCAGTTTATTGCAACAACCGAAAATACCAGAGTGGAAGTGGGAGCGGATCACTCTGGACTTTATAACCAAGTTTCCCAAGACAACGGGTGGACTTGATACCATATGGGTCATCGTCGATAGATTAACCAAGTCTGCACACTTCCTATCGATTAAAGAGACAGACAAGATGGAGAAGCTTACAAGATCTTACATTAGGGAGACTGTACGACTGCATGGTGTTCCCATATCCATTATCTCGGACAGAGATAGTATATTCACTTTGAGGTTTTGGCAGTCGCTACAAAGTTCCCTAGGAATTAGGCTGGACATGAGTACAACATACCATCCACAGACAGACAGGCAAAGTGAGAGGACTATCCAAACCTTGGAAGATATGTTGTGAGCCTGTGTGATTGACTTTGGGAAAGCATGGGATACTCATTTAACCCTTGTAGAATTTTCCTACAACAACAGTTATCACACAAGCATAAAGGTTGCTGCATTCAAGGCCATCTATGGCCGAAAGTGCAGATCCCCTCTGTGCTGGGCTGAGGTGGGTGATACCCAGTTAGCAAAAGGGTTAGTTCCTGACAGCACTCTCACAGGTCCGGAGATCATATAGGAAACGACAGAGAATATCGTTTAGATTCGTGAACGATTGAAAGCCTCTAGAGACCGACAGAAAAGCTATGCTGATAAACGAAGAAAACCGTGGGAATTCAAGGTGGGAGACCGTGTTCTATTGAAGGTCTCACCCTGGAATGGCTTGATACGCTTTGGAAAGCGTGGAAAGCTAATTCCAAGGTACATAGGGCCTTTCGAGATTCTCGCAAGAATTGGCCTTGTAGCTTACAAACTTAACTTACCGCGCGAGCTTAGTAACGTACATTCTACCTTCCACGTATCGAACTTGAAAAAGTGTCTGTTCGACGAGACTCTTGTAATCCCACTCGACGAGATCGACATCAACGAGAGCCTCAACTTCGTGGAAGAACCAGTAGAAATCATGGACCGGGACGTCAAGCAAATGAAACAAAGTCGTATCCCGATAGTGAAGGTTCGCTGGAACGCCAAGCGAGGACCTGAATTCACTTAGGAGCGAGAGGATCAGATGAAACTGAAATATCCTCGTCTTTTTACTTAGTTATTTGTAACTAATTATTTGCTTAAACTCTAATTTCGGGACGAAATTCCTTCTAAGGAGGGGATGATGAGACAACCCAAAATTTCTATTCCATACAACATGTCAATTCAATAGAAGCCAAAACAGTTTCTGAAAACTTTCAAGGTTTTTGGAATAAGTTTGAGTATTTTAGGATTAACAATTTAGGAGATATCAGGAGAGAGGATTCCCTAGGGTGTATTGTGCAACAATAAAGTCCCGACATATAAAAAGTTTAGAGTTTACGGCCTAAACAAGGAGTTTATGGCCGTAAACCCTAAAGGAAAGAGGTATAAAGGTGACACATTGTTATTTTACCATTTCTCCAACTTTCAAGAACAAGAACTCAAACTCTCTCAAGTACCATCCAAAGAATTCTTCAAGATCTTCATCTAGTAAGTGTTTCTAGCCCTTTTAAGTTAGTATATCACTTAATCTAGTGATTTAACACACTTCTAACCATGAAATCTTTCCAAAAGGTTTATTCTTCAAGTTTCACCAAGAACACCAAGAACACACACTAGTGTTCTTGGACTTTTGGACCTTTTCAAGCTTCTATATTGTAAGTACTTCTATCCTAGAGTATGTTAAGGCTTGATACACTTCTTTACATCAAGAAAACACAAAGAAACACCAAGATCAAAGATGTTTACGGTCCAAGAGCACCTTGGACCGTAAACCCTAAATAAAGGGCCAAAGTGGCCCTAGTCCCTTCCTATGCCTTGGTAACTATCATGGATCCCTTCATTGATATGTTAAGGACTTGAAAACATCAAAATACCATAACCCATAGGGGTTTATGACCGTAAACCCAAAGGGAAATGGTCTTAGGACCGTAAACTCCATTTAGGAGTTAAATGGTGCCCTAACTTCTTCCATAGGCTTATACTTCAAGTGGAAACACTTCTAAGGACTTATGAACCTTCAAATCAACAAATGGTCAAAGGAGTATGAGTTTGTGGTCAAGAAAGCGTAAACTCAAGTAAGGGGTTCCCTTGAACCCTAAACCCAATAGCTTTGTCCTACAACACTTAAACCCTAAACCTAATAGCACCTATATAAGGTGTTTGAAATGTCTAAGGATGTCTTAAATTTTTTAATTAGTTTTTTAAAGACTAATTGGATACATATATGTGTATTTATATGTTAAATAGGATCATTGTGTGTGTACAAGTCTTCACTTGACACCTAGCAATCCTATACCTTCAGTTCATCCAAACCACTCACTACAGGTGAGTTCATACCCCTTAATTAACCTTTTAAATGTTTTTAAATGATTTTATGAGGGGGAATACAAGTTGAATAATTATAGTTACTATATCAATCACATGCGATTAATAACTACCAAACAAGTGGTTTTCTTTCTTTTCAAACTGTTTACCAAATTGTTTTACCTCAAACTGTTTTACAAACTGTTTTACTTATCAAATACCTTTACTTAAACTCTTTTATACTTATATATTGTCAAATGTCTGCCTATATATGTATAGTTATATAAGTAATGTTTAAAGGACTTAGGAAGGCTAGCTCGCTTTAATTCCTTTTCCTTGTTTGGATGTGGCTTTAGGGCATCGGTTATCCGTCCGAAGGTAGTTTAAATATTAACTGTATATCCTGTATACATATATAGTCATAAATGTTCTTTCATTCAGATCCATACCTTTAGGCAACAAAGGTATACAAACATGTTCATACATTGCTAGTAAACTACTATAAGAGTAGTTTAGGAAGATACTAATACTATTACTAGAACAATGAAACATACAATGAGTCAGTTCATACATGAGTCAATAGATACATAGTGATGAGAAACAAACATAATACTATGATGAGAAACAACATATGATACAATGATGAGAAACAAACAATAGACACTATGATGAGAAACAAACATACAGGCTACACAGAGAAAGAACACACAATACAGCTAGCACACAAATACATTACATATACATTTATACATTTATGTGAGCCATTAAACGGGGCATGGCGCTACCTACCATGACTGTTTTTTATCAGAATCTCCTTAATTGGGGAGCATATGAGTTTGTGTATAGATCTATACAGGATTGACTATCCTACACCTTGCTGCTCGCTACAGTGGGACTTGCAAGTCTACGGGTGCCAAACGTCATTTCTTACGGCGTCTTACATCGTCGTTTTACTATTGAGTCGGTAGTAAGATACAGGCCGATCACATGGTACCTTAAATAACAATTGGATTAAGGTAGTTAATACAGTACTAGTTACTTAATACAACACTACAGTACTACAATATTATTCCCATTACATTCACTTTGTGAACATTCACACGATGCACAATAATGTAGAAACTATATTTTTGGTTAATGATAGTTGAATTTGGGAAAATAAACACTCTTACAAGAGACACACACATAGATACTTGATGCCTTAGTATAAGGCTACTTTTAGTAGGAAACATAGGGTTTTCTAGGAGAGTTCAAACAAATACAAAATTTTTACAAACATACACAGTGCATTTTCCGAAACATCTTACAAATGCTTTCATACAACCAGACACTAAAATACTTATGATCTCACCAGAATTAAAGCTGATAAACTCTTTCAAAATAACTTGTATTCTCAGGTCACCAATAAACAGGTACCGGAGCCAGGTTTTGAGAAGATGGAGCTCGTTCAAGACTCATCATATATTTTTGATGTATATTGTTTTTGGTGTCTATATAACTTGACAGAACACAATTGTATGAAATTATATTATTAATGCAATGGATGATGTTGTTGCTTGTTTACTACTTTGTATTGTTGTGATACTGTACATGATGTCCTCCACCCCAGAATGTTTCCGCCGTTCATAGTTTTTAGGGTGTGACAGTAAACGCTAAAAGGTTTGAATTTCGACTAGGGTTAGGGTTTTCCAAAGCGCTAGACCAAACCCCTTGGATTTCACAATTAGGGTTAGAGTTTTGAAAGTGTAATGCTACTAAAAAGTAATAGAACCTTTTTAATTAAAGTCCCAAATCTAGTTATTTTAGGAAGAATGTGAATTAGTATGCTAACCCATGAAATTGCACATTACACTTTATGAGTCGTTAGTGGAGAATGTGTGGTTAGCAACACACTTTTAGTGACTAATAAAGAGTTGTAATGGGTATCTCATAAATTATCATTGTTGATGGAGCTTGTACGGCTTACCAACACATAAATTGGGTTGATAAATGACAATGAGGTTACCAACAGATTTGTATGGTTATTCACATCTTGTTTGTGATCCTCGATATCTCTTAGTCACAAATAGAATATCATAATATGAGATTAAACATGCGATTAAATAGTATAATGAATCTAAAAAGATGTAGGAAATTTAGTTAATTTCTTTTTTGGTGGAATTGGGTCCTAGCCTCAATGAATCTCAAAAGACCTAAGCATCCATTTTCTAAGTTGTGAATTATATATTTGGGTCCTAGCCTTAATATTTCATTTTGGCTCACTATATTAAGGATTATTCTTATCTAACTAAAATTACGTTACTTTTAAAGACGTTTACTCCAGCTGCTGCTTTTGCTTCCTCATCCTCCAACCACCATAACTTCTGCTTGCTCTCTATCTGCTCTAAAGACATATTAGATGGTTCCATTTATAATGATTGCATGTGGAATATAAAGATGGCCCTTCGATTCAAGAAAAAAGAGTATGTTCTTGAGAAAGAGCTTAAGGAAATCGACGAAGAGAAGGCCACTCTTGAAGAATTAGCCGCCTTATGATGATGCGGAAAAAGTTTCTTGCATCATGGTCGCCACTACAACCCCTGAATTGTAGGGATTCTATGAGGAATACTGGCCTTATGATATGAACAAGGACCTTATGGAAAAGTACCTTATGCGAGCTCATCAAGAAAAGTATGAAGTGATGAAGTCCATCATGGCGTGCAAGATGAAAAGTGGTAGAATCTATATTTAGCCACATGCAAAGAATGCAACGATATGTGGAGCGCCTTGTTAGGCTAAATGTGCATTCTGATGAGGATTTGGCTATTGATATAGTCCTAAACTCCTTACCAAGCAGTTATTATCAGTTCATCCTAGCCTATCATTTGAACAATAGTGAGACCACCTTGGCTCAATTGCACAACCTACAGTAGACTGTTAACATAGGAATGAAGGGTAAGAACTTAAACCCTAATCCTACTAGTTATCCTATTTTGGCCATTGGTCAAGGAAAAGAAAAGAATATGAAAGGACCTTCTAAGTAGAACTAGAAGGGAAAGGCCCATGTTTGGTCATATAATAGTGGCCCAAAGACCAAGCCCAGTTATGGCATTCCTCACAGCTCTGACCCCAAAGAGGCCACTTGCTTTTACTGTAATGATAATGGGCATTGGAAACGAAGCTGCCCAAAGTATCTGCAAGACATCAAGGATGGAAAAGTGAAGCCATCTTCTGTAGGTATATACACTATTTCATCTAATAACTCGTCATCTTCTCGTTCTTGGTTCCTTGATACAAGATGTGGGTTTCACATTTGTTTTGATTTGTAAGGGTAAGAGAAAGTGAGGAGGTGGAGCATGGAAAATTGAACCTGATCATAGGGAATAAGCAATCTTCTAATGTTACCAAGATTGGAGTTTATAGTCTAGTGCTTAGTAGTGGGGTTTATTTAGATTTAATAAATTCTTGCTACTTATCAGAGATGACACGTAACATTATTTCTTTTCATGATTTATTCATACAAGGTTATAGATATTCATTTAATTATTTGAATGGTTCTATTTCTATTTTTATCAAATGGTGTTTTTATATTTGAAGCACAACCTTGTGATGGTGTGTATGAAACTGTGACGTGTGTTGTTAATTTAGGTAATAATGTTTTTCATATTGATTTATCTAATGGTATTGAAAAATCATGCTTGGTGTATTGTCGTCTTGGACACATTAACAAGAAATGCATAGCCCAACTCCATATGGAGTGTATGAATCATTTAACCTAAGATCAGATGATACATGTGAATCTTGTCTTTAAGAAAAGATGAAAAAATCACCTTTCAATGGATCTTGTGAAGTAGGTGAAGTTTTGTTAGATCTATTACATACATATGTGTTTGGACCATTTAGATTATCTACAAGGGATGCTAATAGATTCTATGTGACTTTTTACAGATGATTATAGAAGATATGGTTATATCTATTTAATGAAGCATAATTCTGAAACCTTTGAAAAGTTCAAGGAGTTTAAACATGAAGTCGAGAATCAATTGGGAAGGAAGATAAAGATACTTAGGTCCAATAGAGGTGGAGAGTATCTCAGTATTGAGTTTGAGGATTGGCTAAATAAATGTGGAATATTTTCACAATTGAATCAACCTAGGACACCACAATTGAATGGTATGGATGAGAGGCATAATTGGACCTTGTTAAACATGTTTCATTCCATGATGAATCATGCTTCTCTTCCTATTCACTTTTGTGGGTATGCCTTACGAACAACCACCCACATCCTCAATCTTGTCCCTACAAAGAAGTTTGCCAAAACACCTAACGAGATGTGGACAGGGAACGTTCCCTCACTAGCACATATACAACTATGGGGTTATGAAGTTTCCGTGAGACGAGAGACTCATGACAAGCTAGCTGCTAGAAGTGAGAAGCATATTTTCATTGGTTACCCAAAGCAGCCATTTATATATTTGTTCTCCAGACCTAGTGAGAACGTGGTCTTTGTAGCACGAAGAGGAGGCTTTTGAGAGAGAGAGAGAGAGAGGGAAAGAGAGAGAGAGAGAGAGAGAGAGAGTTCATATTTAATATGCACAATGGGAGTACCATTGAACTTGAAGAAATTCAAGAGCCAAATAGTGAAGGAACCTTAAATGATACTAGCGGTCAACCAGATGATGAGACTCTTATCGAACCAGGTGACACTTCATTACCTCCCCGTCATTCTAGTAGAGTTAGAGCACCACTTTAGATTTATGATTTTCTTATAATTTCGAAGGTGATACATTTATCAGTGATCAAACACTAAAAATTTGGAGAAACCGACTAGCTACAAGGAAGCAATGGCAGGCCCCGAGGTTGCTAAATGGAAAGAGGTGATGGACAGCAAGATCAAGTCCATGTATGACAACCAAGTTTGGAATTTGGTTGATAATGTAACAGATCAAAAGACTGTTGGGTGCAAATGGATCTTCAAGAAGAAGATAAACATGGATGGCAATGTACCTACTTTTCAGGCTCGGCAGGTTGCGAAGGGCTTCATTCAAACCCCTGGGGGTTGACTATGATGACGCCTTCTCACCAATAGCCAAGATAAAATCTATAATGATAATGCTCGCCATAGCTGCCTTCCACGACTATGAAATTTGGCAGATGGACGTCAAAACTGCTTTCCTTAATGGGAAGTTGGCTGAAGATGTTTACATGAGTCAACCAAAGGGTTTTGTAGATGCAAAGTTTCCAAATAGAGTGTGAAAGCTTGAGAAATCCTCTATGGATTGAAACAAGGATCTTGTTGCTAGAATCTTTGATTCCATGAAAAAGCCAAAGGGTTTGGTTTCTCTAGGAGTGAAAATGAGTCATGTGTGTATATCAAGGCTATTGGGAGTATAGTGACTTTTCTGGTGGCGTATGTCGATGACATACTACTCATAGGAAATGACATTTCAACTTTGCAAGAGGTTAAGACTTGACTTGGAAACTGTTTTGCCATGAAATACCTTGGAGAACCAACCTATGTTCTAGGGATAAGAATCTCAAGAGATAGAAAGAAGATGCTAATTGGACTTAGTCAAAGTACATATTTGGATAAAGTACTAAATAGGTTTAGTATGGAAAATCAAAAAAATAAGAGCTACCTATCTAGAGCAATACCAAATTGAGTAAGACTCAAAGCCCTAGTATATGTGAAGAGATAGCTTATATGAGTCGGGTACCTTACGCTTCTATTGTAGGATCGATCATGTACGATATGATATGTACTCTCCCTAATATGTCCTTTTATTTAAGCATGGTTAGTCGTTATCATGGAAATACCGGTATAGCTTACTCGACAGTAGTTAAGAATATTCTCAAGTATTTGTTGAGGACGAAGGACATGTTTCTAGTCCTTGGGGACAGTGATACGTTGAGAGTGAATGGTTACAGTGACGTCGTCTTTTAGGCAGATAGAGACAAATTTTATTCTCAATCTGGTTGGGTGTTTACATTAAATGGATGACTAGTAACTTGGAAGAGTTCCAAACAGGATATGGTGGCTTGTTCGACTTTTGAATCAGCATACATAGCTGCAAGTGAATCATCTAAAGAAGCAGCTTGGTTGAAGTACTTCATCGGAGATCTTGGAGTTATCCCAACCATTCAGGAGCCAATAGAAATTTTCTACGATAATGAAGGAGTGGTTTCCTTGACTAAGGAAGCAAGAGATCATGGAAAATCTTGACATATCGACAAAAAGTATGATTACATCAGAAATAGGTTTGAGGAAGTGAAGCGGGTATCATCATAAGAGAATCCTGCAAATCATTTAATGAAGGATCTGAGTAGGGTAAAGCACATTTAACATGCCAGGAGCATTGGTCTGAGAGATGATATTAGTTTTAGTAGTTAGATAGTTAGTTTGAAACTTGTAACAAATTAAATGTATTGATATTTGGTGATTAAATAATGGAAAATAATTTATGAGTTTGTTTGCTTCCTTTGTCAATTATTTATTCTTGTGTTTCGTTTTGCATGTTTTACTTCTTGAATAATATGATTACTCAAATTCCACAATCGGTCATACTTTTGGAAGTAAGTAGTGAATTAAGATTGTCATGAATTAGATTGTAGATTCTCTGAGGTAGTTAGACATAGGAATAGTATTGTTGAAATGTTCTTGAGTACTTAGAAATAGACATTTAAGTATTAGATAAACCCACGCTCAAAGAATTAATTCACGGATTATATCGCGAGTAATTATGAGACGATAATATCTGATGATTTTAAACGGAGATATATAAGTTGTAATTTACAAGTTGGTTGTACATTGGTAATGCGTAAACGCATCAGTAACTTGATGTTATAAAACATATTGTCATGCATGATTTCATGAGTAAAAGCTGCAAGCATATTAGTCTAATTTTATTTGTTCCTTTTTCCTAATGGGAAAAGCGATATCTTTGGGCCCCTTAGTGATTTGGTGTTGACTTATAGTGTGGGGCCCAGCTAGAACTAAATTGATGTGTTAAATCAAAAGTTCTATATCATCACAAATCAGAAATCAGGAAACAATGTCTTGGACAATGAGATTGATTCTATTCCATGTATCATTTCTGAATGATACCTTGCAAAACGAAGGATTATATGATCTCTTATCTTAGGACACGTAACTGACTGGGTCAGAGTTCGGCAGCGGCCTTAGGAAGCTACAATTTGTTGTTCAATTCAGAAGTTGTGCTGATAGTTATAGTTACAGACTTATCCAAGTGGGAGACTATTAGATTAGGTTTCTAAGTTGATAACTATAATTGGTATATACTTGAATTGATAGTAGCAGAGTCCTTTTGGGTTGCCATCAAACCTAGCAGTTTGATATGATGACTTTTACACACACACACACACACACACACACAGAGAGAGATTAATTTATTATGTGATTAACAAATTTAAATGAATAGTTTATTAATATATTATAATAATAATATATTGATTAGAAAAAATATTATTTAATTAATAATTAATAAAATATTAATTGGAATAAATTTCGGGAATAAATTTCATACGAACAAGTTCGTATACTGAGCAGTTGTATATCATTCAATTTCACTTGTTTGAAAAAAGAACTTTGATGGATTTGTCTTCTTATTCTTCCCAGCGAAAACTATACCAAAAGGATTCAAACATATTTCTCCATCTATATACTTATTCATATGAGAATCAGTCATTGCCTTGATTTAGGAGCAAAAATTTCCTTATCCATTAAAGCATCCAACTCAACGTCTGTCATAGCAAGACAATCAAAATAGTTTTCTATGAAGGGTTTTATATGACCTAGACCCAATCTCAACACATCCTTGCTTGTGTTTTGGAGTTTAGAAGCATCCAAATCCTTGAGTATATATGCAACTTTAATCAAATCATTCAAGTTCATCAAAGGAAAATCAGCAATTGAGAATTCAAAAGTTTCTTTGTTTTCCCTCACTACATGATAGTTAAAAATTTGAAGCATATTTTCGAACATTTCCCCTTTCGATATACCAAGAACTTGAACTATTTTTACTAGTGACTAAACCTCTTCTTGTTCATTTTCCAACACTACATGGAATCACAGCTTCATGTGTGAAAAATCATCCTCTTTATCAAATCTGTTCACCACCTTGTATTGAGTAGTGAGAAACATCACCTCATTAATATGAAAATCAAGCTGATTCATATCAGAGTTTTCAATTGCATAACTTTTTCTTGGCTTATTCTCGAATTCATACATTTCATTGTATGCAACTCTTGCTTCAATGTTTTCGTAACTATGCAACTTAAGTGGGTCACCTTTGTTTATTGTAGGTGGATCATTTGCATGAAGCATCAAAATACTCTGAATATGACACTGCTTTTCCATTTATGCTTCCATCTCTACCTTTATTTCTTCTTTCGACTTCTCAACAAGAACTGTTTTCCCTTTATTCGAAGTTTTTAATGTTACACTGGGTTTCGAACTACTTCCTTCTTTAGCAGTTGACCCAATTACAATGCCTTTTGTGATTGGCCTTGTAGTAACAATAGTTTATAGAATAGGTTCGACTTTCGAAATTATTGGTTTTGAACTGGGAATGTGAGTTGTAAAAACTTTGCCAACTACTTTGACTTCTTCTTTTATAATTCCAGATGCTTCTTCTCCTTTAACAACATTCACCTTTTCTCCCCCTTTCACCCTTGTAACAACAGGTGGGGCATTCATTGGTAAGACATTGACAAACCAAGACAAGGGAGCCAACATTTTTTGAATGACAACTTCTAAATAATGAAACTTCTGATCTAGAAACTCAGGTGTAAAATGTGATGAAGAACTAAGTTTCGAAACAATGCCCTTTAATTCTTCAAGCAGAGAAGTAACTGCTTCAACACTTGTAACAACAGTTGTTACATTCTCATGAAATTTATGATCAAATGATTGATATGTTTTAATGAACGTTGTAATAGCATCTGCGATAATATCAACTTTCTCAAGAAGAGAAGAGTATTTAATATCTAGTTCATGAATCTCTTTGGATACATCAACCTTCAGTTCTTCGATTTTGTGATTGACATTCTCCCGAAATGTTTTAACATCTTGTACGAACATCACATGGATTTCCTTTGCAACCCTTTTCAAATACGTGAGCTCATCATTAAACTTCGAAGAAGCATGCTTGACTCGCAACTCATTACTTTTATCCATGGAATCAAGATTTTCGAAAATACGAGATTCAGATTCATTAATCAGTTTCTCCACTTTCTTGAACAACCGAACTTCCTGAGCTTTAAGCGTGACATCAACTTTAATACTTGAAACATAATTCTTACCCCCTGCATCTGCTTGGGATTGAAGTACGGATTTAAGCTTTTTGTTTAGAACTTGAACTGCTTCCCAGATATTAACATATGATCTGGAATATCATCTTCTTCCGAATCAAAGTGTAAATCATTAATTCTCCGAAACCTCCTCCATCTGTGTCATTATCGGAATTGGGTTTTGGTGTATTGGTGGATTGAGATTGAAAAATAGTGGTAATAGGCTGTTGTAGAATTTGTTCGAATGTAGGTGATGTGGTAGCAGTTTGAAGTTGAGTGACAAAAGGTAGAAGTGACACATTGACAGTTGAAATAGATTCGAAAAGAGAAGGATTAGGAATACCCCGAGTAACTAGTGACTGTGATGTTTCTGTTGGATTAGTGTGTAAGTGCATAACTATTTTGGTATGTACTTGACCCGATTGTGAGCATGGTCCTTTTGGGTTGCCTTCACCAAAGCAACTTGATAGGATGATTTGTGGAGAAAGAGATTAATTATGATTTATTTATATATTGTGAATAATATATTATAGGATAAATCATATTGTTTAATTAATATTAGTCAAGAATGAATAATAATTAATTTTGTGGTTAAAAGACATTAATTAAATAAAGGGACTGGAACTATCAATTGTGTGATAGTTAGATATTGGGCTAATGGACTCCATAAAGGATGGAGTGAATGAAATCTATGCGGAAACCCATGAGAATTCGTCCAACGCCTCTAAGGAGGGAGTCAATGGGCTGCTTAGGGCCTAAGCAACTAGATTAGGGTTTCTAGTTCAAAACCCTAATGGCCTCACTATATAATAACCCCTAGGGTATCCAAAAACGTGACTAAGTGTTCCTTAGGGTTTCTTGGACGTTTTTGGTGCCTCCTTCTCTCATCCTAAGTCATCCTCTTGCTCTTGGTGTTTGTGAACCAGTAGAGGTGTGACATTTGTAACACTAAGCTTTTAGAAGCCAATTACAAGGAGGATTTGAGATTGTTATTGCTACATAAAAATCAAGGTAAGATCTAAACCCTATTCTTATGTTAATATCGATTATCACATGCTAGATCTAGGGTTTAAAGTCTTGGGTGAATGCATGTACAATAAAGAATCCTAGATCCAAGCATTAGGGTTTGCATAAGCACATAGGATGTTCTTATGGCAAAAACCCATCAGTGGTATCAGAGCCTTGATTGGTTTCTATTGTATTGATGCTTTGTGTTTCATTCATGCTTATAAAATTGATTTTTTGTTCCTCTAGAAAACAAACTCATCGAGTCCCAAAGTGAACTCATCGAGTCCATATGGGAACTCAGCGAGTTATGTTGTCGGAAAGAGGGATTCTCGGGATTTCATGCCTATTTTGCTGTGGGATAATTTCCAAATCATTTTTTATTGATAACTTACGAATTTTATTGATATTGGATGATTATCCTTACCAAAACAAAAGATAATTTCAAATTAATCAAATGTTTACTTCCTTATATGATAAATGTTAAATTTTTTGGATTATTTGATCATTATCTTGCATGAAATTGAATTCGGTCATAATTAGATAATCACCAATTAATTGTTTAATTGCCTTATTTTTATTTTGATCTAATAGTTTTGAAAGGTTTCAAAACTTGCCCTCAAATTTTGGAATTTAAATTTTAATTGAAAGTTTAATTTTAAAATGTTAAATTCTAAAACCCTAGTTTTTGAAAAAAAGTTCAAATTGCACTCTTATGGTTTTATTAAATTAATTAAGTGTACAATTAAAAGAGAGTTAATAAATCCATAGTGATATGGTTTACATTTAATTAAATTAAAAGTGTGATTTATTAAATTAGACCACCTAGGATTTTAAAAGTGTAAAATACACCCTTATACTATATATAACATAAAAAGTCTAGTATTATGTATGTATAACTTAAAACTGCTAGTCTTACTGTTAGTAGGTCACATTCGCGAAGCCGATCTATAAGGGGGGTATAAAGTTATGGCTTATAAAATGGCCATTTAATGGGTGTCCACTCCCACCCACCGCTTCCTTGATTGGTGGAGGGTGGTTAGCCGAACGGGTAGGATAGGGCAAACCTTTTCCATTAGAAGTATAATGAATTATGAAGTAACTAAATGTTTTTAAAAAGATTCCAAATTTTAGTTATTTTGGCAAAAGTGAATTGATGCAATTCCATGAAATTACACTTTGTACCCTTGCTACGACGTGAGTGGAGCGTGTGGTTAACCAGCACACTAAATGGGTTCTAAGCAAAGGTAGCAAAGGGTAACTTGATGTTTGTCATAGTTCAGTGGAGCGTGTGTAGTTAACCGGCACATCAAATAGATGACTGTAATGTTGTGGGCACCATGTAAGTTTGCGTGGTTATTCACACCCTGTTTTGTGATCCTCGGCATCCCAGTTACAAATCGAGGGCCATATCGATATTTAAACATGCCATTGAAAAGTTCAATGAATCTCAAAGGATCTAGGAGTTTTCAATACATTTAAAAATTAATCTCTTTTTCATTTTTCATGGTGGAAACTTAGTGAATCATCATTCACTTACCTACAAATGTTCTGTAATTTGGGTTACGGCATCGCTCTCCCAAGTTGTAGAGTATTGTGTTGAGTCCTAGCCTTAATATCTCATTTGGGTGATTTATTAAGGACTCAATCAATCAACTAACTTGACTATTCTCCCGTTTTGTAGATGTTTGAATCTAATCATGGTCTTCCCAAATCCCATGGAAAAGGTTTTCCTGCTCAAAGTGAAAGTATGTTACATAATGAAGGTGAAAGATCGATCCCTTCTTTGTCGACTAGTTTGGTTTCACTTCCTCCACCTCCTCCTATTGTTCTCCCAAACCCACAAGATTGAAGAATTGAAAAGTTCAAAATCACTCAAGCCCTATTGGCAATGAAACATGAAGATGAAAAATCCGTGTGTGCTCACGTCCTAGGGATGAAATCACACATCGATAGGTTGACATTGTTGGGTGCACCTTTTCCAAAGAAGTTAGCTGTAGACTGGGTTCTTTAGTCACTCACTAAATCATATGATAAGTTCGTAAGAGATTATTATATGATTGATCTTGAGGCGACCCTCATTCACCTAACTAGTATGCTTATTGTTGCTGAATCAGAAATGATTTGGCAAAGTAATTGAGCATATTTGTCTAGTAATTCAACCAATGATGCTTCTGTGGTCGCTCCAGGAGAACCCACATGTTTTTGCTACTAATAGAAGGGGCGTTGGATATGAAGCTTCCCAGAGAACCTGAAGAATCTAAGACATGGGAGAGTCAAGAAGTATGACTCTACTTCAGGTAAAATCCACTATCTAACTCCATTAAGTTCCTATTCATTGATTTTTAACACATAATGTGATAAGATTACATTTGAATGTTCTGCAGGATAAGAGAAAAGAGAGGAAGCTTGATGGAAAAACATGATGAGTCTGATCACGAAGAAATGGATCACGATCGCATGGATTCGAAGATCAGATTTTGAGCTTAGAAATTTATGATAGATTTGTCAGTAATATTTGATTACATAGTTATTCAGTTTATTTTGCATTATAAGGACATGTTTTCCACTGCTTTTATGAATAAAATAAAGTTTTCTTATATATATATATATATATATATATATATATATATATATATATATATATATATATCCTTGCAATGAAATCGTTGTGAAAAATTGACGGTTGTGTATTTCTATAAATGGATGTGATTCTTAGTTATGTTATTTATGGTAGTGTCATAATTTTTCTAAGTAATGAAAGATTCCCATCGCCCAAGTTTCAATTGAACAGAAACTTGGAATCATACAACTTGCATTGTGTGGTATAAGGAAATCTTGGTACTTAGGTAATTAGGACTAATTCCTTGATCACAGAAGTATGTGAGTCAAGTGAAGTACTAAAGGAATAGAACACAATGTTGTGTACTAGTCAAGTCAACCACAAATAACAATAAGACTATTCGTCATAATTTACTAAAAGTCTAGTAAATGTGGTTATACTTACAAGATTAAGTGTAATTATGAAGCATTGAAAAGTTTCAATGGATGGCAGAACGAATAAGAACAATCAATTAGGCAGAAAGATAAAAGTTTCTCTAATTTAAGAACAAGGGAGATTACTTTCGTATCGGGTTTTATGATCGTCTTAATGATTAAGAATCATATTACAATTCATCCTCTAAGGACACCTTAGTTCACTAATTTGGCTAAGAAGAGGAATCGAGAATTGTTGTAGTGGTTAAGTCAATAAGATGTATCATACTTCGTTCAAAAATAATCTTAGAGTCATACTCCAAGATTGTGACTTGAGTGAGATAATCTTAAGTAGGAATGTTCTTACACTTGCACATTTTAGTATGTTGTGATGTCTTGAATAAGACACATACCAACTAGTACCAAATTGCGTGTAGGTTTTGTCTTGATATAGACACACACTAACTCTTGGATATTTGTTTGTCAAGAAATGTTTTCTTGACAAGAGAATCTAAAAGTTTCACGAACAAATAAAGAAATAAACCTATAAAACACTAGCACATGACTTGAGGTTTATAATCTATCGTGTTGACAAAATTTTACTTCTGTGCCAATCCAGTTGAGTGGTTATGCATATGAGTTCTACGAGTTCTCAATTGACTGCATAAGGGCAAACACCTTGTTCATTGAAAGTACATTGACTGGCATAGGTGAGCTGCTAAATAACTTGGAAGCGATGGTGGGACCCTTGATAGCAAGAAATTAAGAATGAACAAGTTCAGTACATAAGATTTTGAATTCGTCACAAACATTATCCTATGATTATGCTTATGGCAAATTCACATGGATAGGAACACATACACCATAAAATCTAAGTGTCATAAGGTTACTCTGCTTCATGAAAATGATTCTGAGGAAACACTTTCACTAAGAGAGATTTTAACGAGATATCGATTATGTAAATTGCATTCTCAAATTCGATTATGATTACGACATCCCCCTTCATAGTTCGAATTGTGACATTTGGCAATTAGTCTAAACATTTGGGACATAGTAATATAAGTTCTGAATTAGTTTAGACACACATGTGAGCTGTCTGAGGAAAGGTGTGTGATTTTGAGAAGCTTAGATAAAGGCTTATCGAAGCACATCGTATTGGAAATATGAACTTTGGAAGTCAATAAGTATTGTCTTTTAGAAGTCCAACAGTTTTCAGAATATGTGTCAAAGCTAGTGGGAGTATAAATGTTATGCTGAGATACATATAATCATCATGTTAGTGGGAGCATGATTATTATTGATGTATTGCAAGTTGACAATATTAATTATAGAAAAACAAGAGGTTTCACTTTGCAAAGTTGCAGGGGTTGAAAAGTTGTTTTTGGTATTATTAAGGGAGAGAATGTTATACTTCGTTTCTAATCTAAAAGCTTAGATCGGGAAATTTTAATTGAATTTAGTCAAGGGTATATTTATTATTTGCATTCTCAAAGTTCTATTATGATTACGACATCCCTTTTCATAGTTCAAATTTTGAGAACACGACAGATAGAAATATTATGGCAACATTATACCAAGAAACTGGTAAAGTATCATGTTTTTTTTTATTATGAATTGTATCCCACACGCTTCCGGTATAGGATCGATCGCATATGGTGTAATATTCGACCGTTCTAAAATTTTCCAAATGCCTAGGGCATTTAGAGGGAAAAGGGGAATAGAACCGGATTTGACTAAAATAATTAAACAACTGTCATGGACAATCTAAGGTTGCCAAGGACTGGCCGTTTGTGGACAGTTGGAAGTGTAGTCATGGATGGAACATATTTACATTATTATGAATAGACAAGATTCTATTTAGAAGGAGTTGTCATATGGAAAATATGGAAATGTTTCCATATTGGGAGTTGGATATCGAGAATCAATGGCGAGATTAGAAACTTTTATGCAAGAAGGACGTTCAAATGAATGTACTTTGAATATGAGACTTCATGACTATGGAATTGTCTTGTAAAAATCTCCAACAGAGTACTTTGTAATTTCATTGGAAAAGTTTTGGTGACTTTGGCATTGTGATATTACGAAAGGACCATTGTATAAAATGTTAGAACCTAATATATTATAGTAGTGGAGAGAATTTTGTATTCTTACACTAATGGATCAGGAATTATGAAATGAGAATCATTGGAAATGTGTTCATATGATTTATTTCACAAAGTAAGTACCATAGGTAAACATAGTGTGCATGCTAAGAGCATGGGACAATTGTTGTTATAATTCAAGTAGGAAGTTGATTACCTGAAACAACAAATAATGAGTAATCAATATGGTGATTAAATAAATGGTGTTTTATTTATACTCAAAAGTTTAGGGCCATATAGGATTAGTATTATTCTTGTGTTTCACTTTGCATGTTTTGACTTCCCGAATAATAATATTATTCAAACTCTCCACAGTTGCCCATTCTTTGGAAGTAGGAATGAAAGAAGAATGTCATGAATCTGACTGTAGATTTTCTAAAGTATTTTAGACATAGGAAAAGTTTGATGCAGGGTTCATGAGTGCTGCTATAAGATTAGGGTATTGGATTAAACCCACACTCACTTGGATTTCTTCATGGATTTTTTCACGAGTGATTGGTGAGATGATAATATCTTTTATTCTTGAAACCGAGATGCGTGAGTTGTATCTTATGAGTTGGTTACACATTGATAATATGTAAATGCACCAGTAACTTGGGGTTATAAAATGTATTGTTGTGTGTGATTTGGTGAGTCAGTACAAGCGAGCACTAAGTTGAAGTTTATCTATTCCTTTTACTCAAAATGGGATAAAAGCGATATTTGTGGGACCCTCGATGATTTAGTGATAACACCGTAAGCGCTTGGCCAAGCCGAGACTAATTTGATGTGTTCAATTGTAGTCTGTTGTCAGTCGTCGTAAATCTAAAATCAGGAAATAACATATAGATAGAGAGAATTATTAGAATCCATGTCTCAGTCTATATGATATCTAGAATGGAGGAATATATGATCCCTTATCTAAAGGACACGTATTTGATAAGATCAGAGTTGACAGCAGGTTTTGAAAGCTGCGATTGCTGATCAGGTTTGAAGTTATACATAAAATAGTTATTAGACTTATCCAAGTGGGAGACTATTAGATTAGTGTCTAAGTCCATAACTATTTTGGTATCTACTTGACCCGATTTTGAGCATGGTCCTTTTGGGTTGCCTTCACCAAAGCAACTTGATAGGATGATTTGTGGAGAAAGAGATTAATTATGATTTATTAATATATTATGTGAATAATATATTATAGGAGAAGTCATACTGTTTAATTAATATTAGTCAAGAATTAATAAGAATTAATTTTATGGCTAAAAGACATTAATTAAATAAAGGGGACTGGAACTGTCAATTGTGTGATAGTTAGATATTGGGCTAATGGACTCCATAAAGGATGGAGTGGACAAAATCTATGTGTAAACCCATGACAATTCATCCAAGGCTTCTAAGGAGGGAGCCCATGGGCTTCTTAGGGCCTAAGCAGCCATATTAGGGTTTACTAGTTTAAAACCCTAATGACCTCACTATATAATGACCCCTAGGGCATCCAAAAACGTGGCTAAGTGTTCCTTAGGGTTTCTTGGAAGTTTTTGGTGCCTCCTTCTCTTATCCTAGGTCATCCTCTTGCACTTGGTGCTTGTGAATCATTAGAGGTGTGACATTTGTGAGACTAAGCTTTTCAGAAGCCAATTACAAGGAGGATTTGAGATTGTTATTGCTACATAACAATCAAGGTAAGATCTAAACCCTATTCTTATGTTAATATCGATTATCACATGCTAGATTCAGGGATTAAAGTCTTGGATGAATGCATGTACAATAAAGAAACCTAGATCTAAGCTTTAGGGTTTGCATGAGCACATAGGATGTTCTTGTTGGATTAGTGTCTAAATCTGTAACTATATTTGGTATGTACTTGACCTAGTTGTGCATGGTCCTTTTGGGTTGCCTTCACCAAAACAACTTGACAAGGTAATTTAAGGAGAGAGAGAGATAGAGAGAGAGAGAGAGGATATTATGGTTTATTAATATATTATAAGAATAATATATTAAAGGAGAAATCATATTTATTTAATTAGTATTAGTCATAAATTAATTAGGAATTAATTTGGTGACTAAAAGAAATTAATTGAATAAAGGGGCATAAACTATCAAATGCGTGATAATTGACTTTTGGACTAGGAAACCTAATGGACTAAGGGGGAACGAAATTATGATCAAGGATCATCATATTTTGTCCAAGGGCCTTATTCTAGAAGGTTCCTTGGGCTGCTTGGTGGCTAAGTTCTCCATTAGGGTTTAGACTAAAACCCTACCAGCCTATACTATAAATAAGACCCCAAGGCTTCAATTTTTGACCACTTGCTTCTAAGTGAAACCCTAGGGTCGAAAATTAGCATCCTCCCTGCTCTCCAAAAGTTACCTTCTTGCTTGTGGTCTTTTTGATTTATTAGAGGATTTACAATTATGACTTTAAGCTCAAGAGAAGAAGATTCAAGCCACTATTCAAATAGGTAAAAATCTAGATCTGATGTTATTTGCTAATTTCGAAATTATGTATGCTAGATTAGGGTTTGCAAGTATTGGATTCATTGCATGTACAATAGAGAAACCTAGATCCAAGCATTAGGTTTTGTATGAGCACATAGGATTGTTCTTATGCATAAAACCTATTAGTGGTATCAGAGCCTTGATTTGTTTCTATTCTATGTGATGGTATGACTGTTCATTTGCTGAAATACATTTTCTGGCCCTCTGTTCGAACTGACTCGGCGAGTCAACCCAACTCGGCGAGTCCAGTGAGTGACTCGATGAGTCGGAGTGTCAGATAGAGGGATTTTTGGATTTTCTTACTGTTTTGTTAAAGGATAATTTCCATATATGTTTTATACTAATAAAATATGAATTTTATTGTTATTGAAAGATTATCCTTGCCAAAACACAAGATAATTACCAATTGATTAGATAATAAATTCATTATATGATTAAAATTGATTATTTGAATTAATTGGGTAACTTATCTTGAAAGAAATTGAATTAGGTCAAATATAGATAATCACTAAATTAAATTTTTGATTTATATTATTTTTTATTTAATCCCTTGTGTGGCAACCCGAAATTTCTTACAAATCCTTCATCTTATCAAAGTTAGCCTTGTTTTGCTATTTTACAATGTAGTTTTGGGTCTACATAAGTGTATTAGGCTTAGTATAATCAACATATGAGTCTTAGGAAGGGTTAGAATGTGTGTAGCATCGAAAAATCGGGCCAAACACACCAAGCAAGGTGTGTGTAGCCGCACACCCGAGTGTGCGGCAAGCCAGCCGCACACAGCCAACCGCACACCCCCCCTAGCCTCACACTCCAGCCTATATAAAGGACCCTAAGTCAGCCTTACACCCTTATGCCCACTCTTTCAAAGCTGGAACTTTCTCTTTCAAGAGTCCTTCAAGTTTTCCTCCCTAATCGACAATACATGTAAGTAAACATCCATAAATCATTACTATAACACATTAGAAAGCCTTTTCCTCGAGTTTGATCCATGAAATCATCATCCCATATGATCTTCATGTGTGTACGGCTGCAAACACATCATGTGTGACCGCACATACAACTTTTGGTCCTAAAATGGACTTAAACACTCAATTAAGCATATCATCGGCCAAAACACCTTCTTAGGATAATCAAAAAGCCTTGGAAAATCGATTTGGAAACATTTGTATGGGAGTGTACAGCTACACACAGGCCTGGCCGCACACACACCCTGGTCGCACACCCTGGCCGCACACACACCAATATGGTTTATTTTTACCATACACTCCCTTGTATAGCCATGCACCCCTTATATACAATCATATATGATTGTAACACTTCAATATAAGTGTATGCTAGTCCCTAAGGTGGTCCCAATTCAATAATTAGTTGTTTCAAGCACTAATTGTATACATACATATGTCGTTATATGGGTAATAGGATTCATTTGTGCTCAAGTCCACAATTGACACTCAACCTCCTAAACCGATCCTACCGTCGCATCACTCACTACAGGTGAGTTCATACCCCTTAATTAACCTTTTTAATATTTATAAATTCTGTTATGGGGGGAATACAAGTTGAATCATGATAGTTATTATATCAATAACATGTGATTAATAACTATCAAACTATAGATTTAGTACGCTTTTAGCGGTTTTACTCAGTATACTACTTCAAAATGATTTCTCAAAACATCTTTACATACTAAACTCTTTATTAAACTATATTTCATACTATATCTTTCCTTTCAAACTCTATTACAATTGTGCTTTAAACAAAGGATTTCTTATACTTTAAACTGTTATTATCAAACAAACTGCTTTTAAATCATTTTATAATCTGACATCAAGTCGTCAATTCTTATTTACTAAACTTTTCAAAGGTTTTACAAAACCTCTCTTATACTTTTATATTGTCTAATGCATGCCTCTATATGCATAGTTATATAAGTAATGTTTAAAGGACTTAGGACTTCTAGCTTGATTTAATTCCTTTTCCTTGTTTGGATGTGGCCTTAGAGTATTGATTATTTGTCCGATTGTTGTCTAAATATTAGTTATATATTATGTATACATATCTAGACATAAAAGTTCTGTCTGTCAATTCAGTACCTTTGGGTAGCAAAGACGTACTTTCGTTTATACATGTACCTTACTAGTAACTATAATAGTTATAGTTAGGAGATACTATTTACTATTCCTAGTACAAGGAATCACACTAAGAATCAGTTCATACATGCGTCAATACATACAATACATTAATACATACTATACGAAGATACACTAATACATACTATACAAAGAGATACTAGTACATACTATACGAATAGACACTAATACATACTATACAAAGAGACACTAATACATACTATACAAAGAGATACTAGTACATAGTATACGAAGAAACACTAATACATACTATACAAAGAGACACTAGTACATATTATACGAAGAGATACGAACACATACTCTGTGAAGACACACTAGTACATACTATATGGAGAGATACTACTACATACTACATGAAGTTATACTTTTACACACCCATGGACTGACCATCCTACACTTGGCTGCTCGCAACAGAAGGTCTGTTCATCTGCAGATGTTCTCGGTTGTATTGTTTGGCGATTTACCACGCCGTGTTTATCTTATACAAATGGATACATTGTTTAGGATTATACCATTTTCCTTATTACCTCTACATTGTGACACTTTCACATAAACAATGAGGTAGGATATATTTTGATATAAATATATTATTTTCCTTATTACCGTTATTTTGTGATGCATTCACATAAACGATGAGGTAGACTATATTTTTATAATATTTGTTATACAAGGGAAAAACCGTCATTTTTACAATGATACATACTTTCAAAACAGTCAAGTCTTGGTAGAAAACTACTTGTTATACTAGTAGGAAATATGGGATTTTATGGAGTTTTCATACTTATACAAGCTTTTCCTCAAAACAATTATAAGTCTTTCATTACAAGGATTTAGAAATCAATGACACAAAATACTTATGAATTCACCAGCTTTAATGCTGATAAACTCTTTCAAAATAACTTGTATTCTTAGGTCATCAGTAGACAGGTACCAATGCCAGCTTTTTAGAAGATGGAGCGCATACAAGACTCATCTTTTATTTTGATTCATATTTTGGAGCATTATAAACCACGAACACACTTGTATTAAAATTATATTTTTAACGCAATGGATGAGGTTGTTTACTTGTTTACTATTATACTGTGTTGTGATACTATACATGACGTCCTTCGCCCCAGAACATTTCCGTTGTTCTTGGTTTTGGGATGTGACAGATTGGTATCAGAGCATCGTTTATAGTGAATCTAGTATATCAACCCATAAAAGATATACCATCTATAAACACAATGGGATTAAAATACTCTGGCCAAGAGTTTATGCTTTTAAATAATAAAATATTTAACTATGTATACATGCCTGCATTCATACTAAAATCAGTGTCACTAGGACAAAACAAAAGTATTACGATTGTTGAACAACACAATTAGGCTTAGAGACATATAGTTCAATCTGGGAGGATATAGCCTGATCAACTATGTTTTCTGAGGAGTGACTAGCATGTGACTAAGAATGGTTATGGTGTTGCAACAAGTCTAAAAACTTACCAACACTACTACAATGAAAACACTAGAACAAAACATAAGTCTAAAATACTATAGGAGTATTTTGTGTTACTGTAATTACTTATTTGAGAACTAAAAAGGTCTATATCAAGTAGATCAATAGTTGATAAGTGGATATGCTAAGGTTATATGAAATTAGGTGTTATAGACTAAGAATCTGTGATCTTTGCTTTACTTCTTGTTCCTTGTTTGGTTTTGGATTTGTAGTTAGGGTTACTTATTCAAAGGTTTATCGTGCGTTGATTTCATATAACTGGTATGCACTATGAAAGTATTGATGTAATTGATAAAGATTATCTTATAATTATCTTAAGTAGTACTCCTATTTAAATAAGATTCTTATACCCCTTTTCTCGCATAGATATCATGGCTGGATTCCATCATCATGGCGACCCGTACTTCACAAACCACAGCAATGCTGGATAGCTTGAGGAAGAGCCCGAAGATGAGCATCCAATTCCTTTAGATGATCACCAAGCAGAAGGCTTCTCGGATGGATTCGACTCCGAGCCCGAAGTCAACAATCTACCCCCTGTGGCTCCGGTCCAAAATCCTAACCCCCGTCAGGCTTTTCAAGGCCCGATGCCTACATGGGTGGAATGCATAGAAACATGGGGTGAAGAGAAAAATCAACCCATGCCATTCAATGGAGACTAAAGCTTTTATGACACGAGTGAAGGAGGAACAGCAGACAGAGTCTTGCCAATCCTGGTCTGAAGAGTTGCCCGCAACGAAATCCAGGGCAGGACAGCTCTCCAGCACATCACGGAGGTTGATGCAAATGCAAGAATGCATTCCATTCACATCAGCCGCCTAGAGCATGCTCGAGAGAGGTCTGCAACGGACCACGAGGCCCTGCTGCAGGCACTAGCTGAGACTTGGGTTGAAGTCATAGAGCTTCGGGTTCGCCAGAGAGTCTACGAACGACATCTTCTTAATGTGGAACGCCAACTAGCAGACCTTAGGGGTCGCCCGAGGAACGTCCACCGCCGCCGTTAGAAGATGTCTAGAACATCTTTTTTCTTTTAATTTAGGGATAGCCTTTTCTTAGCTATGATCTAGGAAGCACTTGTCTGTAAATTATTCCTGTCTTTCAGTACACTATCTAGTCTACTAAACTGTCAATATTTTCCTCTCGTATGGTTTGATGTAAGACCTTTCTGATAGGTCATTTTTCCCGAACTCATTTACATCAGTAATACTAGTAATATTGACAGTTTCTAACCTATTGGAAAGTCTATACTCTTGTATTTTCAAACTCTGTTGTTGCCTCTCTATTCAACTCATATACTGATTCTAATGTTTGGGCTATGGAGCGTTAGTCCATGGATCACTCTCATCATACTTTGCAATTGATTCTTACTATCATCATCATCTCTATAAACTTGTAGTAAAAGATGCCTCCTCACCCGCGTCCTACCAAAGGAAGACCGGAAAATCAAACACCACCTCCTCCACTAATCAATACGACAACTCTTAATGCTGCAGTAGATGCGGCTGTGGCTACAACCATGGCTCAATATCACTCCATAGGTGCCAGTGGAGGAAGAACACCCGTTAATTCTACCCAAGGTGAAATCCCCACACGCTCGGGAGAGTTATCGTACAAGGACTTCACCAATTGCAAGCCAAATTCCTTTAGAGGGACTGGTAGAGTCATTGCCTTCTCAAAATGGTTCGAAAAGACGGAGTCGATCTTTGAGATCTACACCTGTCCAATAGGAAGCAAGGTCAAGTTTGCTGCTTGTACCTTCGAGGAGAAAGCTCTGACATGGTGGAATAGCCATGTCAAGTTACTAACTCTCATAGTGGCAAATGACATGGGCTGGGAAACTCTGAAAGACCTCATGATTGAGGAGTACTGCACGAGGGGCGAGATCCAGAAGTTGGAACAGGAGCTGTGGAGCCTAACCATAAAGGGCTCTCGCATAGTCGCTTATACCGCCAGATTCAGCGAATTAGTGGCCCTCTGTCCCATCATGGTTACCACTGAGGGAAAGAAAATCGTAAGGTACATCTGGGGATTGGTGCCTCCATATCAGGGAAATGTCTTATCTTCAAACCCTGCTACTTTCGATAGTGGCACACGATTGGTACAGTGGCTCATCGATCATGGAGTTCAATCCCAGCCATCAACAACAACCTTGGCCATCTCAGAACCCTCCAAACCCACTGACAACAAGCGAATGTTCAGGAATGAAAAGAAGAAACAAAAAGCTGCCAAAAAGTAGCAGGTTGTGGAGGTTCATGCCGTGATGACACCTGCCACTACTGCTCCAGTGAAGCAGTACTCGGGGAACTTGCCTAAGTGCAACAAATGCAGTTTCCACCACAACGGACCCTTCCGGGATTTGCAGTGCTCCAACTGCAACAAGAAGGGATACACTGTCCGCTTCTGCATATCCCTGGCAAGGCCAATTAACCAGGCCCTGGTGCTGGTATGACTCGGTCATGCTATGGTTGTGGCAAAGTGGGACACTACAAAAGGGACTGCCCCAAACCAAGAAATGTTTGTGGAGCGAGAAGAGTTCTGGCTATAGGCCACGGGGAAGCAGTTGTTGACCCTGTGGTGGTCACTGGTACATTTCTCCTTGAAAACTCTTATGCATGCATACTATTTGATAATGGAGTGGAGAGAAGCTTTGTAAACCAGAAATTTGCACGCTTACTTAGATAACAACCATGCGCACATAAAGAACCATTCACTGTGGAAATGGCAAATGGGAAGCCTGAGAGCACTAGTAGCAAATACATAGGATGTACTCTAACTCTACATAGCCATTCATTTCCAATCGACCTCATGCCGATCTCGATTAAATGGTTCGACATCATTATTGGCATGGATTGGTTGAGTCTTCATCATGCCGACATTATGTGTTCCGAAAAGGTTGTATGCCTTAATCTTCCGTCTAACGAAACTCTCATCATCTACGGAGACAAACCCGACACGAATCTTCGTATCATCTCAAGTATTCAAGCACAGAAGTATCTACGTAAGGAATATCATGCATTCCTTGCTCACGTTGTCGATACGAGCCTAGAAACGAAAGAACTAAAGAACATCCCAATAGTAAGCGATTTTCCCGACATTTTTCCAGAAGAACTACCTGGATTACCTCCGCAACGACAAGTCAAGTTCAAAATCGACTTAGTTCCAGGAGCTACCACAGTAGCCAAATCGCCCTACCAATTAGCACCAGCCGAGATGTCAGAACTATCTGGTCAACTTAACGAACTACTCAACAAGGGTTTTATTAGACCAAGCTTCTCACCCTAGGGAGCACCGGTCTTGTTTGTTAAGAAGAAAAACAGATCATTCCGTATGTGTATCAACTACAAAGAACTCAACAAACTGACGGTCAAAAATCGTTACCCTCTGCCTCGCGTAGACGATTTATTTGACCAACTGCAAGGGTGAGTTACTTTTCCAAGATTGATCTAAGATCCAGATATCACCAGTTACGAGTGCTAGAGGAGGATGTTCTGAAGACAGCCTTCCGAATTCGTTATAGACACTACGAGTTCGTGGTGATGCCATTCGGATTGACCAATGCGCCCGCGGTATTCATGGACTTAATGAATAGAGTATGTCGTCCTTACTTAGATCAATTCGTCATCATCTTCATTGATGACATATTGATCTACTCTCTAAGTAAGGAGGACCATGGCGATCACCTGCGACAAGTTCTAGGAACTTTACGAAAGGAGAAGCTCTATGCGAAGTTCTCTACGTGTGAATTTTGGATCCGAAGAGTCAAATTCTTACAATACGTAGTTAGTGAAGAAGGAATCCACGTGGACCCTTCCAAAATTAAAGCCATTGAAAATTGGTCAGTACCGAAGATGCCTACAGAAATTCGTCAATTTCTATGTCTCGCTAGCTACTACTGCAGATTCATACAGAGCTTCTCTCAGATCGCGAAACCTCTTACAACATTGAACCAGAAGGGAATGGCCTTTAACTGGGAAGAGAAACAAGAGAAGGCATTCCAAACATTGAAACGAGCCTTATGCACCGCACCGATACTATCCCTCCCCAAAGGGATAGAAGACTTCGTTGTGTACTACGATGCATCCAACCAGGGGCTCGGCTGTGTTCTGATGCAACGAGGTAAGGTCATCGCCTATGCCTCGAGACAGATGAAGACACATGATGTCAACTACACCACACATGATCTTGAGCTGGGAGCAGTTGTGTTTGCCCTGAAGATCTGGACACACTACCTATATGGTACAAAAAGAACTATCTTTACAGACCACAAGAGTATACAACACATATTCCATCAGAAAGAGCTCAACATGAGAAAACGACGGTAGGTCGAGCTACTTAATGACTACGAATGAGAAATTCGTTATCATCCGGGTAAAGCCAACGTAGTAGCAGACGCCCTAAGTCGGAAACAATATTCTGGTCGAAGGGTCAAATCTCTGACGATGACTATCCATTCACACTTGTCCACACAAATAAAGGAGGCTCAAATTGAAGCCTTGAAACCTGAAAACGTGGTGGGTGTATCCCTTTGAGGAATGGATAAGAACTTAGAAGCCAAGGGTGGCGGAGCCTTATATCTCATGGACCAGATCTGGACACCAAAACACAGTGGCTTCAGAGACTTGCTCATGACCGAGGCATACAACACTTGATATTCCGTTCACCCAGGTTCAAATAATATGTATCTGGATCTTAAAAAGTTATATTGGTGGCCTAACATGAAAACAGAGAGTGCTACCTTCGTGAGTAAATGCCTTATTTGCGCAAAGGTCAAGGTCGAATACCAGAAACCCTCTGGTTTACTATAGCAACCAGAGATACCAGAATGGAAGTGGGAGTGGATGTAACAAACCGTTATTTCAAACTTATGTAATAGTGTAGGTCAAATTGTACTTCTTTTTAATTAAATAAAGAGAAATTTTGGCATACTATGTATATTTACATAATTAACCCTCAAAAATAAATTATTAAATAATCTCAATTGGGTTAAACCAAGTGATAGAGATTGTAACAAGGTTTCCAAAAATATAAAGAGCACTAAAATCCGAGTTATAACGAAGAAGTTATGACCAATCGAAAATCCGCGAAAAAACCGACAAGACACTATTCAGTGTAAAAAATCAATTTTTGATAAAAGGCTTTCTAGCCTTAAAAATGTAAATGGAATTTATAGTTTATGTTAAATCGAGAACTTTCATAAAAAGAACGCCAAAATCTGACTTCGTATGAGGAAGTTATGATTTTTCGAAGTTTCAGTATAGTAGTGTACAACTAAAAACTCGAAATAAAGATCGAGTGGTTTTTAGCCGACACAACCTAAATCAGAATTAAAGGTCTCGTCATTAGTAGTACAACGATAAAAAGACATACAAAAACGGACGTCGTATGAAAAAGTTATGAATTTATAACGGATTCACGTCCCGGTCTGTTTAAAATAATAATATAAAAAATAACTTCAAACTTAGCTGATGAAGTCTAAACGAAAGTCATAGAGTATAATTTTAGCTACGCGTGCATATAAAGAACATCAAAAACGGAGTTCGTATGCAAAAGTTATGAATTTTACAAGTTTTGGCAAAAAAAAATAAAGAAAAATAAAAATACCCGGGAAAATTCGCATGAACAGTACCACCACGTCACCCCTCGCATGCGAGCCTCCACGTGTCAGCTGCTGAGTGGACCGAAGTCTCACGTGTCACCTCCTGATTTGGCCACCTCTACGGTCCAATCCCACTCGGACAGCATCGCAGGGAGACACACCGGAGATGTTCCTCGCACGCGCCTCGCACCACCCTCGGACACCCCTTCGCACATGGCTTCTTTTCATTGGACCGAGGGCTATACCAATCTGAGCCTACCACCTCCGAACCGAAGCTGCTTCCCTTCGCAGAATGTCAGCCTCGCATAGCCTTGCACAAGCTTCGGATCCGAGGCTTCGGCCTATATAAGGCATGCGAGGGTTTCCAAATATTTTACACTTTTCACCCCAAATTTTATTCTCTTTCACTTTTTCCACACCCTTAAGCTTATATATAACCCTTAAAGCCCCGATATCAAGACTCGAGCACGAAGTAAGCCGTGAAGCCCCAAAATTCTTGAGAATTCATCCTCTCTCCTATCAAAACTCTGCCCAATTTGAGCCGGTTTCTCGACAAATAAACTCTTTTTCGTGAAACGAAACCCTGTCCGAATTACCACCTATCAAGTGAGTTCATACCCGTATTTTCATAATTTGTACTGTTTCAAGGGGGGGGGGGGGGGAATACAAGTATAACACAACAACTTTGTGTTATAAATAAATGATTTCAAATCATGCTAAAATGATTTTAAAGCATCGAAAATACTTCAAATTTGGAACTCTTTTATAAACTTATATTTTTCCCAAATATACATATTTCTATATATAATTTAATATAAATAAGATTTAAAAGGCTTAGGACTAATTATTCATTCTAGGTCCTTTTCGTTGTTTGGATGTGGACTTATAGTACCAGTTATTTGTCCGAAGGTCGTTCCAATTTTACTTATATATAAAGTTGTATATGTATATAAAATTAAAAGTTATTTCATCAGTTAATCACCCTTTGTAACATGTTGAGCAAAGGATTACATGCAAAAATAGTTATTTACAAATTCATAAAGTACATATAAATTATAATAGGTATAATTTATGATACATAGAGCGATAATTCATATGAATACACTGTTTTACATGCAACAAGGGTTTTTGTTCAAAACAAATCAAGGGTTTACACTTATCAAATACATGTTCGGGATACTAAGTCAAGAACATACTGTCAATCATTTGTTTCCGAATGATTGGGTTTTCATAACTAATATACATGTAACGTTTATATGCTTTTTATGAGACATTCAATTCAGGTTGTTTAGATTCAGTTTAGACAACCAAGGTAAAGCCCTGACATTATAACTAGAATCTCCAGTCCGGGGATCGAAACAAGTTGTGTGTAGATCTATATTGGGATTGACAACCCCGCACTCAGGCTGCTAGCTACAGTCAGGCATACACACCAATGAGTGGCAATTGTTATCAACAGTTTAAGCACTCACAAGGCGTTTGTTTCAGGCGTTCATGTCTTAGTATGGTTATAATAACTCATTAAAAAGATATTAACCACACGTTAGTGTATAACAACTAAAGTACATCTCCAAAGTACCAGTTTACAAAATACAAAGTACAATGGTGTACTACAGTTTTCAATAACAGCTGGTGAAGCCAGGCACACTCTCAAATACAAGTTTTACAAATACAATGGTTTACAAATAGGACGGTTTTATGGGAATAAAACTACTTTTCACATACCATAGAAAATATGGGATTTTCTAGAACGGTTTTCTTATTCAAAATACAAATACACCCATGCAAACATAAAGACTTATGTACTCACTCAACTTATTGTTGATACTCTCTTTTCAAATTACTTTTATTCTCAGGGAAATAATAACAGGTACTCCCCGAGCCTTTTCAGAAGATGGAGCCATTATGAGTCTTATCTTCTTCCTTTGTATAATTGTTTTGGTTTCAATATACAATGATTGAACACATGTAAATATTATACTTTTAAATACAATGGTTGTTTGTACTTTGATTACTATGATGCATGTGTTGTGATACTACAAATGAATTCCTCCACCCCCGGACGTTTCCGCCGTCTGGTTTGGGGGTGTGACAGATTGGTATCAGAGCATTGTTTATAGTGAACTCAGTATATCACTCCATAAAAGATATACAAACTATAAATACATTGGGGCTAAGAGCTCTGACTACAAGTATACTTTTAAGAATTTTAAGTATTTTTACAAGAAGTATACTAACCCTCATCCCTACAAGTACAGGTACTAGTGGACTAGGATTGACCTGTAATACCATAGGTATGCTCGTCATGTCCTTTATATGGATATAACCATGTGTTATGGCTTGAATCCGTAGTCAAGCATAGTCAGAAGAAGTTAAAAGTATTTGGATGTTGAACATTACAGTTAAACCCGAACAGTTACGTAATCATGTCTAGAATTAATATAGCCTGATCAACTATATTGATTTTAGACATGACCAACATGTGTTTGGGAGTGATAGTAGTGTTGTGTCGTATCTAAAACTTACCAACTACCAAAGAAACTCTAAGAACAGAACATAAAATACTATAAGAATATTATAAACATCGATATGCTTTAGTTTTCTTTTCAGGCATTTCTCATAACCTTATTCTCGTACAGACACAATGGCAGGACATCATCTACCACGGGACCCTTATTTTCCAAATCATGGCAATCAAGGATGGATAGAGGAAGATCCGGAGGAAGATCCGGAAGAGGATCCAGAAGAAGATTCAGATGAAGAACCGTTTGATGATATCGAATCAAGCGGTACAGATACAGAGCCACAAGTCTGCAACCCGGGGATACGTCCCCCGAGACAAGAGGAAGCAATCCCCATACCCGAGTGGGGCCAATACATAAACTATTGGAGGCGACAAGACGGCCAACGCCCTCCCTACAGAATGGCACGGGGTTTTTATAATGTCTCAGAAGGATGAACAGCCGACAGAGCTCTTCCAGTTATAGTGAACCGAAATGCCCTGCAATTCGATCAATCAAGGATGTCAATCAACCGTATCCTAGAAGTGAAATCGGCTGCACAGGCTAACGTTGCTGATATCCTTCGTCTTGACGAGATGCAAGAGGATACCCAGCACCATACTGAGGCCCTTCAAAGGCAACTTAATGTTGCTGCATCAGAAATCAAAGAACTAAGGGAGCATCAAGCTACCCAAGAAAGGCGCTGGAAATCGCAAGATGAAGCGGAACCCAATAACCGTCGCAACTAGTGTTTACACTACTTTTTTAGTTTAATATACTGAATGTATAGACTACTTTCAGGACATGTACAAAATCAAGCATCAATAAAATAATAAGCACCTTACTTCAACAAGAGCTGTTACAATTTTCACAAACCTTCCATTCCAAAGTTTTGGGATTAAGGATATGTTCCAGTGTTGTTTTTCATACTTTTCGATATTGCCGCGAAATATTTTATTTTTGGTAGGTCGGTTTAATGTTGATACTTTCATAGTATTATGGACCTGCTTGAAGGTTACATATACAGATTACATAGATATCAACTCAATCGACATGTATTTAGATACTCTTTGAAAAATAACCACTCCAGTTTATATTACCCTGTTGCAAGTTATACCTGCAGTGGACATCTATTTTCAATTCTTTACAAGATTCTTGTTGAATTAATCGTTTAAGTTCAGAGATATTAAATTCATATTCATTCTTGATATCTCACTATCTTTTTATTGACTTTTATAGAAAAAAAGAGATGCCTCCTCGTAGGAATCCAAGGCGTAACAATGAACCGGAAGCACCTCCCCCACCTCCACCACCACCCCCTCAATTCGATGCTGCCATGTTCCAAGCGGCAGTCACGACAGCTGTAGCAGCTGCCTTATCTCATATCAATGCTGCCGGTACTAGTGGGTCGGGAGCTGATCCACGTCCTTCTAACCTTGTCGAGGGTCATGAGCACTCGAGGGAGTGCACTTATGAAGACTTCTCGAATGTCAAACCCAGGACCTTTAATGGAACTGGAGGAGTAATGGTTTTAAGGCAGTGGATTGAGAAGATAGAAGCAGTCTTTGAAATCTGCTCCTATCCAGAGGGTCGCAAAGTTAAATTTGCTGCCTTTACTTTCTTAGATAGGGCCCTAACATGGTGGAATGGCCATGTTAAGTCACTAAGTTTGGTAGTGGCTAATACTATAAGCTGGGAGAACCTAAAAACCATGTTGATGCGTGAATACTGCCCGCAAGGGGAAATTCAGATACTGGAACAAGAACTCTGGAATATTACTATGGCCGGTGCCGATATAACGACTTACACGAATCGATTCTGTGACTTGGCGATTCCTTGTCCGGAAATGGTTGCTCCAGAGAGCAAAAAGATTGAAAGGTATATTTGGGGACTATCGCCCCAGATACAAGCAAGTGTCATTGCATCTAAACCTATCACCTTTGACAATGCCAAGGAACTGGCACAGTCACTTATTGACCACGGAAACCATCAAAACTCTGTGGTTACTGCCCCAGAACAACCTAGGGAGAACAAGAAGAAGAAGAAGAAGAAGAAGGGTTGGAACAAAAGGAAGGCAAAATCTCCTCTGGAACCTTCAAAGAAGCAACAAATAGTGGCAGTCCATGCTACTACTATGCCTGCTACCATACCTACTACTGCACCTGCTGTTGCCCGTAACTACCCCGCACCAACTAAGCCCTATGTCGGTAGTCTCCCTAAATGCAACAAGTGCAATTTTCACAACACTGGAAATTGCCCTGAAATGCAGTGTCGTAACTGCAACATGAAAGGGCATACTGCCCGATTCTATAGAACACCGCCTCAACCCCTTAACCGAGTACCTGCCGCTGGATTAAGTCGAGCATGCTACCAAGCTGTGATGTGGGGCATTTCAAAAAAGATTGTCCAAAAGCTGGAAATGCCAGTGGGGTTGGGAGAATTCTAGCACTGGGTCACGAAGAAGCGGTGGCAGACCCTACTGTGGTCACGGGTACGTTCCTTCTCAACAATACTTATGCATGCATTCTTTTTGATTGTGGTACCGAGAGGAGCTTCGTGAGCCATAACTTTAAACATCTACTAAATCAAAACTCCCAACCACTAAATGAAACCTTCACAGTAGAAACGGCTAACGGGAAATCCGAATCCACCAATGATATATACATAGGATGTACCTTAACCTTAAATGACTTGTCTTTCCCAATAGACCTTATGCCGGTCTTTATCAAAAGTTTTGACATCATAATAGGTATGGATTGGTTGTGCCCCAACCATGCCGACATCCTATGCTTTGAAAGAGCTATTCGTTTGAACTTGCCAACTAACGAAACTCTTATTATCTATGGCGAAAAACCCGGAACGAACCTTCAGATCATTTCTTGCATCAAGGAGTATTGTGCATTCCTAGCTCATGTGATAGACAAAAAGCAAGAAGTGAAAGACATCGCAAGCATTCCTGAGGTCTGCAACTTTCCCGATGTATTTCCCGATGATCTTCCAGGAGTGCCTCCCGAACGACAAGTCGAATTCCGAATCAACTTAATCCCTGGAGTTACCCCCGTAGCCAAATCCCCCTATCGTCTTGCACCTTCCGAGATGCAGGAATTATCCAGCCAACTTAACGAACTCCTAAGCAAAGGTTTCATAAGACCAAGCTTCTCACCTTGGGGAGCACCGGTTTTGTTCGTAAAGAAGAAGGATGGATCATTCCGCATGTGTATAGACTACCACGAGCTGAATAAACTTACCATCAAGAATCGATACCCTCTGCCTCGCATTGACGATCTGTTCGACCAACTTCAAGTGGCGAACTACTTCTCGAAAATAGACTTAAGATCCGGGTATTACCAGTAACGAATTTTGGAGGAAGATGTTCCCAAAACCGTGTTCAGAACTCGTTATGGTCATTACGAGTTTATAGTGATGCCATTCGGATTGACGAATGCACCTGCAGTGTTCATGGACCTAATGAACAAAGTGTGTCATCCATTCTTGGACAAATTCGTTATAGTCTTCATTGACGACATCCTTATCTACTCAAAGAGCAAAGAGGAACATGGCCAACATCTTCGTCAAATATTACAAACACTTAGGTCGGAGAAGCTCTATGCGAAGTTTTCAAAGTGTGAATTTTGGATTAGGAAGGTAGATTTCCTAGGTCACGTGGTCAGTTCAGAAGCAATACACGTCGACCCTTCCAAAATAAAGGCAATTGAAAACTGGTCAGCACCCAAAACACCTACAGAAATCCATCAATTCTTAGGTCTTGCTGGCTATTATCGCAGATTCATTCAAAATTTCTCTCGAATAGCTAAGCCTCTTACTACTCTGACCCAAAAGAGTGTAACTTTTAGCTGGGGAGAAAAGCAAGAAACAACGTTCCAAATGCTGAAGCGAGCCTTGTGTAGTGCACCAATCCTGTCTCTCCCTGACAGGACAGAGGATTTCGTAGTGTACTGTGATGCTTCTAATCAAGGGCTTGGATGTGTTCTTATGCAAATAGGAAAGGTTATATCCTACGCCTCAAGACAGCTAAAGACACATGAAGTCAACTATACAACTCACGACCTTGAACTAGGAGCAGTAGTGTTTGCTCTGAAGATTTGGAGACATTACTTATATGGCACGAAATGAACAATATTCACAGACCATAAAAGTCTCCAACACATCTTCGATCAGAAAGAGCTGAATATGAGACAACGACGATGGGTGGAGCTACTGAACGACAACGAGTGTGAAATTCGTTATCACCCTGGTAAAGCAAACATAGTAGCTGACGCCCTTAGTAGAAAAGAATACTCGGGACGCCGGGTAAAGTCATTGACCATGACGATCCATTCGCATCTGTCCACGCAGATCAAGGAAGCTCAACTTGAAGCCTTGAAATCCGAAAAGGTAGCAGGTGAAACTCTGAGAGGAATGGATAAGAACTTCGAAGTCAGGGATGATGGAGTCTATTATTTCATGAACCGGATCCGGACACCAAAGTTCGGTGGTTACAGAGATGTGGTTATGAATGAAGCACACAAAACCCGATACTCCATCCACCCAGGTTCAGATAAGATGTATCTGGACCTTAAGAAGCTATATTGGTGGCCTAACATGAAGGCCGGAATCGCTACCTTTGTGGGCAAGTGCCTTACTTGCGCCAAAATTAAGGTAGAGTACCAGAAACCTTCAGGTTTATTACAACAACCTGAAATCCCTGAATGTAAGTGGGAGCGGATTACAATGGATTTCATAACCAAGTTACCCAAGACATCAAGTGGTTATGATACTATTTGGGTAATCGTTGATAGATTAACCAAATCCGCACACTTCTTACCAATCAAGGAGGCCGATAAGATGGAAAAGCTAACCAGAACATACCTCAAAGAGATTGTTAGACTACATGGTGTACCAATATCTATTATTTCAGACCGAGATAGTAGATTCACCTCTCGTTTTTGGCAATATTTACAAAACGCTCTGGGAACTAGGCTAGACATGAGCACAGGCTACCATCCGCAAACCGATGGACAAAGTGAAAGGACAATTCAAACGTTAGAAGATATGTTAAGAGCTTGCGTGATAGACTTTGGGAAGGCATGGGATATTCATTTACCCCTTGCTGAGTTCTCTTATAACAAAAGTTATCACATTAGCATAAACGTTTCTCCATTCGAAGCCCTCTATGGCCGCAAGTGCAGATCCCCTCTGTGCTGGGCTGAAGTGGGTGACACGCAGCTAGCCAGAGGTCAAACTCCTGACAGTGCTCTCACCGGTCCAGAAATTATCCGAGAAACTACCGAAAAGATCGTACAAATTCGGGAACAACTTAAAGCTTCTAGAGATAGACAGAAAAGCTACGCAGACAAAAGGAGAAAACCCTTGGAATTCCAGGTTGGCGACCGAGTTTTGCTAAAGGTCTCACCCTGGAAAGGCATGATACGCTTTGGAAAGCGTGAAAAACTAAACCCAAGGTATATAGGACCATTCGAGATTCTATCCCGAATCGGCCCTGTGGCTTTCAAACTTCGATTACCCCAAGAACTAAATAACATTCATCCTACCTTCCATGTTTCGAACTTGAAAAGTGTCTTTCCGACGAGACTCTTGTGATACCACTCGAGGAAATCGAGTTAAACGAGTGCCTTAATTTTGTGGAAGAACCCGTAGAGATACTAGACTGGGAAGTTAAGAAAACCAAACAAAGCCGCATCCCGATAGTGAAGGTTCACTAGAATGCAAAGCGGGGACCTAAATTCACATAGGAGCGGGAGGATCAAATGCAACAATAATACCCACATCTTTTTCCCTAGTCTATCTTTAAAGTAAATTTCGGGATGAAATTCTCTCTAACGGGGGGATAATGTAACAAACCGTTATTTCAAACATATGTAATAGTGTAGGTCAAATTGTACTTCTTTTTAATTAAATAAAGAGAAATTTTGGCATACTATGTATATTTACATAATTGACCCTCAAAAATAAATTATTAAATAATCTCAATTGGGTTAAACCAAGTGATAGATATTGTAACAAGGTTTCCAAAAATATAAAGAACACTAAAATCCGAGTTATAACGAAGAAGTTATGACCAATCGAAAATCCGCGACAAAACCGGCAAAACACTGTTCAGTGTAAAAACTGAATTTTTGATAAAAAAAAAAAAGGCTTTCTAGCCTTAACAATCTAAATTAAAGTTATAGTTTATGTTAAACCGAGAACTTTCATAAAAAGAACGCCAAAATCTGACTTCGTATGAGAAAGTTATCATTTTTCGAAATTTTAGTATAGCAGTATATAGCTAAAAACTCGAAATAAAGATCGAGTGATTTTTAGCCGACACAACCTAAACGAGAATTGAAGGTCTCGTCATTAGTAGTACAACGATAAAAAGACATACAAAAACGGACGTCGTATGAAAAAGTTATGAATTTATAACGGATTCACGTCCCGGTCTGTTTAAAATAATAATATAAAAAATAACTTCAAAATTAGCCTAAGAAATGTAAAAGAAAGTCGTAGAGTGCAATTTTAGCTACGTGTGCATATAAAGAACGTAAAAAACGGAGTTCGTATGCAAAAGTTATGAATTTTACAAGTTTTGGCAAAAAAATAAAGAAAAACAAAAATACCCGGGAAAATTCGCATGAATAGTACCACCACGTCACCCCTCGCATACGAGCCTCCACGTGTCAGCTGTTGAGTGGACCAAAGTCTCACATTTCACCTCCTGATTCGGCCACCTCTGCAGTCCAATCCCACTCGGACAGCCTCGCAGGGAGACACACTGGAGAGGTTCCTCGCACGCGCCTCGCACCACCCTCGGACACCCCTTCGCACGTGGCTTCTTTTCGTTGGACCGAGGGCTAGACCAATCCGAGCCTACCACCTCCAAACCGAAGCTGCTTCCCTTCGCAGAATGTTAGCCTCGCATAGCCTCGCACAAGCTTCGGATCCGAGGCTTCGGCCTATATAAGGCATGCGAGGGTTTCCGGATATTTTACACTTTTCACCCCAAATTTTATTCTGTTTCACTTTTTCCACACCCTTAAGCTTATATACAACCCTTAAAGCCCCAATATCAAGACTCGAGCCTGAAGTAAGCCGTGAAGCTCCGAAATTCTCGAGAATTCATCCTCTCTCCTGTTAAAACTCTGCCCAATTTGAGCCGGTTTCTCGACAAATAAACTCCTTTTCGTGAAACGAAACCCTGTCCGAATTACCACCTATCAAGTGACTTCATATCCCCGTATTTTCATAATTTCTACTATTTTAAGGGGGGGGGGGGGGAATACAAGTATAACACAACAACTTTGTGTTATAAATAAATGATTTCAAATCACGATAAAATGATTTTAAAGCATCAAAAATACTTCAAATTTGGAACTCTTTTATAAACTTATATTTTTCCCAAATATACATATTTCTATATATTATTTAATATAAATAAGATTTAAAAGGCTTAGGCCTAATAATTCATTCTAGGTCCTTTTCCTTGTTTGGATGTGGACTTATAGTACCAGTTATTTGTCCGAAGGTCGTTCCAATTTTACTTATATATAAAGTTGTATATGTATATAAAATTAAAAGTTATTTCATCAGTTAATCACCCTTTGTAACATGTTGAGCAAAGGATTACATGCAAAAATAGTTATTTACAAATTCATAAAGTACATATAAATTATAATAGGTATAATTTATGATACATAGAGCGATAATTCATATGCATACACTGTTTTACATGCAACAAGGGTTTTAATTCAAAACAAATCAAGGGTTTACACTTATTAAATACATGTTCGGGATACTAAGTCAAGAACATACTGTCAATCATTTGTTTCAGAATGATTGGGTTTTCATAACTAATAGACATGTAACGTTTATATGCTTTTTATGAGACATTCAATTCAGGTTGTTTAGATTCAGTTTAGACAACCAAGGTAAATCCCTAACATTATAACTAGAATCTCCAGTCCGGGGATCGAAACAAGTTGTGTGTAGATCTATATTTGGATTGACAACCCCGCACTCAGGCTGCTAGCTACAGTCAGGCATACCCGCCAATGAGTGGCAATTGTTATCAACAATTTAAGCGCTCACAAGGCGTTTGTTTCAGGCGTTCATGTCTTAGTATGGTTATAATAACTCATTAAAAAGATATTAACCACACGTTAGTGTATAACAACTAAAGTAGATCTTCAAAGTACCATTTTACAAAATACAAAGTACAATGGTGTACTACAGTTTTCAATAACAGCTGGTGAAGCCAAGCACACTCTCAAATACAAGTTTTACAAATACAATGGTTTACAAATTGGACGGTTTTATGGGAATAAAACCACTTTTCACATACCACATAAAATATGGGATTTTCTAGAACGGTTTTCTTATTCAAAATGCAAAGACACCCATGCAAACATAAAGACTTATGTACTCACTCAACTTATTATTGATACTCTCTTTTCAAATTACTTGTATTCTCAGGGAAATAATAACAGGTACTCCTCGAGCTTTTTGAGAAGATGGAGCCATTATGAGTCTTATCTTCTTCCTTTGCATAATTGTTTTGGTTTCAATATACAATGATTGAACACATGTAAATATTATACTTTTAAATACAATGGTTGTTTGTACTTTGATTACTATGATGCATGTGTTGTGATACTACAAATGAAGTCCTCCACCCCCGAACGTTTCCGCCGTCTGGTTTGGGGGTGTCACAGTGGATCACTATGGATTTCATAACCAAGTTGCCCAAGAAAACGGGTGGACTTCATACCATATGGGTCATCATCGATAGATTGACCAAGTCTGCACACTTCCTGCCTATCAAAGAAAGTGAAAAGATTGAGAAGCTTACGAGAACATACATTAGGTAAATCGTACAACTACATGGTGTTCCTAAATCCATTATCTCTGATAGAGATAGTAAACTCACTTCGAGGTTCTGGCAATCACTACAAAGTTCCCTAGGAACAAGGCTAGACATGAACATAGCCTACCATCCTCAGACCGACAGACAAAGTTAGAGAACCATCGAAAAACTGGAAGACATGTTCAGAGCCTGTGTGATTAGCTTTGGGAAGGCATGGGATACTCACTTACCCCTTGTCGAATTTTCCTACAACAACTGTTACCACACAAGTATCAAGACTGCTCCATTTGAAGCCCTCTATGGCCGAAAGTGCAGATCTCGTCTGTACAGGGCTGAAGTGGGAGACACCCAATTAGCTAAAGGATGAGTTCCTGACAACACTCTCACAGGTTTGGAAATCATTCAGGAAACGACAGAGAAGATCGTTCAGATTCGTGAATGATTGAAAGCCTCTAGAGACCGACAGAAAAGCTACGCAGACAAACGAAGGAAACCGTTGGAATTCTAGGTGGGAGACCGAGTTCTTTTGAATGTCTCACCCTAGAAGGGCTTGACAGGCTTCAGAAAGCGTGGGAAGCTCAATCCAAGATACATAGGGCCTTTCGAGATTCTCACTAGAATCGGCCCTATAACTTACAAACTCAACCTAAAATCGTGCCAAACACACCAAGCAACGTGTGTGCGGCCAGCCAGCCGCACACAGCCAACCGTACACCCCCTTAGCCTCATACTCTAGCCTATATAAAGGACCCTAAGTAAACCTTACAACCTTTTCCCTACTCCTTCAAAGCTGGAACTTTCTCTCTCAAGAGTCCTTCAAGTTTTTCTCTGCAATCGGCAATACAAGTAAGTAAACATCCTTAGATCATTACTACAACACATTAGAAAGCCTTTTCCTCGAGTTTGATCCATGAAATCATCATTCCAGATGATCTTCATGTGTGTACGGCCGCACACACATCACGTGTGACCGTACATACATCTTTTGGTCCTAAAATGGACTTAAACACTCATCTAAGCATAGCATCGGCCAAAACACCTTCTTAGGATCATCACAAAGCCTTGGAAAATCGCTTTAGTCACATTTTTATGGGAGTGTACGGCCGCACACATGCCTCATCGCACACACCTGGCCGCACACACACCAATATGGTGTATTTTGACCATACACTCCCTTGTATAGCCATACACCCCTTATATACAATCATATATGATTGTATCACTTCAATATAAGTGTATGCTAGTCCATAAGGTGGTCCCCATTCCATAATTAGTTGTTTCAAGCACTAATTGTATGCATACATATGTCATTATATGGGTAATAGGTTTCGTTTGTGCTCAAGTCCACAATTGACACTCAACCTCCTAAACCGATCCTACCGGCGCGTCACTTACTACAAGTGAGTTCATACCCCTTAATTAACCTTTTAAATGTTTTTATATGTTTATAAATGTTGTTATGGGGGGATTACAAGTTGAATCGTGATAGTTATTATATCAATCACATGTGATTTATAACTATCATACTATAGATTTACTATGCTTTTAGCAGTTTTACTCAATATACTACTTCAAAATGATTTCTCAAAACATCTTTACATCCTAAACTCTTTATTAAACTGTATTACGTACTATATCTTTCCTTTCAAACTCTATTACAATTGTGCTGTAAACAAAGGATTTCTTATATTTTAAGCTGTTATTATAAAAAAAAAACTGCTTTTAAATCTCTTTATAATCTGACATCAAGTCGTCAATTCTTATTTACTAAACTTTTCAAAGGTTTTACAAAACCTCTCTTATACTTTTATATTGTCTAATGCATGCCTATATATGCATAGTTATATAAGTAATGTTTAAAGGACTTAGGACTGCTAGCTCGCTTTAAATCCTTTTCATTGTTTGGATGTGGACTTAGAGTATCGATTATTTATCCGAATGTCGTCTAAATATTAGTTATATATTATGTATACATATATACACATAAAAGTTCTGTCAGTCAATTCAGTACCTTTGGGTAGCAAAGACATACTTTCGGTTATACACGTACCTTACTAGTAACTATAATAGGTATAGTTAGGAGATACTATTTACTATTCCTAGTACTAGGAATCACACTAAGAGTTAGTCCATACATGAGTCAATAAATACAATACATTAATACATACTATTTGAAGATACACTAATACATACTATACAAAGAGACACTAGTACAAAATATACAAAGAGACACTAATACGTACTATACAAAGAGACACTAGTACATACTATACGAAGAGACGCTAATACATATAATACAAAGAGACACTAGTACATACTATATGAAGAGATACGAAAACATACTATACGAAGAGACACTAGTACATACTATATGGAGAGATACTACTATATACTACATGAAGTTATACTTCTACACACTCATGGAATGACTATCCTACACTTGGCTGCTCGCAACAGAAGGTGTGTTCATCTTCGGATGTTCTCGGTTGTACTGTTCGGCGATTTACCACGCCGTGTTTATCCTAGACAAATTGATACATTCTTAAGGATTATACCATTTTCCTTATTACCTCTACGTTGTGACACTTTCGCATAAACAATGAGGTAGGATATATTTTGATATAAATATATTATTTTCCTCATTACCTTTATTTTGTGATGCATTCACATAAATGATGAGGTAGACTATATATTTATAATAATATTTATACAAGGGAAAAACTATCATTTTTACAATGATACATACTTTCAAAACAGTCAAGTCTTGGTAGAAGACTACTTGTTATACTAGTAAGAAATATGGGATTTTTTTGGAGTTTTCATACTTATACAAACGTTTCCTCAAAACAATTATAACTCTTTCATTACAAGTTTTTACAAATCAATGAGACTAAATACTTATGAATTCACCAGCTTTAATGCTGATAAACTCTTTCAAAAATAACTTATATTCTCAGGTCATCAGTAGACAGGTACCGATGCCAGCTTATTAGAAGATGGAGCGCATACAAGACTCATCTTTTATTTTCATTCATATTTTGGTGCATTATAAACCACGAACACACTTGTGTTAAAATTATATTATTAACGCAATGGATGAGGTTGTTTACTTGTTTACTGTTATACTATGTTGTGATACTATACATGACGTCCTCCACCCCAGAACGTTTCCGCCGTTCTTGGTTTTAGGGTGTGACACCTTGTGTTTTGAAAAGTTCGAAACTTGCCCTCGATTTTTGAAATTTAAATTCTTTGATTAAAAGTTTAATTATTGAAAAGTTTTAAATTTCAACCCTTCGATTTTTACAAGTTTAAAAATCAACCTTATACTTTACCTATTATAGGATTAATATATATATATATATATATATATATATATGTGTGTGTGTGTGTGTGTGTGTATAAGATTAAAGCTAGTCTTATCGCTAGTGACTTCATTCATGAAGCCGGTCTATAAGGTGGGTATAAGGTTGTTGCCTATAAAATGGCACTTAATGGGTGTACACTCACACCCACCGCTTGCTTGACTGGTGGAGGGTTGTTAGCCGAACGGATAGGATAGGGCACTTAATACCTCATTATAAGTATAATGAATATTACAAAGTAACTAACATGTCTTACAAATTCCTAATCTTAGTTACTTTAGGGTAAAATGTTAAAATGATGCTATTCCATGGAATTACGCTTTGTACCCTTGTCAAATGTTAGTGGAGCGTGTGTGATAAACCGAAACACTAACTTGGGAAGATGACCAAGTCACCCTTCGCTGGCACTTGTGATAGGGGTGAAGGCCTATTGGATCTCATACATACCGATGTGTGTGTGCCCTTTAGATCTACCATAAGAGATGCTTTCCGCTTCTACATGACTTTTACGAATGATTATAGCAGATATGGATATATCTACTTAATCAAGCAAAAGTAAGAAACCTTTGAAAAGTTCAAAGAGTTTAAGAATGAAGTGGAGAATCAACTGGGCAGGAAAATCAAGATGCTTCGGTCAGATCGAGGAGGAGAGTACCTAAGTCTTGAGTTTCATGACTATCCAAAAGAATGCAGAATTGTTTCGCAATTGACACCTCCGAGAATGCCACAATTGAATGGTGTGGCTGAGAGACATAATCGGACCTCGTTGGACATGGTTCGTTCTATGATGAGTCGGGCTTCATTACCAATAGCTTTCTGGGGGTATGCCTTAGAGACTTCCGCCCATACCCTTAACTTAGTTCCCACCTCGAAGGTTGCCAAAACACCTCACGAGATGTGGACAGGGAAAGCTCCCTCGTTGGCACATATCAAGGTTTGGGGTTGCGAGGCTTTCGTAAGACAAGCGACTCACGACAATCTCGAACCTTGTAGTGAGAAGTGTTATTTCATTGGCTATCCACAGAAGTCTTTTGGTTATCTTTTCTATAGACTGAGTGAGAATGTTGTCTTCGTTGCTAGAAGAGGAGTTTTCCGAGAAAGGGAATTGATAAGCTAGGAGGACAGTGGGAGGAAAATTGATCTTAAATAGATTCAAGAGAAAAGAGATGAAGGATCCTCTAACACTAGCACTCAAACCCAGGAGGAAACTCATGTTGAGCCTGTTGACGAGTCCTTACCTATTAGACATTCTAGTAGGATTAGATTTCAACCCCAGTTTTATTGTTTTCATATTACTACTGAAGGGGATACGTTTATTAGTGATGAAACACTGATAAATTTGGACGAACCTAGCAGCTACAAGGAAGCCATGGCAGGCTCAGAGTCTACTAAATGGAAAGAGGCGATGGACAGCGAGATTCAGTCCATATACGAAAACCAAGTTTGGAATTTGGTTGATAATGTACCGGGTCGTAAGACAGTCGGGTGCAAGTGGACACAGAGCCAAAGTACTAATCCAAAGCAATGCCAAGCTGAGTAACACTCAGAGCCCAAGTACAGAGGCAGAGATAGTTGATATTAGCCGAATACCTTACGCTTCCGCAGTTGGCTCTATCGTGTATGCTATGACTTGTACTTGCCTTGATGTGGCCTTCGCTTTGAGCATGGTAAACAGATATCAAGGGAATCCTGGTAGAGCTCATTTGATTGCAGTTAAGAATATTCTAAAGTACCTACGAAGGACCAAGGAATGGTTTCTAGTCCTTGGTGGGAGTGATGACTTAAGGGTACGAGGGTACAGTAATGCTAGTTTTCAGACGGATCGGGATAATTACCGATAGCAGTCGGGCTGGGTATTTACCATAAATGGAGGAGCAGTGACTTGGAAAAGTTCCAACAGGAGACCGTAGCTGATTCAACGTGCGAAACAGAGTACATTGCGGCGAGCAAAGCATCAAAGGAGGCTATATGGTTAAAGAACTTCATTATAGACCTTGGAATTATGCCATCCATAAAGGAGCCAATGGAAATTTTCTGTGATAATGATGAAGTGGTTGCCTTATCCAAGGAACCAAGAGATCATGGCAGATCTCGACACATCGAAATAAAATATCACTTTATTAGACATCGGGTAGAAGAGGGACTCCTCGTTGTGAAGAGGGTATCGTCAGAAGAAAACCCAGCAGATCCCCTAACGAAGGAAATGAGTAGGGTCAAACACTTGCAGCACGCTAGGAGCATTGGGCTGAAGGACGATATAAGTTTAGATTAGATAGATAAGAAACGTGTAATAGATATTTTGTACTTGACATTTGATGAATAAATAAAGTTGTGATATTTATGAGTAAAGCTACTACTTGTGTTGGTTATTTATCTATTGTTTCATTTTTGCATGTTTTGACTTCCAGAGTAATAAGATTATTCAAACAGTCCACAGTCGTTCATATGTTGGAAGTAGATATGAATAAAGACTGTCATGAATTTGCTTGTGGATTGTCTAAAAGGTTTTGGAAATAGCAAAGGTTTGCTACAAAGTTCATGAGTGCTTATGAAAATGATTTGAGCATTGGAATAAACCCTCACTTGCTAGTATCACTGCTTACAAGTGATCGCAAGATCATAATATCATATAATCTTTAAACCTAGAGATATGGTTATTATTTGCTGGTTGATTATACATTGATAATGTGAAAATGCATTAGTAACTTGATGTTATAAAATGAATTATTGTGTGTGACTTAGCCAGTGAATGATAAAATCATATAAGTTGAAGTTTTTCTGTTCCTTTTATCCTAAGAGGGTAAAAGCGATATCTGGTCACTCGATGATTTGGTTTGACTTATGTGTTGGGCCCGGTCAGAATGAAGTTTATGTGTTCAACTAAATTCTATGTCGAACAAATCAAAGATCGAGGAACAAATGCTGGAAAATAAGTATTGTCAACATGATATCTAGAACAGAGGATTGTACGATCCCTTATCTGAAGGGTTAGTTTTGATCAGAGTTGACAGAGGTGTATAAGAGCTACTATTGTTGATCGAATCTTGAAGTCATATATGAGATATAGTTACTAGACTTATCCAAGTAGGAGACTATTGGATTAGTGTCTAAGTCTGTAACTATATTTGGTATGTACTTGACCCGGTTGTGCATGGTCCTTTTGGGTTGCCTTCACCAAAGCAAGTTGACAAGGAAATTTAAGGAGAGAGATAGAGGATATTATGGTTTATTAATATATTATAAGAATAATATATTAAATTATAAATCATATTTATTTAATTAGTATTAGTCATAAATTAATTAGCAATTAATTTAGTGACTAAAAGAGATTAATTAAATAAAGGGGCATAAACTGTCAAATGTGTGATAATTGTTTTTTGTACTAGGAACCTAATGGACTAAGGGGGAACGAAATTATGATGAAGGATCATCATATATTCGTCCAAGGGCCTTATTCCAGAAGGTTCCTTGGGCTGCTTGGTGGCTAAGTTGTTTATTAGGGTTTAGACTGAAACCCTAGCAGCCTATACTATAAATAAGAACCCAAGGCTTCAATTTTCGACCACTTGCTTCTAAGAGAAACGCTAGGGCTGAAAATTAGCATCCTCCCTCCTCTCCAAAAGTTGCCTTCTTGCTTGTGGTGTTTGTGATTCATTAGAGGAGTTACAATTGTGAGTCTAAGCTCAAGAGAAGAAGATTTAAGCCACTATTCGAAGAGGTAAACATCTAGATCTGATGTTATTTGCTAATTTCGAAATTATGTATGCTAGAGAAGGTTTGCAAGTCTTGGATTCATTGCATGTAAAATAGAGAAACCTAGATCCAAGCATTAGGGTTTGTATGAGCACATATGATTGTTCTTATGCATAAAACTCTTCAGTTCTTATGGCAAAAAGCCATCAGTTTCAGCACTCGTAGTAACAAGTATACCTGTATCAGATACGTTTGTAACAATGTTAGAAATTGAAACCTCCTAAGTATTTGATTTGGTAAGAATAATTTCGAGTGGATAGGTTGTTGTTGTTGGTGAGATTGAGATAGTGGATATTGGTAATTAGATACCAGGAGAATTCGATCCCAAAGGCGTGTCTGGTACAATTTCATTATCAGACGAGTCTTCACAAATCACTAACTTCCTTTTCTTTCTTTTTTTCAGTAATATGCTTTGCCATATCCTCAGCTCGTCTTTTCTTCGAACATGGGGATACCGGGACTGGTATATCACGAATAATGACCCTTCGACTGTTGATCTGTGTTCTTCGAATAGTTGGTGAGAGATCATTAGACAAATGTCGAGATTTATGAGACATCTTCCTGGGCGTTTAAAAACCCTTGATTTTGAAGGAAGCAATTCCTTCGAAGATTCGGTAACCCCCTTCTTCTCAACCTTCTCAATTTTCTTTGAAACTTTCTCTTTTTCAACAATAACATTCTAGGGAGAAGTAGTTTTGACTTTCTTGAGACTATCTTGAACAACAACCTAATCAGTAACATTTTTGGACTTCTTTGGTTTCTTTGAGAAACCTTCATTACCACCTTTTAAAAATACACCAGTTTCAATGGAAGAGTTTACAAAATCGACATCAATTGCAATTGATTCCAAAAAACATTCTCATCGCAACCCATATGAGTCGACAATCGATAATTACATCAGTATAAAAACTTCACTATCGACATATCAATGCTCAACTTCAAGGTTTCGATTCCAATCATTATAAAAACCTTCATTTCTCCAGTCCAACCATTCGATTATTAATCTCAAAGAATTCGTTTATGAAGGCCATCGACTCCAACATTGTCATCCTTCTCTTTTCATTCATTCCAATCATCTACTTCAAATCCAAATCAAATACCTTCGAAATCTAACCCCAAAATCGATTCCGATTGTGACTTTAACAGACCTTAGAACTTATTTCTTCATCAGACTCGAAATTGCCAGTTCAAATTCCGATATGCGAGTCTAAATCTATGGCCTTCGAAATCAGATTACAAGCAACAACCTTAAATCTTCGATTGTTCATCTCGTTATCAAGCCATCAACTTTAATATCAGATGCAAACGACGAACCATCAAACTCAATGAATTCGAACACCAGTCGGAACTTCAAACTGATTTTGACTTTTCCAAAATTTCCTTTGACTATCAAACCCAAATACAGTCGTGATAGACATAAAAACTTTTACAGACCCTTCAATTCACAAAGTCTTCAATTGTACATCTTTCCCATTTGAAATTGACTCCTAAGCTTAACTCCAGATCTTCGAACACAACAGATAGTCATCGACATTAAACCCAAAATCTAACAGGTGACCATCGACATCGATCCAAAAACAAACAACCTTGAATATCGATACGAACCATCGATCAACATACTATCGAAATCGATTTCTCATAAGGACCCTCAACCCATTGTAATCAAGTCTAAATTGATATCAATTATGAAAGAACGAGATCAATCAAACTAATGTTGACACCAAAAAGTCAACTACAAGTCGATTTCGTCAAATTGTTTGATTCATGAAACATACATTCGACTTCTTTGATTTGGAATGAAATTGATATATCAAACACCGATATTTACAAATGGATTGTGGATAGGGATGATTCAATTAAAGATGAACAGTAACCATATTCAAATGATTTGGGATAAAGACTAGGATCTGTGAACAGCAAAAAAGAAAAACTTTGGGCTCGAATTTTGGATCAAACAAATCATAATTGTTTGGGCTTGATCTAAAAAGAATTTGTTGGATCAACAATTGGGCAAAAACGGATTACATCCAACGAAACAAACCGATCAAAAATGAAAAACGAAAAGTACGAATCGAAATCATGGACGTTTTGGAATCCATTTGAGAATTTGAGATACCTTTTTGACGAATCGATTTTCGTTTGTAACAAACGAATCAAATCTAAAAGATCTTGGTTCTTTTGTTGGAATGAGAAAATATCCAATTTGAACATTGTACCATCCACTATGCATGGTGTACAACTCGTTCTTTGTGTTGTTCGTGTTCTTCAACGATCCAAGAACATCCTCAAAAGAACCACCAACACTTTTGGGTTTTGACTTCAAATTCAATGCAACCTTTGGAGAGTGTTGCTTTGGAACCCAAATTTGCTTCACGGATTTCGGATTTACAGCAACATTCGACGATTTTTGTGAATAAACCCACTTGTTTTTCCGTTTAATCTTCTTCTTATTTTTCTTTCTCAACTTTTTGCATCTTTAAGACTTGATTTAATGAACATACCCACTTTCCACAACTTAAACATTGTGAATTTCAGTCAATTCTTTTGGAGTTTGATACTTGTGAATTTCTTGGATCACTGACTTTCGATAAGGAATCCTTCCTTCAAACGAATCACAAGAACACAAAATACCATTAGTTTGAACTCCAATCAATCAAAAAGCTTTTTCATCATCAGAATAAACTTGAACTCCTCTTTCTTGAACATCAAGAACATCACATTGAATTCCATTGTGAAGAACTTCAACAAACTTAAGAGCACGAAGATCATTTTGGTATTAAACAAATCTCTTTCTTCTCCTTCTTTTTGATTTCTACTATGGACTAATATGGGTAAAGCCATTTTATTCAACCATACAATCTTACAAAGTTGTTGAAAAATCAAGCTTCCATTATCATCCCTCAAATCTCCATAAGAAACTATATTACCCCATGAAATCTATTTGCTTAACACTAACCCATAAAATTGATTTTCTTTGAATTTTTATTTGATATCTTCAACGATCACAATCCAAGAATCGTATGGCAAATCCACCATGATCAAAAGAACTTGAAAACTTCTAGAGAGAGAAAGTGATTTTGAATGGGCTTTCTAGAAACTGAAAGCAAAAATCACTTGAATTTTGGTGAAGAAAACCAAATTATGAATAGAAAAAATGATGAATTGGATTTATAGAATCCAAATAGTCTCTAAATCATGAAGATAAAACACAATGAAGAATCACCAAATCAAGATTGCCACCATGGGTCAATTTTTGATGAAAATCAAGAACAGCTACTCTGATACAAATTGTAGTGGTGTTGATTATGATGGCATATGCGGAATAAGAAAGATCTAGTGAATCATCATACAAACTCAAGAACACATGAAGTAAATAAATCCTTTTAAGCTCTTATTAGATCTTGAAAGAGTATAGAAATGGGTCTTGTACAAATTCTCTCTCTAGACTAACACTCCAAAATGATCATTCTAAATATGAGTGTCACTCACTTCCGATTTAAAGGAAAGACAACTCATTTACACATCAATAAGGGTAAGCCACATCCAAGCATGACTTTGCACCCTAACAAAGATCCATTTGCACCCGAATGTCTTACGGCCTGGTACATTGTCAACCAAGTTCCAAACTTGATTGTCATACATGGACTGAATCTCACTATCCATAGTCTTTTTCCATTTTATAGACTCGGGGCCTGCCATGGCTTCCTTGTAATTGTTAGGTTCATCCAGATTTACCAGTGTGCTATCACTGACAAATGTATCACCTTCAGCTATTATATGAAAAACATATAACACATGTGGAATAATAACTCTACTAGAACGCCACAGATGTACGAATTTGTCAATCGGCTCAACCGGAGTTTCTTCCTTGGGATGAGTGCTAGTGTTTGAGGTTTCATCACCGCTTGAATCTTGAAGCTCTTCAACGTCAATTTGCCTCCCACTGTCCCCTTGGCATATGAGTTCTCTCTCACGAAAGACTCCTCTTCTCACAACAAAGACAACATTGTCACTTGGTCTATAGAAGAGATATCTAAAGGACTTCTATGGGTAGCCGATGAAAATACACCGCTCACTCCGAGGTTCGAGCTTGTCATGAGTCTCACGTCTCACGATAGCCTCGCAACCCCAAACTTTGATGTGGTCTAGTGAGGGAACCTTCCCTGTCCACAACTCGTGAGATTTTTTAGAAACCTTTTTGGTAGGGACTAGATTAAGGATATGGGCGACAGTCTCTAAGGCATACCCCTAGAATAAGATAAGTAACGAAGCTCGACTCATCATGAAACGAAACATGTCTAGCAAGGTTACATTCTGCTTCTTAGCCACACCATTAAGGTGTGGTGTCCTAGGTGACATCAATTATGAAAAAAATTCCACATTCCTTAAGATGGTTAAGGAACTCGATACTTAGATACTCTCCTCCTCGATTGGATTGCATCATCTTTATCTTCCTGGCCAATTGATTCTCCACTTCTTGCTTAAACTCTTTGAACTTTTCAAAGGTTTCTGACTTATGCTTGATTAAGTAGACATAGCCATATCTGCTGTAATCATCAGTGAAAGTCACATAGAAGCGGTTAACATCCCTTGTGACGGTTCTGGATGGTCTACACACATCAATATATATGAGATCCAACAAACCTTCACCCCTTTCACAAGTACCTGTGAAGGGTGACTTGGTTATCTTTCCAAGTAAACAAGATTCACTTCAAGTCGAATGACTCCAAGGCTCCATCCTTTTGGAGTTAGGCTATGCACTTCTTGTTGACATGTCCAAGAAGACAATGCCACAAGCATTCCTTCTCCAAATCATTAGATGAATCAATGTGTAACACATTGTTTCTTAAGTTATCTACAACCATAACAATTTCATATATACCATTGCAAGGTAATGCTTCAAAATAAAATACACCATTGTAATAAGCATTAATACCACCAATTTCATTATTAAAAGAAAAGGTAAAACCTTGTTTATACAAACTATGAATGGAAATAATATTTCTCTCCATATCGGCCGAGTAACAACAATTACCTAAATCTAAATTTAAACCATTTCTAAGCAATAATGAATAAATTCCAATCTTGGTTACAGGCGACACTTTCCTATTTCCCATGATTATGTTTATCTTCCCGTCCTGCACATCCCTACTTCTTTTTAGTCCCTGCAAATCATAACAAATGTGAAATCCAAAACCTTTATCATGGACCCAAGAATTAGCATGTGATGAGTTATTAGATTGAATAGTGTAAATACCTGCAAAAGAGGGCTTGATCTTGCCATCCTTTATGTCCAATAAGTACTTGGGGCAGCTTCATTTCCAGTGCCCTTTTCATGACAGTGGAAGCACTCTGCATCGTTCAAATTGGAGGAGGGATTAGCATAACCAACTATGGTCCCACTTGAAGAGGATCCATCAAGAGAGTTTCCTTTGCGGATCTTGTAGGGAGCCTTCCTCTTCTTTCCCTTCCCATGTCTGATTTTCAGAACAGGGGCAGAAGTAGTAGTAGAGTAGACACAACTGACTTACCTTTCAAGTTGCTTTCTGTAGCTCTCAGAAGGACTTGAAGCTTGCTAAGAGTGACCTCCTCATTGTTCATACGATAGGTCATACAAAACTGATCATAACAAGAAGCTAAAGAGTATAGAATAAAATCTATGTCCAACTCTTCATCAAAATTGACATTCAATTTAAGCAAGCAGACCACAAATCTCTGCATCTTTTTCAAGTGGGTCATGATGGGTTCACCATCCTTCATTTTGGTTGTGATCATGAAGGCAATGATCTCATACCTCTCCTGCCGAGCACTTTGATGGTATCTTTCCATCAAATCCTAATACATTTTAAAAGGATATTAGTCCTCATAGGACTTCTGCAACTCAGCAGTCATGGTAGCAATCATTAGACACGACAACTTTGTTGAATCCATCTCATGAGTAGTATGTTCAATGATTTTTTTGGGAGTACCAGTGGTGACATTAATCTCTTTGAGCTCTTTATCTAGGACATATTCTTTGTCCTTATAGCGAATAGCCATTTGGATGTTTCGAATCCAGTCATTGAAGTTTGAGCCATCAAAAATAACCCTCCCACATAGGTTCATGAGGGAGAAAGAGCCTGAAGGGATTGGGTTGGAAGCATGGTTTGGGATAGACATCTGAAAAAGAAGAAGAAGGAAGTTTAGGTTAGATGATAATCTTTAATATTACACCCAAAGGAAACATTAAGGCTAGGACCCAACACAATATTCTACAATTGCAAAAAGGGATGTCGTAATCCAATTGTAAAATATTTGAAGGTAGGTAAATGACAATTTACCAATTTCCACCTTGAAAAACGAAATAGATTATTAAGTTTTAAATGGATTGAAATTCCTAGATCCTTTGAGATTCATTGAACTTTTCAATGGCATGTTTAAATCTTAATTGTGCCCTTCAAGTTTGTGACTGGGACGCCGAGTAGCACCAACAAGGTGTGAATAACCATGCAAATTATCATGGTACACCCAATGTTACAGATCACCTAATCAATGTGTTGGTTAACCACACACGCTCTATTGATCGATTATTAACATCAAGCTACCCTTTGCCACACATTCTCAGTCCCAAATTAGTATACCGGTTAACCACATACGCTCCACTAATAACTTCACAAGGTGCAAAGTGTAATTTCATGGATGAGCACCATTTTCACATTTTTCTAAAGTAACTATGATTGGGAATTTAATAAAAGTTTAGTTACTTTATATTTATCATTATACTTTTAATGAGGGAGAATTAATGTCATATCCTGCCCGTTCAGCTAACGACCCTACACCAGTCAAGCAAGTGGTGGGTGAGAGTGGGCACCCATTAAACCACCATTTTATAGGTAGTAACCTTATAGCCCCCTTATATATCGCCTTTGGGAATGAGGCCTACTAACGGGAAGACCGACTTGTCTTGTACGTATATATATATATATATATATATATATATATATATGTATATATATATATATATATATATATATATATATATATATATATATATATATATATATATATTTTTAAACTTATAATATTATAAAGTATAAGTGTTGAATTTTAACTTGTCAAAACTCTTGGTATTCATAACTTATGAGTTTAATGCAATTTTAAAGATGAGACCTTTCATTTTGCATAACTTGAGGACAAGTTACGGAGGTCATTAAATTTCAGTTAGATCAACTTTCAACAATTAAAATTATCATATAATTCAAGATTGATCTAGCTAAACTCATAAATATGATAATACAAGTCAATAATTTGTAAGCAACTTTGTTTATAATATAAAACAACAATTATCTTAAAACTTTGTCAATTATCTTGTCATTGGATGAGGATGATCACTACCATATCAGAAAAAACATATTTTATGATTCAAAACAGTTTGTGGTAATGATCTTAATCCAATTCTGGCCAAAAACCTCGAATTTCTACAACCAGATCCTGCAACTCGTTGAGTGCGTGAACTGGCTAGTTGAGTTGCTCTGTTATTGAGTTGACTCGTGGAGTCAGCCAGTGGAATCGGCGAGTTCATCAGTCAGAGGCCAACAATTCGATTTTTTCAACTATGAAAAATAACAAGCATGAAGTATAATAGAAAACAAACCTAGGCTCTGATACCACTGTTGGGTTTTCAGCACTATAACACTCCTATGGTGCACATGCAACCCTAAATGCTTTGAATCTATGTTTTCTCTAATTATACATGCATTTTCAATTTTTCCAAAGCATTCTCCCTAGCTAGCATACAATTGAACAATTGAATAATACAACTAGTTACATAACTTACCTCTTAGAAGGACTTATAGTTCTTGGTCGTTAAAAGCTTGAGCACCCCAAGTATGATGCCTCTAATGGTTCACAAACACCAATATGCAAGAGGAGGCTTGAGAGAATAGGTTGCTTAGCATAAAATCAAGTTCACTCTCTTAGAAATGAATAGATGCCGGTTTTGGGACTAGGGGTATGCTTTTATAGTGTTGTTAAGCTAGGGTTACATTCATGCAAACCCTAATGCCCCATGACCTTTCACGTTCTTATGCCCCATGGCTTTAACCTCCATGGAGTATCCATGGATTATCTCATTGGTTTAGCCCATCTAAATAATCATGGATCATTAGCCCACACTATAAGAATCATTGATTTACACAATCAATCCCCATATATTTAATTAGTCAATTTTGTCTACAAAATTATTTCCAAATTAATTCTTTATCAATACGAATTAAATAATATGATTTCTTATTAATATATTATACTTGTAATATATTAATAAATCGTAAATAATCTTATTTTCAAAAGTCCATCCTATCAAACTGCACAAGTGAAGGCAACCAAAAGGACCATGCTACAATCGGGTCAAGTACATCCCAGTTATAGTCATGGGCTTAGACACCAAATCCAACAGGATATGCATTCCCCGGCCCACCCCACCTCGAATATATATATATATATATATATATATATATATATATATATATATATATATATATACATTTCAGCCCCTCAAAGACTCCAACCCTAAAAGCACGTTACCAGTTACTACTATCTAAATTTCCCTTCTCTTCTAGCCAACATCGAAATTTAAAATTTGAAAAAAATCAAAATTTCCTCTCATCCTCTGTGTAAGCTCGTTAAACTTATGTTTCATCAAAGACTTCCATCCTTGATTGTAGAATCGAACAGCAGAACAAAAGCCTTCCAGTCGACAACGAACTTTGTAGCCTTGCTAGTTTCTTGTTGCAATCGAAGGTCACTCGTCCGTCCTTGTATTATGATAGCTATAACATCAATCATGTTCTGTTCGACTCACTAGTCACCAGCGTATCGAGGAAGCGGGTAGCCTAAACTACGGCACAACCAATTCTAAGGTCTCGAGTATGTTTGTATTTTGCTTACCAACCATATGAAACGATTTTGTACTTTTGTGATATGTAATATGCTCTATTGTTCATTCTATTGTGTATATGTGTGATTTAAGAGCTGTGAATTTTCATCTAACATCTATTAGTTGTTATGTAATCTGTAATTTCTTCTTGTAAGTTCAATATTGCATAAAAGCATGTTTGTAAGTTGTATATGTGATCTATTTAGAACGGTTCTATTGAATATTCACACCTTTTATGTTGAATTGAGTTCTGATTTATGAGGAATCTGAGCTATGAGTTGAGTTCTATTGAATTTCTTAATTGAGTTATGTTGAATATTCACACCTTCAAATCATGCTCCAGCTGCAAGTAGTCAAGAGATGAGTGGTTCATGTTCTGATCAAGTAAATAATGAATCTGTGGATCAAGTAAATAATGAGTCAAGTAGTTTGTCTAGAAAAAGCTCTAGTCAAGGTATTGTATTCTGTATTGTCTTCTGGTTATCATGTTGGATTCAAAAAACTCTTATTGGATACTTCTTCTATTACTAGAAATAATGATTAATCTGGAGGTATGAGTGAGTTGGATAACTACTTGAAGGAGAAATTGTTGTCTAAAGATATGGAATTTGATTTGTTGGTGTGGTGGAAAACAAATGGCTTTAAGTACCCGACACTCCAAATATAGCTAAAGATATATTAGGTATTCCTATATCCACCGTTGCCTCAGAATCAGCTTTTAGCGCTATTGGAAGATTAGTAAGCCCTCATCGTAGTAGACTTCATGCAAAGAAATTGGAGGTTTTAATGTGTGCTCAAAGTTGGTTGTTGAACGAAATTTGAGGTAGTATGGAATTTTATATCAATTATTTGAAATTATGAATCGTTTTTTCATATTAATAATAGTTTTGTTAAGCTAACTTTACGTTTACTTATATACAACAATTTTTTCAGAAGAGACGGAGGTATATTGTTGTCCTATTGAATTTGATTATGACGAGGAAGAGGTAACATCACGATAATAAGAATATTACATATTTATAGTTTGGAACTTCGAATGATTTGATTTAATTTTGAGGTTGTTTAACATTTTGTGGGAAAGCACTAAAGACAGCGGGACAACAAGTTTGGATGATGTTGCTTGATTTTGAGTTTGTTTTAATGTTTAAATGTAATGTACTATGGTGATGAATTTAGTTTTTCATATATTTGTACTTTGGTGACTTGGTTGGTTGATTTTAAGCCTTTTTAAGGTTTTAATTTATAATTGTTCAATTGTAGTTTTTTTTCCCATTTTCGGGTTTCGGGTTCGGGTTTTTTGGTCAATATCGGGTTTTGGGTTCAGGCTCAGGATTGGGGAAATTTCCTACCCCGACAGGGCGCCCCAATAAGAAACCTGCCGGGTTTCGGGTCGGGGTCAGGTATGATTTTAAATATTGGGTTCGGGTATTAAATATGCTTAGTAAAACAAACACCAAAAAACCTTTTTGCCCGTTGTAAAGCTTATTCTCATCAGAAAAGAAATATCTCCATCGGGTTCCACTTACTAAACAAGTGTTAAAGGAGAACATATTTACCAAATCTAACTACAGAACATGAATAAGTTGGAGAAGCGCTTAAAGCTATTTTTATTTTAATAATTTTTATTTTAATGTTTGATGATACTTAAAAATTATGTTTCTATAGGTACCAACTACAACTTCAAACTAAGGATGGTAATACTGATAACTCTAAAAAAAAATGGAAAATAAACTATACAACGATTCGAATCACGAGAAGAAAAGGAGGAGTGTTAATAAGTCGAACAAGTAATTTGCATTTCATTTTTTGACTTATATTTCATAATTTGTTTATATACATGGTAGATATATCTTTATCACTATATTTTTGTAGACTTTTAAGTTGGATTAGTGATGCGTATTATTTTCTTTTATTATTGTTTACTCCTATAATATCTATTTGCAACATTTAAATATTGTTGTTGTCCATTAAAAAATATGAACAAATGCTAATTAGGACCGCGATTTCAAAATTAAACGTGCTAAAGGGTTACCAATAGCCACACTAATTAGAAAAGAATTTGATGGTTTTAACAATTGTGTATCACCAAAAGAAAACAATTGTCACATTATTTTCTTTTTGAGTTTTCTTTATGTGAATAAATGATATGATATATCATGTTTTAGGTTAAATGAATGTCACTAAATGGTAATAAATAGTCACATCAATTAGAAAAAATATGTTGATGTAAGTAAAATATACAAGGATGGTTTTAACAATTATGTATCACCAAACACAAAAAATCTGTCACATTTATTTCTTTATGACATTTATTTTGTGAGTAAATGATATTATATATATATCACGCTTTACCATAAATGAATTTCGGTAAAGGGTATAAAATAGTCACACCAATTAGATAAAAAAACAATGTTATAATTAATATTTAGTGATGGTTTTAAGAATTATGTATCTCTAAAAGCAAACAATGGTCACATTTTTTTGATGTTTTTTTGTTTATGTGACTAAATGATGTCATATGTCACGCTTTAAAATAAATGAATGCCACTAAATGATAACACTCACATTTTTTTATATATGTGTTTTGTTTTGTGATTAAATGATGTCATATGTCACACTTTAACACTACTAAATGTCACTAACGGGTAACAAAAAACCACATCAATTAGAAACGATGTGTTGCTATAAGTAATATTCAATGATGGCTTGAAAAATTATGTATCACTAATACTAAAGAATGATCACATTTTTTTTGTTCATGATATCTCTTTATGTGACTAAATAATATAATAGGTCACACTTTAACATAAATTAATGTAACTAAATGGTAAGCAATTGTAACAAAAATATAAACTAACCATGTGTAAAACAAATTCATCTCACTTTAATTACTTTTATACTTAACAATTTTATGCATCACAAATAATAGCATGCGCCACACTAATAGCACATTATTGTCACCATACCGTTACCTAATGTCACTGAGTTAACAAAAATTTGTAACGCCCTATTTTGAATTGTTACCCATTTGGGTGTGGGTGATGAAATGTAGATGGATCAGGCATTTAGAATTGCTTTTTGTGCCAACGGGTGTTTTGGTAACCTGGCAGCAGGCTTTTATGGATATTGGATTTTTTGTTCGGGGAACATTAAGTCAAGTATGAGTTGATAATAGTGTAGAGCTTCTCGATAAATTTTCATGGATATAAGGATGCTTGGAATTGGAGTTGTATCAAAGAAGTTATGGCCTTTGGAATGAATTAGGGCTTAAAGGAAAACCCTAGTACAAGGGGTGTACTGTTGCATAGCGTACTGTTACACCATGCGTAATGGAGTGTACGCATAGCGTACCTCGGAGATCGGATTGGGTGTGAGACTCTGTACACTAGGTGTATGAGGAGTACATTGGGTGCACGAGGGTTGGTGAGAAACCCTAATATTTTGTGTTGTACCCTATATAAGCTTAATGTTAGTTCCTTTGGTTCATTCAAAAGCTAGCCTCCAGACCCTAAAAACCCTAAATCGACCTTGTAGCCTCTTGCTCTTATAAGGTTTTTGGAGCACATTTTGCCCTTGGGAAGGAAATAGGAGAAGATTGAAATTGTTTAGCTTGGTGGAGAGATTTTGGATCCAGAACTATCACCTTGTGGGGAATCTTTTTGAGGCATCAATTTTGCATCTTGACCTGTGTATGATTAGATCTCTTCATGGCTAGTTTGTTATGTTTTTGGTCTCTTTTTTGGGTTTACGGATGAGTTAGGTTGTTTAAGGGTTTATCCAGATCTGAGTAGGTTTAGGTATCCTTGAGCATAAAGGTGTAAGATTTATGTGTATTGTGGAGTCATGAATGCATTTAGTCAACCATTAAGTCCCTTTTAAGCTTAAGAGCTTCCTTTAGCCATGTATGAATGTAAAATTGGCAACTTTACGTTGTATTCCAGCTCAATGAGGTCAGATATGTGTTTCGGAAGCTTTGTTTTAATGGATTAAGTAAAAATTGATTTCGGACTGAAGAAGCTTGAGTATGGTGGGCGTACAAGTAGGTACATGCAGCGTACAAGCTCCAAGTGAGTACGCTGAGGGTACATGCCTTTATGCCCACATACTCAGTCTAAATGGGCTTTGTATGTTTTGGCTTCGGTTTAGGCTATCATCTGGCCTTCGATTACTTGGGGATTTGTTGGGCCATCTGTAAACAAGTGTTTGGATAAGGGAAATGTTAATGGGCTTTAGGGTAGGCCCAAGTAAGGTTTTCGGCCCAATTTGGAAAATTAGGCCATAAGTTGAATTTGGATGGTTTTTGTTGTGGGCATTTATGATTAGGAGTTTGGGCCTTAGTCTTGGACCAAACTAGGTGAGGGGTAAAATGGTCTTTTTAGCCGATATATGGATTATTGGATTTGTTTTGGAACCGAATTATTAATTGGGTGTTATTTATTTGATAGCGTGGTGTTCTAGCGGATCAGCTATAAGAATCTTATTCGTGGGTTCACTTGTTGAGGTAAGTCTGCTCCCAGCGCTCATGAGTTGGAGGACCCAATGCCGGCTCACTAAATTATGTATGTAGGATGCTAGTTGTATTTGTGACTCTCGCATGTTTATATGTGCCTATGTGGTAGGATATATGTATTTGTGATGGCTCATTGGGTGTAGTCGTTATTATTGTATTATATTGTTTATATGTCATTGGGATTGCTGATAGTCTCCAGGGTTGCTGATAATCCACCGGGTATGCTGTTAGACACTAAGACTGCTGATAGTCCCTAGGGTTGCTGATAACCCACAACTCTCTAGTTGTGTTATGTTGTATGTGGTATTTTGTGGGACCTCACTAAGCTTTGTGCTTATAGTTGGTGGTTTATGGTTTCATGTACTTTTGGTTCGAAAGGGAAGCACCCGACTTGATTGCAATACATATGTAACAACCCGAAGTTGTTCATCGCCGAAAACCCATTCTACCCGTATAACTCGCCGTACATCGAAACGTTCCGATGTCGTTTTTGGGTTTAGTTAGTTAAATTCATATGTTTATTTTAATCCAATGAGTGTCCAAACCTTTTAGGAACTCATGAAACTAGCCCAAAAACACTTATTTCAAAAAGTTAGAAATGTCCCCACCAGGTGACGGAAACTTAATCGGGTGCGACCTAAAGCCCCGTTTAATGTCGGTATCGGGTAGAATTCCACCGTGTCCATGTTTTGGGAACTATATAAACGTGTTAAAACATTCATTTGAAGCTTTTCTTCCTCTCTCTACTCTCTCTCTCTAACCTCTCTCCTAAATCCAAGTTTAAGGGTCCAAAACTCAATTTTAAGGCCTCAAATCTTTAAGGTACCTTCCTAAACTCATTGTATAGCATCTTTGACCTTCAAATTCGAGATTTAATCATGATTTAAGACCTTGTATATGAGTTTATGGCCCTGGAAGGAGCTTAGGCCGTAAACTCATAATAAGTGGGTTTTTATGCCTTTAAACCCTTCCTAAACAATTTTGGGACTTAGATATGGCTTAATGACTTTATGGAATGGACCTAGAATGCCTTAATCTATAATTTGGGGACTTGTATGTGAGTTTACGGCCAAGGAAAGTGTTTAGGCTGTAAACTCATAATTAAAGGGTTTTTAAGCCCTTAAACCCTTCCAAAACCTCAACAAGACATGGATATGACTTCTAGGATAATTGCTTTAGCCTTGGAACACTTAAAACACAATTTTTGGGGGACTTATATGATTTTACAGCCAAGACATGTGCTTGGGCTGTAAACTCCTTAAATCATGGTGTAAACTCTTCCAAAGGTGTTAGAAAGCTACTTTAACACCCCTATAGCCTTGGAATAATTTCTAGAAGTGCATATAAACAAGTTTTTGGCCTTAAAACACAAGGAATCCCTCTCTAGGAGAGTTTACAGCAATGAGGGGGGTCTCATGGGCCGTAAATTCCAAAAACTCCTCAAAAGTCCCATAAAAATTCATGTAAGGCCTTGGAACAATTTTAGCAATCACATGTGATTTGTTTGGAATCAATAACACACTTATTTATAAGGATTTGAGAGTTTACGGCCATGTGTCCTATGCTAGGCCGTAAACTCCCTTAAGTATGTCATTTAGTGTTTAAAAAATCATTCCAAGCCCTTAAACCAAGCCTAGAAATTATCCCCTAAGTGTTTCAAGCCATTTTGTGCCATAAATCACCCCACCATGAGTTTACGGCCGTAAACTCATGGGGAGGGGGTCATTAGGGCCGTAAACTCCCTAAGGAGTGTTCTTTTGGAGTCCCAATTCAATATCCTAGCTATATGTGTCCCCAAATGTCACCCGGGTCCCTCCAAACACTTGTATCGGGGTGTTTTCGCGACTAGAAGTAATTGTCCCTATCAAATAATCAATCTAAGTTCTAATTAGATACAAATGTGTATCTTTACATTATACTTAGGAACCTCGTGCGTTTGCAAACCCCGGACCAACGTTTAGCATCCGAAATCGTCACATTTCTCGTCCGGTGAGTTCATACCCCTACGCCCTTTTCCGTGTTTTTCAATGTTTTCAGAGGGGGAATACAAGCAAACTATAATTGTTTTCGAACTATAACATTGATGTGTTTCAAATAATATCTGGCAAACTTATAAACACTTTTACTCCTTATGTATCATGCTGAGCATAAGGAATGATTTATCAATTACAACTAAATGGATTTTAGTTAAGAAAATAACCAAACTAATCAAATTATTATGGGAATAATTTGGGTTTCTGTAGTTCTCTTTATATCATGTACTGATATCTGTATAAAATTATTAGATAAACTATGTCTGATTCAGTTTATCTCCGTATCATTTGAATGTATTTCCAGATAAGTTTCATTGTATGTATCTATTTTCACTGTATTATGTTTCATAATCTTTTGTATTTTCGATATCATACGAGAACCCCGTGAATAGTTTAGTACTAGTTTGTGAGTAGTCACTACCCTTTATGTACGATCAGTAACTCCTCCCCGGAAGTGTAACCAGAGTCTCCTGGAGGGAGAGCGAGGAATTTGTAAATAGATCTATTCGGGACTGACAATCCAACATCTTAACTGATAGCTACAGTTAGGCGGGCATGCCTAGGATGACAAATTCTATATATCGTCTGACGTCTGACAAACGTCAAGGAGGTCTCGTTGTCGTATCAGCATGGTTACCCGACTCACAATATGTATTAATTTAATTTTATTCATAGCTTTGGTTTTAGAATCTATATCTATTTCGGGATAGTGATCCCATGGTTTTATCAAACTATCATGTATCTAGTCCGGGATGGTAGTCCCATGGTTTTCAGTCTATCGAACTTGTATCTAGTGCGGGATGTTATTATCATGGTTTTCAGTATGTAAATATCTTTTATCTAGTTCTGGATGATAGTCCCATGATTTCAATCTATATCTTGTTCCATGGTTTTGAAACTATATTTAGTACGGGATGATAATCCCATGACTTTATCAAACTATCTTATATCTGGTTCGGGATAGTGATCCCATGGTTTTATCAAACAATCTTATATATAGTTCGGGATAGTAGTCCCATGGTTTTCAATCTATATTTCCTAGTATATCAAACTATCTTGTAACTAGTTCGGGATGTTAGTCCCAAGGTTTTCAAACTACTTTCTATCTACAGTTCGTGTATATTACAGTATTTCATATCTAATTCGGGATAGTAATCCCATGATTCATAATATATAGTTTTGTGTATTAAACTATACTCTGTGTTATTCAATAAATCTTAAATTTATGAAAATATGGGATTTTCCTGGGGTTAACATATAACGCGTAACTGAACTGTAATGAAACTTAACAAAACTGTTTAACATAAGAAAATATGGGATTTTCTTGGGCAACAAACCTTTTCAGAAAACTAAAGGAAACTGATACATTTCACAAAACAAAACCGCTTATGAACTCACCAGCTTTATGCTGATTTTCAAACTGCTTGTATTCTCAGGTCCACATTAGACAGGTACCCGGTGATCTCTTTTTGTGAAGACGGAGTGCGTGGAAGACTCGTCTCATTTTGTTCATATGATATATGTATGACTCTTGTACAATTTACTTTTGAACCAAATGTAAACTTTCATATATATATATGTAATGTAATGCTTGTTTACTGTGATTACTATGTACATTGGATTTTATACACAACTTGGAGTCCACCCCGAAAACGTTTTCGACTTTGGTTTTCGGGGTGTGACAACATACACCCGTGTTTTTCGCAATTTGTGATTTATGAATTGTACTCTCATGATTGTTTTATTCTGAAATACTTTTAAATGTTTGAATAAAGGATAAATGAATGTTTATATATATATATATATATATATATATATATATATATATATATATATATATATATAATGAAATTTTTATTCTATGATTTTCAGGTCGTTACAAGTTGGTATCGGAGCCTTGGTTTGAGGGATTCGGACATACTCTTGGGTATGTCTGGACTTAAACTGGGGGTTTGGTAAAAAAATTCATAAAATTAACGTTTAATATAAATGGTTTCTAATCAACGAAAGAGGTGTGATGTGTGCAATCAGCTGAGCTCAAGTAAGTGATTCCCAAAATACCAATACATGTTGATTTTGATATATGATATGATGATGTTAATTGCATGCTAGTATGAATTTCTAATAAGTGGTTAAAATGGATTTAATAGTGTATATTGGTTAGATTTTCCATTGTGAATGCTTCATGCTTTATTCATTGTGGACTTTTAGTGATGTGAATTGGCTGCTAAGTGAATATGCTAAGTCACATGGAGTAGATGTTAAATAATCTTTCAGTGTTGGATTTGACTCTATTGCATGGCTCTTGTTTGAGTCTAACCATTCTAGGGTTGAGTCTTTTACTTGAAGGATTATTTGATCTCTATTACATGTAACTATATTTATAAGGTATCCAGTTGACAATGGTGGGAGTCTTTCAGTAGCTGACGGTTAGGTGAGGTCGGGAACCTAGGATATGCTTCAGTAGCTTTAGTGGCGCTGTTCAGTGAGTTTTTTGTGCATCAGTTTGAGAAGGCGACTTAGAGGATTCAGGATTATTTCTGAGGAAAGTATGGACAGGTGTGGAAGGTAGTATTGGGTTGTACTACAAAAAGCATAGGATCCATACTTGAATCGGTGAGAGTCTTGGAGAATCTAGGAAGCTTGTGGGAGAAGGGTTTCTTTGGGTATATTTCAATCAATTTCATGTTGTATTTCAGTTTGGTGATGAGCACTCAGGAAAGAGGTTCTAGTTCTGATTCCGGATCAAGTGCAAGTACTGAGCTGATTAGCGATCAAATGCAGGAGTTCATCTCATCGGAGATTACCCATGGTATTTTGGAGCAGACTCTTGTGATTCTTAGGTTGATGAAGGAGGGGGTTTTGGAGATCTTGGATGAGCCTTTGGGCACGTTCCACACTGAAGTTATGGCTATCGTCAGAGCTCGCACTGTTTCTTTTCGTGAGTTCTGTGCATGCGGAGATCTTGCATTCTATGGGGAGAAATAACCCATTGCCAGTAGGAGGTGGTTAGCAGATATGGCTAACGAGTTCAGGACGAGTTTCAGCCTCGAGGAGGCGAATGTCAGATATGTGAAGAGAATTGTTATCGAGATTTAGAAAGCAATCATGATTGAATGAATGAAAAGTATGAACACAGAGAGTAAATATTAATCAAATCTTATATTGATGAAGAACTGATTACAAAATAAGCAGAATGAATACTTGTTACAAGCATGTTCTACTTCTAACCTCAGTTCCTATTTATAGGCAACCTAAGTGAACAAAAAATATACTAAGTCTAGAGCAATACACTTCGCACAAAATGTGACTTAGTAAAATAACTAACATGCGAAACTAAAGAAACAAACATTTCGACTTTTACAACACTTAGACTCTATAATCTCCCCCTTCGTAAACAGTCAAAACTATTCAGTTTGTGAGATGTTGAATAGATGAGTGCATTGTTCTTCGAATTTCAGTATACCAAGTAATTATCTTCTTAAAGTCCTTCTTGTCTCCTTCATTGTTCTTCTTGTAGTTATTCATACGAACAATAAAATTCGTATATTGCGAAGAAGTATATCTTTCAATCTCTGAGACTTTGAACAAAAAATTCTTGGGCTTTCCTTTAGTATCTTTCCCTGCAAAAACCATTCAAAATGGTTTCAGGCATATTTCTCCATTAGCATACTTCCTTAATTATGTTTGAGGTAAGGTTGATTCCCAAGCATCAGTAGCTTTTCTTCCAAGACCCACAGCAAGTTCTTCATCAGTCAACACCAAACAATCATAGTAGTTATCTATGAATATTTTGATATGTGTGAAACCAAATCTGAACACATCAGTATCATGTCCTTTCAGTTTGTTATCTTGCATGTATTTGAGAATGGATGCCACTTGAATGAGATCATTTAGATTCATTAAGGGAAAATCAGCAATGGTGAAGTCACATGCCTTGTTATCTGCTCGAACCACAAAATAACGTAAGTTTTGAAGCATATCTTCGAACATCACATCCTTCTTAATTGTTAAAACTTTCTTGATCTTCATTAAGGACCATACCTCATCTTGATCCTTCGCAAGTACAACATGAAATCTTATCTTCAAATAAGTGTATTCATCAACATTATCAAAGTTTTCACTTATCTTGTACTGCGCCGTAATAAACATCATCTCGTTTATCGAAAAATCAAGTTGGCTTCTATCAGAGTTTACAACATCATAACTCTTCCTTGGCTTTTTCTCGAACTCATATAAGTGATTCCCCAACACTTTGGACTCAATAGTTTCATATGAATATAACTTCACACGATCACCTTTGTTCATTGTTGGTGGATCACTTGCCCTTTACCTCATAATACTCTGCACTTGCCTCAATCTCTCCATTTCTGCTTCTGCTTTTGCTTCTACTTTATTTTCCTCCTTTGATTTTTCATAAGCAATCCCTTTCCCTTTACCAACATTTTATGTTTGTGGTTTCGCACTTGAGCTTCCTCCTTCTTTTGACCCAATTGAAATTCCTTTGGTAATGGGTCTTGTTGTCATTACAGTCGAAGAAATTGGCTTTGTGAACACTGGCAGAGTGGTTTTATGTTGAGTAGAAATCACCTTTCCTACTATTTTCGCATCATCATCTTTACTTCCTTTACTCTCTCCCCCTTGCACCCATGTGAAAACAGGTGGGGTATTCTTCTGTAACAAAGAAGTAAAGTTCGCAATCGGGGCCAATGCCTTCTGAATAGCTTGTTCCAAGGTATTAACTTTGAGAGATAAGAATTCAGGAGTCAAAATTGTCTGATGAGTAGATTGCGAAACCAAAGTTTTTAATTCAGTCACCAATTGAATTAGTTTATCAAACTGCTCCTTGTTTTCCATTTGGGTGGCTTCAAGAATTGGAGCAGGAGATTGAGAATCAGTGATAAGCTTATTAAGATCAGTGGCAACCACATCAACCTTCTTTTGAACTTCCATACGTTGAGAATTAATGGCTTGAAGCTCTGTCACAATTTCCTTCTTTAATTCTTCGATCTTAAAATTCACATCCTCTCTGACCTTCTTGACATCTTGCACAAAAAGAACATGTCGTTCTTTTGTAACAGCTTTCAACTCAGAAATAACGCCATTAAATGAGTTTCCTTGAGCATGAATGTGAAGCTCATTGTTCTTGTCAGATTGATCAACTTTTTCAAGGATTCTCTTCTCAACTTCTTTAATTAGATATTCCACCTCCAATCTCGACATTGTTGACTTTGAACCAGAATCAGCTTGTGACTGAATGATGGCATTCAATTTGCAATTCAGGATTTTAAATTGCTTACCTGACATAAGCGTATGATCAGGTATATCCTCCTCTTCTTAATCAAAATGTAAGGCCTCAAAGGTTCCTCCAAAACCTCCTCCTTCAGTTTCATCATCAGACATTGGTTGCGAAGGTTGAGGATTTTCGGGTGATTGTGATGGAAATAAAGTGGTAAATGGATGTTGTAGAGGATGATCAAATATGGATGATGTAGTGATGGTTGTGGTTGGAAGAGAAAATGGTGGTAATGAAGTGGAAACAATTGTAGAAGAATTGGGTACTGATGTGGTAGTGACAACTTCAATTGGGATAGATGTGGTGGTAGAAATTTGCAAAGTAGAAGGAATGGAAACAAGTACCACAATAGAGAAGGAAACAGGTGGAGTTTCTGGAATAACTTCTTCATCAGAAGATTCGTTGCAAATGATTAACTTGCGTTTCTTTGAAAGTGTTGCTTTCATATGCTTCGCAACCTCTTGAGCTCTTTGGCACTTTGAGCCAGGAGAAACAGGAGCTGGAACATCACGAAACGCTACCCCCTTACTATTGATCTCCGTCTTGCGAACAGTAGGAGAAGAAGTTTTGCGAAGCTTCTTTAATACCCCAGATTTTGAGGGTATAATCTCCTTTGTTTTTGTAGCAATTTCTTCATTCTCAACCTCTTCAGCTTGTGAGACTTTAGAAGACTGAAAGTTTTCTTTCTTTTGTGGTTTCTTCTTCTTTGAGGATGCTCCTGTAACTTCCAGTAAGACTCCAGTTTGTACAGCTGGATAAAAAGTTGTCATATAACGAATCAGAACTTTGTGAGTTGAGTGCACTTTGCGAAGCATCCAATCTGGAATGCGAGCTACGTTGGTGAATATATGTCCATCATCTTCAACCACTTTAGGAAGTTGATACAATGAAAATTCTGCAACCTCCCCATCTTCTTGAACTTGAATACTTTCTTTTTCATACACCTTCTCAAGAATCAGACTCCAGTACCTGGCACACGAAATCCCCTTCTCAACATTCGTGTTTTCAAGGCTTTTGACAAACTCCTTCCACAGTTGAGTTCCATAATCTACACTCACATCATAATACAGACCCATCACCATTGCATACACTTCCATCCGACCCCTGTCTAGATCGACAGTCCTCCCTGTTAAACACCTTAGAAAAACACCAAAGAGAAAGTTCTGCATGCAGGGTAAACTTGATTTTCTGAAATCACTTATCTTTTCAAGAGTAGGTTGATGGCCCATCTCATTGAACATGAAAATAATTTGGGAATTGATGGGCTTAAAGAACGGAGGGTTATTGGGAATATTCAAGAAATCAATGAGCATCTTCTTGTTCAGACGAACCCTCTTGTTGTTCATCATGGGGAAGGTGATAACATCAGTGGCGTAGTTGTAAGATGTTGTTGATACCGCCATTGACAACCAAGTCATCAGAACTGGAAAAGAACTGAACATCGCGGTTGCTAAAGGTGATCTTTTCAATGCAACAATCAACATCTTTAGTTCTTCTAGGTAAGATGAGACTTTAGGATCAACAAGGTAGTTGGTGCTTTGAATCTTCATTAGTGATTGTGAAACAACTTCGTTGGTGTTGGATTGAGTAGCAGCCATTGTTAGGGTTTGCAGAGGATGAAGATTTAGAGGATTTGTGAATGTATGAATTTGATCGCGTAACTGTTTAAGATAATCTTGAACCCCTTTTATACGTAACCCTGAATGATTTGAATTTGAAGTGGGATGCATTTAATATAATCCGATAAGGCACCTTGAAAATCGGACTGTTACTGCAAAAAGTTATCCATGTTTCAAAAAGCAGTTGTCACATCGCCTAGAAAGGCGGACAGAATACCATAAGTTTCGTACACACAGCCTGTCAATATTTGCGTTATAGAAGTGTAACTCTTAGAACCCTTCGCATGGAGGCAATGCTCTTTTACTTTTGGGATGTAAAGCAAAGTCATATGCCAGACTTGCGAAATCATTAGCGTGAGTTGGTAGTACTCAGAACCTCAAGGATTTCGTGAGTCAGTGTTCCAAAGAAATAAGATAAGAAACAAATTTTTTTTTTGGAATTCTGTGATGTCAAAAATTCAATTTGACACGAAGGCAGTTAAACCCAAGACAAAGGTTACTTCGTTAATCATCTAGAGAAATGATCAACAGCTTGTGTAGGTTCCCATGAATTACAATCGAATACTTTTTGATAAGTATCAAAGGGCTTCTTTTGAAAAGTAATTTTTTGGTTGGTTAAAAATGTCATTACATATCAACCTTAACATAAGGTGAGAAATTGTAACTGAAATTACTAGTATGACCAGTGTAGTCAGTGACAAGTCGCCTTTTGAAAATATTTATCATGAATAGGATATGCGAATGAAACTCACACTGAAATCATATTCAAAAAAAAATTGTTGTATTGGATCTTGTTGGGTAACAAACATCGTGGATTGCGAATGTTTGATCAAGACCACGCATGCGAATTGAATATGATTTGGAGTTTCGAAATTTTGGTACTGAAACAAAAGTTTCGTTAATATCTGGAACAATGTTCCCCACCAATTCCTTAAGTTGAAAGATGTTTGGGTTTCACCATCATCACGGACTCATGATGTCAGATCATTAACACAGAATGTTTGTATATCTAGGTCTCGATGGGTTTGATCAGAGACCTCTCGGACATACGTCTTTGTGTGTGATTTGTGTTAAGAGTTTTGTGATGAAAAACGTTGGTTATAAGATCGAATGTACCTCTGTTATGTGTGGACCAAACAAAAAACTCTTAACTCATATGAGAAGAGTAAGGTAGCTCTTTTGACTAATGCGAATATAAGCCTTATTGGGAAGAAATTTTCATGTGATAATTTCATTAAGGATTTCGTTTCTTACATATAGAGTCATATGAGGCTTGAGTCAACATGTTGCAGCATGCTTCTAGGTACATCCTAACTAGTACAAAGTTGAAAAAGATAGTACCTTCCCATAGAAACATACAAGCATAACCTCTTCGCATTAAGATCTGAATTAAACTAAAAACACACAATACTTAAAGAACAAAGTTAACAACAAAAAAATATTTTTGTGATTTTTGAATTTTTCGAAAATAAAAACATAACAAAATAAAATCTTTTTGGATTTTTGGATTTTCGAAAATAAGAACAAAACAAAAGAAAATATTTTTGATTTTTCATATTTTTCGCAAATAAAAGCATAACAAAATAAAATCTTTATGGATTTTTTTATTTTTGAAAATGAAAAGAAAAACAAAAACAATTGAATCTTAGTTACCAGTTATACGGATGCGAAGCCATGCGAAGCCTCTGAATGAACAGTAACTTCTGAACGATTCCAACTCAGAGTTGCTGAATGGACCTTTCATTCTTGAGATTTTGAAACTGAATTCACATCTATCATCCCCAAACCTGCTAAAATTCTTACAAATGATTGTCATCAAGAGGTTTAGTAAAAATATCAGCAAGTTGTTCAGTGGTTTTAACAAAATGAATTTCAATATTTCCATTTTCCACATGATCTTTGATAAAATGATATCGAAGAGCAATGTGTTTTGTCTTTGAATGTTGTACTGGATTATGACTAATGCGAATTGCACTTTGCGAATCACAATACAAGGGAATCTTTTTCATGTTTATCGCATAATCACGAAGTTGACTCTGAATCCAAATGATTTGCGAAGTGCAAGCAGCAGCTGAAATATATTCAGCCTCAGCAGTTGATATAGCAACACAGGTTTGCTTCTTCGATTGTCAACTCACCAACTTCCCATCCAATAGTTGACATCCACCACTTGTACTTTTCCTATCAAAAGTACATCCTCCTAGATCAGAATCTAAAAAAGCTTGAATGAAGAATCCCGATTTTGAAGGATACCAAAGTCCTAACGAAACAGTCCCCTTAAGATAGCGAAAAATATTTTTCACTGCGGTTAAATGAGGTTTTCTGGGATTAGCTTGATATCTAGCACAATTACATACTGAAAACATAATATCAGGTCTGCTTGCAGTTAAGTACAATAAAGACCCTATCATGCTTCAATAAAGAGTTAAATCAACAGCAGGAGTATCTAATGAAGGAGTTAGTCTTGTTCCCACTACCATAGGTACTCTCAACTTTGTGTTGTTGGTCATTCCAAACTTTTCAAGCAAGTTCTTTGTGTATTTTTCTTGATTGATTAAAATTCCATCTCTGTTCTGTCTTATATTCAAACCAAGAAAATTATTGATTTTTCCCATCATACTCATTTCAAATTGACTCTTCATTAGATTTTCAAATTCAATTGACAATGTTGGGTCAGTTGAGCTAAAAATAATATCATCAACATAAATTTGAACAAGCATGAGATGATTCCCAACTTTCTTGCGAAATAATGTGGGGTCAACTGATCCTTGTTTAAATTTAGATTGTTTCAAGAAATTTGTAAGTGTTGCGTACCATGCTCTTGGTGCTTGTTTTAACCCATAAACTGCTTTGTCTAGAATGTAGACATGATCAGGATGTTCCTCATTTATAAATCCTAGTGGTTGTTCAACATAAACCGTTTCTTCAAGTTCTCCATTTAAGAATGCACACTTAACGTCCATTTGAAAAACGTCAAAATCTTTGTGAGCTGCATAAGCTAAAAATATGCGAACTGCTTCGAGTCTTGCAACAAGAGCAAATGTTTCTTCATAGTCTATTCCTTCTTGTTGCGAATAGCCTTTAACCACTATTGAAGCTATATTTTGAATAATATTTTCATCTTTGTCAGTTTTATTTTTAAAAATCCATTTTAATCTGACAATTGAAACATCATAGGGTTTTGGAATTAATCTCCAAACCTTGTTTCGTTCAAATTCAGCCAGTTCAGATTGCATAGCAACAACCTAATCTGAGTGTTCCATAGCATTCTTTACTGTCTTTGGCTCTATTTTCGAAATAAAAACATTAAACATACACAATTCTTGGTTCGCATTCAGTACCTCATTTTTCGCACGAATTTGAGCTCTTGTCAACACACCATCTTGTGGATTCCTAATCACCTGTTCTTTGGGTTGATTTTTTGTCCATTTCTCAAGTGGTGGAAAATCAGGATTAAATTCCAATGGTGCATCTTCGTACATTTCTTCATTTTCAGATCCTGCAACAGAAAAATTATCATGTAATTTATGAAATTCATCATTTTCATCAAGATTAATTGTCTCTGTTTCATCATGCTCCCCCTCAAAATGATATTCCTATTAAATTTGCGAATGCTCCCCCTCAACTTGATGATTCATATTTTCATTCTCCCTCTCGAAAGTTTTCTCCTCCACCATACGAACTTCATGCATACTTTCGCAAGATATTGGCGTTGTAGTGATTATTGAATCATCATTATGTTTTGAGAATTCTGATGTTTGATTACCAGGAGCATTAACTTCCGCATCAATTGCCCTGTCCGGAATTCCAAAAATTAAGTCATAATCAAAATCATTTATTTTTGAATTTTCAATCTGAGTATCCAAATCAACAAGAATTGATTTATGTTCAAATTTACTATCTGTTTGTTTAAGATGGTAATCATCAAAAGTTAAGTTGAAAGTTTCTTCAACTTTTTTTGTTCTCTTGTTTAACACCCTGTATGCAACTGAACTTTGCGAATATCCTAAGAATATGCCTTCATCAGCTTTAGCTTGGAACTTGGTCAAACTATCTTTTAGATTCATTATAAAACACCTGCAACCAAAAACATGGAAAATTTTGACATTAGGTTTTCGATTGTTGAGTATTTCATATGGAGTGACATTAAATCTGCGATGAATGAATGACCGATTCTGAGTAAAACATGCAGTTGATACTGCTTCAGCCCAAAGATATTGAGGTAGTTCGCATATGTTAGCATGGTTCTGGCTGCTTCGCATAAAGACCTATTTCTTCTTTCAACAACACCATTTTGTTGTGGAGTATATGGTGATGAGAAATTATGCGAAATTCCTTTTTCTGTGAGAAAAGAGTCCAATGTTTGATTTTTAAACTCAGAACCATTATCACTTTTAATTTTGCGAACACTCTTTTTAAGACTAATCTCAATCTTTTTGATAAAATCAATCATCGTCTAAGCAACTTCAGATTTTAAACTGAGAAAAAATACCCATGTGAACCGAGAAAAATCATCAACAATAACTAAAATGTACTACTTTTTATTGATTGTAGCAACAGTCGACGGTCCACATAAGTCAATGTGAATTATGTCCAATGGTTCCATGATTTTTGAATCTATCACAATCTGATGACCTTTTCTATGTTGTTTTCCTTGTTCACAAGCTGCACAGAAAGTATCATTGTCAAATTTTAGTATAGGTAAACCTCTAACTAAATCTTCAGTGACAAGTTTGTTAATGTTGCGAAAGTTCAAATGCGACAATCTTTAATGCCAAAGCCAACTAACATCATTGGATGCCTTTGTTAGTAAACACACAACAGTTTTGCCCACGATTGGTTTGATGTCCAGTGTAAACATATCACCATATCTTTTGGATTTGAGAAGTACTTCATTTGTCTTTGCAATTTTAAATGATACTTCCTTCTTCGTTAAACACAACCTGATTTCTAGTACCCACAACAAGTTGCGAAACACTAATCAAGTTATGTTGAAGACCTTCAACATATGCAACCCTTTTAACTATGAATTGTCCATTTGTGACTTTTCCATATCCTTTCACTTGACACTTGTGATTATTTCCAAATTTGACTACTCCAACATTCTCCAAGCTTCTATAATCTCGCAAGTTTTCCTTTCTTCCAGTCATGTGACGAGAGTAACCACTATCAATATACCATTTCGCATCATATTGCTCGTCACACATCACCTGCATTTATTGAAAAAATTTAGGAACCCAAAACTTATTAGGTCCATCATTAGTAGTTTTGAACAAATTCTTTGAATTTAAAAACCATGTTTTCACTTTATCTGAGACATTATCCATTAAATCAACATCATCAGATCTAGATATTGAAATATAGTTATTCAACAGTTTTGGATTTCCATTGACTTTCATCTCCTCATTCATAACATTCGCAACTTTGATAATTGGTTTCCATTTTTGTACTGGAACTTGCGAATCATGAGGTGATGAACTACCAGTAGAAGAGTCATTCACGAACTTGTCAAATGCATTTTTTATCTGTTGCTTTGAGAACTTCCCATTTTGATATTGTTTTCCTTTCCTATCAAGCCAATGGTTGATCGTATAAACATCAGATTTTCCTTTTGTATACAAAACTTTGGTTGGTTTTGAGATCGAAGGATTTGGGAAATTTGGTTGTTTAGGTGAAAATTTTGGTTTTGCTTGAGTTTTGACATTCAAATTTGATGAATTATTCGTTCATTTGCCAACATTGTGAAACTTATGATCATTCACAAATTTTTGCAAAGTCTCAAATTTTCTAATGTTGTCATATTTCCGAACAAATTTATCATTAATTTTCATCGGAATTTTGTCAACAGAATATATTGGTTTGTGAAAACTTGTATCCTCTTGAAATTTTGATGATTTTTTCTTTGAAATTTGTGCTTTTTCAACTTTTGATTTATCATTTGACACTATTTGCCAAAAGATTGCTTTTCTTGCTTTTCTTTTGAAACATTATTTTCTATTGAATACTCTCCAACCATCAATTTAAATTCATGAGAGTTTACTTTCACTTCCATTTTTAGTTTTTCATCTTTTTCAAAAACTTTGTTTTCTTTTTCACGTTTAACCACCCATTTTTGTGATGATTTTTGACCTTGAAAGACATATGAATTTTGAGTCAAATTGTTTTTTACTTTATTTTTTGATTTGCAAAGAAACCTTCAGTAGTTGATTTTTGATTATCATTTTCAACCATTTTATTGACTTCAGGTTTAATGTTCTCAACATTTCCAGTTGTGACAAAAACTTGATTTGGAAAAATTGTGTTATCTGTGCATGTAAAATTTGGATAAACCATAGTGTTAGCTTCCAAATAATGTGCACCTTTGTCACTAAGAATTTTTTCGAATTCTTTTGTATCACCAAACACTTAATCAACAACAACTCGTTGAGTTGTCTCATGCGAATCCTTCATTTCTTCTTTTTCTTTATCAGTGTCATCAGACTTCCATCTTTCAACTTCCACATTATCAAAATTACTATGTTGCGAAGTAGAGGGTTTATCATTTTCATCCTTTACTACTGAATCAACTATAATTTCTTTACCTTTGATCTTAGATGTGATATTAATGATTGACAATTGAGAACAATCAACCTCTTCTTCCTCTTCGATCTCACTGATTTCACTCACATTATCTGAATTGTCATTGACATTAGCATAATTGAGTTGAGAATCAAGAGTTGAGGTTTCGGTTTTCTTTAAGATTTTCACTTGTTCATTCTTTGTCAAACTTTCATTGACAATACTAACCAACTCATCATCATTCAATAATTCATCAATTTTCACAATACCATATGCGAATCTTGTTGGATTAGTGTCTAAGTCCATAACTATTTTGGTATGTACTTGACCCGATGGTGCATGGTCCTTTTGGGTTGCCTTCACCAAAGCAACTTGATAGGATGAATTATGGAGAGAAAGGATTAAATATGATTTATTAATATATTATGAGAATAATATATTAAAGGAGAAATCATATTATTTAATTAATATTAGTCAAGAATTAATAAGAATTAAGTTTGTGGCTAAAAGAGATTAATTAAACTTAAGGGACTTGAATTGTAATTATAAGATAATTACAATTAGGCTATGGATTACCTTATTATTTAAGGTTGGACGAATTCTATGGGGAAACCCATTAGAAATCGTCCAAGGCTTGTTAATGAAGGGTCCATGGGTTGCTTAGGGCCTAAGCATCAAAATTAGGGTTTCCTAGTTAAAAACCCTAATAGCCTACATGTATATATAGTACCCTTAAGCCTCAAAAACGTGGAGAACTTGTTCTCTAGGGTTTCCATATGTTTTTGGGCAGTTCCATCTCTTTTCATCTTCATCCTCTTGCTCTTGGTGTTTGTGAGCAATTAGAGGAGTGACATTTGTGACTCTATGCTTTCTAAAGTGAATACAAGAAGAAATTGAGATTGTTATTACTATATAACAATCAAGGTATGATCTAAACCCTTATTCATATGTTATATTGATTAGATCTAGGATTTGAAGTCTTGGATTAAAAGCATGTACAATAGAGAAACCTAGATCCTAGCTTTAGGGTTTGCATGAGCACATAGGATGTCTTTTGGCTAAAACCCATCAGTTTTATCAGAGCCTAGATAGGTTTCTATTGTATTGATGCATATTTGATCGAAATCAGCACTGAAAATCAAAATTTTTTGGGTTCTGAGTGTTTGACTCGCCGAGTCACTTGGTGCACTCGCCAAGTCAGGTGTACTCGACAAGTCCAAGTGCAGACTCGACATATTTTTGTTATAAAATCCGAATTTTATCAATATTTGGTGATTATCCTTACCTAATTAGAAGATAATTGTCAAAATTTAGATAATCACTTGTTTTACTAGATAAAATTTGATTATTTGTAATTTAGATTTGAATTATCTTGTGAAAAGTTTCAATTTTTCCCCTTTAGGTTTTATAGTTAAAATTTGAACTTAAAAGTTTTGTTTCGAAATTTAAATAGTTGAAACCCTAATGTTTTGAATAGTTTCAAAACTTGCCCTCAAGTTTTGGAATTTAAATTTTGATTAAAAAGTTTGATTTTGAAATATTTAAATTCTAAACCCAAATGTTTTGAAATGTTTCAAAACTTGCCATCAAGTTTTGGTATTTAAAAGTTGATTAAAAGTTTAATTTAGAAATGTTAAATTCTAAAACCCTAGTATAGTTTTGAAAAGTTCAAATCACACCTTTATGGTTTTATTAATTAATTAAGGTGTATAATTAAAAGAGATTTAATAAATCCATATAGTTTTGGTGTACAATTTAATTAAATTAAAAGTATAATTATTCAATTAGAACACCTAGTCTTTTAAAAGTGTAAAATACACCATTTACTATATATAGCATTAAAAGTCTAATATTATATATATGTATGAGTAAAAATCAGTCTTACCGTTAGTAGGCCTCATTCATGAAGCTGATCTATAAGGGGTGTTTAAGGAAATTGCCTATAAAATGGCGATTGAATGGGTATCCACTCTTACCCACCGCTTTGTTGACTAGTGGAGGGTCGTTAGCCGAACGGGTAGGATAGGACAGAAACCTTCCATTATATGTATAATGAAGTATAAAAGTAACTATATATTTTTTTTAAATTCCCAATCTTAGTTACTTTAGGCAAAAGTGAATTGATGCAATTCCATGAAATTACACTTTGTGCCCTTTCTAAGTCGTTAGTGGAGCGCCTATGGTTAACCGGCACACTAAATGGTTCTAAGCAAAGGTTGCAATGAGTGACTCAATGTTTGTCATAGTTCGGTGGAGCGTGTGTGGTTTACCGGCACATCGAATAGGTGATTGTAACATGTGAGGGCACCATGTAAGTTTGCATGGTTATTCACACCCACTTTGTGATCCTCGGCATCCCAGTCACAAACTAGAGGGGCATATCAAGATTTAAACATGCCATTGAAATGTTCAATGAATCTCATAGGATCTAGGAGTTTTCAATACATTTAAAACTTAATCTATTTTTTGTTTTTCATGGTGGAAAATTAGTGAATCGTCATTCACTTACCTTCAAATGTTCTGCAATTAGGGTTACGACATCCCTCTCCCGAGTTGTAGAATATTGTGTTGGGTCGTAGCCTTAATATCTCATTTGGGTGATTTATTAAGGACTCAATCAATCAACTAACTTGAATTTGTTTTCTCCCATTTTGTAGATGTCAAAGTACATCAACTATGGTTTCCACAAATCCCGTGGAACAAGCATTCCACATGAAGATGATATTCCACGATTCGATCGAGGAATAAGAAATCATGCTTCACTTCCTCCTCCTCCTCCTCCCGTTGTTCCCCCTAACCCACAAGATCGAAGAATTGAAAGGTTCAATGTCACTAAAGACCTGTTGGAAATGAAACATGAAGATGGTAAACCTGTGTGTGCCCACGTTCTAGGAATGAAATCACACATCGATAGGTTGATAATGTTGGGTGCATCATTCCCTGATGAGTTGGCTATAGCCTGGGTTCTACAGTCACTCCCTGAATCATATAATGAGTTCAAAAGAATGTATTATATGATGGATCAGGACGCAAACCTCATTGACCTAACTTACATGCTCATTGTTGCTGAATCAGAAATGATTTGGCAAAGCAATGGAGCATATTTGTTGGGAAAGTCAACCAACCATGCTTCCGAGGACGTTTTAGGAGAACCGACCTGCGTTTGCTGCCAAGAGAAAGGGGGTTGGATACAAGTCTTCCCTAAGATCCTGAAGAGTCCAGAAGATGGGATATTCAAAGAGTATGGCTGTGCTTCAGATAAAATCCACTATCTAACTCCATTAAGTTCCTATTCATTAATTCTTAATACATAATGTGATAAGATTACACTTGAATGTTTTGCAGGATCAATGAAAAGAGAGGAAGCTTGATGAAAGAGCAAAATGAGTCTAATCACGAAGAAATGGATCTCGATCGCATAGACTCGAAGATTAGATTTTGAGCTTAGAAAGTTATGATAGAGTTGTTAGGAATATTTATTACATAGTTTTTCAGGCTATTTTGCATTGTAAGGACAAATGTTTTCCGCTACTTTATAAATAAAATAAATTTTGGTTTGACTCATTTATTTATTTATTTATATCCTTGCAATGAAATTGTTATGAAAAATTGATGTTTACATATTTCTACAATGAATGGATGTGATTCTTAATTGTGTTAATTGTGGAAATGTCAAGAATTTACCAAATAGGGAAAGTTTCTCATCGCCCAAGTTTCAATTGGATAAAGACTTGGAATCATGCAACAAGTATTGCATGATGAATGAGAAGTTTCATATTTGGAAATTAGACTAATTCGTTGACAAAGTGTCAAGTATACAAGGTTGTGTGTTGATCAAGTCCACCACAAAAGTAACAAAGATATTCGTCATGATTTACTAAGGTTAAGTAAATATGATTACACTTATGAGATTAAGTGTAATTCTTAGTTTATTGAAAAAGGTTTATATCAATAGCAGAACGAATAAGAAGAATCAAGTAGGCAAAAAGATAAGAGTTTCTCTATTCTAAGAAGAAGGGAGAGTACCTTTTATTATGTTTTATGATAGGTCTTAATGATTAAGAACCATATCTCAATTGATCCTCTAAGTGAGTCTTAGTGCAATTATATGTCTAAGAAGAGGAATCATGAATTGAAGAAATGGTTAAATTAAGAAGTTAATCATACTTCGTTTCAAAACAAGTCTTAAAGTTAAGATTGTGACATTGAGTGACAAGTCTTAAGAAGGTTTATAACACTCATAAAAAGTAGAATATGGAAAAGGTTTTCTTATTCTTGCACATTTGAAATTGGAAAGTTGTGATGTCTTGGATAAGACAAAGATCAACTAGGACCAATTTTGTGAAGTGTTTTGTCTTGATAAAAACTACACTAACTCTTGAATATTTGTTTGTCAAGAACTGTTTTATTGACAAGAGAATCTTATATGTCAAGGAGTCAGTGGGAGTCTTAATGGTCTTGAAAGGTTTCAAGAACAAATCAAAATAATCCTTATCGAACATCACTAGCACACGAGTTGAGGCTTACAACCTATCGTGTTGACATTATCTTGTTTCTGTGTCATTCCAATTAAGTTAATTATGCATGTGAACCCTATGAGTTCTCATTTGAATGCATAAAAGGCAAGGACCTTAATCAATGAAAAGTACATTGATGGGAAAGGGTGAGCTGCTTAACTACTTGGAAGACATGGTGGGCAGCCGTGTTACCATAAGGCAAGAAATCAAGATTGAGAAAGTTCGGTCCATATGAGTTTGAATTTGTCGTAAACTTTATTTTTTGACAAATTCACATGGATAGGAACACATACAACATTAAAATCTAAGTGTCATAAGATTCCCTCCTTCATGAAAATGACTGTGAGGAAATGCTTTCACTAAAAAAGATTTTAAGAAGATAGTGATTGTGAAATTGTATTCTCAAATTCGATTATGGTTACGGTATCCCTTTCCATGATCAGAATTGTGAAATTTGGCAGTTAGTCTGAATTGTTTAAGACACACATTTGAGCTATCTTGGATAAAGGTGTATGAGATTAAGAAGATTAGATAAAAGATTATCAAAGCATTAAGCATTAGAAATATGAACTTAAGAAATTCAATAAGTATTGTTTTTCTGTAAGTTAAGTTGTTTTCTAAATACGTCTCAAAGCTAGTGGGAGCATAAGTGTTATGTTTATAATAATCATCATGATAGTGGGAGCATAAGAGTTATGATTGTATGATTATTAAGGCAAGTATTTCAAGTTAGCAATATTAATTATAGAAAACAAGAGTCATTCTTTGCAAAGTAGTAAGGATGTAAAGTTGTTTTTCTATAATTAAGGGAGAAAATATTGTACTTCGTTTCAAATCTAAAGGCTTAGGTTGTGGAATGTTAATAAATTTAGTCAAGGTTACATAGTGTGTTCTTAAATTTCGATTATGGTTACGGCATCCCTCTTCATAATTTGAATTATAAGAACGTAGCACATAAAATATTATGGCAGAAGATTGATAAAGTATTAAATCTTCATGTAAGACATTATGCATCTTGTCCAATACACTTCGGGTATAGGATCGATTGCAAATGCTATAATATTTGAACATTCTAAAATTTTCCAAATGTCTAGCGCATTTAAAGAGAAAAAGGACTAGAATCGGTTTTTGACTAAGATAATTAAACAACTATCAAAGGACAATCCAAAGCTCGCTGAGGATTGGTCGCTTGTGAGTAGTTGGAAGTATGATATTGGATGGAGCATATCGACATTATTATGAATAGATAAGATTCTATTAAGAATGAGTTGTGATATGGTAAGTATGGAAAGGTTTCCATATTGGGGGTTAGATATTAAGAATCTATGTCTAGATTAGAAACTTTTATGAAAAATGATGTTCAAAGGAATGTACTTTGAGTAAGAGACATCACATCTATGGAATTGTCTTGTAACAATTTTCGATAGAGAGTTTTGTAATTTCATTGGCAATAGTCCTTTTGAATTTAGTTCAGTGATATTACGAAAGGATCATTACATAAAATGTTAGAATCTAGCATATTCTATAAGTGGCAAGAATTTAATATTCTCTCACTTGTAGAAAGGATTGGGAGTTGTGAAATGAGTATGATTGGTAATGTGTTCATTTGATCTATTTCACAAAGTAAGAACCATAGGTAAACAATGTGTGCATACTAAGAACATGGAATAAGTGTGGTAATAATTCAAGTCAGAAGTTGATTACCCGAAACGACAAATAATGAGTAATCGATATGGTGATAAATAAAAGGTGTTTTATTTATACTCAAAGGTTTGAGGCCATAATTTAATTGGTTAAGAACAGTCAAATTATTCGAACGGACCACAGTCGTTCATATGTTGGAAGTAGGTATGAGCGAAGACTGTCGTGAATTGGTGTGTGGATTGTCTAAAGAGTATTAGACATAAGCAATTGTTTGCTACAACGTTCACGAGTGCTTATGAATATGAATTGAGCATTGGATTAAACCCACGCTCACTTGGATCACTTCATGGCTTTTATCACGAGTGATTGGTGAGACGATAATATCTTATATTCTTAAAACCGAGATGTGTGATTTGTATCTTGCGAGTCGGTTGCACATTGATAATATGTAAATGCACCAGTAACTTGGTGTTATAAAACAAATTGTTGTGTGTGATTTGGTAAGTAAGTGCAAGCGAGCATTGAGTCAAAGTTTATCCATTCCTTTTATCCAAAGTAGGATAAAAGTGATATTTGTGGGCCCTTCGATGATTTAATGATGGCACCTAAGTGCTTGGCCAAGCCGGGACTAAATTGATGTGTTCAATTGTAGTCTGTTGTCAGTCGGCATAAATCTGAAGTCGGGAAACATCACATAGATAGAGAGAATGATTTAGATCCATGTCTCATTCTATATGATAATATCTAGAATGGAGGAATATATGATCCCTTATCTAAAGGACACGCGTATTTGATAAGATCAAAGTTGACAGCGGCCTTAGAAATCTACGATTGCAGATCAGGATCTGAAGTCATACGCAGAATAGTTATTAGAATTATCCAAGTGGGAGACGGTTGGATTAGTGTCTAAGTCCATAACTATTTTGGTATGTACCTGACCCGATGGTGCATGGTCCTTTTGGGTTGCCTTCACCAAAGTAACTTGATAGGATGAATTATGGAGAAAAAGGATCAAATATGATTTTTTGATATATTATGAGAATAATATATTAAAGGAGAAATTATATTGTTTAATTAATATTAGTCAAGAATTAATAAGAATTAATTTTGTGGCTAAAAGAGATTAATTACACTTAAGGGACTGGAATTGTAATTATAAGATAATTACAATTGGGCTATGGATTACCTTATTATTTAAGGTTGGACAAATTCTATGGGAAAACCCATTAGAAATCGTCCAAGGCTTGTTAATGAAGGGTCCATGGGTTGCTTAGGGCCTAAGCATCAAAATTAGGGTTTCCTAGTTAAAAACCCTAATAGCCTACATGTATATATAGTACCCTTAAGCCTCAAAAACGTGGAGAACTTGTTCTCTAGGGTTTCCACATGTTTTTGGGCAGCTCCTTTTCTTTTCTTCTTCATCCTCTTGCTCTTGGTGTTTGTGAGCAATTAGAGGAGTGACATTTGTGACTCTAAGCTTTCTAAAGTCAATACAAGAAGAAATTGAGATTGTTATTACTATATAACAATCAAGGTATGATCTAAACCCTTATTCATATCTTATATTGATTAGATCTAGGGTTTTAAGTCTTGGATTAAAAGCATGTACAATAGAGAAACCTAGATCCAAGCTTTAGGGTTTGCATGAGCACATAGGATGTCTTTTGGCTAAAACCCATCAAATCTATCATCAGGTATTTTGTCAAATTGTGCAATTGTGTTTTTGAAATCATAAGAAACAACATCAACTCTTTCACGTTCATATTCAAGAAAAGGTAAAAGTTTCCTATGTTGTTCTTTGCTAATTTCAGATGAATGATGTAAAGCAGTTAATTTTGCATACAAACGCTTAGCAGAGTTTCAGTAGATATTTCTTTGTTCTAGTAACAACCTAACTTCATTTCTAAGTTTGTCCCTATCACAATTTACATTTTTGATCTGCAATTCAAGTTTGTGTACTCAGCTTCGTTTTATTTCTAATTCTCTCCGTGTCTCAACTAGTTGCATATTTAAATTTTGAGATTCAGTACTAGCAGACACAATAACAAAATCAAAATAAGCCACATAATCATCAAATGAAGTAATTTCAGCATCATAAGCAGATAAAGGAATATTAAAAGATTCAAGAATAGCACGTACCTTGGTGGTCATTAGAGATTTGTCTGAGGATTTGGATACAAAGCATCGTCCTGCAACATTCTCTTCGCAATTTTCTTCAAAGCTTGTGAACATTGCACCATGAGTTGGATGCCTCATTTCTTCATCATCAAATCCTGAAGACCAAATCTGTTATGTTCCACTCTCTTCTTCATCAAACTCTCCTTTTGCAACTAATTACATTCATTTCTCCTTCGCACGCACTTCTTCAAGCTTTTCAGAATAGCAGGCTTCATCTTTGATTTTGCTCTTCTTCCCCTCTTTCTTTCTCAGCATGCAATCAGCTGCGAAGTGATTTGCACCATTGTTGTAGTGACAATAAATTCCCGAATCACCTTTTAACTTTTTCACATCCTTCGCATCTTCTTGCTTTTCGTCATTCTTTTCCAATTTCTTCTTCTCCTCACCTCCAGCTTTTGCAACACCACTCTTCGCATCATTTAACATTCCTTTTGGATTGAAAGGCTTTTTGAAAAATTTCTTAACGCTGTTGTTTGAGTAGAATGCAACAACTTCATCATCAGAGTTAATTAAGAAGCCTTCATTGTCTGAACCATCTGTTTCATTAGTATCAACCTCTAAAACCATTGAAACAAAAGCCAAAGGACCTCCTAGGCCTTGTTTTGATTCTTCAAACATTTCTGAAACTTCACTTTCGTGTGTTTTCAGCTGATTGTAGAGATCATTCAAGCTGGTTGTATCAAAACTTTGTTGATTCTTTATCATCATACTCACACTTCGCCATTCCTTGCGAAGTCCCATGATGAATCTTAGATTGAATTCCATGAGAGACCTTGTGATTCCATATGTATTGCAGCGATAAACAAGCTCATTCAGACGATCATAGTAGTTTTCGAGAGTTTCAGCATCCTTTTGTATGAATTCCTTAAGTTCAACAAGACATTGCTTCACAGAGTTGATCTTCATCTTTTCGCTACCTTGATACTTGTCTTTCAAAGTAATCCAAATATCCTTTGTTGTTTTACAACTACAAATGTAATTGTAAACCACAGGAGGCAAAGCACCTCTTAGTTCCCTCATGCATCTCATCTCTTTTTGCTTCATGCGAATTTCTTGATTAGCAACTTCTTCTGAAGAAGTAGATTGTCCAGTTTGTTGAACATTATTATGAAGTTGACCTTTTCCACTGATACAATTCCAGAGCTCTTCATCAATTCCATTTAAGTAATCCTCCATCTTATCAGCCCACTGATCATAGTATTCAGGGATTAACATTGGAATTTTGGTTGAAGAACCAAGTAAGTGAGAGAAAGAAGTCATGGTATTCATGTTGAAGTTTGCCATTGATGAACACGAGAATTTTTAGAAAGCTTGAAAAACTTGATGTATTTGTGAATTGATCAAACGAATTGATCACAGATTGCTAATCGATCACTCGACTAAACAATTCAAATGCAGAATCGATTCAAATCTGAAGATCAAGAGTGATTTTCAAAACCAAAATGCGTGGAAAATTTTTAGTAAAGTTACTACTCAAAAAGCAAATGATTCTAAAACGAAAATCAGATCAATGCAGTTTGAATCCTGCTCTGATACCGATTGAAGACAATTGTTATCGAGATTTAGAAAGCAATCATGATTGAATGAATGAAAAGTATAAACACAGAGAGTAATTATTAATCAGATCTTATATTGATGAAGATCTGATTACAAAATAAGCAGAATGAATACTTGTTACAAGCATGTTCTACTTCTAACCTCAGTCCCCATTTATAGGCAACCTGAGTGAACAAAAAATATACTAAGTCTAGAGCAATACACTTCGCACAAAATGTGACTTAGAAAAATAACTAACATGCGAAACTAAAGAAACAAACATTTCGACTTTTACAACACTTAGACTCTACAATATGTTTCCTGCCTGTTGAAGGACAGGGCACAAGATTAATGTGAGGAGGTTGGTCGTGAAGTGGGTGATGATGTTGATGATGCTATGTCATGGTATGATTTCTCGACTAGATTCCAAGCTGAGTTTGCACCGGTGATTGAGGTACAACAGTTGGCACAAGAGTTTCATCATCTTCTCTAGACTGCTGAGACTGTGGCAGTGATCACTTCCAAGTTTCGGGAGAGGGATTTGTTGGTTCCAAAGTATGCAACAGATGAGGAAATGAAGAAGGTGAGGTATCATGATATGTTGTGGGATGATATCATGGAGTTTGTGAGTATTTCAGGGTGCAAAACCCTAAATGATATGAATTCTAGAGCCTGAGAGTGGGAGATCGATTTGGAGCACCTAGGGAAGAGGGGCACGATTAGGTGCATGTATTGGAGGGTCTTGGGAAGAGACCTAAGACTTTTGATCAGCGTTTGAGAGGCCATCAGGTCCGGAGTCAGTGCAACACGTATGAAAAACTACACGAGGGAGTTATTTGTTCCAGGGGTTTGGGTTGCTGTAAGTGTGTCAGGGTTGGTCATGTCAGCAGGGATTACCCTCGGGGGGTAAGCCCGTTATGTTTTCCCTGCAACCAGGTGGGACACAAGAAGGGAAAATGTATGATGTTGAGGGGAGGAGCAGTGAGTGCACCTGCTCCGTCTACTTTGAAGATCACTAATGGTCATGAGAGTAGGGCAGGAGCCCCAGCAGAGAGGAGTTGGGCATTGCAGTGTCAGACAGGGGAGGTCAGGACCCAAGCATGCGATATTGCGGGTATGTTATCTTTTGATCTCTTTTCGGTTGGTATCAATATTTATGTTGTTTGGAATCTTGCATCGGTTCGGTTAAGCATTATCTTTGGTTTAATTCTCTGTTTATGTTTGGGTTATATCTTCAAGAATTGTTATATGACATTTCATGCCATGAATCAATAGTGGGTTAGTGAGGGGTTATATCTTCAAGAATTGTTATATGACATTATCTTTTATCAAAACTTTGATTTCAATTCATGAACCAATAGTATTTTGTTAAACTTGTGAGTACACACCAACAATTTTTATAGTTGCCGCTCGTTTTACATGCTTTTTCAGGAATCATCGAGTAAGTGGCACTTATGGACACTTCACTTTTAGGAGCATTCGCATGTGTTGTATTTCAATTTACATTGTAATTTCTTTTAAAAGTTGTTCAAACCCATTGTAAATTTGTAATGATTTTTAATACTATGGTTGGTGTTGTCTTTAAACTTTTGCTATGAAACTCTTTATACTACCACGCCTCGTGTTTCCGCTTTAGCGGGGTGTGACAGGAAATGGTATCAGAGCCGAAGGTTATAGAGAATACCGGTTTTCCTTTGGAAAACCACAACTATAGCCAAAAATTTTCTAAACATTTTTAAAATACTGAATATACTACTAGTATAACTAATTCGAGTATGCATTATTGGACTCTAATTAAGTATAGCCTAGCCAACTATGCTTAATTAAGGAAAGTTAATGTGAGGCTCGAAACGGTTATACTAGAATTATGTTCAAAACAATTTTCAACTTAAATTTTTGAAAAAAAAAAATTTTCGGTGTGTGTATGGGCATTGCATATTATAGGCATTCATCTAGATACACTTAGAAACTAAGTGCATTTTTATAACAATGCCTTTATTTAGAAATATTCTTACCCCTTATCAAGTGCTAGGTTAACCACTTAGGTTATATCACTAGCCGCTCTAGGAGCAATGCACATAGTACTAAGAATGGGTATTCCTCAGTAGCTATTGAATATAGATGTAAGGTTAGTAGCTAGATATGCACTAGTAATAATCTTAAGTTGAAACCTATACAAATTATTCCTTAATACCTCTTCATCGTCTTCGTATTAGAGTTAAAAAGCATTTCGATATCGATACGAATGATAATTGGAGCATCGCGTAAAGAGGTAGATGAGTCGTTTCTAGGTAATCACTTGTATACCATTGGTGGGCATTCCCAATTCGACTCACGAGGAGACACGGAGGTTTAACACATACGTGAGACCATATTACTACACTACGATTTAGCTCTACGTTGTTTCCACCTTGAGCTTAAAACTTAACATAGGATATCCCTTTGACCTCTATAAAAGGTCATAAACTGCATTGATACCATAAAACGTTTTACTAATAATTTTTCTTGTCCTTTATCTTAGGGAAAAGACATCGGTACTCGCCTTGGACTCGCCTTAGTATTTTAGTACGATTAGCTACACTATCATACTTATTCGTTACTTCTTAATCTTCCATCGAAAAGTTATTTCGCTTCATCGGTTTTATTTATCATCGATAAAATATTTTATAACCACTTTATTCAACTTAGTAGACATTTCCTAAAAATGTAAGCCATATTCTTGCTAAAAAAAAAATCTTTTGACAACTTGTTTTAACTTAACACTCCTCTTCAAAACTCAATTTAATCAATATTGGTTTTAACCTTGCTATTTCAAATCCATTTCAATGGATAGATGTGCTTTTAAGGGTATATAAACCATTTTAAACCTTGCTTACCATTTTGGCACGTTTTCGAAAAACATAGAAACATCTTCTTTTATAAAAGTTTTTAAACCCTATTCTATAAAACTTAAACATATGACATCAAAATTCATAGTATGTGTAAAAGCTTCATCGGATCTTCAAACAACTTTTGTTTTAAGTCTTTTGACTACTTTCTCATTTAGGTATTGTACTTAACTTAAATGTGTTTTCTAGTAACCTAACATGGTATTTTTACAACTTTTCCAATCCAAATTTGTTTAAAAGACATCACTGATGCCTACATTTCAAAACACACCTTATTTGTTTATTTTATTTCAAGTTAGTTTTATAATTTGTTTTTATAAAACTTACAACATTGCAAAACTTAGTGTTCACTTTTAAACTTGCAGCGACGTACTTTTGACAATGCATAATTATTCATCTAAATGTGTTAAGTCTTTTTTTTATCCGTTTTAACCATTATTGGACCCCAATCAAAAAGGTAAAAATTGTCAAATTTTGAATTACAAGTTTTAGTGTTTCTTCTTTTTCACAAATGGAGTTTAACTTAATAGATAACTCGTGAATTTTTAGCAATCCTTAGCAAACGCTTTAAACCTCCCATATGTTTATTTAGTCTTCAATATACATCAAATGTTGAAGTTTGAAATATATCTAAACCTGGTTTTAAATCTACCTATAGGTATTGTTCTTATAATTTTAACAATAACCATCTTTGCCGCTACCTTCCATTTTCTTTCCCCCGAACTTTATTTCTCGTTCTCCTTATGATTTTAGATCTTGCATGTCATAATATTAACATAATACATTGTCTAACTTTGTTTCTGTCTATTTTGCTTGTCTTGGTATCATGTTCGTATACATAAAAACTAGAAGTTTACCCTTTCGTTTTGAGCAATTAATACTTGTATAGTCATGACACATACATTTGATTTAGTCAACTTTGATATATTCAATTACGCCTTTTATCATATACATCTTGTTTTTATTTTGAAATCTACTATAAACAAGTGATCATTACTTATATTTGTGCTTTCGTTCTAAATTCGGAAACTTGATTTAAAATGCAAGTTTCATTGTATTTTTCCTTATAATTAATACACAAGGTGAATACCCGCGTTCTTATCATTTTTTTTCTATATCTGGAAAAATATACGTGAAGGAGATGTTTTCTTATGTCTTTTCTTTTCTTTAAATACAACAAAAGTTTTGAATTTTACGATTATCAATTCTCTAAATGATTGATTTTGTAGAAACACTAAATTAAGAATGCACTATTTTCAATGATCGATATTTTTACACCTTTCTTAAAATAGCATTCTACTTTGTAATTTTCAGTGGTTTCCTAAACTCTCAACCTTGTTTCCATATATGTTCTAACTCATATCCTTGAATTTGTCCTGACTTAAACAATCAGACATTTTTTTTTTCAAAAGAGTAATCAAAATATTTATGTATAAATTCCCTTATTGATGACTTAAACCTGTAACCTTAATTAATCTTTATATTATTTTACCACTTCGTTGGATCGCCACACATGTATCTTTGTTATCTTGGAATTACTGCACATTTTGATGATAGTGAGATTAATTATCATTTCTAAACACACATTTTGATAACAGTGAGATTTTTATCACTTCTAAACACTTAAAATGCTATCTACACAATGTGATTTAATTTATCATAAACATTCATCGCCTCCATTTGCAAAATGACTCTTTAAATATATTATTCTTTGGATAATGTTTTATTATTGTAAGAGTTACCGTAGTAGTAATTATAGCCTCGGAGATCCTCAATCATTTCGTAATTCATTTGTAGACGACACTTAAAATAGCCTTTATATTTGAGATGTACCAAAACTTCGTTGCCTACACTTAGTATGTATTTTTAGTAACTTACCCTCGATCGCTTCCCTTTCATTCGTGCTACCCCTTCTTATTTCAGAATATATCATTTCCAAATGTAATAGCCAACCTGGAAGTGAACAAATTGTTCCTAATCTCTTCTTTATCAAGAAACAAAATTACACTTAGTGCTAATTTAGAACGCGACTTAAGGATCAATGCGGATTTAAGGCTCAGTGCAGTTAGTGCTTCAGCAAAACTTATAGCTCTCTTAATTTAGATAATATCTAACTAGATGATCTTTTTCGACTAGGTCGCCATGTTTGGATCATGATTTAGATGATCCTAATTTCTCGTAATTTAAATTGTAGAACTCGAATTAAGGAAACATTAATTTGACTATACCTAAAGAATTGGGTTCTTCCTTTTAGGAAATAAACCCAGAATAATCAAAGAACACTGCAAGTCACCACCTCTCCAGATATACAATTGTATTTGGCTGAGTTTTAATAGAATGTGTCACGAATTGAATTTCGGGACAAAATTCTTTCAACCGGGGGAGACTGTGACAACCGTCAAAATTCGAGTTAGTTAGATTTGAATAAACTTAGTTACACATATAGGCACTACACATATTAGACTTAGTAACTAAAAGCTAAGTTATAACCTAGTAGAATCTTGGAAACATATAGAGACAATGGATAATGTGCTTGGATTTCACATTGATATGTGAATTCTACAACTACTTAACTGTAGTGACTATCCATATTCGGGTTACTCTTTGACTCGAACAACATTTCATGAATCATATACACACATAATGCACTTGACCTAGAAGTAGAAGTTAGTTCAAAGTCTCATAGAAACTTAAGTCAAAGTTTAAGACTAGGACTAGTATACTTGATTCCTCAATTTCACTTGAATCTTGGAATCACTACATAGAATGCCAATAGACCGATAAAAACAAATTACAAACATTATTTATAACTACAAAAGAGTTATAATACCATAAGATAATTTGAAGTCTCAAATATTCAATTTATTTTGATATTCAAAGTTTATTAAACTCCAAAACCCTAAAAGCCCTAAAACCTAAATTTTATAAAATTTGACATCAAGAATTCTATAAAAATAGTTATGAAACTTATAATATTATCTTAAAAAAATAAAATTCAGGGAAATATAATCAAGAAAAATAAAAATTTAAGTCATTAGCATTCATCCTTAATTTATAAGTCAAAAATCAAGGTTTCATGAATAAAAACTTGATTTTAGTGCACATTTTATATAAAATTTAGATATTTTATAAAATAACTTAAATTTTATAAAACAAAATGAATGAGAAAGGGTTATTATACTCAAAATTTCGGACCCCTCTCTTTCCATATATCTCTCTCACACTCTCACTATCCAACACACACACACATTTCTCTTCTTTCTCTCTCTAGAAAACTCTCTCTACCTTCTCTCCAATTTTTTTTTTCTCCAAACACCACAACCACAGCCTCTTAAGCACGAAATTATGGATATTCATAAGGGTTTTTCAAGCCACAAATAAATTTAAGGTAAAGAACGTACATCTCTTGAAGATCCACAACAATGATTTAAGCTATGCATGTGCATTTTACTTCGAAAATCGACTTCTACTTCTTTATCTTCTTCAAACTTGTTTTCTTTTTGTTAAAATGGTTTTTAGAACATCATGGATGTGTACTAACACCATGCATGTATGATAAACAAGGTTGCATGTTCATGATCTTAGTGCAATAATCGATTTTAAGGACTAAAACATCAAACTCAAGTTAAGAGTTTTTGAGAAACAAAATTTTGTTCATAAATGCATGTATAAATTTTGATAAGTTTTAATCTTTTGATCTCTGGAAACATGACTAAAATATGGATTTATCATGATATATTTAAATTTTTTCAAAAGATTTACTCAAGGAAATGATGAAAACTCACTTTTCTAACCAATCATCATGCATGCAATCTGCCAGATTTCTTTACCTCACTTTAACTGTCATATCTAACTCATTTCTTAACCAAAATTCGTGATTCTTTTTCTGAAATATAATATTTTGAGTTAGCTTTCAAACCCATCTAACCTCACTGTAAAATTCAAATATTTCGATTTTTAGCAATTTTTACAAAACTATTACTCAATCAGCACCTTTTTGTGAATACTAGTTTTGTATTGCATGTTTAAAGATCTTATTCATCACTAAAAATCAAGGAAAAATTTATTTGAGAACTTAACATCATGTATTCAGAGTTATAAAAATATCTTGATTCAAAAGCTTTTGAAACATGTTGCAAAAATTCTCAAAGTAACATCAATAATTTTTACCAAAATCACAAGAATCAAGTTTTCTCTATAATTGTTTTAGCCTTTAGGCATGTTTTTCGACATCAAAAATAAGAAAACAATTTTTCATTGTTATTAAATTGTTTGAAGTTGCATTCTGGAAATTTTCAGCTCAATATATATTTTCTTTATTTTTATATGAAAATAATAAGAAAATAGAGTGTTAAATCATATAAAATACTTACACCAGTAAATGAATTCTGGGAAAAATTCTTGGATGATTCTTTAAGTTAATAAACATCTCCAATGAAGTTTCAATGAATTTTGTTACTGTTTAGTATGGTTTTTAATCTTCTTTTTATTTAGATCTAATAAATCATAAAACAACTTTAGGGAAAGTGAAAATATTATTTCTTATTTTTCGCAGCTTTTAACCTGTATTTAAGAGTCATAAAAATATTTTGGGAATTTTTCACAATGTACATCTATTTTTCCATGATTTTTGTGTTTATAATGGACTAAAAACAGGAAAAATAGTTCTACGCTTCCAAAATTCATGAAAATTTACCAGAACACATTGTAGTATATTATGATGCTATATATCATTTTTTATGATTTTTCTCTTCTGTATACTATTTGTCACTTATTTTCTAGGATTAAATACACTTAAATACATAAAATCGGATTTCAGTATATAAAAACGACATTTGGTATTTTTCCCAGATTATTTGCTCTGTAAATGAAGTGTACAAAATTTTTGGTAATTTACTTTAACTGTTTAATAACTATTCTCCAATTAATGATTATTTAAGATGATAAAACAAAGAAAAATAGAAAGACTAATTGAAAAATATCTTGTATAATTTGTCACAGCTTCTACATGTATAATAAAAGTGTTACAAAAATTTTGGGTGATTTTGGAAACCTTTTTCTATTTATTTCAATTGTTATTAAAATAAATGCACAAAAATCATAAAGTTGGGTTAAAAAATTTAGAAGACGATTTTTATATTTTTCCCAGCTCAAGTATGTCTAATAGAAGTATTATAAAAAGTTAGGGAATTTTTATCATTTTGATACTATTTTTCACGAATTTATATTGTTATGAAGGCTTAAAATTTTGGAAAAATAGTTAATCATATCCAAAATTCAAAGGAAAATTTAGGGAAGACCTCTACTGTGTTTAGAATCAAAATGTAAAGTTTGAGAATTTTTGGAAACTATTATTCAAAATTGTCTTAATCACATGAGCTATAAAATTTCACCATTTTAGAAAAATGTTTGTAACTTAACAATATTAAATTTTGACACATTATCGGCATAATTCTATTGTAGTAGTAAGTATACTAGTATTAGATTACAATTAGAGACTCATTAGTGTGTAACATCGTTGTAGGAAAATGATAGTGGTACGAGTGGAGCGTAGGTCAAGGCACCATTTGCATCATCTTAATGCATTGTGAGTATTCACGTACTCCCCTATTTTCGGTTTTTATGTTTTGGGGTGGAAAAGTATGTCCTAAACTACTTATGTTCGTTATATTTAATTGATTCGTATAAACCTGATTACTATATTTTGCATATTGTGAGTATTCACCACTTCCCTATTTTCGGTTTTTAACTGTTTTGGGGTGGAAAAGCATGTCCGAAAAACTATTTATGTTCGTTGTATTTAATTGACTCGTATAAACTTGATTACTATATTTTGCATATTGTGAGTATTCACGACTCCCCCTATTTTCGGTTTTTAAATGTTTTGGGGTGGAAAAGCATGTCCTAAACTTTTTATTTTCGTTGTATTTATTTTGACTCGTATGAAACTTGGTTGCTATATTTCGTATGTATGTGTATGTTACTTTAATTCATGAGGACTGTATCGTGGTTAAGTCCCTGGAATCTCTAGACACAACTCATTAACTCTTTTGAGCCTATGGTTATTATGGATAACGCTATCTGGAGGTAGACAACTCCTCTCTCGCACGATTCGCTTGAGTGCATTTTACCATTTTATAAACTATGTTTGCGATACACATAGTAGTCAATAGGGCACGATTCGGTCATTAGGCTTGGGTTGTGAACTCATGAATGGAAACTTGATGCACATACTATTCTTTATGCACATACGAAACTTGTATTCTCATGTTAGCAATGACACTTGTATACTTATTTTTAGCAATGAAACTTGTATACTTATTTTAGCAACAAACTTGTTATTTATTATGGCAATAAACTCGTTTATCAATTATAGCAATCAACTTTGTTTCTCATTACAACAACGAACTTTTACTATTGAAAACTCATATACATGTTTTAGCAATGAAATTGTTTGCTCATTGTAGCAAGGAAATTGATTGCTCATTTTAGCAACGAAACTTGTTTACTCGTTTGAGTAACGAACTTTATCTTCCATGAGAATATGAATGTTGCATCCTATTCGGGCAACATACTTTATCTCTCATGATGACAAAGAACTTTGTTTTTACAAACTTATTTAATCCTTTTAACAATATACTTTTATTATTGGAAACTTTTATCAAAACTTTGATTTCAATTCATGAACCAATATTATTTTGTTAAACTTGTGAGTACTCACCAACTATTTTTATAGTTGACACTCGTTTTACATGCTTTTCAGGAATCATCGAGTAAGTGGCACTTATGGACACTTCACTTTTAGGAGCATTCGCATGTGTTGTATTTCAATTTACATTGTAATTTTTTTTAAAAGTTGTTCATACCCATTGTAAATTTGTAATGATTTTTAATACTATGGTTGGTGTTGTCTTTAAACTTTTGCTATGAAACCCTTTGTACTGCCACGCCTCATGTTTCCGCTTTAGTGGGGTGTGACACACACACACACACACACACATATATATATATATATATATATATATATATATATATATATATATATATATATATATATATATATATATATATATATATATATAATCCCTAATTTTCTTGTGCCGTTTACAACAATTTTACCCTGTTCGCTTTACGCCACGTCGCCTATTTCCTGAACGATGCCATGAGACCTGGACTTCACAAATGAACTGATTGAACACATAGAAGAGACACATTTTCTTTCTTTGAGACGGTTGTTAGATTCAGATTCGATACAGATGAACACAACAGTTACGTTTTCGGTATGTTTCCATGTCATCGCTACCCATTCCCGATCATGCTATTTTCTCTCTTATTCCATTTGATTCTCACACACAACGACTCCCAAACACAGATACGTATTCTCTCCCTTTCTATGTTTGCGATGAGATAATTAGATTTCAAAATTTCCCTTTTCAATTTTGTAATTTATTGTACAAGTTGTGGTCGTCCCTTCTATTGACTTAGGGTTCGATTTGAAGCCCGATTTTATCCATGATTTTGACTTCTAATTTTTCACATTTTCTTTTTTGGTTGAAACCTTTTTCAGATGGTTTTGGAAATTAGAGAGTCGGTGGTTGCCGGAACATCTCTACAAACTCAAAGTTCGTCAAATATTACATCCTTCCTGATTTCTTCTATAGGTTGGGGTTGAATACAACTTATGATTCGATGTTGTTGTTGAAAAGGCGCTCTCCTGCTCCTGCACCCGTCCTGTTTATCTTTCTCCAATAAATTATGTTCTGCAACATTAGCACATATGGAGACATCGAAGTACTGATCAATACATTTAATGTTGCTATGTATTTATGGTAATTGTACTTATTTCACTTTGAATTAGGCTTCTGGAATGTGGGAAATTACTATTATATTTCTTATTAATGTGTGTTATTAGTAAATATTGTAAAGTTCATAGCGCGATTATTAAATTTCAGTGACTTTGATGGATCTTGATTTCGTGTAGTATACCAGGCATGAGATTGTATATTTAGTGATTGTTTAGGACTTTATTGTAATTTCAGGGTTTTTTTCCACTTTTTCTTTGTTTTGTACATTTTTTCTACTTCTGGGGTTCCATTTGACATCTGCTTTGGTTTTGTTTGTTTGAATTCTTTGTTCCACTCATAAAGACTGCATGTAATCGTCACCATTTGTCGTCTTGAATTATACATCACGTCACTGCTCTTGCTTAAGTTAATTGACTTTCATCCAAAGGTACTTTTGTGTCTATGGTTTCTGGGTTTTGAAGGTTAAGAAATATATGAAAATTGGGTTGTGTTGTAGGTTTTAGTGATCTCATCTTCTCCTTTTCTAATGAATGTTCATGGCCTCCTATCCAAGTAAAGGTTAGCATCCGATATTAGTTCTTCTTTTTTTACAAAAAATCATTGACTTCAGCTTATATTTTATATTTTCCATTTAATCTTTGCAGCTTAAGAGGTGGATCACATAAAATGCAAACCAAGCAACCATCCTATAGTACACAAGGTGCATCTGAAGCTTAAGGACACTGTTAAAGTGATAATTTGAAGATCAAACATGTGATGATCAAGGAAGAGGGTAAATCAAGGCAAATAATCAAGGTTTAATTACCTGTCCTATGTATTTACAGAGAAGCTAAAGGTAAACAATGTTAAATTATTAAAACTAGAGGTGGCAAATTGGTGAGTTGGGTTACGGTAAAATAGGATTGTATATAACGTGGGTTAAAACCATTATATGCTTATAATTGGTGTTTTTCTATAGTTAGAAAGACTATATATTTTCCATAAAATTAGAAAATAAACTACAAGTTGTAGCGTAGATATAACCAATAGAAAAGAATACCAACAAAACTTACATTTCCATTGCTAAAGTCTTTAATAATGAGACAAATTTTGTGATATCACAAAGTCATTGTAGTAAAATGTTATAATGAGGTAGCTTTCAATGGACAATGTCTTAATAAGAAAAAGAAAATAATTGTTATTGTCATTACATAATATTAGGTTCCATTATTATTATTATTAAGAATTATGAATCATTATATGATTGATATGCATGAAAAGATACTGCATTACGAATGCAAAAAAAAAAAAAATAATAATAATAATAAATAAATAAATAAATAAACAAATGAATTGATCATGTGATATTTATTAGCAATATGATAAAAAATAGTAAGTGGCAAGAAATAACATCTTTTACCTTTAAATAATATTATCATTGTACATTACCGTTACATGCAATAGCAATGAAGTTATAATTTTTTTTTCCCAAAAAAAAACTATGTAATTACAATTGTTTACCAATGATAATTTACATGTAACAACAATGAAGTATAATTTTTTTTCCAAAAAAAAACTATGTAATTACAATTTTTTACCAATGATAATAATGTACTTGTAGTTATAAAAATATGTTTCTATTTTCATTTCTAATTAAAAAATGTTACATTAAAAATCCACCTAACACTATATAAATTAGATAACGGTGAAAGAAATAGCTAAATTATCGTATGTGGACCGTGCTTAGCACAGGCCTCAAACATTTCTAGTATATATATATATATATATATATATATATATATATATATATATATATATATATATATATATATATATTGCATAAAAAATATAAATAAATTTTCTAACAAATTTAAATATATAGATGAGAAATCAAGTAGAAAAAATTATATATATATATATATATATATATATATATATATATATATATATATATATATTGCATAAAAAATATAAATAAATTTTCTAACAAATTTAAATATAAAGATGAGAAATCAAGTAGAAAAAATTATCAGATTGATATTTGAGGTAAAATAAATGAACAAAATACAAAAAATTATAGATGAGTTTAAATAAGATAAAAGAAAACCAAAGTATAATTTCAACAAAGTAATTACTAATGAGTTAGGTTACTCGGATCAAATTATATATATATATATATATATATATATATATATATATATATATATATATATATATATATATATATATATATATATATATATATCGGGGGTGGGTCCTGGGTCAGGGATTAGGGATTAGGGGTATCCCCATCCCTAATTTTTTATTCGGGGATTCCCTATCCCTGGTTAACTTGGGGATTCCCCGGTCAAACGGATGCGGGTATCGGGTTCCCCATCGGGTATGGGGCTTTTTGACATCCGTAATTGGCAATCAAGCCCAAGCCACCGCCGATCAGATGAACCAGATGAGGCCAACCGTGGAGAGGGTCGAGAGAAAAACTCAGGAGGTAGTGAGAGACTACTAGGAATGGCAGGCGGCATTAGAAGCCAGACTTCGTGCCACCGAGCATCATTTGGCCAGGCTTCAGGGGGCATCTACCTCGTCATTAGCACCGCCGGAGGCCTCCCACCATGAGTAGGACCCATCCTACCCACCACTTGCTCCTAATGTGATCTCCTTTTTCCTTTTTACCTTGGGTATGTAGGGCTAACCCTTCGATTAATTGATTACACTATGCAATAGGGTTGTTATGTTGTTTGACTTTTATCCTGATGTACTGTAGGCCTTATAAAGGAAAAATTTTCACATGACATGTACTAAACTTTTATCAGTAATGAAACGAGTGTGTGTTTTATTTGTGATGTTGCTATCTGCTATGTTTTCTATTCTTATTATTTCTTGACATTGTATGATTTCACTTATAAGCACAAATCGAATCACTGCAACCGCTAGTCAATAATGGAATAAAAAAACTATTATGTACTCATCATCCTTCTCTTCCATGAAAAAAAGATTCCTTGAAGGTATGTTCGCTGAAACAACAACACACTGCCACCACCACCGTCTCCATCAGATATAAACTCTGCTGCATTCCAAGCAGCTATAGCAGCTGCAGTTACTGCAGGGTTGGCTCACATCCATAACGGTAACAACGGGGGTGGCAATGGTTTGGGTACATGAAGTTCTAATCATGGAGTCGATCAACGACCTACAAGAACATGCACCTATAAAGATTTTACCAATAAGAAACCCAGAACTTTCAACGGAACCGGTGGGGTGATAGCTTTAACATGCTGGTTTGAGAAAACTGAATCCATCTTTGAAATTTCTGATTGTCCGAAAGAAAGCAAGGTGAGGTTTGCTGCATGTACGTTTGTTGATTTGGCTTTATCATGGTGGAATGCCCATGTCAAGGCCTTAACTCTTCTATTTGCAAATGTTATGTCTTGGGAGGACCTCAAGACAATGATGTTGGCTGAGTATTGTCCTTGTGGTGAAGTACAAAAGCTTGAACAAGAACTCTGTAACCTTACTGTACAAAAATCTGATGTTGAAGCCTATATCGATAGGTTTAGTGAGCTGGCACTCTTGTGCCCAGGAATGATAACCCCGAAAGGCAAGAAAATTGAATGTTTTATTTGGGGGTTAATTCCTCCAATTTAGGGAAATGTAATTGCTGCCAACCTTTAAACGTTCGATAGTGCAAAGCGCCTAGCGCAAAAGCTATATGATCATGGGAACAAGAAGGGCACCAAGACTTCAGATCTATAGATCAAGAAGGAAGACAAAAACAAGAGGAATAAGGTAAGTAAAATAAAAGGGGGACAAGCTTCAGATTCATCTAAGAAGCAGCAAACGGTAGCAGTTCATGCTGCTACCTCTCAAGCCATACAAGCCCCAGCTGCAACCACTACAACCACACCAGCACCTACAAGACCCTATGCAGGTTCCCACCTATGGGTATGACAAGTGTAGTTTCCATCATGTTGGGGCGTGTAAGGACTTCCAATGTACAAATTGCAATAGAAATGGGCACATTGTCGATATTACATAGGGCCTCCTCAACAAAACAACCTGCAACCCAGCAATGTTGGGGCCAGCCGCATGTGTTATTGTTGTATTTGGTGTCTAAGCCCATAACTATATCTGGTATATACTTGACCCGATTATAGGATGGTCCTTTTGGGTTGCCTTCGCCAGTGCAATTTTGATAAGATGGACTTTTGAGAATAAGGTTATTGATGATTTATTAATATATTAATTGAGAAATCATATTATTTAATTAGTATTGGTCAAGAATTAATTTGGAATTAATTTAGTGGTCAAAAGAGACTAATTAAATATATAGGGTTGATTATGTAAATCAATCATTCTTATAGTGTGGGCCAAAGATCCATTAGGATGGGCTAAATAGTCTATGGATAGTCCATGGAGCTTTGACCCATGGAGCCTAAGTGATATGGAAGGTCATGGTGCATTAGGGTTACATAGATGAAACCCTAGAGTTTGAAACACTATATAAAGAAGCCCCTTGAGCCAAAAACCGGTTAAGCCTATCACACTAAGAGTGTAGAACCGATTTTAAGAGCATTGATCTTATTCTCTAAACGCCTCCTTTACATTTGGTGTTTGTAACACATTAGAGGCATTAGATTTGAGGTGATAAAGCTTCGAAGGCCATGAACTACACAAGAGGTAAGCCATCTAACTAGTTGTTATGTTTAATAGTCTACTAGTTAAGTTTCATGTTTTGGAAATTTGAAAAATGTATGCATAATTAGAGAAAATATAGTTCCAAAGCATCTAGGGTTGCATGTGGACCATAGGAGTGTTATAGTGCCTAAAACCCAATAGTGGTATCAGAGCCTAGGATTCTTTTCTATTATATTTTATGCTAATTTGATTTCAAAGTTGGAAAAATCGGTTTTTCTACATTCTGACAGATGAACTCGATGAGTCCATGAGCAAACTTGTCGAGTTCACTCAGTAAAACATCAACTCGACGAGTGCAATTCATGCACTCGTCGAGTTGGTGCCCCTGTGTGCAAAATTTTGAGTTTTTGGCCATAAATGGATAGAGTCATTACCATAAACTATTTTGTAATCATAAAAATTGTATTTTCTGAATTGGTAATGATAGTCTTCATCCATTTAAAGGCAATTGTCAATTGATTAGATAATAAATTAATTATTTGTAGTATTTGATATGAATTGTTTTGCTATGAGTTAGTTTAGATCAATAGGAAATTGTATGATAATTTTTATTAATCATAATTGATCTAAGAGTGTTCTCGATATCAGTTTTGTAACTTGTCCTCAACTTATATGAAAAGTCTCATTCATGAACTTTAAAACTCATAAATATTCATAACTTATGAATATGAAAGGTCATGAAAATTTTTAAAACATGTCCTCAAGTTTTGGAATTTGTAAACTCACACTAATGAGACATTTAATTCCAAAACCCTAGAGTTTTTACAAGATTAAAATTCTACCCTTATACTATTATAATATTAAATTTTAATACTTATATATATATATATATATATATATATATATATATATATATATATATATATATATATATATATATATATATAAGAAAAGTTATTCTTACCGTTAGTAGGCCTCATTCACGATGTCGGTCTACAAGGGGGGGGGGGGTATAATGTTACTTCCTATAAAATGGCAGTTTAATGGGTGTCTATTCTCACCCACCGCTTCCTTGATTGGTGGAGGGTCGTTAGCCGAACGGGTAGGATAAAACATTAATTCTCATTAAAAGTATAATGAAATATAAAGTAACTAAACCTTTTATTAAATTCCCAATCTTAGTTACCTTAGGAAAAATGTGAAAATGGTGCTAATCCATGGAATTACACTTTTCACTTTATTAAGTCATTAGTGGAGCGTGTGTGGTTAACCGACACACTAATTTAGGACCGATAAAAATGGAAAAGGGTAGCTTAGTATTAATTATTGATCAATGGAGTGTGTGTGGTTAACCGACACATTTATTAGGTAATTTGGAACATTAAGAGTACCAAGTATATTTGCATGATTACTCACACTTGTTTTGTGATCCTCAACATCCCAGTCACAAACTTAAAGGGCACAATCAAAATTTAAACATGCCATTGAAAAGCTCAATGAATATTAAAGGATATAGGAATTTCAAATCCAATTAAAACCTAATAAGAAATTTCATTTTTCATGGTGGAAATTAGTAAATCGTCATTTGCCTACCTTCAAATATTTTATAATTGGATTATGACATCCCTCTTCACAATTGTAGAATATTGTGTTGGATCCTAGCCTTAATATCTCATATTAGGCGTTATATTAAGTATTCACATCTAATCTAAAACTTGTTCCTTTTCTTCTACATATGTTTGTCCCTAACAATGCTTCAGGCTCCAACCCTTCAGGCTCTTTCTCCTTAATGAACTTAGTGGGGAGAACTATCTTCAATGGGTTTAACTTTAATGATTGGATCAGAAACATTCATATGACCCTTCAATATGAGGACAAAGAATATGTCCTAGATAAAGAGCTTAAGGAAATTGATGAACTAACTGCTACTCCCGAGGAAATTGAGGAGTACCGGGTTCATGAGAGGGACGCGACAAAGGTGTCATGTATTATGATAGGTACCATGACTACTGAGCTACAAAAGTCTTTTTAGGACTTATGGCCCTATGAAATTCACCAAGATTTGATGGAAAAATACCAACAAAGTTCTTGGAGGGAGATGTATGAAATCATCGCCTCCATGATTACTACTAAAACGAAGGATGGAGAGTCCATCAAGGCCACTTGCAGAAAATGCAGAGATATGTGGACCGCTTGCTAAAGTTGAATCTCAACTTTGATGAAGAGTTGGCCATTGATATTATTCTTCATTCTCTACCTCCTTGTTATGATCATTTTTATATGACTTATCATATGAACAAGGAGGAGGTCACTCTTAGCAAGCTTCAAGGTCTCCTCAGAACAGCTGAAAGCAATTTGAAAGGTAAATCTGTTGTTACCACCCCTACTGCTACTGCCGATATCCTGGCAATTGGACATGGTAAGGGTAAGAAGAGGAAGGCTCCTACAAAGAAAAAGTCTGGGATAGATCTTTTTCTAGTGGAACCAAAGTTGGTTCTGCTATACCCTCTACCAATCCAAAGGAAGTAGAGTGCTTCTATTTCCATGAAAAGAGGCACTGGAAGAGAAGCTTCCCCAAGTATTTGCAGGATATAAAGGATGGGAAGATCAAGCCTTACTTTGCAGGTATTTACACTATTCAATCTAATAAATCATCACATGATAATTCTTGGGTCCTTGATACAGGTTGTCTATTTTACATTTGTTCGGATTTGCAGGGACTAAAAAGAAGTATAGATGTGGAGCACGGGAAGATATACTTAATCATGGGAAATAGGAAAGTGTTGTATGTGACCAAGATTGGAGTTTATTATTTATTGCTTAGTAGTGGGTTAGAAATAGATTTGAGTAATTGTTGCTACTTGTCCGATATGGAGAGAAATATTATTTCTTTTCATAGTTTTTATAAAATAGGTTTTACCTTTTCTTTTAATAATGAGAATGGTGGTATTTATGCTTCTTATAATAGTGTTTTTTATTTTGAAGCATTACCTTGCAATGGTATATATGAAACTGTGATGGTTATAGATAACATAGGAAATAATGTGTTACATATTGATTCATCCAATGATTTGGATAAGGCATGCTTGTGGCATTGTTGGCTTGGACATGTCAACAAGAAGCGGATAGGCCAACTTTAGAAGGATGGAGTCTTGGAGTCATTCGACCTGAAATCGGATGACACTTGCGAATCTTGTTTACTTGGAAAGATGACCAAATCATCCTTAACTGGTACTTGTGAGAGGGGTGAAAGTTTGTTGGATCTCATACAAACTGATGTGAGTGGACCCTTCAGATCTGCCACAAGGAATGCTATCGGCTTCTATGTGACTTTTATTGATGATTACAGTAGGTACTTAATTAAACATAATTTAGAAACCTTTGAAAAGTTCAAAGAGTTTAAGGCGGAAGTGGAGAATCAATTGGGCAGGAAGATAAAGGTACTTTGATCCGATCGAGGAGGAGAGTATCTTAGTATCGAGTTCCACGACTATCTTAAGGAATGTGGAATTGTTTCACAATTGACGAATCCTAGGACACCACAGCTAAATGGTGTGGCTTAAAGGCGCAATCGAACCTTGTTAGACATGGTTTGTTCTATGATAAGTCGATCTTTGTTACATATCTCATTTTAGGGGTATGCCTTAGAGACTGTCGCCCATATCCTTAATCTAGTCCCTACTAAGAAGGTTGCCAAAACACCTCACGAGATGTAGACATGGAAGGTTTCCTTGTTGGATTACATCAAAGTTTAGGGTTGCGAGGCTTTCATGAGACGCGAGAGTCACGACAAGCTCAAATGTCACACCCCAAAACCAGGAACGGCGGAAACGTTCAGGGGTGGAGGACGTCATGTACAGTATCACAACAGTGTAATATAATAAACAAGCAACAACATCATCCATTGCATTATAAGTAAAGTTTTATACATGTGTGTTCTTTCATTGTAACAAGACACCAAAAATATACAATCAAAATAAAAGACAAGACTTGTCTGCTGCGTCTTCTCAAAACCTGTCCTCCGTACCTGTCTACTGGCGACCTGAGAATACAAGTTATTTTGAAAGAGAGTATCAGCTTTAAAGCTGGTGAGTTCATAAGTATATAAGTGTCATTACTTTGTTTGTGAAAACCTGATATGAATGCCAGGAAAAACCTTTAAGTGAAAATGTTGAGGTAAGTATGAAATCCCTAGAAAAAAACCCTTATTTTCTATAAGTATGAAGTGTAGTCTTCTATCAAGACTTAAATGTTTTGTATGTATGAAGTGTAGTCTCCTACCAAGACTCGAATGTTTTGTATGTATGAAGTGCAGTCTTCTACCAAGACTCGAATGTTTTGTATGTATGAAGTGCAGTCTTCTACCAAGACTCGAATGTTTTGTATGTATGAAGTGTAGTCTTCTACCAAGACTCGAATGTTTTGTATGTATGAAGTATTTTTCCTTTGTGTAGACTAGTACTAAAAGTGCTTAGTCTAACTCATCGTTTATGTGAAAGATATCACAAAATAAAGTAAACAGGAAAAATATGATATGGTAAGTGTTGTCACTGGGTACTAAGACCAACACTACATCGCATGAAGCGAAAGTTAGACCCTGAGGAACGTCCGAAGAGTGTCCCCTCATCCTCTGTAGCAGCAGCAGGATGGAAGGAGGGTTAGTCCCTGCATCGATCTCTTGACGTAGATCGTTAACTTAATGATCCTCCGAAGATTCACATCTCGTCCACTGTTGCAACAACGGGCGGAGGGATAGTTAGTCCCGTCACTGACCACAAATCAAGTGACTACCTTAGACATCCGTAGATGCCATCTCTCACTGGCGCTAATCAGTGAGATTCGGAATGGTAAGTCCCGCTGAAAACATCCCCTCGAACGGGAATAGGAAAGACAATTTATACAGTAAATACTAATAAATCATCCTCTTAGATCTAGTTCAAGTATCCAAGGTAAGTAAGTACAGAATAATGTACTTATTAAGAAGTGTCCCTGTCTAGAATTCATGTAAGTGTGTTCATGTAACAGGTAAGTATATGTAAGCATATTCATGTATCATTGAACCCTAAGTACGTGTAATCATGTATCATGTAAGGCATTAGTATAGACTCATGAATGAACTAACTCTTGTTTGATATTCTCTGACTATCCCTATGATAGTTAACTGGAAAGTATGTTGTTGTTCAAGTAGGTTTATGCAAGGTATCTAGGAGCTTTGAACAATAATATAAAGTGACTTAAAGTCATTTATACAATTCAAAACTAATACTTCTGTTGTCTAAGTATTTTAAAATAGAAAACCCTTTCACGTGACTTCCTTTGAAATATGTGAAATCTACTGAGTGAAAACATAGTTATAAAATACATGAAACTGATTTAATAACATGTTTGTTTCTACTTGTATTCCCCCCCATTAAAGCATTTAAAATCCTTTAAAACATTGATTACGGGGTATGAACTCACTTGTAGTTGGTGATTGGAATGAACTGAACAGTATCGGATGGCTAGGTGTCAAGCGAGGACTTGTGCACACACTACGATCCTAATGAACATATAATCACAAATATATGCACTCAATTAGACTCCAAAGACTAATTGATAATGTTTAAGACATCTTAGATATAGATAACACTTTACGTAAGTGTTTTAAGCCATAAGGACTTCATCTAAGCTATTGTGGGACAGGGTACTTGAGTTTAGGGTTTCCAAAGGACCCTACAAGAGAGTTTACTCTCCATAATCCATCACACATGGAGTTTACGGTTGTAAACTCTTGAGTTTACGGCCGTAAACTCCCAAACATGTGTGTTTGGTGTGTTTTGAAGTCCAATATGCTTATTCTAACCTTGTGACTATGTTCTTGGAAGGGTTTAAGGCCTAGAAGTACTCCAAATAGGAGTTTACGGCCTAAAGGAAATTTCCCCTTGGAGTTTACGGCCGTAAACTCCCTTGGGGTGATTCCTTGGTTGATTTCAAGTCTCTTGTACTAGTGGGATGTGTTCTAGACTTTTAATCCTAGCATATGAAGGCATTAGGCACCACTTAGTGCCCTTTATAGGAGTTTATGGCCCAAGAACTATGTCTTGGCTGTAAACTCACTTGTTTATGTGATTTTGGTGTGGTTTGGTCCTTCCATTTAGTGGGTACAATTTCTTGTGAAGGGCTAGGGCCTTAAGTGTCATGAAAACACCCTTTGTGAAAATTTACATGGAGTTTACGGCCTAGGAGAGTTCTGGGCCATAAACTCACTTTCTTTTGTGTCATTTGAAGTGTTTAAGACCTTAAGCTACTTGGGGAATTAATCTAGATGCAAGCCTTAAAGTCCTTTAGTCCAAAAACCACCATTTAGCCCTTTGAAATGGAGTTTACGGCCTAAGAGAGTTCTGGCCGTAAACTCCCAATCTTGGGTGGTTTTGTGTGTGATTTCATGTCCCTAATGTGTTTACCTAATGTCCTAAGGCCTTATTCTAGCATCAATGTCGGTTTAGGCCTTGTTTCGGGAGTTTACCGCTCAAGAACACCTTGGGGAGTAAACTCCTAGATCTCATGATTTAGCCCACTAAATCATGTTATAAACATCAAATATGTAATCTAGCACTACTAGAAAGAGTTACTCACAATCTGGGATAAAAACCCGAAGATCCGTCAGAGAGAAAATGGCTTTTCTCTAGTTGGAATTGTGAATAATGAATTAATTTAGTTCAGAAAACTATTTATAGTCCTGAAATATTTTGGCAGAAAATATTTTTATTCCTGAAATGATCCCTAATAAATTAGAGTGTTGGAATAACAGTGTTGCACCAAACCTTAGGTGCACCCACTCTCCTGATATTTCCTGAAGTGTAAACCCTGAATTTCTCAAACTTACGCGAAAAGTCTGAAAATTAACTGTGACTGCTACAACTTCTATTGAAGTGATATAGTTTGTACAGAATGGAAATTTCGGGTTGTCACATCAAACCTCGGAGTGAGCGATGTATTTTCATCGACTACCCATGAAAGTCCTTTGGATATCTCTTCTATAGACCGAGTGACAATGTTGTCTTCGTTGCGAGGACAGGAGTCTTTCGCGAGAGAGAACTCATATGCCAAGGGGACGGTTGGAGGCAAATTGACCTTGAAGAGCCTCAGGAGTCAGGTGGTGAAGGAACCTCAAACACGAGTTATCAACCCAAGGAGGAAACTCCTATTGAACTAATTGACGAGACCGTACCTCTAAGACGTTCTGGTAGAGTTAGTGTTCCACCTGTATTATATGGTTTTCATAAAACAACTGAAGGTGATACATTTATCAGTGATAGTACATTGATAAATCTGAATGAACCTAAAAACTAAAAGGAAGCCATAGTAGGCCCCAAGTCTGAAAAAAGGAAAGAGGATATGGACAACGAGATTCAATCCATGTATGACAATCAAGTTTGGAACTTGGTTGACAACATTTCGGGTCAAAAGACAGTCAGGTGCAAATGGATATTTAAGAAGAAGACCGACACGGATGGGAAAGTACACACATATAAGGCGTGGCTGATTGCAAAGGGCTTTACTCAAACTCAGGGAGTTAACTATCATGAGACATTCTCTCCAGTAGCAAAGATTAAGTCTATAAGGGTTATGTTGGCCATAGCTGCATTTCATAACTTTGAAATATGGTGAATGGATGTCAAAACCGCTTTCCTTAATGGAAAGTTAGCTGAAGATGTTTACATGAGTCAGCCAGGGGGTTTTCTCAATGCAAAGTACCCTAATAGAGTGTGTAAGCTTGAGAGATCCATTTATGGATTGAAACACGCATCTCGTAGTTGGAATCATTGTTTTGATGAGAAAGTCAAAGAGTTTGGATTTTCTAGAAGTGATGATGAGTCCTGTGTTTATTTCAAGGATAGTGGGACTGTGGTTAGCTTTCTTGTGTTGTTTGTGGATGACATACTACTCAAAAGAAATGAAATCCCAACCTTGTAGGAGGTTATGTCCTGGCTTGGGAAGTGCCTTGCTATGATGGATCTTGGAGAAGCTACCTATATCCTAGGGATAAGGATGTTGAGAGACAAGAGTAAGAGACTAATAGGACTTAGTTAAAGTACTTACTTGGACAAGGTGCTGAAGTATTTCAGCATGGAGAACTCCAAGAAAGGTGACTTACCTATCCAAAGCAATACCAAATTGAGTAAGACTCAAAGTCCGAGTACAGAGGCTGAGATAGCAGAAATGAGTCGAGTACCGTATGCTTCTGTGGTTGGCTCAATCATGTATGCGATGACTTGTACTCGCCCTAATGTGTAACATCCCAAGTGTAGGAATATAAGTTCGGGGTGCTATGTGTAAATAAAGGAGTAGACTCGACGAGTTGGTGTCTTAGCTCGTCGAGTCGGAACGGGTGGTGGGCACGTGTTAAGTGACCCGACTCACGGAGTCGACGGCTGGACTCGACGAGTCGGTGCCGGGAAGAGAAAACCCGAATTTTTGGGTTTGCATCCTATTTAAAAGACCTTAAGTCCTCACCCCAGCCTCTTTGTTACCACTTGAGAGTCAGGAAACCCTAATCTTGTGTGTGAGCCATTGGAGAGAGTTTTGAAGCTTTGGAAGGTGAATCTAGTAAAGGAGGCTTGTATATCAAGAGGCTAGCATCAAGGAATTTGTGTAGATCTAGAGTCTAATTCAGCTTGGCACATCTTGGAGGTAACAATTCATTACCTTGATCTCTCCTCTTCTAGATCTACTCATGGATGGAGTTTGGGGCCATTTTAGCATGTTTAGGACCCATTTCGAGTTTTGGGTCTAGATTTGAGGTTGCAACTTCAGATCTAGACTTGTCTTGGTCCATGGAGACATAAAGTATAAGCCCTTTTAGCATGTATGTGAGCATTCTTGTCTTGAACCTTCTCTCTAGCTTGTATTGAGCAAATACCACCTTGCATGCACGTAAAGTTGGAAACTTTACATGTAAAACTAGCCTTAGGAGTCCATATCTATGAATTGGAAGTGATGGGATGGACTGAAATCGTCTAATTGGGGATGACTTAAGTGAAATCGGTGAGTCCGTTCTTGGACTCGAGGAGTCGGGTCGTAAACCCTAACCCATCTAGTTACGATGAGGATCAGTGAGTAGAGTGGTGACTCAGTGAGTTGGATAGGCTAGGACTCGAGGTTTGATAAACTCGACGAGTCATGAGGTGACTCGGCGAGTGAAGTCGTCATATGAGGGCTTTCTGAGTTTAAGAACTCGGCGAGTCAATGGGCTAACTCGGAGAGTAGGGTCAATTAGGAAGGTTGACTTTAACCAGGACTTTGACTTTGAACAAGAATTGACCAGTTTGACTTCCAAAGGTATTTTGGTAAATTGGGCACTTATAGATATGGTTTCATGATATTTGCATAATTAGCCATATGTTTAGCATATATTTTTATACATTTTTAGCTAATTATGTGCATAATGTGGACAAAAGGTACTTAATAATGCTTAAATTCTGTTTTTCAGTCCAAAAGACATGCTTGGAAGCAAAAAGGAATAAGGAGAAGCGATTAGAGACCAAAGAATGAAGGAAAAGGAAAAACCACACATCTACTCGGCGAGTCCATGCACCAACTCGGCGAGTCCATGAGAATGTTCCCGAAGAAAAGTAAAAAACCCTTGCCGTACACGGATTTCACACTGGTACTCAGCGAGTCCACGACCTACTCGCCGAGTAGCCCCTGTTTTGTGATAACCATAAATATGGGGTCATAATACGAATTAAAGACTTTTCTGGCTTCCTTGGAGATAGAGCTACGATTGGAGAAACCTTTGAACACCTGAAAAACCCTAACATTGATCTTTTGAAGTTTTGAGGCGAATTAGGTTATATTTTCCACTTAATCTTAGGATTGGATTATGTTTAGCTTAATCAAATTCGTGTTGAGCTTGTTTTCCTTGTAATCATGAGCTAAATTTCGGATGGTTTATGTTTTAATTATTACTTTTGTTAATTGTTTACAGGTGATTTTATTAAATTAAGTTTGTTAAAGAACCTTATGCATTAACCACAACTATTTTCTGTTAATTGGAAGACAATTAAGCTGCATGAACATCTCTTAGTTGTTAACCTCATATGTTTATGTGACCACTTTATCATATGTCTAGGAATAATGAACATGAAACTAGAATTAGTACGAGAATGGGTAAATTAATGTGTGATCTTGTTTGAGAAACCAACAAACAAGAGGTTAGTTGAATCACCCACTTGATTAACCAATTAGAAATCTTAGTTAATCCAAATAATTGAAGTAGGGAATTAATTAGTTTAAACAATTGGCCACTGCTTGAATTGATTAATTGTCTAAGGGTTAGTATTAGTGAATATGAACCTAACCACTATAGTTGGTAAACAATAACAATTAATATATCACATTATTATAAAAATAACCATAGGAGTGAATTGGTTTGACCTAAACAGAAACTCTTTATCAAAATTTGGTGAATTTTTACTTGTTTTAGCTCTTAGTTAAATCACGTGTTAGGTGGGTTGTTTAAGTTTCTAGTCTTGTAAAACTAGAGAAAAACATTTACTTTTATTACTTGCTTAGTTAAAATTAGTTGTTTGTTTAATTTCCGTTCACTGAGTTCGGCACTCTACTTATCCAACTATACCACTAAAAGACAGGTTCACTACCTTTGTGTGCTAAATTTATAGATTAAAAGTAGGATTAAAACAAGTACATTTTACACACATCAAGTTTTTGGCTCTGTTGTTGGGGAACGGTTCAAAAATTAATCTAATTCCTAATTTTATCGATCCATTGTGTGAGTTTTCTTGCAAAAAGTTAATTTTTTTTCAGTCATTCAGTAAGTAGGTTAGGTTTTAGAATTTATTAGATTTTTTTAGCATTTTTTTAGAATTATTATCTTTAGTTTTATTTTTTCAATAAAACAAGCTACTCGCCGAGTGCACTCGCACCTAGTCGGCGAGTAGCCTGCTGTTTGACATTTATTTTTCATTTAGTTAAGTTGCATTTTTTTGTTCTTTTTACATGTTTTTCTTGTTTTATTGCAGGACTTTCATGACCAGAGGATCCAGCGCTCCACTGGTACCCCCGCTTGAAGACCCGGAATCCGCATTGAGAAAGAAAAAATGCAAAGACGTGGAAAGGTCAAATACACCTAAGAAGTCACCTCTATCTAACTTGAAGAATGCTTTTGGGAAGAAGAAGAACAGCAAATCAGGAGTATCCAGCGCATCTTTAGCAAGCGAAGACCCGATCAAAGAAGACACCGAGTACGACACCGAGGAGGAAGAAGAACCTACATACGGGCACGACTCCGATTCCGGCGACGAGTTAGCTCTTACCATGGCTAACATTGATGAAATTCCCATGGGAGAATGGAAGAAGAGGATTCGCAATGACACTGGCCTGGGACTTGTGCTACCCGCTATTCCCGCAACTGCTACTTTTGAGCTTAAGGGTCACATCCTTGCTCAACTTAAGGAGATTTGCTTCATCGGCAAAGACCATGAAGATGCTTACAAGCACTTGGATGAAGTCAATGATGTGGCTGATTACTTTAATGTTCCAAATGTGCCTCGGGAAACTCAGCTACTTCGCATGCTTCCGGTTACTTTGAAGCGTGCTGCAAAGGATTGGCTCAAGTCACTACCCCTGGATCGATCACTACATGGGCCCAATTGAAAGAAGAATTCATTGATCAATTCTACCCGCTATCCAAGATATCCAAGCTAAAGAAAGCCATTGGTAACTTTGAACAACAAGCAGGGGAGTCACTATATGAAGCTTGGGAGAAGTACAAGAGCTTGCTATGGAATTGCCCACATCATGACCTCAATAGGCAACAAGAAGTCTCCATCTTTTATGATGGAGTAAAGGTTACCACAAGGCAATTACTTGACTCGCAAGGTCCACTCACGAAGAAGGCACCTCCAGTGATAAAGCAATCAATTGAAGAATTCTCTAAGCATTCTAGAGAATACCATAATCCAAGAAATGATGTGACTAGGGGGGGCGCCTATGCAGCTTCAGAAGACTTGTTAGCAGTCATGGCTATGCTAAAAACCATGGATAGGAGGATGGATAAAATGGATCAAATGGTACATGCTATTCAGGTGGGTTGTGAGAATTGCAATGGGCCTCATCTTACTAGAGACTGCGACTTGGATGAAAATGGCAACAAAAAGGTGCAAGTTTGTTACTCAAATGGGGACCGATATGATGAAGATTGGTGTAAACCAAAGAAGGAGTGGCTCCCTTATGACGAGTACAAGAAGGCTAAGGAGGATAAGTACAAGCAAAAGGGAAGAGGTTTTTACCAAAAGGAGGAGTCAACACAAGAAAGAAAAACAAATTTGGAAGAGATGCTTACCAAATTTGTAGCTGCTTCAGAAAAGAGACATAATGATCATGATGTTGCAATCCAAGAAACAAGAACCATGCTTAGAAATCAGCAAGCATCTATCCACAACATTGAAACGCAGCTTAGGCAACTTGCTCAACAAATCAATCAAAGATCACCCGGCGAACTTCCTAGTAAAACCGAAAACAACCCACGAGGCACGCACATAAACATAGTCACAAAAAGAAGTGGGAAGATAATTACTCCTCTGGCCCCTATTCAGAATGAAGCACCCAAAGACTTGCAAAAGGAGGATGCAGAAAAACAAGATCAAAATAAAATTCTGCATGACACAGGCTCTACTCACCGAGTCCATAATATGGACTCGACGAGTCCACTGCCAAATTTGAAAGAACAAGCTCCTGAAAAGCCATTTTAGCCTTCAATGCCATATCTAGCCCGAGCTAAGAAAGAAAAGCAGGAAGAGGAGTACCAGAAGTTTCTCGACCACATTACAACTCTTCAAATCAACATACCCTTCATTGAAGCCGTCGCTTAAATGCCAAAATATGAAAAGTTCCTCAAAGAGCTTTTAATCAATAGAAGGAAGATGGAGGAGGTGAAAGAAGTAGTTCTTAATGAAAACTGCTCAGCTGCCATGTTAAACAAATTACCAAAGAAGAAAGGTAGTCCGGGAAGCTTGACTTTGCCTTGCAATTTGGCAACTAGGTCACCATCCATGCTTTGACTTATTTGGGAGCAAGTGTGAACCTCATGCCCTATTCATTCTTCAAGAAATTGGATCTCCCGGAACCAAGGCCAATTCGCATGGCAATTCACTTAGCAAACAAGACAGTCACATTTCCAAGAGGAATATGTGAAGACTTATTGGTCAAGGTGGACAAGTTTGTATTTCCCGTAGATTTTATAATTCTAGACATGGAAGCGGATCCTCAAGTCCCGATCATCCTTGGAAGACCTTTCCTCAACACGTCAAGTGCTATAGTCGACATGAGAGACTCGAATCTTACTTTACGGGTAAGAGAAGATTTAGTCACTTTCGGGGCTAAAAAAGCTATGAAGCATGCGAGGAATAGTGATGACATGACATTCTCGACTGACATGTTTGATGAATTGATGGAGGAGTGTGATAATGAAGATTCCAGCAAGTCCACTATCTTTGATAAAGAATTCGATGCTGAAAAAGACTTACTGGAGATCGAGAGGTTGCTGGAAGAAGCAGAGTATGCAGAAATAATAAAGCAATATGATAGAGCTACTCGGCTAGTAGGGCCGATCTACTCGTTGAGTCCATATGAAGAAAAAATGAAATTCATAAATTCAGCAACTGGCTTGCCGAGTCCTTCTCATGCACTCGACAAGTACAACATGCAGAACCCAAAAACCAAGCTCAAAACGTTACTAGATCACTTGGAGTATGTTTTCCTTGAAGATGGCCATCAAAAGCCAGTTATAATAGCCTCTCACCTCTCCGAATCTAGAAAAGAAGAACTAGTTCAAGTATTAAAGAAGCGAAAACGGGCTATAGCATGGAGTATACCGACATCAAGGGAATAAGTCCCTCTTATTGTTCACACAAGATTAACCTGGAAGAAGGAGCAAAACCGGTTGTACAGCACCAAAGAAGATTAAACCCAAACATGCAAGAAGTGATCAAGAAGAAAGTAGTCAAGCTCTTAGATGCAGGGATCATTTACTCTATTTCCGACAGTCCGTGGGTGAGTCCGGTCCAAGTGGTGCCCAAGAAAGGAGGAATGACGGTCATAACCACCGAGAAGAATGAGCTTATTCTGACACGAACGGTAACCGGTTGGAGAGTGTGCATCGATTATCGAAAGCTAAACGATGCCACTCGTAAAGACCATTTTCCCTTACCTTTTATTGATCAAATGCTAGAATGATTATCGGGCCATAGTTTCTATTGTTTCTTGGACGGCTTTTCGGGTTATTTCCAAATACCCATAGACCCCATGGACCAAGAAAATACCACTTTTACTTGCCCAAGTGGGACTTTTGCTTATCGACGCATGCCCTTTGGGTTATGCAATGCACCCGCGGCATTTCAACGGTACATGACAGCCATATTCCACGACATGGTGGAAAAATTCATGGAAGTCTTTATGGATGATTTTTCTGTTTTTGGATCTTCCTTCCATGATTGTCTCACTAACCTTGATTTGATGCTTGCTAGGTGTGAAAAGACCGACTTAGTTCTTAATTGGGAGAAATGTCAATTTATGGTCAAGGAGGGTATAGTTCTAGGCCACAAGGTTTCCAAACGGGAATTGAAGTAGATCAGGCAAAGATTGACACCATTGCCAAATTACCTCCACCAACTAATGTAAAGGGTATTAGAAGTTTTCTTGGACACGCAGGTTTTTACCAGCGTTTTATAAAAGATTTTTCTAAAATAACTAGACCTCTAACACAATTGATTTTAAAAGATGCACCATTCAATTTTACCAAAGAGTGTTTAGAGTCGTTTGAATTCTTGAAAGAAAAATTGACTAATGCCCCGATCATTATTGCCCCGAATTGGGAGTTACCATTTGAAATAATGTGTGATGCTAGTGACTTTGCTTTAGGAGCTGTCCTTGGTCAAAGGGTTGATAAGCACTTTCGACCCATTTATTATGCAAGTAAAACTCTAAATCTGACCCAAGAGAATTACACCACCACTGAAAAAGAATTATTAGTTGTGGTGTATGCCTTTGATAAATTCCGCTCTTATTTAGTTTTTATCTAAAACAACTATTTTTACTGACCACTCTGCTATCAAATATTTGTTTGCCAAGCAGGATGCCAAACCAAGATTGATACGATGGGTTCTACTTCTTCTAGAGTTTGACATCGAGATACGCGAAAAGAAGGGAATGGAGAATGTAGCAGCCGACCACTTATCAAGGCTTAAAAACCCGCAATTGCAAGAAGATAGAGTTAGAGATGAGTTCCCGGACAAATACATTATGGTGACCACGGGAGAAGAGCCATGGTTTGCGGACATAGCTAATTATTTAGCTAGCAAGTACATCCCAAAAGATCTTACCCGCCAACAAAAGAAGAAATTCTTTTCAGAAATAGAATATTACTTTTTCGATGAGCCTTACCTTTTCCGAAGTTGCGCGGACGAAATCATACGAAGATGTGGGTTCGGGAATAAAAGCCAACAAATCTTGGATCATTGTCATAGCGGGCCCACCGGTGGACATCATGGAGCACACTACACTGCTAAGAAGATCTTTGATATTGGGTTTTATTAGCCCACAATTTTTAAATATGCAACATAATTTGTCAAAGAATGTGATGCATGTCAAAGAGCGGGAAACATTTCATCCCGAAATGAAATGCCACAACAAAGTATTCAAGTGTGCGAGATATTTGATGTTTGGGGGATTGATTTCATGGGACCATTTGTCATCTCAAAAGGCAACAAATACATATTAGTTGTGGTGGATTATGTATCCAAATGGGCGGAGGCACAAGCATAACCAACTAATGATGCTCGGGTGGTGGTGCGATTTTTGAAGAAGCTATTTTCAAGATTTGGAGTCCCAAAAGCTCTTATAAGTGACTGAGGCACTCATTTTGCCAATGATCAACTAGAAAAGGTCTTAAGGAAATATGGGGTAACTCATAAATTCTCTACATCATACCATCCACAAACGAGTGGGCAAACCAAAGTGAGCAATAGAGCCTTGAAAAGAATCTTGGAAAGATCGGTGGGGAGCAATCGGAAAGAGTGGTCGGACAAGCTAGACGATGCACTTTGGGCATTCCGAACAGCTTTCAAAACACCTATTGGTACTACACCATATAGGCTAGTGTATGTAAAGCAATGCCATTTACCGGTGGAAATCGAGCATAAAACTTTTCGGGCTTTAAAATGTGCAACTTCAACATAGCGGAGCTCAAGAACAACCGGTTGATGCAAATGAATGTTCTTGAGGAACTTAGACATGATGATTATACTAGTTCTTTAATCTATAAAGAGAAAACCAAAAGTTGGCATGACAAGAGGATCAAGGGTAATAAAGAGTTTCATGAAGGGAAAAAGGTGTTGCTTTTTAATTCAAGACTAAAGCTTTTTCCGGGCAAACTCAAGTCAAGATGGGATGGTCCTTTTCTAGTAAAGAAGGTGTTTCCACATGGTGCTATAGAGTTATTATCAAAAGATGGTACCCCTTTCAAGGTCAATGGACATAGAGTGAAAAGATATGAAGAAGGAGTCCCAAGGAATGAAGACATAGAAGAAGGGATGCTACTGGAGGGAATGGCAGAAACGTAGCATGGGAGGAGTCCAGCTAATGACTCTTTAAAAAGAAGCGCTTCCGGGAGGCAACCCGCGTTTAGAGTTTGCATTTCTTTTCCCTTTATTTTCTTTTTAATTTCTTACGTGCTTTTTTATTTTCATTCTTCCTCTGAAAATATGTTTTAAATGATTGCTTGAGGTCAAGCAATGCTTAGAGTATGGGGTGGTGGTTTTAAAATAAAAAAAAAAGTTTTTTTCAATCTGCAAGACTTACTCGCTGAGTTTATACGTATACTCGGCGAGTACATCTTTATAAACCCAGAAAATCAAAAAACATGGATGTACTCGGCGAGTAGCACTCTTCTACTCGGCGAGTAGATAATTTACACAGGTAGTTTACAATTTGTAAATAAGGGTTTTTCACTCATTCTAAACATTACCCTCATACTCGTCGTGCATATCTACTCTCAAGCCATTTCTTCAATTTTTTTTGAATCTCCATCTTTCAAGCATAAAGGTATGATCTTTACTCCCAATACTTGTTAAAGGTTAAAGGTTTATCAATTCTTAGCCCTTATTTTGCCCAAAACTCGGATTTGGGGGTTTCCTCAAATTCTAGGGTTTTGATATTACTTTGAATTAGGAGGCTCTAGACAAATTTTTTTTTTGGATTAGTGTTTTATGGACTTAGTACGAGAAACTCTTATGCAAAAATTAGATGTTTTAACTGACCTATAATGGTCCGATAACAATCTGGTCCTGATGTTCTTCTTACTCGCCGAGTAGTTCTTGAACTCGGCGAGTAGGGGCCTTGACAGGTCTGTGTTGTTTAATTTTAATTTTTGGGTGTTGTTTGTTTGTGCTTTCTTAATGTTATTTTGTAGGAACCATGTCCAGAAGAGGCCAAACTTCACGTGGGGGAAGCCAAGCAGACATCCCGTGGCTTTCTTTTCGCCAAATAATTTCTAAATCCTGACAAGCCCGCGCTAAAAACAGACTGGAAGCTTTAAAGTAGAAGGAGATCCACCTCCCTAATGCAATAAACCGGGACTGGATGGGAAAGATTGGGTTGGAGGAGGAATTGACGCCATATTTGGTAAAGGCTTGTGATGTGGGGGATCCTACCATCATTTGTGATGGATGGTTACAATTGTTCAAGATCCAAGAGCCAGTTTTTGCGGAGTTGTGTTGGGAATTCTTCACTACCATCTTATTCCGGGGTGGTAGTGAGTATTATAATTGCAATACTACTTCATTTTCACTCGATGGGGAGCTGCGACAATGCAGCATGGCGGAGCTTGCATCGAGGATTGGCATTTACGATCAAAGTGCCATGTTAAATGAAGACTTTGAAACCTTTTTGGAGCAGTTCCATAAAGACCTCCCTGAAGAGGTTGTTGCTTCCACTTAGTGGAACACTATTGCCAACCGGGTATACATTCCATCTTCCACGCAGGAAGGCCACATCTGTTCACCAGTTCATCGTCTTATTCACCACCTTATTGCCAACACAATCAACATGTGGAAGGACGATGACAAAGTCCCGACACTTGATATCTTCTACCTTCGGAGCATCATTACTCCCGATGTCTTTTGCAACCTTCCTTACTGCTTGGCCAAATATCTCGCAGACGGGGCAGTCAAAGAAAAAGTGACCTCCAAAATCAATGGAGGGATGTTCGTTACTAGACTCGCGAGATCATACGGGATCTTGGATTTGCAAGAGGCGAGGGCACTAACCGTCATTTCTCCCCCTCCTTTCAACACTACTTTATATCGGAGGGCACGAATTGTAGAAAATTTTGGAGATTCTTATGCCATTCCACATGAGGACGAGGCGGTTATTCCCAAGGAGCCGGGGCGACGGGTGAGGCAAAGGAGCGAGAGGGTCTGAGAAGATCCATCGGTTATTCCGGTGGAGGATGAGAATGACGGGTGGAACCAAGTTGAATACCATAGATACTTGGATGACATTGGGAGAGGCGTCAATTACAATAATCAATCGTTTGAGTATCTCTTCCAACAAATGAATATCGCCCCGAGGCCCAGGCTCGGTTATCCCTATATCATGAATTGGGATGAAAGGATGCGTAGGAACAATGAAGAAGGAGGTAGTGGTGCTGGAGGAGCTAACATGGATGAGGAAGATTGAAGATTGGTTGTTTTGTGTTTTTATTTGTTTTTCTTGTGTTTGGTTTTAGAATATTGTTGAACTTGGATGATTATGTTTTTGGGACTTTTATTTGGTTGCTTTCACTCGTGGTTGCATTTGTTTTCAGGTTTGAAGGTTAGGATGCATTTAGAAGTCTTAAGGGTCAAGGTTCAAGTGAGGAATGTTTTAAAAGAGAGTGCGAAGTTTTTCCATTAAGGTTGAGTCTGTTAGAGTTGGGAGTGATAGAGTGTGTTATTACTGAATTAATTAGAAGAAGAGTCACTGAATTACCCCAATTCAGCACCTCAGTCGAGAAGTAAACAAGCAGGAAATCTTTATGGACTCAGTGCCTACTCGCCGAGTGCATATAGCCTACTCGGCAAGTACATGGGCAATTACAGACATTACTGCAAGTTGGCAATATAGTCGCCGAGTCCATCGACATTTTTTGAACCCCATAATTGTTTTTGGCATATTTATTGCAGTCTTATCCATCTTTTTCGTAAAGATTCACTACCGAAGGTTTCTAGGAGCTTTGTTGTATATATTTGAGTCGTTTGCAAGTCTACCACACACGACATGACACCCAAGACATGGATGAGCTGTTCCGATGTCTAAAGTCATTCAAAGTTGGAGCTTAATTGAAGAAAACCACCTTCGCGACTGCTACCCTAGGGGAGTTTGTTCCAATTCTCTCTATATTTCATTTTTTATTTTCATGCATAACATGCAATAGGGACATTGCATGAATTAAGTGTGGGGTAGGGGGTTGGTTACATCTTAGCAAATTTAGAATCCTAATATCATAATTTAGGTCTATTTTTAAAAATTCACTTTTGCATGCCAAAAATGTTACTTACGATTTAATTTAGAAAAATTTGGTAAAAAGTAATTAGGATTCCATGATTGAATTGTGTTGATGATTGCATGAAAACCCAAATGTTTAGTTGAGCCTATATACATTCTAGTGCATTTGTGGCTTCCTTATTTCAGTGAAATCATGGGACAAAAACACGACCTCGCTTAGTATAAAGGATGCAATATGTTTAGCATCGTGTACCAGAAATGTATCCAGGAAAATTATTATCTCTAACCAATAAATGTTGAAGTTGAGCGCTCCTGCTTAAGCATGTAGTGTTTTGAGTGAAAAAAAATGAGTTACATGTAAAAAATGTGAGAATTACAAGAAAAGTTTGAAGAATTTTTGGAGCATCAAAGTTAAATGTGAAATTAAAAGATCGAAAATTTTGAAGAAATTCAAAAGTTGAAGATACCAAAAATCAAACAACAAGGTGGTGAATTCAAAGAAATTAAAGATCAAATGTCAAAGAGCTCCAATGTGGTATCATAAATTGTAATTGTCTAGATTATGTATGCTTGGGTTGCTCAACCAAAAATACCTTGAGGTTAAGAGGTTTTCTCAGGATTGATTCGGAGGGATGCATAAAATGAGCATTGTTCGGAAAAAGTGGACGAAAAAGTGGACGAATGTTTATGAGGATTGTGAGTATTTAGAGTATGGGGGTTATTAGGAAAATTTTAGACACAAATGCATGCGTTGTGGTCTTGGTATAATGGTTGGGTCCCATTGGAGTTGTCCTATGTGATTCTAATGTGGTAAAATTCAGTTTTGCTTGGGGGCAAGCAAAAGTCAAGTGTGGGGTATTTTGATATTTGCATAATTAGCCATATGTTTAGCATATATTTTTATTCATTTTTAGCTAATTATGTGTATAATGTGGACAAAAGGTTCTTAATAATGCTTAAATTGTGTTTTCAGTGCAAAAGACATGCTTGGAAGCAAAAAGGAATAAGGAGAAGCGATTAGAGACCAAAGAATGGAGGAAAAGGAAAAACCACACACCTACTCGGCGAGTCCACGCACCAATTCAGCGAGTCCATGAGAATGTTCCCGAAGAAAAGTCAAAAATCCTTGCCGTACACGGATTTCACACTGGTACTCGGCGAGTCCACGATCTACTCGCCGAGTAGCCCCTGTTTTGTGATATCTATAAATATGGGGTCTTAATCCGAATTAAAGACTTTTCTGGCTTCCTTGGAGATAGAGCTACGATTGGAGAAACCTTTGAAGACCTGAAAAACCCTAACCTTTGATCTTTTGAAGTTTCGAGGCGAATTAGGTTATATTTTCCACTTAATCTTAGGATTAAATTATGTTTAGCTTAATCAAATTTGTGTTTGAGCTTGTTTTCCTTGTAATCATGAGCTAAAATTTGGATGGTTTCTGTTTAGGAAGAACCAAATTACTCCTATTGTTTAATTATTACTTTTGTTAATTGTTTATTGGTGATTTTATTAAATTAAGTTTGTTAAAGAACCTTATGCATTAACCACAACTATTTTATGTTAATTGGAAGACAATTAAGCTGCATGAACATCTCTTTGTTGTTAACCTCATATGTTTATGTGACCACTTTATCATATGTCTAGGAATAATGAACATGAAACTAGAATTAATAAGAGAATGGGTAAATTAATGTGTGAGCTTGTTTGAGAAACCAACAAGCAAGAGGTTAGTTGAATCACCCACTTGATTAACCAATTACAAATCTTATTTAATCCAAATAATTGAACTAGGGAATTAATTAGTTTAAACAATTGGCCACTGCTTGAATTGATTAATTGTCTAGGGGTTTGTATTAGTGAATATGAACCTAACCACTATAGTTGGTAACCAATAACAATTAATATATCACATTATTACAAAAATAACCATATGAGTGAATTGGTTGGACCTAAACAGAAACTCTTTATCAAAATTTGGTGAATTTTTACTTGTTTTAGCTTTTAGTTAAATCATGTGTTAGGTGGGTTTTTTAAGTTTCTAGTCTTGTAAAACTAGAGAAAAACCTTTACTTTTATTACGTGGTTAGTTAAAATTAGTTATTTTAATTTCCATTCCCTGAGCTCGACACTCTACTTATCCAACTATACCACTAAAAGACAGGTTCACTGCCTTTGTGTGCTAAATTTATAAATTAAAAGTAGGATTAAAACCAGTACATTTTACACAAATCATTTCATCAAAGTGTAGGCAGTGGAGTTCGTGGTAGTGATCGGAGGATTCAATCTTATCTCTTCAGTTCGACATTGCAAGGTGGGTTATCCTCACTATATCAATAGAGTCTAAGGCGCCAAGGCTAGCCCTTTCCCGGATTGTATTTTGGTAATTGTTTGGCATGCTTTTGGATCTTTTAGATATGTGTCCTCATAGTTAGGGCGGTAATGTTAGTCATCCGGTTAGATCGGTATCCTGGTTAGGATGTTGTTATGCTATATGATCTGTTAGATCGGTTTGTTATATATGGTCTGTTATGTGATTATCTGTTATGTGCACATGATTGTTTGGTATGGGGGTTGGGTTGAGGCGGGTCCTGCTTTGTGTTGTAGGCCAACATAACCAGGGGATCAGATACACTGTAGACCTAGAAGGGCATATAGTCAGGCTGAAGGCTCAGCGAGCGGTCCGAATAGGCTCAAGGTCTAAGAGGGAGGTCCAGACGTGTCGAGGCTCGGATAGTGGATCAGACAGATTGAAGGCCTGGTGCGGGCGGTCCAATCATACTGTAGACTCAGGGAGTTGACCAGGTGGACTGAAGGCCCGGTGTAAGCGGACTAGCCACACTGTAGACTCGAGATGCATGTATGTTCTGTACTTATTGATACGATATGATTATGGTTATATGAGGTTGGTATTTTGGGGGTAACTCACTAAGCCTTCGAGCTTTCAATTATCAGTTAGTGTTTCAGGTTTGGCGGAAGACTGCGGGAAGGAGAAGGCGTGACCGTACACTTTCCTCGGTTTATGATTATGATTTCTGGGAACTCTGATATGAAACTGTTTTGGAAACCTTTTTTAATAACTATTGGCATTTTAAATGTTTTTGAAAGTTTAAATTTGGCATGAATTTTATGGGTGTTACATGATGTGGCTTTTTCTTTAGGCATGGTCAGTAGATATCAAGGGGATCCTAGTAGGTCTCACTGGACAGTAGTTAAGAGCATTCTTAAGTACCTGTGGAAGACTAAGCATTGGATCCTTACCCTCGGTGGGAGTGATGACTTTAGAGTGATAGGGTATTGTGACGCCGGGTTTCAGACCGACAGAGATAATATGCGTTCTCAGTCAGGCTTGGTGTTTACCCTTAATAGAGGAGCAATAACTTGGAAAAGTTCCAAGTAGGATACACTGGTTGATTCAATGTGTGAATCAGAGTACATTGCAGCAAGCAAAGCATCGAAAGAGGCGATATGGTTGAAGAACTTCATTGGAGACCTTGGAGTTATGCCATCCATAAAGGAGCCTATAGAAGTTTTCTGCGATAATGAAGGGGCGGTTGCCTTAACCAAGGAACTGAGAGATCATGGTAGATCCAGGCATATCGACAGAAAGTACCACTTCATAAGATATCAGGTAGAAGAAGGAAACCTCGTGGTGAAGAGGATATCATCACACGATAACCCAACAAATCTCCTAACAAAGAGACTGAGTAGGGTTAAGCACTTGCAGCATTCAAGAGGCATTGGGCTAAAGGAAAATATTAGTTTTAGTGATTAGATAAATTAGAAACTTGTAATAGCTAAATTGTAATTGAAATTTTGCTGATTGAATAAAAGGTGTTTTTTATTTATAAGTAAAGTTACTGTCTTGTGTCAAATATTTACTATTGTTTCACATTGCATGTTTTGACTTCTAGAGTAATAAGATTATTCAAACTATCCACAGTCGGTCATACTTTGGAATTAGGTATGAAATAAGATTGTCATGAGTTAGCTTGTAGATTTGTATAAGGAGTTAGACATAGTAACAAGTTTCCTATACCATTCATGAGCACTTTTGAAATAAGATTTGAGTACTGGATCAACCTGCACTCACCTGAATCACTTCATGGAATTTATCACGAGTGATTGTGAGATGATGATATCATATAATCTTCAAACCAAGATATATGAGTTGTTGACTACAACTTGGTTATGCATTGATAATACAAAACACATTAGTAAGTTAATGTTATAAAACCTATTGTTGTGCGTGATTTGACGAGTAGTTAGTACAAGCATAGAATGTCGAAGTTTATCTGTTCCTTTTATCCTAAGAGGATTAAAAGAGATATATGTGCTTCTTGATGATTTCTTTTGACCTATGTATCAGGCCCGATCAGATCTAAATTGATGTGTTCAATTTTGTTCTATGTCAAACATATCGGAGATCGAGAAACTAATTGCAGGACAGTAAATATGACTATGTTCCATGTATTTTTCTGCTGATATCTTGAAGAACAGAGGAATATATGATCACTTATCTAAGGAGAGTCACTGACTGGGTTAGAGTTCGATAGCGGCTTTTGGAAGCTATGATTACTAATCGGATCTTGAAGTTACATTGGCAGTTATAGTTATTAGACTTATCCAAGTGGAAGTTACATTGGCAATTATAGTTACTAGACTTATCCAAGTGGGGTAGGCTAGTGACAATCCCTCACATAGTGCCCCTCCTTGCCATATTTGTAGCATACATCGCCTGATCGACAAGCCCCATCATAAACCTTGCCGCACTTCCTACAAGTGAGACCCCTATGACTCTCAGATCTAGTAGTAGTAGCCTTGAACCGCTTCGGTGTTAGTAGTGACTGCACTGGGGGCTGTCTCTGCTCTCTCTTCTGGAGTTGCATCTCAATATCGCATCACTTAGTGGCCTCCTGTAACTCCAACAATAAACCATAATGTTGAGTGGACACAAAATGCCTTATGTCCATCTTGAGCATGCTCAAGTAACTGGTCATCTGAGCTTGCTCAGAAGTAGCAAACTCATGACAAATAATATCCCTCTCCATAAACATCTTAGTGATCTCTATCACCGAATCAGTACACTATCTAAAATCCAAGTACTCCTGGCCCAACCTCTCACACTCCACCAGCGGAACATATCTAGATCGGAACATCTCCAAGAACTGCTCCCAATTCACAATAGCCCTCTGCTCAGAAGAATACAAGCTAGTAACCAGTCTCCACCAACCCTTCACTCCATACCGTAAAAGATTTAGAGCGCACTTGACCTTCTAATTAGTTGGGCAAGAGCAACTAAAATAGAACCCCTCGATGTAAGATAACCACCTCTTGGATATGATCAGATCCTGAACTCCATCAAATGTCGGGGGCTTTATTTTCGAAGTCCCAATATAAAAAGCTCTCCCAACACCAATCCCATCAACAACAACGACTGTGTTGGCTACAGCAGCAACAGCCTCAGACAGTGCAACATAATGATCATCAAAACAATCCACCATAGCGGTCTTAATAGACCCAAACATCTATGGTAACTACGTCCGGAAGAGGGAAACAACCTCCTCCTACATGATCTCCCTAACCTACTCCTCAGTCAAAGTTGGCATATCCTGACCACCAGCTCTCGATCCCGATTCGGATACTTCCTCAAATCATCTCGTCATCAACATACTGAAAATAAACCAGGGAGATATAAGATAAAACAGATATCATACTAGGGGAACCAAGTTGCAACAAAGCCCTAGGGGTTGTGACTTCCCTGCTACACGTACCGGCCTACAGACTATATGGAACGCTCACATAACATTTAGCATGACTCCATACTAGAATGCCTCACCGGGCCTTTATCCTATCTAGACCATTCTCTAGGCCTTCAGCCTGAATCGTATGCCTCTCAGGCCAGCAGTCTATCCGGGACACCCTTGGTCTCTTGGCCTTCAGTTTACACTGGTCCACCTCAACACAACCACACACAACATGTCGACATATACATAACAGATAAACATACATATAACTGCTCAACAAAAAATTAAATAGATTTTACAGATCCCTACAACATGATAATATACTATCACATAATAGGATATCTAATCCAATGGGCTGGCCTTGGTGCCATCAACCCGCAAGTTCAATGAGGAAAACTCACCTCAGAAACTGAACATTAGCTGATGAGGTTCTGACTCTGAATCTCAGCTCAAATCGACACCTAATCAACAGAATGAACAAATCTCAAACATAATTTGTAATAACCAAAAGTACCCTTAATTCAAACTTGGTCAAAGTCAACTTACATCACGTTGTGGCCAGGTATTGGTATTGTCGTGATAGTGTACGCGGTCCGATTCCTACTATATTTGACCAACACTAGTTAACTCAGTCAAAGAAACCACATGAACTAGCATGACACCATGAGCACCCATTCTCACATCGTGAGCTCTAATGGTTCTATCAAAAGATGGGGATGTTATGACTCTTACATCGTGAGATCTTACATCTCACATCGTGAGCACTGTCTGAGGCTAAGGGTCACCATTTTAAATCCTTATTTCATTAAGTCTTCAAGTCTACTTCATCCAAAATTTAAAAAGGACCCCTAAGGTCCATAAAAGTGTTTCCATCATAGCCATGCATGCACCAAACATGATCATCCACTTTCTAAGTCAAAAAGGGAAGAAATGAGCTTTAATATTTCATGCATGCCTCAAATCCATACCATCTTTCAGATCTTAAAAATACTATGCTCTAGGGACTCTTAGAATCCATAAAGTTTCCAACTTTATTGATTTACTCCACTCAAGCATGCAATAACATCAATAAGATGCACAAAACTCAAGATCTATCCATGATAAGCAATAAAGTTGGAGCCTTTGATACTTACAGGTGTCCAAAAGCAGGAAAAGATGGTTATGATAATACTTTGCCTACACCACTACTTGAGCACTTCCTTCTTCATATTTTCTTCTTCTTTAAGCTAGAAATGCACCCAAATGACAATGAATGTTAGGGAGGAGTAACATTAGGGTTTTTGGAGGTTTAGAGAGTGAGAGAGGCTGGGAGTAAGTAACCATAGTCCTCTCATTCCTTTAAATACCAAAAACTTAGGTTTGTGGTCATCGACCGCCCTCACATTATGAGAACCGGACTGCTCACGTTGTGAGCCTTAAAATGATTCACGGGTCCAAATCACTCCTCACGGGGTGAGAAGGCACTCCTCAGGTCATGAGAAGGGCTAATAGTGAAACTTTTAACTTCACAATATTAACGATAATGTGCACCTGATCCGGGTGTTAAATATACAGGAATAACTATTCAGATTTGAATAAATGTCCCATTTGGGAGGAATCAAAATGGAAGGTGGGCAAACAGTGAAAAAAAAAGAGTACTCTAATATTTCAGCTAAAGTATTGTGGTACTTATCCATCATTCTACGCTTTCAATTGCTCTTTAAACTAAAGAGCATTGCAAAGATCTAATATGACAGGTTCCCCGAAATTGCTAATGATGCAAGAAATCTAGGACTTGGCAATTCAGCTGCCGAGGTTGACATACACAGAGGAAACAAACATCATAGTGTTTGGCCCATTTTAGTTGTCATTTATAATTTTCTACCATGGTTGTATATGAAAAGGAATTTCATGATGTTTTTATTACTAATATCCGGTTCCCCATCTAATGATATTGGCGTTTACCTAGAACCTTTGACTGATGATCTTCAAGTATTGTTCGAACAAGGGGTTAAAACATATGATGCCTGTGCAAAAGAGAAGTTTACTCTACATGCAATTGTTTTATGGACTACAAATGATTACTCTATGTTGGTTATACTACGTGGATGCCCCTACAGCGGATACAAAGGTTGTGTAGTGCGTTGGAAAAAATAATCATTCTATTAGACTTCCTAAATCAAATAAATAGAGTTATGTCATACATATGTGCTATCTTCCATATGATCATCCATTCAAACGTCAAAAGATTGGTTTCAATGGAAATAGGGAGTTAGAATATGTCCTAGAGCCTATGAGTGGGGAACAGATATACAACGAACTGCAATCTGTACGGAATAAATGGGGGAAGGCCACTTCAACTTCAAATGGAAAAGGTAGGAAGTATATGAAGAAAAAGAAAACGTCAAAAGAAGATTACTCGACTTCAGGGGGGAACAAGGAAGAGTACTGGAAGAAATACAACATTTGGTGTCACAACCCGAACCTTTTTCTGTTTCCGTTATCCAAATTCCGTTAATAAATTTTGAATTTTATTAAGTGTCCATCAAAATTTCATGGTTTAGGAAATCATATAGTTTTATATAATTAAATTTATATAAGCAAGTCGGAACCAAATCACGCGAAAACCCGAAGTCCTTGAAATATAAACCTGTTTTCAGCCTATGTGAGTGTACAACCGCACACCTGTGTATGGCCGCACACCCGTTTACAATTGGTTTCAGATGGACCCCACCATCGACCATACCCCCAGCCTATAAATACAGGACCCCCACCCTCATTTGAACACTCTTGGCCGAAAACTCTCTCATTCTCTCTCTAGAACTTCTGACCATATGATACGGAGGTTTTTGTTGACATTCGTTTCGAAGATATTTTTGGGCTTTGATGCATCATATGATACGAAGGTGTTTTTTGATTTTATCACCATAAATGACGAGGGCTTCGCCATTAGGATGATTTAGGAAAACGGCTCTCTCGAAACAAAGAATATTGGCATGATGGAGACTTAACCAGTACGTGCCGATAATGACATCGAAGCTTTTAATAGAGACCGGCATAAGATCTATGGGAAAGGAATAATCATTTAGGGTAAGGGTACATCCTATGAATACGTCGTCAATGATCTCTTTCTTACCGCAAGCCATCTCGATGGTAAAGGTTTCGATTAGGGGTTAGGATTTATGCTTGAGTTGATGCTTGAGTGCATGACTAACAAAACTTCTCTTCGCACCACTATAAAAAAAAAAGAATGCATGCATAAGAGATGTCAAGGAGGAATGTACCCGAAACTACAGTGGGATCAGCGAAAGCTTCCTCCTGGCCCGTAGCTAGCACTTTCCTCGTGTTCTCAGCTGTTGCCTTGGGGCAATTCCTATGGTAAAGCCCGGTCTCACCACATCCAAAACAGGCTTGGTTAACTACAGCTCGAAGAGCCTGATTGGTTGATTGGACTTGTGTCTTGCAAAAATGAGTTGTATGCCCCTTTTGCCACAGTTGTTGCACACCATTTCACGACATGGCCCATGATGGTGGAAGTTACACTTGTCGCACCTTTGGAGGGTTCCATCATATCTACTTCCAGGTGCTTGAGTTGTAGGGCATCGGCAGGAGTAGTAGCGACATGCACTGCCACTACTTGTTGCTTCTTGGAGAGATCCTGTGGAGACTTTCCCTTGTGCTTATTCTAGAACTTTTTTTTTTCCACCGCTCTCCTTCAGTGGTTCATGGGCAGATGGAACGGGATCCTGGCGACCTCCATGATCAACCAAAGTCTGCGCCAAATGTTTGGAACTATCAAACGTCAGCGGTCTTGCAGCTAGGACATTTTCCTGAGTTGGGGGTGTTAATCACCAAATGTATCTTTCTACTTTCTTGCTCTCCGGGGTGACCATTTCACGGAAAGGAAGAGCAAGATCACTGAATCTCTCAGTGTAAATAGTAATGTCGGAGCCTTTCATCTTTAAATTCCAAGGCTCATCTTCTAGCTTCTGCATCTCACCTCGTGGGCAGTACTCAGCGAGCATCAGTTCCTTCAGATCCTCCCAACTCATGGCATTAGCCACCGGAAGAGTTAGGGATTTGACTTGGCCATTCCACCAAGTTAATGCTCTATTGATGAAGGTGCATGCTGCAAACTTCACCTTGCTGGATTCGGGGCAAGCACATATTTCAAAGATTGACTTTGTCTTCTCGAACCATCGAGTCAGGGCAATGAAACCTCCAGTTCCATCAAAGGACAACGGATTAGCATTCGAACAGTATTTGTATGTACATTCCCTGGTGTGACAATTGCTGTCACAGAGGTTGGATGTAAGGTCACCACTACCCACCCCACTTGTACTGCTAGCATTGATCTGGAACATTACAGGAGCCACGACGACTATCACAGCTTCATGGAAGACAGTTGGCTCGTACTAAGGAGGTGGCGGTGTCGGATCTGTCGGGGGATTGTTGTTCTTTCTATTTGGTCTCTTCCTCGGAGGCATCTTATTTTAAAAGAATCAAGAAGAAGAGGATGGTAAGTCCCCTTGAATATAGAATCAAGTGATATGGAACAAGACATATCGCAACGTAATAGATAAAGTGTTCTACTAAGCGATATACAAAGGAAAGCTTCCAATACAAGAATATTATCGCTAGAAAAGAAATAAGTAGCAACACTTGGAATGAATCTCTATACTGAGTTCGGCTCTAGATAAAATACTTCTATAGTATTTTAAGTTGTATGTTCTGTTCTATTGATCTCTTGTTTTATACAGATTGGTAAGTTTGAGGCCTGCTGCGACACTACGGTCACTCCGAAACACATGTTGGTCGTGTCTCAAATAAATATAGTTGATACGGCTATATTTATTCCAGACATGATTACATAACTATCTAGGTTTAATCGCAGTGTCCAACATCCAAATACTTTTGTTTCGTTCCATTTGTGATACTGTTTCTGGTATGCATATATACTTGTATACTTCATATTAGATACTTATATTTTAAAAACTATACTTTTAGTTCAGAGCGCTTCGGCCCTTTAGCGTTTATAGTTGTATACCATGTAAGGTTTGGTATACTTAGGTCACTATAAACAATGGTTCTGATACCAATCTGTCATACCCCAAAACCGAAACGGCGAAAATGTTCAGGGGTGCAGTACATCATGTACAGTATCACAACATTGCATCATAGTAATCCAAGTAAACACAACCATTACATTGAAATATAGGTATATACATTTGTTTGTTACATAGTTTGTATACATCAAAAGTATAACAAAATATAAAAGGCGTGACTCTATACGCTCCATCTCAAAAGCCTGCGGAAGTACCTGTCTCCTGATTTCCTGAGAATACAAGAGATTTTGAAAGAGTATCAGCATTAAGCTGTTAAGTTCATAAAAATATTTTTGTAATGAGAACCTATCATTGAATATGTAAAAATGTTTGTATGCTTCCCAAGAAAATCCAATATTTTCTAGCATATATGTTTGTTACTGTGTTCTGTAGTAGTGTATAATGTATTAGTTTGTATGCCTAGTTATCACCAGTAGTATCGTATATCTTTGTTTTGAATGAGAAACACTTTGTATGAAAACCCTGGCTATCACCAGTAATGTACAGAATGTTGAAAACCTTGGTTACAACTAGTATGTATAGTAGTTTCATTACTTAAAATAAAACCATGAATTGTATCCCCTTGAATCCTCCAGTGTAATGTAAAGTAGTTCTATTAATTAAAATAAAACTAATGAAGGATGAAATCCCGTAAAAAATGTTAGTTTATACTATTGTGAGTCGTATAACCATGCTTGATATGACCTAGTGACCCCTACGATGTTCTTTAGGCGTTGGATGTTATGACATTTGTCACCCTAGGCATGCTTGCCTAACTGTAGCTAGTAGTTTAGGTGTGGGATAGTTAGTCCCGAATAGATATATTCACAAATCTCACGCTCTCCCTCCAAGAGACTCTGGTTATACTATGATAGGATTTAGCCAGCACCCCGAAGGGTACCATTGAAGTAGTGTCTCACAACCCTGTATTAACTAGGATTTAGCCAGCACCCCAAAGGGTACTATTGAAAGTGTGTTTTCGGCCAGAAAAGCATAAATGAGGGTAGGAACACGTATATATAGGCTGGGTTCATGGTTGGTGGTGGGGTCCACCGAACCACGAATGTTTTAAGACCGTGATCGAGTTCATGGCCGTGAACACTAGTCATACCAGTTTTCGCTGATTTTCGAAGAAACTCAGGTTTTTGCGTGATTTTGGTTCCGACTCTTATATAAAATTTAATTATATAACTTAAATGATTTTCCAAACTATAAGAAATTGATGAACTAAATTAAAATTCAAAATTAATTTAACGAAATCGGACTAACGTTAATCGAAAAAGGTTCGGGTTATCACACAATGTACGCATAGGCGACATAAGATGCATTTGGAAAATAAACATCTCATAAAAAGATAAGCATTGCTGGAGTAAGAGCACATTGAAGCCTTCGGTCATTGGTTAAAAAAAGTGGTAAAATAATGATCAAAGTTAAATTTTATTTTGATAAATTTGCACATTTTTCACTGTCATTCATCAATTGCTTGAACAAAACAGTAACTAATCAATATACCCCCTTGATGCTTACCCTTTTAATGATATTTAGGTAGAACGAGAGTAGGCAATCGACAAACATAGTATTTTAGAGGACTTAAGGTGGGTTTCTCATGGCCCACAACACGTCATAATGAAATATCTTGTATATCACATCAATGGCTACATATTGCGTACATAATTCTGTGAAGGTATAGCTGACCAAAATAGTGGGGTTTGCATAGAGTCGAGTGACACGCACATATCTAGAAAAGAAGTAGTATCATATGATAACACCTTTTATTATGGTGTTCTACAAGATATATGGGTTCTAGAATATCATTTAAGAAAAAAAATACTATTTTGAAGTGTGTCTGGGTTCATAATAAAAAGGGGCTAAAAAATATACTCTTGGCTACACCTTGGTAGAACTAGATACATTTGAGCATAAGGATGATCCGTTCATACTTGCCTCACATGCACGACATGTATTCTGTGTAAGAGACCCAATGGATAATAAAAATTCAATTTTCATCATGACACCTCCAAAACGTTATAGAGATACATTTAAAAGCGATGATGAGGAATACAATACAATACTTTTACCACATCAAGATAAATATATAATGACACATGTAGATAAATTTGAATCCCATAATTATTACTTTCAGTTGGACTGTAGGGTACAAAAATACATAAGGGCTAAAAGAATTTGTGAAGATATAGTAGCTGCAAGACAAAACCCAATACTATTCTTTTATCTTTTATAAGTATTGTAAATATTTTTTGTTAGTGTTTTTTTTTTTTTTTTTTTGTCAATTTTCAGTATATATACCCAGTATACCAGGGTCAGTTGTTGTATACCCAATATTATTATTATTATAATTAATAATTTGTTTGATATTTTTGTGTTTTTGTTAAGATTTATCTATGTTAAAATATTAGCTCAGTAGATTATTCCTAGCTAGTACAATCCTCTCATTTCCTTCCTATTTGTGTTGAGTTGATTGTATTTTTTTACTACATGGGGTATATGAGAAGCACAATATAAATTGGATGTGATGAATAATTTCAATGACCAAAATAATATTTATAGAAAGGACAACTTGTAGTGACAAGTTATAATAGTATGTCCAACGTTTTTAAAACCGGGTCAAACCGGGAACCGGGGACAAGAGCAGTTCAACAACAACCGGTTTTATGTTAATTTTTAAACAGGATCGAAATGGACGGTTTCTTAAAAAAATTGAGTTGAACTGGTGTGATAGATACATTAAAAACGTTTGAACTGTTTTATTGGAATTGGATATTCTGAATCGGTTTATTAGATTTGGATAGTTGGATTTCACTTAGTCTGTTAAAATACATATAACATAAAAAACCCGTTATAAAATATGACATTTGGCCACCGTTTTTGGTCGTGCATGACTAGTCATGGGTTTTTCATGTTAGAAACTTCAATATAAGTTTTAATCACTTAAAATGAAACTTTAACATCTCATGTCTCGCTTAAGAACTGATACAAGGTAAATGTACATGTCGAATAACAAAAGCTGTTAGTAAAGATGACATTTGGCCACCGTTTTCGGTCGTTGCATGATTTATCACTTTTTTTTTATGTAAAACCAATGTTAATGTCTAAAATCTGATTGGCAATGGTGACTCGTTTTCAGTAAAATGTCATGGAAACAATCATGTGAATTACACCACTAATTTGAAAAACCGACATCATTGACCAGTTTTGTACTAGTGTAGTGAAAGGTGATCTCTTTTGATGCAAATGTGCTCTTGGTACAAAGGTGTTCTCTAAAGTCAATGGTTGAAGATTCTAATAATAACTTCATTGTGCATTATGATTGCTTGACATCAAAATGGACCACTAAATTAATGGGTCTGCCCATAAATACAGGTTGCTAGATAGGTCTTCGGATTGTCTTGAGGTCTTTATGTCTTGAATTGTACTTGTAACTTTGTTTGAAAGCTTGTGAATAAGAATACTCTTCCTGTCATGTAGACGTAGACCTTGATCCGAACCATATTAAGTAATGTGCCATTGTCCATATGATTCCACACAGTTTCTCAACTATTCAATAATAATTACAAATATTTATTCATAGAAGAAGCTGTCTAGAAAAGTAAGCCCAAACATTCACTGAACAAGGATTATAACATTTAACCGGATGATGTAAGGGTCTTTCTACAACCTAAAATTTTGATGGTTGAAGAAGCAAATGAGTAACTTACTGGAATCATCCCTACGGTTTGGTCAAAATTATGTGTTTGGTCCCTAACGTCATTTTTGCACTCAGGCCATCCATATATTATAAGTTTGTTGCATTTTTCGTTCCTGACTGATATAAAAAGACCGTGTTGCCTCTAAATATTTTTTCTGGTTTATTTATTTATGTAATAGATTATTTACTAATGTTGTAACATCCCGAAATGTCAAGGGTATAGTTAAAGGGCTAAGAGAGTAAATTGGGAAAGAGCGACACGACGAGTCCATGGGTGGACTCGGCGAGTAGAGTCGCGACTTGGTCGCGTGTTAAGTGGCCGACTCGGCGAGTTAGTAAGACGGACTCGGCGAGTAGGCGCTGAGTGGAGAAAACCCTAATTCTTGGGGTTGAGCCCTATATAAAGAATATAACATCCATTCCCCCAGCCTCTTTACTCATCCTCAAGTCCAGAAACCCTAACCTTCGTGTATGAGTGGATCAAGTTGCATTTGGGAGCTCGGAGAAGCAATTGTTGAGGAAATCTTGAAGGGTAAGAGGCTTGGAGCAAGGGGCTTTGCTTGGATTCGAGTTTCATTGCAGTTGGGGCGTTCTTTTGAGGTAATATCTCGTTTTTGAGCTGCTATTTCTTAGATGCATCATTTTGGGGGTGTTAGAGATCATATCTTCGGATGTATTGGGGTTTAGAGGTTAGATCTGACGTTGCTACCTCAGATCTGGAATGGAGAAGGGTTGGAGTGCATTAAAGTCCCTGTGTTGAGTGTTGGGTAAAGCTATCTTGTCCCAAACCTTAGCCCTAATGTGCAAAATGCATAGATCTCTTTAGATTCACGTAAAGTTTGCCACTTTACGTGATGGATGGGTTGTAGGAGGCTAGATCTATGTTTTGCATCAATTGCATGGCCTGGAATGCTTCTGTATGGACTCAGACTAATGGTACTCAGCGAGTCACATGGGTGGACTCGACGAGTTGCTTGAAGATGAGCTAAAACTCGACGAGTTGGAAGAACAACTCGGCGAGTTGGATGAAGTAGGTCTGGAACTCGGCGAGTTGTATGAACAACTCGGCGAGAAGGTTGAAGATAGCCTTAGACTTGGCGAGTCTGTTCTTGGACTCGGCGAGTCTTGTCGAAGTGTCCCAATATTTTCTGGATGAGTCAAAAATCAGCGAGTCAAGGGATGACTCGGTGAGTTGTGGGTGAGTGGACTCAGAGTTGTTGGACTCGACGAGTCTTGGGGTGACTCGGCGAGTTAGGTCGTGGATTGAGGGAATTTCTGAGTATGGGGACTCGGCAAGTCATCGGGTTGACTCGGCGAATAGAGTCAGTTAGGGGTTGACTTTGACCGTGTGCAAAGGTTGAGCAGTTGTCATTCAGGGGTATTTTGGTAATTAAGGGTATTTATTGAGTTCAGTGTGTTGGTGTTCAGTGGAGGAGTTCGTGTTGGAGCTTGGACCAGCGGGATCTTATCCTTTCAGCCGGCAGTTTCGATGTGAGTTATCCTCACTATATCGGCAGGGTCTACGGCACCAAGGCCGACCCTTTATCGGATGGAAATCCGGATAGTTGTCTGTTATGGTATTGCTTGATTTGGGCCGGAAGGCATTATGATATGGGCCGGTAGGCATTCTATATTATGTGGACCGGAAGGTCATGGCCTACAAAGGCGTATGTGCGTAAGTAGTATTTTGCTGAAACATAGGGTGATGTTATGTTCGTAATCGGTTAGGTCGGTATCCTGGTTAGGGTGATGATATGTTATGTGATCTGTTTGATCGATTTGTTGACTGTGAACTGTTATATGATTGAATGTTATGTACCCAGGGTTGTTTGGACTGGGGTTTGACCCGATATGCATGGCTGTTCTATGTTCTGTTATGTTATGTATGCTTTTTATGTTATGGGCCGGAAGGCAATATGTTATGGACCGGAAGGCAATTTGTTATGGGCCGGAAGGCAATATGTTATGGGCCAGAGGGCAATATGTTTTGGATCGGAAGGTCGTGGCCTGGAAGGGCGTATATGTGGTTGGTATTTTTGGGGATATCTCACTAAGCTTTCGGGCTTACAATTGTGGTTTTATGTTTTTTAGGTTCTTCAGGAGACCGTGGCAAGGCGAAGGCGTGATCGTACCGCTCCTCATGATTTTGTAGTAATGTGATTCTGGGAATACGTTAAATGTTTTGTATTGAAAACCTTTTTGTAAAGATTTAATGGAATCGAGCTGTTTTTGAAAAATTTAAAATTGGTTGTATTTTTCGGTCGTTACAAGTTGGTATCAGAGCCTTGGTTTGAGTGAATTGGAGGAACATTCGTGTGACTCCAGTCTCAAATCGAGGAGAGTTTTCAAAAGAGTATTTAAAATGGTTTTAAAAAATGAGTAAGGGAGGATGCGGAGGTACGATCAGCCGGAGCCAGTAAGTAACCCCTAAAATACCATGCATGTTATTTGTTTTTGAGCTTTGATAGAACAACATGCTAGTGATAGGCTAGGGATCTTCAGGATTTCATGATAATGTTGCCTGATTTGTGATGCCTGTAGCCTAGGGTTCCTTATGAGAGATTTTCAGTGTTCCTCTAGTGGTGAGGGTTGAGCGTTGTTATGCACGTTTCTCTAGGGTGTTGTGGTAGTACTTCATACAAATATGGGTAGGTGTGGAAGGTAGTATGGGCCCATACTAATGAAAGCACAGGACCCATACCCATATCAGGGAAACCATGACCTCTAGGGTTGGGTTTAGAGTTGGTTCCCGAGTTGGTGGGAAGTGTTTGAGCTTTCGTGGTTTATTTCAGTATGGAGATTTCAAGGCATGCTGGGAGTGGGTCCGGATCAGGATCGGGAGCAGGAGAGAGAGTTCCGGGCGGATCGGTACTGCCCAAGGTTCATAGTCAGATGAGCTCGTGCGAGTTGGATGCGAGGATTCGCGAGATCCTGCATGATGAAGTTGCTGCATTGTTCCGGGCTGAGTTGTCGGAACTGTTTGGGTCAATCAAGACCGCCATGGTGGAGTATTTTGATGAGCGCTATGCGGCTCTCGCGGAGATGGCTGCCGCGGCGGCTACAGCGGCTATAGCAGCGACAGGGGGAGGAGCTGGTAGGGATTTTCAGTATCGGGACTTCGATAATACGGAGCCTCCCACCTTTGATGGAGTTCAGGACTCGATTGTTTCTATGAGGTGGTTATCGGACGTGGAGGGGTGTTTCTTCACGTGTTCATGCCCTACTGATCAGAGGGTGAGGTGTGCTTTGAACCTGTTGAGGCTCGGGGCGAAGGAATGGTGGAGATTGACCATGGGGTCATATTCGGATGCGCAGAGGGATGCGGTTTCATGGGATCAGTTCAGAGAAATTTTCATCACTCGTTATGTTCCCCAGGTTGAGAGGGAGAGATTGGCTCAAGAGTTCCTGGAGCTGAAGCAGGATTCGGAGTCGGTGACTGAGATCACTAGGATGTTCACTGAGAGGGCGATGTTTTGCCCTGAGTTCGCTTCGGAGCAGGCTCAGATGTCCCGATATCTAAGTATGCTAAAGAGGGATAGCAGGCGGTTTGTGTCTGCGCAGAGGTGCGAGACGTTATTGGAATTGCAGGAGGCCGCCAGGTGGCGTGAGATAGAGATTGAGTGGCAGTTGTGTGAGCTGAGGCAAGCTCCGGTTCAGTCGCAGCCGGTGACGAAACGGTCTAAGACCGTTGTTTCCAGGATGGGAGATCAGGGCAACCACGTTTGTGGAAAGCGTGGGAGGGGTCACGCCGGATTTTGTTGGTCCGATGGTGCATGCCGCAAGTGCGGAAAGGAGGGACACTATGCGAGGGATTGTCGGCAGTCAGTGCCGGTTTGGGATTTGAGGATATGTTATCATTGTCATCAGGTTGGACACTTGAGGGTCAACTGTCCACAGCTTGCTGCAGGACCGGTGCAAGCTCCAGCACCGGCCACGTTGAGGATCGCGGGTGGAGGTCTGAGTGGAGCGGAGCCCCCAAGGGCTTAAGATCGTGCTTTTCAGCTTGCAGCGGTGGAGGTTAGAGCAGTGCCAGATGCAGCTGCGGGTATGTTTCTTCTTGTTGTCTTGTTGATTTATGATTGTTGTGGAGAATCGTTTATCTGCTAGTCTCGTCGGATGGTTTTCGTTTTGGTATCCGTTGTTCCTTGAGGGTTTGGCATGGTTATGGGTTTGTGTTTCGGGTTTTCGTTTTGGTATCTATTGTTCCTTGAGGGTTTGGCATGGGTATGGGTTAGTATTTCGGGTTTTCATTGTTTATCTTTTGTGAAGGTTATTGGTGGATGCGGCTTTGGGTCTAAATGCCGGGTAGCATCTGCAGTCTGTGGATTGGATACTTGAAGATTGGGTTCCTTTTGAGCGGGATGATCGGTGTGGAAATGTGTTTTTGGCGAAGGTTGCTAGTGCTAGTAGGAATCAGTTTGAGTGTAGAGTAGGGTTTTGTGCAAGGTTATCTTGGGAGGTCGGTGTTAGCGATCGGTGGTTGATTGTTAGTGCCCTAAGTGGGGGAGAATTGGAAAATTCTCCGGAGGATCGTTGAGTATGTGAGATTGTTGAGCTGCCTGGAATTCAGCAGTGATCTGTTAGCCCAGAGTGTAGACTGATGTGAGTAAGTGTCGGGCATGCGGGGTGGGATACAGACCTAGGGCATTTGATTGTGGAGGGCCTGGGATCAGGCCAGGTTCGAGTTTGTATGATGGAGATAGAGTTCGGAACCCCTAAGGGGCTAGAACAGTATGCATGTGAGGTTTTCCCAGAGAGGTAACTCGAAATGTTGATTGCTAGTTGAGCGGTCCAGCTAGACTGCAGACCCTGGAGTGTCGCACCCCAAAACCAAGAACGGCGGAAACGTTCTGGGGCGGAGGACATCATGTAAGTATCACAACACAGTAAATGTAAATAAGCAAACAACATCATCCATTGCATTAAATATATAATTTTAATACAAGTGTGTTCTGTACATTATAGACACCAAAAATAACGTATATCAAAATAATAAGATGAGTCTTGAATGCGCTCCATCTTCTCAAAAGCTGGCCTCGGTACCTGTCTACTGATGACCTGAGAATACAAGTTATTTTGAAAGAGTTTATCAGCATTAAGCTGGTAAGTTCATAAGTATTTTTGTGTCCGTATTTGTCATCCAAATGTTTGAACATGTATAAAGTATAAGTTTGTAAAATGTACGTAAAGATTTGCAATTACTTGTAAAAGTTTGAATCTCTCAGAAAAACCTCTATTTTCTATTAAAGTAACCTTCTACCAAGGCTTAACTGTTTTGTATGCTCATTTGATGTAAAAGTGTGTAATTTCCCAAATGTAACTATCATTTAACAAAATATAGTTTGTACATAAACGTTTAAGTGAGGTTATCACTAAAAATATGTAATGGGTAAATTATTGTAGTACTGTAGCCTTGTATTATAAGAACTACTACTGTACTAACTACCTTAAACCGGATTTATATTAAGGCATTACGTGATAAATTGCACCATACTATCGACTAGTAACAACGACAAATGAATGGTCGTAATAACGGAATGACGTTTGGCACCCGCAGACCTGCAGGTCCGGCTGTAGCTAGCAGCAAGGTGTAGGATTGTCAATCCAGTATAGATCTATATGCAAACTCACGCTCTCCCTTCAAGAGAATTCTGGCTACAACTCGAGCCATGACAGTTATGTCATGCTCCGATTTAAATCACAATAATAAAGTATTCATGTATATGTACTGTTTCTCGTTCTAGTATATGTATATGTATTGTTTCTAGCATCATTGTACATGTACTGTTTCTAGTATATGTATATGTATTGTTTCTAGCATCATTGTATAAGTATTGTTTCTAGTATATGTATATGTATTGTTTCTAGCATCATTGTATATGTATTGTTTCTAGTATATGTATATGTATATGTATTGTGTTACCCCGATGGTAACTAACTATTGATGTACTGATAAATATGAATATGGAAGTACTTTTATGTCTATACATGTATATATGATATATAACTAATGTTGAAACGACCTTCGGATGGTCACCCGAAATCCCACCAGACCACATCTCAGTGCGCGAAAAGGAAATAGGGCGGATGGCCTTCCTAAGCCCTTTAAACATTACTTGTATATATACATATATGGGCATGCAATTTATAAGAAGTAAAACAAAGTTTAATAAAAGCATTTGATAAGTAAAAAGAGTTTGTAAAACATTTGAAGTGAAACAGTTTGATAAACAGTTTGAACATTGGTAAAAAAAATCGTTGTTTTCCTAGTTATTAATCACATGTGATTAAATGCAATCGCATGTGATTGAAGCAATAACTATAAGTATTTGACTTGCATTCCCCCCCATAAAGTATTTAAAACATTTAAAATCATTTCAAAGGTTGATTCAAGGGGTATGAACTCACTTGTGGTGAGTCGTTTGAATTGTAGTGTCGGATACCGTGCTAGGTGGCAAACGGAGACTTGTTTACTCGCACAAGCCTAGTTATCATATAATAAGCATATATATAACTAATTAGACAAATAATAACTTAAATAAATAAGTTAAGACACTTAGGAAACATGTAAACACTTTTATGAGTGTTTAAGGTTCAAATGGTTGCATCTAAGTTGCTACGGGACAAGGCAAAAGGGTTTGAAACATCAAATGGCCTTGCATAGGAGTTCACCACCCAACAAACCCCACACCTTGGAGTTTACGGCCGTAAACTCATGGGTTTATGGCCGTGAACTCCTCAAAGGGTGGTCTTGGGTGTTTTATGGTGCTATCTTGATCCTAGAACAGTCCTAGCTTTGTTGGAATAACACATGAAGTAGTTTAAGGCTCTAGAATACCCCATAGTGGAGTTTTCGGCCTAAAGTCCATTCACCCTAGAGTTTACGGCCGTAAACTCCTATGGGGTGATGGCTTTTAATTGTTTTGAGGCACTTACACATCAAGGATGGCTTCCATGAATTTATCTAAGGCTAATGGGGACAAGAGGCACACTTTTGTGCCTTCACTTGGAGTTTACGGCCCAAGATATGTTCCTTGGCCGTAAACTCCTTTCAAGGAGTGATTTTTATGTGTTCTACTCTCCATTCTAGTCCCAAGTACTCAAGGTAAATTGTCTTAAGGCCTAAGGTGTGCTTGGAATGATTTTTACCCTTAGAAAAGGGGTTTACGGCCCAAGATCCTTCCTTGGCCGTAAACTCCTATAATTCTATCATTTTGAAGTGTTTTGAAGTCCAAACTAAGCACAAGTATTAGTGGTTAAAGTCCTTAGGCTCAAGGAGGCAAGTTAGGGCATGTTTGACCCTTAAAAAGGGGTTTACGGCCCAAGAAAGTTCCTTGGCCGTAAACTCCTCTAACTTGTTGATTTTGGATGCTTTCTAGTCTATAAAGATCATACACAAGGTCCTTTACACGTTGTCTAACACGGAATCGGGACTAGGAAGCCTTAAAGTTCCATTTTGGAGTTTACTCCCCAAGAACGTTCTTGGGCGGTAAACTCACGGATCTTGTATTTTGGACATGCAATTGATGTTATAAAGCATATAACAAGTATTAAAACATGTTTAGGAAAGTAGACTCACAATCTGGGATGAAAACCCGAAGATCCGTCAGAGAGAATTGGCTTTTCTCTAGTTGGAATTGTGAATAATGAATTAATTAAATTCAGAAATCTATTTATAGTCCTGGAATATTTTGACAGAAAATATTTTTATTCCAGAAGTCGGACAATAACATTATGAAACTTAAAATGTTCAAGTTTCACAATTACAGGAGCATCCACTCTCCTGATACGTCCAGAAACGTAAACCCTAATGTACACAAACTTGTTCGGACAAGTCTGAAATTTACAGAAATTAGACTAGCTTCTATTGAATAGATAATGTTCGTACAATGGAAATTTCAGGTTGTCACATCATCCCCCTGTTAGAAGGAATTTCGTCCCGAAATTAGAATTTAAGCAAATAAGAAGTTACAAATAACTAAGCGAAAAGATGAGGATATTTCAGTTTCATCTGATCCTCGCGTTCCCAAGTGAATTCTGGTCCTCGCTTGGCGTTCCAGCGAACCTTCACGATAGGGATACGGCTTTGCTTCGTCTGCTTGACCTCACGGTCCATGATCTCTACAGGTTCTTCCACGATGTTGAGGCTCTCGTTGATCTCGATCTCGTCGAGTAGCATTACGAGAGTCTCGTCGGACAGACACTTTTTCAAGTTAGATACGTGGAATGTAGAATGTACGTTACGAAGTGTGTCGGGTAGATCAAGTTTGTAAGCTACGGGGCCGACTCTTGCGAGAATCTAGAAAGGCCCTATGTACCTAGGATTAAGCTTCCCACGCTTGCCGAAGCGTATCAAGCCCTTCCAGGGTGAGACTTTGAGAAGGACTCGATCTCCCACCTGAAATTTCAAAGGTCTTCTGCGTTTATCAGCGTAGCTCTTTTGTCGGTCTCTAGAGGCTTTCAATCGTTCACGAATCTGAACGATCTTCTCTGTCGTTTCCCGAATGATTTCCGGACCAGTGAGAGTACTGTCGGAAGCTTGCCCTCTAGCTAATTGGGTATCCCCCACCTCAGCCTAGCACAGAGGGGATTTGCACTTTCGGCCGTAGAGAGCTTCAAATGGTGCTACTTTTATGCTTGTGTGATAACTGTTGTTGTAGGAAATTTCGACGAGGGGTAAATGAGTATCCCACGCTTTTCCAAAGTCAATTACACAAGCACGCAACATATCTTCTAAAGTCTGGATTGTCCTCTCACTCTGTCCGTCAGTCTGTGGATGGTAGGCTGTGCTCATGTCCAGCCTTGGTCCTAGGGAACGTTGCAGTGATTGCCAAAATCTTGAGGTAAACCTACTATCTCTATCGGAGATAATGGATATAGGTACACCATGTAGTCGTACGATTTCCCTAATGTATGTTCTCGTAAGTTTCTCCTTCTTGTCGGTTTCTTTGATAGGCAGGAAGTGTGCAGACTTGGTCAATCTATCAATGATGACCCATATGGTATCAAGTCCACCCGTTGTCTTGGGCAACTTGGTTATAAAATCCATAGTGATCCGCTCCCACTTCCATTCTGGAATCTCTGGTTGTTGCAGTAAACCAGAGGGCTTCTGGTACTCGACCTTTACCTTTGTGCAAGTAAGGCATTTACTTACGAAGGTAGCAATCTCTGCTTTCATATTAGGCCACCAGTATAGCTTTTTAAGATCCAGATACATCTTATCTGAACCTGGGTGGACGGAATACCGAGTGTTGTGCACCTCAGTCATGACTAAGTCTTGGAAACCACCGTGTTTCGGTGTCCAGATCCGATCCATGAAGTATAAGGCTCCGTCACCCTTGGCTTCTAAATTCTTATCCATTCCTCTAAGGGATTCACTCGTCACATTTTCAGGTTTCATGGCTTCAAGTTGGGCCGCCTGAATTTGGTTAGACAAGTGTGAATGGATGGTTACTGATAATGACTTGACCTTGCGACCAGAATATTCTTTCCGACTCAGGGCGTCTGCTACTACGTTGGCTTTACCCGGATGATAACGAATATCGCATTCGTAATCACTGAGTAGGTCGACCCACCGTCGTTGTCTCATGTTGAGCTCCTTCTGATCGAATATGTGTTGTAAACTCTTGTGGTCGGTAAAGATAGTGCTCTTCGTTCCATACAAGTAATGTCTCCAGATCTTCAGGGCAAACACTACTGCTCCCAGTTCAAGATCGTGTGTCGTATAGTTAACTTCGTGTGTCTTCAACTGTCGGGAGGCGTAGGCGATGACCTTACCTCGTTGCATCAGAACACACCCGAGCCCTTGGTTCGATGCATCGCAATAGACTACGAAGTCTTCTATCCCTTCGGGGAGAGATAGTATTGGTGCGGTGCACAAGGCTCGTTTGAGCATTTGGAACGCTCTCTCTTCTTTCTCTTCCCAGTCAAAGGCCACGCCTTTCTGGGTCAGGGTTGTAAGAGGTTTCGCTATTCGGGAGAAGTTCTGAATGAATCTGCGGTAGTAGCCAGCAAGACCTAGAAATTGACGAATTTCTGTCGGCGTCTTGGGTGCTGACCAGTTCTCGATGGCTTTAATTTTGGATGGGTCCACGTGGATTCCCTCTTCGCTTACCATGTGTCCTAAGAATTCGACTCTTCGGATCGAAAATTCACATTTCGAGAACTTTGCATAAAGTTTCTCCGTTCGTAAAGTTCCTAAAACTAGTCGTAGGTGATCGCCATGCTCTTCCTTACTTCGGGAGTAGATTAGGATGTCGTCAATGAAAACGATGACGAACTGATCCAAGTAAGGTCGGCATACTCTGTTCATCAGGTCCATGAAAACTGCTGGCGCATTGGTTAATCCGAATGGCATCACCACAAACTCGTAGTGTCCGTAACGAGTTCGGAAGGCTGTCTTTGGAACATCTTCCTCTAGCACTCGTAACTGGTGATATCCGGATCTTAGATCAATTTTGGAGAAATAGTTCGCCCCTTGCAGTTGGTCAAATAGATCGTGTATGCGAGGCAGAGGGTAACGATTTTTGACCGTCATTTTGTTGAGTTCTCTGTAGTCGATACACATACGAAATGATCCGTATTTCTTCTTAACGAACAAGACCGGTGCTCCCCAAGGTGAGAAGCTTGGTCTTATGAATCCCTTGCTGAGCAGTTCGTTAAGTTGACTAGATAATTCCTGCATCTCTGCTGGTGCTAATCGGTAGGGCGACTTCGCTACTGGGGTAGCTCCTGGGACTAAGTCGATTTGGAACTCGACTTGTCGTTACGGAGGTAATCCAGGTAGTTCTTCTGGGAAAATGTCGGGAAAGTCGCTCACTACTGGAATGTTCTTGAGTTCTTTCGTTTCGAGGTTTGTGTCGACGACGTGAGCAAGGAATGCGTGGTATTCTTTGCGCAGATATTTCTGTGCTTGAATACTTGATATAACGTGAAGACTCGCACCAGGTTTGTCGCTGTAGACTATAGGAGTTTCATTAGACGGAAGGTTTAGTCGGACTGCTTTCTCGAAGCACATGATGTCGGCGCGATGAAGACTCAACCAATCCATGCCGATGATGACGTTGAAACTTTTTATTGAGACCGGCATGAGGTCGATTGGGAATGAATGGTTATCTAGGGTTAGGATACATCCTAAGTATATGCTATTGGTGTTTTCTATTTTGCCGTTAGCCATTTCTACTGTGAATTGTTCTTTAAGTGCGTGTGGTTGTGGTTTAAGCATGCGAGCAAATTTGTGGTTTACGAAGCTTCGCTCCGCTCCACTATCGAACAGAATGCATGCATAGGAGTTATCGAGGAGGAACGTACCAGTCACCACTGTCGGGTCAGCGACTGCTTCCCCGTGGCCTATAGCTAGTACCCTCCCTGCTCCTCCCGTATTTCTCGCTTTGGGGCAGTCCCTCTTATAGTGGCCTGTTTCGCCACATCCATAGCAAGTTGGGCTCGCGCCAGAGCCAGGGACTTGCGTGATCGGTTGTGCCAGGAATTTACAGAAACGGACGGTGTGTCCTTTCCTGTTGCAGTTAGAACACTGCATTTCACGGCAGGGGCCGTTGTGGTGGAAGTTGCATTTGTTGCACTTCGGCAAACTTCCAGCATACTGCTTCCCCGGAGCAGTAACAACAGTATGGGTTACCGCAGCATGCACTGCCACGATTTGATGTTTCTTCGAAGCTTGCTATTTCTTCTTCTCATCCTAGAACTTCCGCTTGTTGCCCGCGGGTTTGGAGGGTTCTGGGATGGCTTGGGTGGTTGTGGTTACTGGGGTCTTGACTCCATGGTCAATGAGTCTTTTTGCCAAACGCTTGGCACTGTCGAAGGTAGCGGGGTTGGATGCTAAGACATTCCCCTGGTAAGGAGGCACTAGCCCCCATACATACCTTTCGATCTTTTTCCCCTCAGTGGGAACCATATTGGGGCATAGGGCCACCAGTTCGCTAAAGCGGGCAGTGTAAGCGATCACATTGGTGCCCTTCATGGTCAGGTTCCAGAGTTCATGTTCTAACTTCTGGACTTCACCCCTCGGGCAGTACTCCTCAGTCATGAGGTCCTTCATCGTTTCCCAGCCCATGTCGTTAGCCACAACGAGAGTTAGGGCTTTGACGTGGCCGTTCCACCACGTTAGGGCTTTATCCTCGAAGGTGCATGCGGCATATTTCACTTTGAATGCAGCAGGGCATGAAAAGATTTCGAAGACTGATCCAGTCTTCTCGAACCATTGCGAGAGAGCAATGACTCCGTCGGTGCCATAGAAAGGCTTCGACTTGTAGTTTGTAAAATCCTTGTAGGAGCACTCCCTTGAGCGCACAGGGATTTCGAACGGAGTAGATTCCACAGGGGTTCCACCTCTGCTGGCATCAGTAGAGTGATACTGTGCCATGGCAGTTGCCACTGCTGCAGCTACGGTAGCGTTTAGGGCTGTTGTATCAATGAATGGAGGTGGTGGAGGCGGTGGAGGTGCACGATTATTCCTTGCCCTGGGAGATTTGCGAGGAGGCATCTTTCAACTATATGTTTATAAAGATGAGAAAAGTGGTAAGAATCAATTTGTAAGTAATGTGTGAATGACACATGGACTAACTAACCATAGCCCAACAATTGAATGAGTGTTTGTGTTCATAACCAGAAAGATGTGTAGGAAAACCCAAATGTAAAGATTCATCCCACAGAGTAGGTAGTTGTCAACAATACTGGTATTACTGATGTAACGAGTTCAATGAAAATTGACCTAATAGTAGGTCTTACATCATACCATACAGAAAGTTTGACAGTTCTTAGATTCCTAATTAGAGTACTGAAAGTTAGGAATATTTTACAGATAAGTGCTACTTAGAGCACAGATGTTAAAAGGCTAATCCTTAACCCAAAAGATAATGATGTACTAGACATCATCTAACGGCGATGAGTATTCCTCGGGAGAACCCTGAGGTCTCTCATTTGTCGTACCACCTCTTGAAGGTGTCGTTCATGAGCCCTTTGACGAGCTCGAAGTTCCATGACTTCAGCTTGAGAGGCAACCAGACGTTGCTGCAGAGTTTCATTGGTTCTCCGGGTCCGTTCCATATCTTCTTCGAGACGGAGAATGCGGACTGTGTTGACACCAGAGTTGGCATCAATCTCCACGACCCGGTCGATGGCTGCTCGACCTTGCTCGACATTACGAGCTATTCTACGGATAAGGACAGGTAGAGCTCGGTCAGCAGAGCCACCATCGTTGACGTTGTAAAAGGTTCGGTCCCCAAAGTATGGTAAGGGTTGACCCTGTTCGTCACTCCAGTGATTCAAGTTATGTACCCATAAGGGAGTGGGACCTAGAAAAGTTGGTCGAGGGTTGTTGTTCGGGGCCTGGCCTACTGGAGGTAGGTTGTTGACTTCGGGCTCAGAGTCTGATCCATCTGAGAAACCTTCAACTTGATGATCATCCAACGGGATTGGGTGTTTATCGTCAGACTCTGCTTCGAGCCATCCTGCGTTGCCTTCATTTGGAAAGTACGGGTCGCCATGATGGAATCCAGCCATCTAAATCTACGCGAGAAGAGAGGTATAAAGATATAGTATACAAGTAGTTGGTAGTACAAAATACACCTATAGTATTTTAAGTTTAGGTTCTATTGAATCTTCTTGTGGTATTGTTGGTAAGTTTTTAGACTTGTTAACACATCACAACCATTCAAGAGCATATGCTAATCACTCCTCGGACCAGCATAGGTGATCAGGCTATGCCATTCCCAGGACTGACCATATATCCCCGAGCTTACCTGTGATATTTAACAAACGTAATACTTTTGTTCTTGTCGTTGTGACACTGGTTTTAGTATGAATGTAGACTAGTATACTTAATTAAATATTTTAGTATTTTAAGTATAGACTCTTGGTCAGAGTGTTTTAATCCCAAATGGGTTTATAGTTTAGTATATCTTTTATGGGTTGATACACTTGATTCACTATAAACAATGCTCTGATACCAATCTGTCACACCCCAAAACCAAGAATGGCGGAAACGTTCTGGGGCGGAGGACGTCATGTAAGTATCACAACACAGTAAATGTAAATAAGCAAACAACATCATCCATTGCATTAAATATATAATTTTAATACAAGTGTGTTCTGTACATTATAGACACCAAAAATAACGTATATCAAAATAATAAGATGAGTCTTGAATGCGCTCCATCTTCTCAAAAGTTGGCCTCGGTACCTGTCTACTGATGACTTGAGAATACAAGTTATTTTGAAAGAGTTTATCAGCATTAAGCTGGTGAGTTCATAAGTATTTTTGTGTCGGTATTTGTCATCCAAATGTTTGAACATGTATAAAGTATAAGTTTGTAAAATGTACGTAAAGATTTGCAATTACTTGTAAAAGTTTGAATCTCTCAGAAAAACCTCTATTTTCTATTAAAGTAGCCTTCTACCAAGGCTTAACTGTTTTGTATGCTCATTTGATGTAAAAGTGTGTAATTTCCCAAATGTAACTATCATTTAACAAAATATAGTTTGTACATAAACGTTTAAGTGAGGTTATCACTAAAAATATGTAATGGGTAAATTATTGTAGTACTGTAGCCTTGTATTATAAGAACTACTGCTGTACTAACTACCTTAAACCTGATTTATATTAAGGCATTACATGATAAATTGCACCATACTATCGACTAGTAACAACGACAAATGAATGGTCGTAATAACGGAATGACGTTTGGCACCCGCAGACCTGCAGGTCCGGCTGTAGCTAGCAGCAAGGTGTAGGATTGTCAATCCAGTATAGATCTATACGCCAACTCACGCTCTCCCTTCAAGAGAATTATGGCTACAACTCGAGCCATGACAGTTAAGTCATGCTCCGATTTAAATCACAATAATAAAGTATTCATGTATATGTACTGTTTCTCGTTCTAGTATATGTATATGTATTGTTTCTAGCATCATTGTACATGTACTGTTTCTAGTATATGTATATGTATTGTTTCTAGCATCATTGTATAAGTATTGTTTCTAGTATATGTATATGTATTGTTTCTAGCATCATTGTATATGTATTGTTTCTAGTATATGTATATGTATATGTATTGTGTTACCCCGATGGTAACTAACTATTGATGTACTGATAAATATGAATATGGAAGTACTTTTATGTCTATACATGTATATATGATATATAACTAATGTTGAAACGACCTTCGGATGGTCACCCGAAATCCCACCAGACCACATCTCAGTGCGCGAAAAGGAAATAGGGCGGATGGCCTTCCTAAGCCCTTTAAACATTACTTATATATATACATATATGGGCATGCAATTTATAAGAAGTAAAACAAAGTTTAATAAAAGCATTTGATAAGTAAAAAGAGTTTGTAAAACATTTGAAGTGAAACAGTTTGATAAACAGTTTGAACATTGGTAAAAAAAATCATTGTTTTCCTAGTTATTAATCACATGTGATTAAATGCAATCGCATGTGATTGAAGCAATAACTATAAGTATTTGACTTGTATTCCCCCCCATAAAGTATTTAAAACATTTAAAATCATTTCCAAAAGGTTGATTCAAGGGGTATGAACTCACTTGTGGTGAGTCGTTTGAATTGCAGTGTCGGATACCGTGCTAGGTGGCAAACGGAGACTTGTTTACTCGCACGAGCCTAGTTATCATATAATAAGCATATATATAACTAATTAGACAAATAATAACTTAAATAAATAAGTTAAGACACTTAGGAAACATGTAAACACTTTTAGGAGTGTTTAAGGTTCAAATGGTTGCATCTAAGTTGCTACGGGACAAGGCAAAAGGGTTTGAAACATCAAATGGCCTTGCATAGGAGTTCACCACCCAACAAACCCCACACCTTGGATTTTACGGCTGTAAACTCATGGGTTTATGGCCGTGAACTCCTCAAAGGGTGGTCTTGGGTGTTTTATGGTGCTATCTTGATCCTAGAACAGTCCTAGCTTTGTTGGAATAACACATGAAGTAGTTTAAGGCTCTAGAATACCCCATAGTGGAGTTTTCGGCCTAAAGTCCATTCACCCTAGAGTTTACGGCCGTAAACTCCTATGGGGTGATGGCTTTTAATTGTTTTGAGGCACTTACACATCAAGGATGGCTTCCATGAATTTATCTAAGGCTAATGGGGACAAGAGGCACACTTTTGTGCCTTCACTTGGAGTTTACGGCCCAAGATATGTTCCTTGGCCGTAAGCTCCTTTCAAGGAGTGATTTTTATGTGTTCTACTCTCCATTCTAGTCCCAAGTACTCAAGGTAAATTATCTTAAGGCCTAAGGTGTGCTTGGAATGATTTTTACCCTTATAAAAGGGGTTTACGGCCCAAGATCCTTCCTTGGCCGTAAACTCCTATAATTCTATCATTTTGAAGTGTTTTGAAGTCCAAACTAAGCACAAGTATTAGTGGTTAAAGTCCTTAGGCTCAAGGAGGCAAGTTAGGGCATGTTTGACCCTTAAAAAGGGGTTTACGGCCCAAGAAAGTTCCTTGGCCGTAAACTCCTCTACCTTGTTGATTTTGGATGCTTTCTAGTCTATAAAGATCATACACAAGGTCCTTTACACGTTGTCTAACACGGAATCGGGACTAGGAAGCCTTAAAGTTCCATTTTGGAGTTTACTCCCCAAGAACGTTCTTGGGCGGTAAACTCACGGATCTTGTATTTTGGACATGTAATTGATGTTATAAAGCATATAACAAGTATTAAAACACGTTTAGGAAAGTAGACTCACAATCTGGGATGAAAACCCGAAGATCCATCAGAGAGAATTGGCTTTTCTCTAGTTGGAATTGTGAATAATGAATTAATTAAATTCAGAAATCTATTTATAGTCCTGGAATATTTTGATAGAAAATATTTTTATTCCAGAAGTCGGACAATAACATTATGAAACTTAAAATGTTCAAGTTTCACAATTACAGGAGCATCCACTCTCCTGATACGTCCAGAAACGTAAACCCTAATGTACACAAACTTGTTCGGATAAGTCTGAAATTTACAGAAATTGGACTAGCTTCTATTGAATAGATAATGTACGTACAATGGAAATTTCGGGTTGTCACATGGAGGGAGATCCAGGTCTGCTGAAGGTTCTGAGAGTAGTCCAGATTGGTGGAGGGCCTGGTGAGGCGGTCTAGTCATGCTGAAGACTCTGCAGGTATTGTTGGATCAGTTCGAGGATATGGATTGTGTATATTGCAGTGTGATTGCATTAGAAGGTCTGGCCCCGAGTAGTGATCTTGATTAGTTGAGATAGTGCATGGGCTTGAGAGTCCCTGCAATGAGAATTAGAGTATGTGTGGTGGATGGATAGCAGATACGCTATAAAAAGGATGGTGTAGCATTGGGCGAGCACTGTGACACTTGTCGGAGCGACAATGTGGCCGAGTGGGTTCCTTGGTAAAGGAAGAGAGAGAGGTGTGTAACTCCGAGAGGGAGTGCAAGTTCACAGAAGTGAAAGCGGCAGAGCAGAGTTCTGATTAGAGTAATTCGAGTATGGTTATTTGAGCAGCGTGTTTGCGGCAGTGGATTAGAAGCTCATCCGGTTTGGGATGTCTGCTGAGGTCGCGGAGGGAATTCCGCAGGTGTAGAGCCAAAAGGCTCGGAAGTGATGCAGGGAGAGAGTCTTGGGCTCTCTGTGTGATTCTGATCAGGGTATTGGATATGTATTAGTGGTTCATCCTGGCGGATGTTTGAGGATATCATCAGTGTATCAGGATTTCCTAATCTGAGGATGCTAGAGCTAGTTTAGCATGTGTATGTGATTGCTAGAGGAGAACTCGTGGGAGTTGCTCCGAGGTTGAAGAATGGGTCTTTCCGTCAGCATGGAATGGATAGAGTGGGATTCAGATCGGGGATCTGATGGTTCATGGTTTTCTAGCCCATATAGGTCGAGTGATTGTTAAGATTTGGAGCAGTGATGCATCATGGGTAATTCTCGGTTGTTGACTGCGATTATCAGAGGGTACAGCCGGTGCCTGGCTCGAGACGATGGTCAGGACACCGTAAGGAAGGAGAAATCGATTTTCTGGTTTTGCGGTTGTGTTTTGAGAAACCTGGTTGGAGTAATGCCAGGTGGTGCATGTCAAGGGTATTTCTAAGAGTTGTGTTGCCGTAGGCTTCGAGGACGAAGCCTAATTTAAGTGTGGGAGAATTGTAACATCCCGAAATGTCAAGGGTAGAGTTAAAGAGCTAAGAGAGTAAATTGGGAAAGAGCGACTCGGCGAGTCCATGGGTGGACTCGACGAGTAGAGTCGCAACTTGGTCGCGTGTTAAGTAGCCGACTTGGCGAGTCAGTAAGATGGACTCGGCGAGTAGGCGCTGAGTGAAGAAAACCATAATTCTCGGGGTTGAGCCCTATATAAAGAACATAACATCCATTCCCCCAGCCTCTTTACTCATCCTCGAGTCCAGAAACCCTAACCTTCATGTGTGAGTGGATCAAGTTGCATTTGGGAGTTCGGAGAAGCAATTGTTGAGGAAATCTTGAAGGGTAAGAGGCTTGGAGCAAGGGCTTTGCTTGGATTCGAGTTTCATTGCAGTTGGGGCGTTCTTTTGAGGTAATATCTCGTTTTTGAGCTGCTATTTCTTAGATGCATCATTTTGGGGGTGTTAGAGATCATATCTTCGGATGTATTAGGGTTTAGAGCTAGATCTGAGGTTGCTACCTCAGATCTGGAATGGAGAAGGGTTGGAGTGCATTAAAGTCCCTGTGTTGAGTGTTGGGTGAAGCTATATTGTCCCAAACCTTAGCCCTAATGTGCAAAATGCATAGATCTGTTTGGATTCACGTAAAGTTTTCCACTTTACGTGATGGATGGGTTGTAGGAGGCTAGATCTATGTTTTGGATCAATTGCATGGCCTGGAATGCTTCTGTATGGATTTAGACCGATGGTACTCGGCGAGTCACATGGGTGGACTCGACGAGTTGCTTGAAGATGAGCTGGAACTCGACGAGTTGGATGAAGATGGCCTGGAACTCGGCGAGTTGTATGAACAACTCGGCGAGTAGGTTGAAGATAGCCTTAGACTCGGCGATTCTGTTCCTGGACTCGGCGAGTCTTGTCGAAGAGTCCCAATATTTTCTGGATGAGTCGAAAATCGGCGAGTCAAGGGATGACTCGGTGAGTTGTGGGCGAGTGGACTTAGAGTTGTTGGACTCAACGAGTCTCAGGGTGACTCGGCGAGTTAGGTCGCGGATTGAGGGAAGTTCTGAGTATGGGGACTCGGCGAGACATTGGGTTGACTCGGCGAGTAGAGTCAGTCAGGGGTTTACTTTGACCGTGTCCAAAGGTTGACCAGTTGTCATTCAGGGGTATTTTGGTAATTAAGGGTATTTATTGAGTTGAGTGTGTTGGTGTTCAGTGGAGGAGTTCGTGTCGGAGCTTGGAGCAGCGGGATCTTATCCTTTAAGTCGGCAGTTTCGACGTGAGTTATCCTCACTATATTGGCAGGGTCTACGGCACTAAGGCCGACCCTTTATCGGATGGAAATCCGGATAGTTGTCTGTTATGGTATTGCTTGATATGGGCCGGAAGGCATTATGATATGGGCCGGAAGGCATTCTATATTATGTGGACCGGAAGGCCATGGCCTGGAAAGGCGTATGTGCGTAAGTAGTATTTGGCTGAAACATAGGGTGATGTTATGTTCGTAATCGGTTAGGTCGGTATCCTGGTTAGGGTGATGATATGTTATGTGATCTGTTTGATCGATTTGTTGACTGTGAACTGTTATATGATTGAATGTTATGTACTCAGGGTTGTTTGGATTGGGGTTTGACCCGATATGCATGGTTGTTCTATGTTCTGTTATGTTATGTATGCTTTTTATGTTATGGGCCGGAAGGCAATATGTTATGGGCCGAAAGGCAATATGTTATGGGCTGGAGGGCAATATGTTTTGGATCGGAAGGTTGTGGCCTGGAAGGGCGTATATGTGGTTGGTATTTTTGGGGATATCTCACTAAGATTTCGGGCTTACAGTTGTGGTTTTATGTTTTTCAGGTTCTTCAGGAGACCGTGCCAAGGCGAAGGCGTGATCATACCGCTCCTCATGATTTTGTAGTAATGTGATTCTGGGAATACGTTAAATGTTTTGTATTTAAAACCTTTTTGTAAAGATTTAATGGAATCGAGCTATTTTTGAAAAATTTAAAATTGGTTGTATTTTTTGGTCGTTACAAATGTCAACATATAGGTCCCACCCTCCTTATTCCTAACCTCTACCCTAGCGTATCATACCCCAACATCATCTTCTATGTTCATCTCATCTCTATCTTTTCATCTTCCCTCACCATCTCTCAGCTCCGGTAACGAAGTCCGATGAACACCAAAACCTCACACTTTAGTGAACCTCGTAAATCTATTGCTGCCATTGAAATCATTCCCTTTCCCTTTCGTCTTTGTTATACATTCTTTCCTTTCTCTTTCCCTCTATCTTACTTGAAATCAAATCCACCAAATCTGGTGAGGAATACAATACAATACTTTTACCACATCAAGATAAATATATAATGACACATGTAGATAAATTTGAATCCCATAATTATTACTTTCGGTTGGACTGTAGGGTACAAAAATACATAAGGGAAAAAAGAAGTTGTGAAGATATAGTAGATGCAAGACAAAACCTAATACTATTCTTTAATCTTTTAGAAGTATTGTAAATATTTTTGGTTAGTGTTTTTTTTGTCAATTTTCAGTATATAAAGCCAGTATACCAGGGTCAGTTGTTGTATACCCAATATTATTGTTATTATTATTAATTTGTTTGATATTTTTGGGTTTTTGTTATGATTTATCTATGTTATAATATTAGCTTGGTAGATTATTCCTAGCTAGTACAATCCTCTCAATTCCTTCCTATCTGTGTGGAGTTGATTGTATTTATTTACTACATGGGGTATATGAGAAGAACAATATAAATTGGATGTGATGAACAATTTCAATGACAAAAAAAATATTTATAGCAAGGCTGATATATTACAACTTGTAGTGACAAGTTATAATAGTATGTCTAACGTTTTTAAAACCGGGTCGAACCGGGAACCGCGGACAAGAGCAGTTCAACAACAACCGGTTTTATGTTAATTTTTAAACATGATTGAAACGGACGGTTTCTTAAAAAAATCGAGTTGAACTGGTGTGATAGATACATTAAAAACGTTTGAACTATTTTATTGGAATTGGATATTCTGAAATGGTTTATTGGACTTGGATAGTTGGATTTCACTTAGTCTGTTAAAATACATATAACATAAAAAACCCGTTATAAAATATGACATTTGGCCACCGTTTTTGGTCGTTGCATGACTAGTCATGGGTTTTTCATGTTAGAAACTTCAATATAAGTTTTAATAACTTAAAATGAAACTTTAACATCTCATGTCTCACTTAAGAACAAATACAAGGTAAATGTACATGATGAATAACAAAACCTGTTAGTAAAGATGACATTTGGCCACCGTTTTCGGTCGTCGCATGATTGATCACTTTTTTATGTAAAACCAATGTCAATGTCTGAAATCTGATTGGCAATGGTGACTCGTTTTCAGTAAAATGTCATGGAAACAATCATATGAATTACTTTATGGCCTTCAGTGATGAGAAATATGAAAACTTAGACCACTAATTTGAAAAACCGATATCATTGACCAGTTTTGTACTAGTGTAGTGAAAGGTGATCTCTTTGATGCAAATGTGCTCTTCGTACAAAGGTGTTCTCTAAAGTCAATGGTTGAAGATTCTAATAATAACTGCATGGTGCGTTATGATTGCTTGACATCTAAATGGACCTCTAAATTAATGGGTCTGCCCATAAATACAGGTTGCTAGATAGATCTTCACACTACTAGAAAATAGACCTTTAATGACGCGCTTTTTACGACATGCGCTGATTAATGATACGCAAAAGGACGTGCCCTTAAAATAGTGTCATCTCTCCAAAAAAATTTAGGATTTACGTCACGCATTATTGCGTGCCCTTAAATTAGTGTCTCAAGAAAAAAAATTAAAAACACGGAGGGCACTTTATCTTAAACGCGCGTCGTCTGTACCTGTCGCTTTATAATTTTAATGAAACGCGCTTTTAGTAGATAAGGGGGGAACGAAATCCCCAAAATTTTGAAAACCCACCATGTTTTTTCTATCTTCTATCTATCTTTCATCCTTGCAATCCACTCTCCTCTCTCTGATACTCTCTCCTCTAGATCTCCCTTCATTCTCTACCTCCCTTCTCTCTGTAAACCCTAAGCCATCGCCACCTCCCTTCTCTCTAGCACGTGCTAGGGTTTTATCTTCTTCCAAGCTTCCGCTTCTCTCATTTTATCTCAACCCAGTACATGCTAGGGTTATGAAATAAAGAAAAACCCCAATGCTCTGCAAAGACTCCTTTCTGAAAAATATCATGTAAAGTCGTAGATTTGAGCCAGCGACTCCTCATTTTTCTCTCAGATTAGAGACTCCTCTTTCATCAGAAATAAGAGGTAGCAAGGTTAATTTTATGACATTCGGAACTATATGACTCGAATTACAGGTTGAAGATCAGAAATCAAAGGTTGCAAGTCAGATTTTTGATCGAAAGTCAGAGGTTCAAGGTACGATCGGAAGCATCAGAATGCGGAAAACAAAAACGGAGGAGGCATCAGGTTCGAAAGTTGTGATCTACTTCTTCATGTATGTGCCCTAGATTTCTTTCTCTTACATTCAATTTTTAAAGATTCTTTTATTCCCTAAATCAGGTATGAACACTGTTCTCTTCTTCTCCATCTGTTTTTGGAATGACGACCTCTCTTGTTAACCTTAAGGGTATCTTCGACTTTTTTTTTGTTTTTGTTTTTGCTAATTAATATTTTTTGTTGATTTTTGTTTTGTTTGGTTTGTTGTGTAGGGGTTTTAGCTATGTGGTGATTACATGGGAAAATTAAGCAAATGGAAGTTGCAGTTGAGCAAGCTGCACAATCACGTTCAAGAAGAAGCAAGTGGTAGTTTATGGGGACAAGAGATGCTGGTGCTAAAGAAGAGCTTCACCGGGTGTATTATTTGTCAATTTTTTTTATTGTTATTACCCATGCTCCTTTTAAGTATGAATGTGTTTTCATGTTTTGTTTAGGCACATATACAGAATTTAGCAAAAAAAGATGCAACAGAGAAGTCAGATGCTGCTAAAGAAGCTTTCTTGGCTGAACTTGCTTTAGATTCTAAAAAGGGGGCAAAGCAAATTAATAAAAGAAAGAACAAGGAATACCGAAAGATGAAGGATATAAAGGTTTGAAATAAATTTTTTATTTTTTTTAGATTGTGTTGAGAGATATTGTTGCATTTGCAAGCTACAAGCACTTATGATAGTGGAAGTATTGATGAAGATGGTGTTGATATGAATAAACATGAAGATGAGGCTATGAGAAGAAAAATGGAGCTTGAAGCTAAAGAAAGGAAGCTTGAAGAAACATTGAAATATCAAAGAAGCATTGAAGATGAAGCCAAACAAAAACAACTTGCAAAACAACAACATAAAAGTAACTCAAGAGTACAAGTTTTTGATGTTTTCAAGAATCAAACAAATGGGCATGTGGAAGATGCTTCTAGAAATATTAAAGTAGAAGATGTTGATGAAAAAAGATTCCAAGCTGACCTGTCAAAAGTCGTCCGACAAAGCCTTGGTATTTATTTATTTGTTATAACGTACAAACATATGTTTTTTAATTTTTTTTGCTGACATGTCAAAATTGCTATTTTTTTTTTTTGAAATATTCTAGATTTGTTTCATTCACACTATGAAGGTGGCATTTGAGACATTTTCGGGAAGAATTTTTAGGAGGTCCACGTTAGCACATGTCCATGTTGGCAATCTGTGTGTGACATGTGCATTACACCCTGCTGAAGGTATTTATCCCTTACATGTTGTAAACCATTGTTTCAGTCTACAAACTAACAATCTCCTCTTTCAACTAGATTATTCTGCTGGAAACTTCTATGATGATGGAAGACAAGCTATAAAAGATATTCTCAGTAGAGGTCATGTCCCAATAGTTACTGGAGGAACTGGATTATACTTAAGATGGTATATTCTAATTCTAATACATATAAATTAAAGTTTAAACCTTTTCATATCTATTAATACTCTTTTTTTTTTCTAAAGACTTCTTTAAACATGTGAAAGGTTTATATATGGGAAACCAGCTGTCCCAAAGGCAACACCAGAGATTACTTTAGAATTGCAACTGTTGAATCTTTACCTTCCAATGATTGGTATCAATTACATCGTAAGCTTGAAATCATCAAGGTCAGTTTAACTTTAACTTTTAACGTTCATCATGTTTCACCATGATATGATAATCATGTTATCAATGGGAAAATTGCAGATAATGAATCTTTTAGAAAAACCACTGGTAAGAATATCCAACTCGTGGCCAACTTTGTAAGTTGTAACCATGGTCATTATCTGAAATAGATGTGATCAAGAGATTGAAAATGTATCACTTACCTATTGTGAATGTTGTGCAACTGCTCTATTATATTATACAGTTTGACAACAACAATTCAGAAACTTTAGGTAAATGTCCCATTGGATATTTAACTTTTGGTATAAGTTGTTAGTTAAAATAACAGAGTATCATGTAACATGATGTCAATTTCACCATGATTTGAGGCTTAATTTGGTTAATATAATGATAAATCTTATTTATAGGGGAATTTACATGTTAGTACTGTATATGGAGGTGAAGAAAGCCTGCAACTTATAGGAACTAAAATAGTTTTAGAGCTTAATTATGTCTTGGCTTTGTTTACTTTTTGTTGATTTGTGTATTAATCATGATTTTTCACCATTCCAGTAAATGGGAGTTTGTGTCATCAACTTGCAAGCTTAATTCTAGTTTCAATTTTTTTTTTCTTGTTTGCTACAAGTATCTCAAACCTTTATAAAAAATGGTTAGATCCTAACAGGTATATTTCAAGAGGCATTCAAAATTTAGAACCTACTTAAAGAGTACAAATGCAGATTTGGAACGCTTGACCCTTTATAGCATATCAGGTTTATCTATTTTCTTCTAAAATTAAGTTTTTATCAATTAAAACTAATGATTTGTTGTTTAGCTTGTTTTAATGAAATCTATTTTATTAAATTGAGTTATGTTTATGTCATGGTCATGACAGATTGGTCCTCTGAGATGCTAGCCTAGTGGCTTGTGTCTTTATTCAATTTGAATATATTTTTATCTTAAAGTTGGGTTTATTTGGAAATGCATCTTACTAACTTTTGATTAAAAAAGGTTTTCTGTTGGAATCAGTAAACTGCAAATAAAGATCCCCGTTGTAGAATGTTTAAATTCGTGTATGCTTCTTCTTACTACCTATTCTTTTCTTGAAATAATTTTATTTTAGGTTGTGTTTGTATGAAGGAATGGAATGGTTTGTTCCATTGCCGATGGAATGGAATAGACCATTCTTAAGAAATATGATTCCTTCCAATTTTTTCATGATTTTAATAAAGTTATATATTTTTATCTAAAAGTAACTAGATTTTTTTTATCATAAATCTTATTTGAGTTTAGTGAGCTTGTATAATGTTTAAATTTTGTATTTTTTGTATAATGGAATTGAGGGAGGAATGGAATTGTGTAATCCATTGGAATGAAAAAAAAAAGTTGTTTGTTTTGCTAGATGGAATAGAATGGTTCATTCTTTTGGAATACAATAGTGAGCTTAATTTTCTATTTTCAGAAAAGGCTTCACCAGTTTCGTGTCCTGCTGTCAAATTGTGAGTAATTTTAAACATCTGATGGGAATAATACGTTCAGAAATGTTTAGAGATAAAGTACATGTATGCAATTGCTGACAAGTTTACATACAAGTATGTAGAATGTTGTATGTTTTATTGTAGACTTTCATATGTTAGGATCAGCAAATCTTAGTCATTTAATGTGATTCTGGTCTATATTCTTTCATTTGAGGAGGGACTGCTTAAGCTTGATTTCTTCTTGTATTGACATTATCCATTTATTATCTTCCCGATTTTAATTTTGAATTTGTTTGATAAATTTATGCTAATTAGTGGTCTACGTGCTTTATAAAGCTCTTTTGGGCAGGCAATGCAAGAAATGATAGAACATGTTCACTCTATATATTGTAATAAATTTTTATTATTGTTTTTGGGTATCTATAGATAAATGATTAAACATCAATTTTATCTGGTTTCATGAAAGAACCTTACATTTATTGTTTTCTAAAATTATTTATGATGTTTGCAGATGCTAAAGCAAAAAATGGGTCAAGTATTCAACAAAGTGGGGAGACAAAATTCTACCAGATTCTCTTCTCAACTTATCTAATGAAGATGATATTCTTTTCATGGATGTAGATGTGAAGGATGATATGAAAGATACAATGGATAATGTTCCTAATCAAGAAGTTGATTTATGCAATTTTTGACTATTTCTTGTTAAAAACATATTTTTAATTCCACTTGTGTTTTTTTTTTCAGGGTAACGCCTGACAAAGGACCAGATCAAAGCACTTCAAAAGGAAGATGAGAAGCCAAAGGTACTCCACTGTTAGTTACATGAGAAAGCTCTTGGAAAGTGAGTTGAATTCAGCTAAGTCATTATTGAGTGAGATGGGCCAATGTACAACTGCTTATCCATATAATCAGCTGTTTGGAGCATTAGTCTTAAAGAATTATGAAAGGCAAGATGCAACTTAGTTAGTTGGAATTTGATGTACATAGTAGATTAGATGCAAATTTATATATTATAAGAAATAGAATTGTATGACATTAAATTTATGAAATGGATTCTATTTTTTGTATATGATATTTTATTTTCGATTATGAAACATTAAATACAAATTTAATTTGAGAATAGGTAAATCTATAAATAATATTTTTTTGTAACATTTAAAATTATGATACGCAAAAATGTGTGTCATCTTCATTTATGACATGGCATTTCTTGACAGGGGCTTTCTTGATACGCATTGCATGTCATTAACACGCGCGTCATAAGGTTACGACACGCGAATGCGTGTCGTCTTCCTTTATGACAGGGTCTTCCTTGATACGTATTGCATGTCGTAAACGCGCGTTGTAATTGCGTGTCATAAACAAGCGTTGTAAATGCGCGTCGTCTATAGACGACGCGCAAAAGCGCATCGTCTCTCTTTATGACAGGGCCTTCCATGACGCACATTTGTGCGTCGTCTGAGCCTTTTACGACGCGCAATGAGCGTCATAAAAGGCTGTTTTTCTAGTAGTGTCGAATTGTCTTGATGTCTTTAAGTCTTGAATTATACTTGTAACTTTGTTTGAAAGCTTGTGAATAAGAATACTCTTCCTGTCATGTAGACGTAGACCTTGATCCGAACCATGTTAAATAATGTGCCATTGTCCATATGATTCCACACAGTTTCTCAACTATTCAATAATAATTACAAATATTTATTCGTAGAAGAAGCTGTCTAGAAAAGTAAGCCCAAACATTCACTGAAGAAGGATTATAACATTTAACTGGACGATGTAAGGGTCTTTCTGCAACCTAAAATTTTGATGGTTGAAGAAGCAAATGAGTAACTTACTGGAATCATCCCTACGGTTTGGTCAAAATTATGTGTTTGGTCCCTAACGTCATTTTTGCACTCAGGCTGTCCATATATTATAAGTTTGTTGCATTTTTCGTTCCTGACTGATATAAAAAGACCGTGTTGCCTCTAAATATTTTTTCTGATTTATTTATTTATGTAATAGATTATTTACTAATGTCAACATATAGGTACTACCCACTCTATTCCCAACCTCTACCCTATCGTATCATACCCCAACGTCATCTTCTACGTTCATCTCGTCTCTATCTTTTCTTCTTCCCTCACCATCTCTCAGCTCCGGTAACGAAGTTAGATGAACACCAAAACCTCACACTTCAGTGAACCTCGTAAATCTATTGTCGCCATTAAAATCATTCCCTTTCCCTTTCTTCTTTGTTATACATTCGTTCCTTTCTCTTTCCCTCTATCTTACTTGAAATCAAATACACCAAATCTGACTGCCACCGTCAACTCTATAGTCGAACCAATGATTTAACATTGTGGTGGTTGTGTCGATTTCAGTGAGGCAATCCGGTGATTGAACAGAACACTATGAATCAATGATGTCATTTATCTTCTTTCTGGTAGTACACAAGCATCAGAATACTGCTCCCCGACGATATCTCGTACTTCCAGCCGCAATCTAGTAATTCTGGTGGCAGTTCGAACTCCTCTAGAGTTGTCTCTGTGAATGATCAAGTAAGACAAGAGATAGAGAAGGAGAGGTTTAGAAGAGCTGAAAAGGTGGGAAAGGACAGGGCCTATTTTTATTTTCTAAATTTCATTTAATTAATAAATATAAAAATAAAAAATAGATAAAAAAGTCAATATAGTTTTTTTCATGTCTGCGAGGGGACAAAACATAACAAAATAATACTACAAGGATGATCCAAATGCAAAAAAAAAAAAAAAAAAAACGTTAGGTACCGAACACGTAATTTTTTACCAAACCACAAGGATGATTTTAGGAATTCACTCAGAAGCAAAGCTGTGTAATGTTCATAGCAAATATAGTAGTTGTTCTTTAATATATGAAATGATACTTTTAAGTTGTTTATAAGACAATAAGCATATAGGGAAATTTGCTTTCATATATATTCCATAATTTTGGTTGCATATTTTGCTGATACTAAATCGTTTTTTTTTTTCCTTTACTAGTTACATGTTGTTACTTCAACGAAACAATGCAGAAAAAACAAACAACAAAATGTAGAAAAAATAGAACCTTGACAACAGATTTAACGTGGTTCAACAATAACCTACTTGCATCCATCGGAAGTGAGAAAACTTTGTATTATGTTAAGAACTAATTTACCTCACTTTTTATCCCCTCTAACAAGACTTACGTTCTATCTCTCTTTACAGCTAAAATTAGCATATAAACAAACCTACATGGGCCTACAAACATTTAGGCTATTAACTGGGTCATTTAACCCAAAGCTGTTGGGCTGACCCAACAACTTACAATTCTGCACCTCGAACAACATTTGATAGACCTCAAATTTTGGACAATACACCAAAGAAGAAATTACACACCTTGATATGCAAAACTCAATCTGTCTGCACCATTTGACCATGGTTGCCAACGAACCTACATTTGGGATCAAGCCACCGTAGTTCACTTCCCCAGGTGAAAACTTCACCCCACCCTGACCCATCCCCGCAATTTCATTGCTCTCGAGGGCAATCAACATTGATTAATACTAAGCAAGTTCAAGCAATGCTTAAACTTGCCACCTAGTACCACCATGGTTAACATGTCTGTTGGGTTCTCATTAGTGTGCACCTTCATAAGAGAAATATCACCATCTTCTTTGAAATCCCATACAAAATGATATCTGACATTTATATGTTAGGTACGAACATGATAAACTTGATTCATAGCTAAGTGAATTGCACTTTGGCTATCATACCACAAGTCTACACAATCTCGCTCAAACCTCAAATCATAAAAAAAAAAAAAAAAAAAAAAAAAAAAAAAAAAAAAACAGAACCACAGTGCTTCCTTTACACCTTCTGTTATAGCCATATACTCCGCCCCTGTAGTAGAAAGCGCTATTGTTGCTTGTAGCATCGATCGCTAACTATCCGGAGCACCATGTATTTTGAACACATAACCAGTAGTACATTGACATCTATCATGTTCACAAGCATGATCTAAATCCACAAATCTAGTAATTCGGCATCTATTTCCACCAAAGCTTAAATCAATATCAGTGGTTCCTTTCAAATACCTCAAGACCCATTTCACAGCTTGTCAATGTGCCTTCCATGGGTTCGCCATGAACCTACTGACCACATTGATTGCCTGTGAAATATCTGGACGTGTACACACCATGGCATACATCAGACTGTCGACTGCACTGACATAAGGCACACGCTCCCTCTTTTTGTGTAAAACCATTTGCTACTAATCTTGCTTTGTATAGTGTACTACCGAGTTTGGAAGAATTCTCCTTTTTCATCTACACCAACTTACAACTAATTGCTTTCTTTCCTACGAGTAATGAGACCACCTTCCAAGTTTGGTTCTTTTGAAGAGACTCTATTTTTTCTTCCATAGCAGCCAACCAACTCTCATTATTGCCATTCTGAATAGCTTCCTTGAAGGAAGTTGGATCATCTTCCTCCATCTAGAGTGCATACTCAATCAAACTTGCATGTTCGTAGTGCTTCAAAGGTTGATCAAAACCCAACTTTTGAACTTTCTTATATGCTCGCCTCGGTCTAGTAGAGACCGAATTGTCCCCGAGCTCTTGTTCCTCTAGTTTATGTACATTTTCTTGCTGAACCATCTCATGTTCAATATCATCGTGAATACCACCATGATTTTCCTCGTGAACCCGACTAGAACCTTGTTTGGTTTTAGGTTCTATATCAACTACTTAAGACTTGACTGCCTCAATGTCATCACCATTTGGGACCATAGGTTTTAAAGAAGCCATATTGGAGTTCTCATCAAAAATAACATCTCTGCTGATTATAAACATGGAATTTTCCAAACAGCAAAGAAGATAGCCTTTCACACCTGATGTATATCCTAAGAAAATTGCCTTCTTGGCTCTTGCTTTAAGCTTTACCTCACTAACATGATAATAGGTTGTGCACCTGAAGATTCTGAGTTTCTCATAATCTTCATGTTCCCCTGACCATACCTATAGGGTACGTTTCCATCTAGAGATGCATGAGGAGACCGATTGATAATGTAGCAAGCTGTAGCAACCGACTCTACCCACCATACTCTGCCCAAACCATCATATGATCGCATACACATTAATCTCTCTTGCAATGTACAATTAAGCTGCTCTGCGACCCCATTCTGCTGTGGTGTTTTCCTGACCGTCCAATGTCTAGCAATTCCTTCATGATCACAAAATTTCTTGAAGGCACCTTTTATATACTTTATACCGTTATCAGATCGAAGTGTCTTTAATTTCTTGCCTATTCTGTTCTCAACCATTGCTTTCCACTTCTTGAATATGTCAAATACCTCATTCTTATGTTTTTGAAAGTAAATCCAAACATACCTAGAATGATCATCCAATAAAGTGACAAAATATATGGAACCTCCGTTGGAAGTGACTGAAGCAGGACCCAAAACATATGTATGCATATAGTCTAAAATTCCTCGGCTTAAGTGTTTGCTTCAATTGAACTGAACCCGACGTGCTTTACCGTACACACAATGCTCACAAAAATCCACGCAAGGCTTATTCAAGTTCTTCAACAAACTTTATTTACTAGGAAGATCCAGACCCTTTTCAGACATATGCCCAATCCATCTATGCCATAACCGAGTGCTTTCACATGGGTTACCACCATTACCATTTGTTCCAACTGTTGCACCATCTATCACAATTGTACCTGAAAGAACGTAAAGGTTTCCATGACGAATACCTTTCATTACAACCAAAGAACCATGAACAACCTTTTTTACTCCTTCCCATGTAACTATCTTACACCCATCGGAGTCCAATACTCAGGAACATGTCTCACATCCAACAAAGTTCTAAGCACTCCATCATGCATTTTGATTCTAACAGAACCGAGCCCAACGGTCTTGCAGGAATGGTTATTTCCCATTACCAAGGTTCCACCATCTATGCTCCTATAGTTAGTAAACCACTTCCTATTTGGGCACATATAGTATGAGCAACCTAAATAAATAATCCATTTACCATAGATTTCTTCATCAAAAGTGACAAAGTAGCAATCATCGTTTCTTTCTTCTCCTGAGGCATAACTAGCTTCTTGCTTCTCTTGTGCATTTCCTTTGTAGTTGTTCTTTTCTTTGTTCCGTCCTACTCTCTTGTTAGGACAATTTGCTTTGAAATGTCCAAGCTTGCCACACTTAAAACACTGCCTTTTCTAGATTTATATCTAGACTTTCCTCCCTTGCCTTTTCCTTTCTCATTACTTCTACCTCTTAAAGACAATCCTTGTTTCTGGTCTTTGTTACCACTAGCAGTAGCCATGTCACTGGTTGCAATCTTTCGAAGGTCATCTGCTAGAATTGACGTTCTAGTCTCATCTATCGTAAGACTGTCACCCACAAGCATCAATGTTTGTACAAGGTTCTCATAAGACTTTGGCAACAAAGAAGTAGTAAAAGTGCTTGATCCTCATCTTCTACCTTCACATCAATGTCTTTTAAATCTGATATACACCTATCAAATTTACTGATGTGTTCCCGGATTGAAGAACCTTCATCCATTTTGCATGTAAACAATTTGGACTTCAAATAGATCCTGTTTGTTAGAGTTTTCATCATGAAATTTGCCTCTAATTTTTCCTACACTGCAGTTGCCGATTCCTCATTACCAACCAAGAAAGCAACATCCCTTTCAAGGTAGAAAATGATTGATGCTCGTGCTTCAAGATCTAACTCTTCCCAATCTTTGTGCTTCTTTGTCTTACTCGCCAAAGCCTTGTGTAACTTATGTGAGATTAATAGATTTTTCATTTGCATCCTCCAATAAGAAAAATCATTCTTCCCATTGAACTTCTCTAATTCATACTTCCCAACTTTAACCGTCCGCTCATAGATGCCATTTACCCGCTTGTTTCAGAATCTACCTCTCTCAAGACTTTTATCGAACATCTTGTGTGCAGAACACAAAATACCACCTAAATACCTCAAATCTGAGCTCTACCATCCGGATTTGATATTAAGCTCTGATACCAATTGTTACTTAAACGAAACCATGCAGAAAAAACAGAAACCAAAATGCAGAAAAAATAGAACCTTGACAGCGGTTAACCTTTCTATTTGTATTCCCGTTTTGCCCTTAGCCCCAAGAACAGGCAATGACAATAACCAAGATGAAAAAACTAAAAAGAGAATGAAGAACAACAGATTTATCGTGGTTCAGCAATAACCTGCTTACATCGACCAGAAGAGAGAAAACTGTGTATTAGGTTAACAAGTTACCTCACTTTTTAACCCCTCTTACAAGACTTAGGTTCTTTCTCTCTTTACACCTGAAATTAGCATATAAACAAACATACATGTGCCTATAAACATTTGGGCTGTTAACTGGGTCATTTAACCCAAAACCGTTGGGCTGACCCAAGTCAACTAAAGCTGAGTTCTTGGCTGACCACTTACACATGTATTGGGCTTTGACATTATGTTGCCATTTAATTTGAATTTGAGTTTGAAATTTGGAACTTAGAGAAGATGAAAGGCAAGGAAGAACACAATGAACTTAGCAAAATGTTTATAAGAATCCACTTACATCTGAAGTTTCTATGACTAAAAAAAGACATGCTGTTTCTGGGACTTTCTTACTAGGAGTCAACGGTTTGGTCTAGCATGTAGTCGACGGATAATACTGGCAGCATACCTGTTTTTCATATAAACGTCCAAGTTTTTGCCAGTATGGTATTTCTTGTATTGCTCTATAAAACAAAATAGTAGGCTAGCTTTGTTTTATCAACATTCCTGTCTCATTCTCTCTACACCTACAATATGGTATTAAAATATTCCCAGTATTCTACTCACGTATTGGAACACCAATCACTCAGAAAGGTAGTTGAATCATGCGTTCGATATTTACGACTCTCAATTCTCTTCTTATGCGGTATTTCATATTACTTGACAGTTCTATTTCTCTCTCGTGATCGTCCCACCATTTCAGTTGCTGATTTGTATGTTTCTACGCTAAACCAAACCTCCACTTCGTTGACTAACACCACCACAATCTATATCGACCTCAAATTCCAGAATGAGAATTTGGGGGTGGGCATTTACTACGAGACTCCTCTAAATCTCACTATTACTTATATCCCACAAAACATAACCATTTTTATCACCATTCAAGGGTTTTATCAAGGGAACGGAAAGTTTAACCATATCCAAGCCTCTGCGGTGGTTGCGACTTTATTATTATTATTTTTTTTTATGGTTGTGACTTTCATCGCTGTTTTACTATTTAAACAAAACGCCTATATATCTTCGACATTTATTTTCAAATAGTATTTTATAAATGCTCACTTACCATTTTTAGTAAGACAAAATACTGGTATTTGTTGATCAAAAGATACTACAAATCATAACGTGTTTTTATTATAATGTATTTTTACGCCGTAAAAAGATATGTTTTAGTCAAATGTCTATAATTATGTTGTATTTTTTATTTCTATATTTTATACGGTATATAAAAGAATAAGTTTTTATAGTTAATATTTTTTTTTGTAGGCTGATATTATTAGCATAAAACATATTTTTTTTTATTTAAATACATATTTATATGCATAAAAACATACTTTTTTTTTTACATTTAAAAGATATATTTATACATATAAAATATATATTTATGCATTTAAAAAATATATTAATCCATTTAAAAACTTAGTTTTTACATTAGAAAGCACACCTACTATTATACTTCTAAACTATAAATTTCGTATCCATACAGGATTACACCCTTAATCCATGGTTACACCTAAATTAATTGAAAACAATATTTATTTCATACTAGGTGTGAGACCCATGTATTATATGGGTTTATTTAAAAAAAAAAAGTTTAAATATAAAATATTAAAATTAATGATACTTTAGTGCATTGGATACATTACATATATAAACCATTTTTTAATAAATACTTTACATATATATTACCTTATATATTAAATACGGAATTTTAATTTAATAAAATAAAAAATACAATAAAATGACAAGTAGAAAATACAAAATTTAAAATTTCTAGAAAATGCCATGTGTCCAAATTAATGAGAAAAGGACATGTAGCAAAAAACCTTCATTTATTATAGTAGATTCACATTAGAATTATGTTGTTAACTCGATCATTCTATTTTTTATGACATTGATTTTCAGTTTTTCTATAAATATTAATTTTTTTACAATGATATCTATTGATCAAAGATATAGTATAAATTATGATAGACAAAATTATGACATTGGTCCCCAAAAATTTGGAGGTGTTACTTAATACGTCGTTATAGTTGGTATTTCTGATTGGTTTTACCCAAACGAAAATTATGAAAATTCTCATAATTAATTTTTTTTTAAAATTATTTTCTTATTATTTCAATCAAAACCACTACTAGAAAACATAGGTTTTTCCTACGGAAAATAGTTACGGAAAATTTTCGTAGCCAATTAGCTACGGAATCGCTACAGATTAGCTACACCCTAGTTTTGCTACAGAATAGTTTTGGATTATAATCTGTAGCTATTGCGTAGCTAATTAGCTACAGAATAGCTACGGATGCTAGTTCGTAGCTATTCTGTAGCTAATTAGCTACAGAATACCTATGGATACTCATTACCTACGGATTAGTATTCTGTAGCTAATTAGCTATGAAATGGCTACAGAATACCCACGGGTTCCCATTACCTACGGATTAGCTGCGGAGTATGCTCTCTGTTAGAATTTTGTAGCTAATCCGTAGGTAATTAGCTACGAATTTTTATTATTTTCGATTTTACGTACACCAAACGTCGTTTTTTTCGTTTCGATTTTTTCACACCTCTACTATACATGATTATCTATTTTTCACCAACTTATAGCTATTAATATCGTTCATAAAGTCGTGTTCCCCTTCCGGATCAAGTATTCGTTTCATAGTTTAACATTGTAACGCATATACTTTTGACCAACTTGTGATAGATTATGTTTGTATATGTATATTTATATACATGAATGAGTTGTGGTATATGTGTATGTGTGTTTGTGACATGTACGTGAACGTATTCATAAGCATTATAGTGTTAAACTAGTAAACGAGTAATAGATGTCGTATGTGCACACGACTTTATGAACGATATTAATAGCTATAAGTTTTTGAAAATATACATAATCATGTATAATAGAGGTATGAAAAAAATGAAGTTTGGTGCCCGAAAAATAAAAAATAAGAGATAGCTACAGAATTCTAACGAAAAACAAATTCCGTAGCTAATTCGTAGGTAATTAGCTACAGATTTTTCTTATTTTTGATTATTCGGGCATCAAACGTCGTTTTTATTTGCTTCGTTTTTTTCACACCTCTACTATACATGATTATTAATATTTTCACCAACTTATACCTATTAATATCGTTCATAAAGTCGTGTGCTCCTTCGGGATCAAGTACTCGTTTCACAGTTTAACATTGTAATACCTACACTTTTTACCAACTTGTGATGGATTATGTTTGTATATTTATATCTATATACATGAATGAGTTGTGGTATATGTGTATGTATACGTGTTTGTGAGATGTATGCGAACGTATTCATAAGTATTATAGTATTAAACTACTAAACGAGTAATGGATTCCGTATGTACACACGAATTTATGAACGATATTAATAGCTATAATTGGTGAAACTATAGATAATCATGTATAATAGAAATGTGAAAAAAACGGAGCGAGAAAAACGAAGTTTGGTGCCCGAAAAATCAAAAATAAGAAAAATTTGTAGCTAATCCGTAGCTAGATAGCTACGGATTAGCTACCAAATTATAATGGAAAGCAAATTCCGTAGCTAATCCGTAGGTAATTAGCTACAGATTAGCTACGGATTTTTCTTATTTTCGATTTTTCGGGCACCAAACGTCGTTTTTCTTTGCTCCGTTTTTTTTCACACCTCTACTATACATGATTATCTATATTTTCACCAACTTATACCTATTAATATCGTTCATAAAGTCGTGTGCCCCTTCGGGATCAAGTACTCGTTTCACAGTTTAACATTGTAATACCTATAATTTTCACCAACTTGTGATGAATTATGTTTATATATGTATATCTATATACATGAATGAGTTGTGGTATATGTGTATGTATACATGTTTGTGAGATGTTTGTGAACGTATTCATAAGCATTATAGCGTTAAACCACTAAACGAGTAATGGATCTCGTATGTACACACGACTTTATGAACGATATTAATAGATACAAGGTTGTGAAAATATAGATAATCATGTATAATGGAGGTGTGAAAAAAACGGAGCGTGAAAACGAAGTTTGGTGCCGCAAAATCAATAATAAGAAAAATCCGTAACTAATTAGCTACGGATTAGCTACAGAATTCTAACGAAAATTACCTACGGATTAGCTACGAATTTTTCTTATTTTCGATTTCTTGAGCACCAAACGTCGTTTTTTTCGCACCTGTATTATACATAATTATTAATAATTTCACCAATTTATAACTATAAATATTGTTCATAAAGTAATGTGCACCTACGAGATCCATTGCTCGTTTAATGGTTTAACACTATGCTTATTAATACATTCACATACACATACTCACAAATACGTTTACATACACATATACACGTACACATTTACCACAACCCATTCATTTATATTAATATAAATATACAAACATACACCCATCACAAGCTGGTGAAAAGTATAGGCATTACAATGTTAAACCGTGAAACGAGTACTTGATTCCGAAGGTGCACATGAGTTTATTAATGATATTAATAACTATATGTCACACCCTGAACCATCAGAAAAACAACGGCGAAAACGTCCAGGGGCGGCGACGTCATACGTAGTATGACAACAATCATATCATAGCAATCAAAGTAAACGCAACCATTACATTACAATATGAATATTTACATCTGTTTGAAAACATAGTTTGTACATAACATTATATAACAAAAGAAAAAATCGAGACTCAAAAAATGCTCCATCTTCTCCAAAAGCTGGCTAGGAACCTATCAATCGTTGTCCTAAGAATACAAGCGGTTTTGAAAACGTATCAGTATAAAGCTGGTGAGTTCATAAGTATGTTTTTGTATTAAAAACTAGTCACTGAATTTGTATAAATATTTTCTTTACATTATAAGTAAATATCGTTTACATCAAAAACCATTGTTACCATGTTCTGAAATATGTACGCATGTTTACCAAGAAAATCCAATATTTTCAAACATGTTTGTTGTTTTCTGTATGAAAGGTATGTTCTGTTCGAAAACCCTGGCTACCACCAGTTTGTAATGTATGATCGTTTGGAAACCCTAGTTACCACTAGCATGTATAGTAGTTTTATTTCTTATAATAAAATCAAAGATTGTATCCCTGGAATACCAGTAAGTAGATAAGTAGTTTTATTGTTTAAAATAAAACTATAGAAGAAAGAAATCCCGTAAACGATGATTAGTTTATACTTATTGTGAGTCGTATAACCATACTAATTTGACCTGTGACCTCCTTGACGTTCTTTAGGCGTCGTACGATTACAAAATTTGTCACCCCAAGCGTGCCCACCTAACTGTAGCTAACAGTTCAGGTGTGGGATTGTCGGTCCCGAATAGATCTACTCACAAATTCCACGCTCTCCCTCCACGAGACTCTGGTTATACTATCGGTGAGGATTGATTGGTACCCCGAGGGGCAAAAACAAAGATAGTCTCACAATCCTGTATTAACTAGTTTACATGTTGTTTGGTTGTTCTCGAGTTCGAAATCATTTGTATCATTGTAGAGTATAAATAATTATACAGAAAATAATTATTTAGCATGATACTCTAGTTTTGTATTCGTAGTAATGGATAAACTAAATCTGACATAGTTTATATGTTTGAATCTGTAAGACTGATACTGAAATCCCAAACTATACCCACTATAGTTCACGTTCATGTACTGTTTTGAAAACTATGCAATTATAATTAGAAAACATCCCTTATGCTCCGCATAATATTAAAGGGACAAATGTATCTAAATGTCTGATAAAAAACAGTTGCAATTGCATCAGTTTTTAAGTTATGAAAACCTTTTATGTTTAGCTTGTATTCCCCCACTGAAAACATGAAAGACTCGGAAGAGTGTAGGGGTATGAACTCACAATTTGTCGTAGGATTCTTAATGTTCGATTGGTTATGAGCGTCGAGTGTCAACCGAAGTTTTGTACGCGTGTGGACCCTATTAACATATACCGCACATATATGTATTAGATCGAGTATTCCATGACAAATCATGATGGAAAACCACCCTAAAGGCTTGGAATCACTAGAACTAAGTGTTCTATGTCTCATACTTAGTGATCTCTACAAATTTAAGGCCAAATATGAGCACTAGAGTGGGTGTATGGCCCTAAAGGTGAGTGTGCGGCCAGACTACATGTGCGGCTGCACATAGGAGTGTGCAACTGTACAGAGTGTGTGCGGCTGTACACAGGAGTGTGAGGCCTTACACTCCTCGTTTGAGCCTGAAATATCGATTTTTGAGGTGTTTCAAGTTCCAAACCAAGTCTAATTTTGAATATAGGGGCCAAACTCTCACTTTGGAGGGTATTTGAGTGTGTGCGGCCACCTTATGATGGTGTGCGACCGTACTCCTTCAAAGGATGAAGAACACGAAGAACATGCAGAGTTTTAGACCTACATTTAGGTGTTTTACCTGTATAAGAAGCTAGATGATGGTGTTTATCACGTTTTTGAGGTCCTTAGAGTGTTCTTGGATATGATTTTTAGAGAGAGAAAGTAGTGTGTAGCCAAAGAAGAAAAAGTGAATGAAAGGGGATCCTCTCCTCTATATAGGGTCGAGTGTGTGGCTAGGGGTATGTGTGCGGCTGGGTGGCCGCACACTCGGGTGTACAGCCGCACACACCTACTTTGGTGTGATGGGCTTGAGTTTGTGATGCTACACACTTTCTAATCTTACTTAAGACTCATTTCTGGGTTATACTAAGTCTAAAGCACTCATATGGACCCACAATTTCACTAAAAGATGACAAATTCGAGTTTAATATTGATTAAAGGATCAATTTTACAGGGTGAAAGTTTCGGGTTGTCACATCATCCCCCCGTTAGATGGAATTTTGTCCCGAAATTCAAGAATATGGATACAAATCATGGATTTGGAAAAAGATGAGAGTACTTCTGTTTCATTGAATCCTCGCGCTCCCAAGTGAATTCAGGTCTCCACTTGGCATTCCAGCGAACCTTCACTATCGGGATGCAGCTTTGCTTTGTTCTTTTGACCTCCCGATCCATGATTTCGATTGGTTCTTCCACAAAGTTCAGGTTCTCATTGATTTCAATCTCATCGAGAGGGATTGCAACGGTTTCATCGGACACGCATTTCTTAAGGTTTGAGAAGTGGAAGATGGGATGAATGTTACTGAGCTCATGCGGTAGACGAAGTTTGTAGGCTACGGGACCAATCCTAGCAAGGATTTCGAATGGTCCTATGTACCTCAGATTTAGCTTTCCCCGTTTTCCAAAGCGTATCATGCCTTTCCATGGCGAGACCTTTAACAGAAAACGGTCTCCGACCTGGAATTCCAAGGGTTTTCTTTGTTTTTCAGCGTAGCTCTTTTGTCGATCTCGTGAAGCTTTTAGTCGTTCCCGGATTTGTATGATCTTTTCGGTGGTTTCGCGGATGATTTCTGGACCAGTGAGAGTGCTTTCAGGGACTTTCCCCTTAGCTAGCTGCGTGTCGCCCACCTCAACCCAACACATAGGGGATGTGCACTTGTGGCCATAGAGGGCTTCGAAAGGCGCAACCTTGATACTGGTATGATAACTATTGTTGTAAGAGAATTTAACCAAGGGAAAATGGGAGTCCCACGATTTACCGAAGTTGATGACACATGCTCTCAACATGTCTTCCAAGGTTTGGATGGTTCCCTCACTCTGTCCATCTGTCTGGGGATGATAAGTTGTACTCATATCCAGCTTAGTTCCAAGAGCTTTCTGTAGGGACTGCCAAAACCTCGAAGTGAACCTGCTATCTCGATCGGAGATAATGGATACAGGCACACCGTGCGGTCGAACTATCTCTTGGATGTGGATTCGTGTGAGTCTTTCCATCTTGAAAGTTTCTTTGATTGGCAGGAAGTGAGCGGATTTCGTCAATCGGTTGACTATTACTCAGATGGTGTCGTACCCACTTAGAGATTTGGGTAATTTGGTAATGAAATCCATGATAATCCTCTCCCACTTCCACTCAGGTATTCCCAGCTGATGAAGTAGACTTAAGGGCTTTTGATATTCGACCTTCACCTTGGCACAAGTCAGACACTTGCCCACGAAGGTAGTGATTTATGCTTTCATGTTTGGCCACCAATATAACTTCTTGAGATCATGGTACATCTTATCCGATCCTAGGTGGATGGAGTATTTAGTCTTGTGAGCTTCGTTCATGACGACCCCTCTGAAACCACCAAACTTTGGGGTCCAGATCTGATCCATGAAATAGTAGACTCCGTCTCCCTTGATCTCTAAGTTCTTCCATTCCTCTCAAGGCTTCCTCCGCCACGTTCTTAGGTTTCAGGGCTTCTAACTGAGCTTTCTAATTTGCGTGGGTAGATGGGAATGGATGGTCATGGTGAGTGCTTTCACACTGCGACCTGAGTACTCTTTTCGGCTGAGGGCATCTGCTACCACATTGGCCTTGCCGAGATGGTAGCGTATTTCACACTCATAATCACAGAGTAGTTCTACCCATCGTCATTGTCTCATGTTTAAGTCTTTTTGGTCGAAGATGTGTAGCAGGCTTTTATGGTCAATGAAGATCATGCACTTTGTTCCGTAGAGGTAATGTCTCCAAATCTTCAATGCGAAGACCACTACTCCCAACTCCAAGTCATGAGTTGTATAATTGACTTCGTGTGCTTTCAGTTGTCTCGAGGCATAAGAAATAACCTTTCCTCGTTGCATAAGCACACAGCCTAAGCCCTGGTTGGATGCATCACAGTAGACAACAAAGTCCTCTGTTGCTTCGGGTAGAGACAGGATAGGTGCGCTGCACAAGGCTCGCTTCAATGTTTGGAATGCAATGTCTTGCTTTTCACTCCAACAAAAGGGCACACTTTTCTGAGTCAGAGTGGTTAGGGGTTTGGCAATTCTAGAGAAATTCTGGATGAATCTACGATAATAGCCAACAAGACCCAATAATTGATGGATTTCCGTGGGTGTCTTCGGTGCTGACCAATTCTCTATCGCTTTGATTTTGGATGGATCCACGTGTATGCCTTCCTCGCTCACCACGTGACCCAAGAAAGTTACTTTCCGATTCCAGAATTCACACTTGGAGAATTTTGCGTATAACCCTTCTATTGTTAGAGTTTCCAACACTAATCTCAAGTGTTGTTTGTGATTTTCCTTGCTTTTGTATTAGACAAGTATATCGTTTATGAATATGATAACGAACTTGTCCAAGAAAGGACGACACACGCGGTTCATCAGGTCCATGAACACCACCGGTGCGTTGGTTGGACCGAAAGGAATTACGATGAATTCGTAGTGGCCATATCGAGTCCGGAATGCTGTCTTAGGGACATCACCCTCATGGATTTGTAGCTGATGGTACCCTGATCTGAGGTCTATATTGTAGTAATAGCTGGCTCCTTGAAGTTGGTCGAAGAGGTCGTCGATCCGAGGAAGAGGATAACGGTTTTTGATGGTGAGCTTGTTCAGCTCTCGGTAGTCAATGCACATCCGAAAAGATCCATCTTTCTTTTTCGCAAATAAAACCGGTGTAACGTCGTAATTTCAAAACAAATTTTCGAATTTTATAAAAAGCATAATTCAATTAATAATCATAAAAACACTTATGTTTGAAATTCAATCCAAGTCATATAAAAATCCCAAGATCTCATAATCATAAAATCATGTGCGTGTGTACTGATCAAGCCGGCGCGTTCCCGCGGTTGTCACTAGCACCTGAAACAAATAACACTAGACACTGTAAGCACAAAGCTTAGTGAGTTCCCCAAAATACCACATATAACTCATAATAGGCACTCAAGGCTATAACTCTGTGGGTCCGTGCACCCAAACTCTGTGAACCCTCAGGTTCTAACTCTGTAAACATACACAACATAAATCACATAGAAATAATCCAGTATAACACATAAATCGCAAATCCCTGAATCACTCGTGCTCGACCCCTCGAGCTATAATCCTCCTATATACAACACATATCTTTAATTAACACTTCGAAGACTAAGGTTGACTAACCCTACTAAGTCAACACTGGTCAACTCTGGTCAACGGTCAACGGTCAACTTTGACTGGACTCGATGAGTGCGTTAGAGCGACTCAGCGAGTCTATATGTGCTCCCTGATTCCCTAGGATCCTCTCTTGATGCATCGAGTACTTCCCTGACTCGACGAGTTCCACCTGGCATGAATCGTGGGGCCACCACGACTCAACTCGTCGAGTCTCAAGAACAACTCAACGAGTTCAGCTTGACTCAGTCCACCCGGCAACCCTCTCTGACTCTCCCTGACTCACTGAGTTAACCCCTTAACTCGGCAAGACCACTCGCTGAGTGGTTATGGACAATCTTCATGCTACTCGTCGAGTCTGTTCTTCGAACTCGACAAGTCTATACCATGCATACACTCAAACTCACTCCTGAGGTCAGATTCGTTCCAATAACTCCTAGATCCAGTCCTTCCAAGCACATACATCACGTAAAGTTACAATCTTGGTGCTCATGCAAAGGCCCAAAGGCCTTATTTGATGATATGGTCTCTAGAATGCTATTCTAAGCTCATGGCCTCCATTAACACTCATAAAGCTTGAAGGAAAAGGGTCTCTGGACCTCTTTGGGTCCAGATCTAGAGCACCAACACAAGAAGAGGCCAATTACTCCCATGGATTATTCCACAAAGAAACCCTAACTCTAAGATTCACATCAAGGACTGAGAAAGGAACGAATGGCTACCTCAAATGAAGTCTCTGAGCTCAGAAATCACTGGATTAGCACCTTCTTTGGTATCCTCTTGCCTTGATCCTCTTCTATGTGCAAAAACACCCACAAATAGTCAAGGATCTTCCTCTTCTCTCTCACAAAACGCTCAAAGACTCTTTAGGGTTCTCTCTGGGGTTGGTGGCCGCAAATAACGGCCATAAGACCCCTTAAATAGGTCTCACACCCTGGAAATTAAGGTATTATTAAACAGCGTGGACTCGCCTAGTCCAGACGCGAACCCGCATCCAAACCGTGATCCGACTCGGCGAGTTTGAGCTCCAACTCACCGAGTCTACTCACAAAATACCAAAAATACAATAATAATTAATACCTGGGAATTCGGGCTGTAACAATTCTCCCCCACTAGAACTAGACTTCGCCCTCAAAGTCTCGTTCTACAAATAACTCCGGATGCTGCTCGCGCATCTCACGCTCTGGCTCCCAAGTCATCTCGGACCCCTTCCGATGCTGCCACTGAACCAAAACCAAGGGTACCTCCTTGTTCCTCAGAACCTGTGACATCCCCTAATTTCTCGGCTAGAAAAGACCGATTTAATTTATGCTTTTTAAAATCAAATCAGAGAAATCTTTATAAAAGATGTTGCGGAGTTGGTCCCCAAAACAAAATATGATAAAAGTTTGTCAAAACCTTTCTTTAAGAAATATATCATTTCCTTTTATATCAAAACCTCGGGATGTCATGTTCCTATACAGATCAAAAGCATAAACAAGACATTATAAGCCTTACGACAATTATTTGTAACTACTGGCCTATAATCCAAAATTCACTCATCATCATCATCTGACTATGCTCAGGGTCCTCTACCTGTAATATAAACAGCTGAGTGGGTCAGGCTTGGAAGCCTGGTGAGCATATAGGGTTTTCAACCCACAATACATAAATTTATTTTGTTTAAACATCAATAAATCAACCTAACTATCCCAAACCCCATTATTTTATTTATTTCTTAAGGGTTTACCCTAAGAATCAACTATCACTTCTTCCAAAGATTCATCCTAAGGAATAGACACAAGGTCACCTCGTGACCGGGGTTTATACAACGGGCACTAATTCCATAGCTGCCAATATTTATTCAACATGTGCTAAGTCCATAGCTCTCATTTATCGATAGTATTATTTACAGGTGTTCTCTCCTGCAATACATGTCAATGGGTTTTAGAGTACAGCAAATGAACATATAGTTCAGTACACCTACAGGTTGCGGGTCTGCCAGTGTTCCATAGACTGTCTAGAATAGTCCATGGTTGTCATCCATACTCTGCTGAATGACGGGGGCCAAAAATTTGGGTAAGTGATTCTCTCAAATTTTCACCACTCACCCTCAACTCATGATCAACATTATCGATCATCTCCTTTATCCAACTCACCTTTCATCATACCCACTATTTCATCGACCTATGTTTTACCCAACATTTTTCGTAGATAAAAAGCATATACAGTTTAAAACTTGTATAAAACGTCAATTCAACAGCAACCTCAATTAAACAATTAATATATTTACACATAACACATATTTCAAGGTAGATACTTCATATCTATGTGTAAATTGAAAGTAACTAGACACTCACATGATTTAATGAAAACCGAGCAGCAATTCGTTTCCTAAAACGATCTTTTCTAATAAAACCGGGAGTTTTATTGAGAAAGCGGGTTCTGCGAAAGGTTGGGCTTCGAAACCGAAAAGATAAATTTTCCGGGCTTCACGGGCACTTCGTGGCGTATTCCGGGGCTTATAATCGATATTCGGGCTTCGGGGGATGATAATATGAAAGAAATATAGAGAAAGGGGCTAAAAATGACAAGTTTTCAAAATACCCCAGGGAGGTCTCGCACCCTTATATTTATAGGGTGGCGCTTCTGATCAGACGGCTGAGAAGGAAGTACACGTTGCTGATCCGAGGGCTCGCAGGCGAAGGCTCGCACATGGGCTGCTCGTGCGAAGGCTCGCTGGCAGTCTATGATTGGTCCGAGGCGTGTGTCCAATGCGCAGGTGGTCAGCAGGTGCGAGGGTCTCGGTGGCGCTCGCTGATTGGACCACGGAGTCATCTTACACGTGCGAGGCTCAGAGCTAGGTGCGAGCTTCGGATTGGTCAGCAGCCTCGGTTAGGACAGATGCTCGGTTCGGATTGGGTCTCCTTCTTGGTCGAATCAGAAGCCTATAAGCGGGTCGGATCACGTGGGTTGCATGCGAGGATCACGTGGCTACTGTTCATGTGAGGCTGACTCAGCAGACTTTGGTGACTCAGCAGGACACGTGGCACTTTTTCAGCGAGGGTGACGTGGCAACTCGTGACTATGCGAATTTTCTTGATTTTCGCACCAAAACTTCTAAAATCCATAACTTTCACATACGAGCTCTGTGTTTGATGTTATTTATATGCATGCGTAGCTAAAATTACGCTCTACAACTTCCGTTTAGACTTCATCGGCTAATTTTGAATTTAAATTTTATATTATTATTTTTAACAGACCGGGACAGGAAATCCGTTAAAAATTCATAACTTCTTCATCCGACGTCCGTTTTCGTCATACTTTTTACCGTTGTGATCCTAATGACGAGCCCTTCAATTCTTGTTTAGGTTGTGTTGGCTAAAAACCGCTCGATCTAAAATTCAAGTTTTTAGCTGTCTACTACTATGCTGAAACTTCGAAAAATCAAAACTTCCTCATACGAAGTCATATTTGGGCGTTCTTTTTTATCGAACTTCTCGGTTTAACGAATACTACGGCTTTCGTTTAGATTACCAAGGATAAAAAGTAGCTTATCAAAAACTCACTTTTTACAACACTCGGCACTGTGCTGGTTTTGTCGCGAAACTTCGACAGGTCATAACTTCTTCGCTATAACTCGGATTTCGGCATTCTTTATATCCCAGAAATCCTTGTTTCGACCACTACAACTTTATGTAAAGATATCGGGCTTATCTCACATTTTAATTTTAATGCTTATTTTTATTTTTAATTAATTACACCTTAATAATTAAGCATAAAACACATAATTCACATAAAATTCACATAATTTCGTTTCATTTCTTCTAAATGAAGTACAAGGGTTAACCTAGACCATTATGTAAATATTAATGCCTAGCCTAAAAACACGGGCGTTACAACTCTCTCCCCTTTAGGATGATTCCGTCCCCGGAATCATACAACGACAAACAACTACGGGTAGCGACTCACTATGTCACTTTCCATTTCCCAGGTGGGATCTGGCCCATTTATATAATTCCAATGTACAGGCACTAAATCGACTATCTTACGTTACAACTTCTTAGTCTTAAGGTTAACGATTGCCTCAAGTTCTCCAATTTACCTCTTGTTCTCATCCAACCTTAATTCAGAAATGGGAATTATGTCGGGCACACCTCCCGTGAACTTTTTCAAATAACACACATGAAAGGTGTTATGAATACTCTCTAGTTCTTCCGGTAATTCTAGCTTGTAAGCTTGATTCCGGATTCTCTGAAGAACTTTAAATGATCCAATAAACCTTGGACTCAACTTTCCCCTGCTACCAAATCTTATAAGTCCCTTCCACGACGAGACTTTAAGTGAAACCGAATCTCCAACTTCGAATGATATCGGTCATCTTTTCTTGTCAGCATAGCTCTTTTGAGCAGCTAACATCTTTTTCCCTAATCACTTACAACTTTTCAGCAATCTAATGGACTATTTCATGTCCCATAAACTGCTTTTTCTCAGCTTCCAGCCAACATGATGGCATCTGACACTTTTTCCCATGCAAAGCGTGATAAGGTACCATCTTGACACTTGAGTGGAAACTATTATTATAGGTGAATTCTACTAAAGGTAAGTTTTCATCCCAGATACCTTGAAAGTCTAGGGTACATGCTCTCAACATATCCTCCAATGTTTGAATCGTCCATTCGCTCTGACCATCGGTTTGTAGATGGTAAGCTGTATTCAAACACAACTTGGTACCCAATTTCCTTTTATAGACTCCTCCAAAACCTTGAGGTAAAACGGTTGTCACGATCGGATACAATCGTTAACCAAACACCGTCAAGCCTCACAATTTCCTTCACGTAAGAATTCGCAAGTTTATCCATAGACCATTTCTCTTTGGTTGCTATGAAATGCGCACTCTTAGTGAAGCGATCAACGTCCACCCAAATTATGTCGTGACCGTTCCTTGTTCTGGGCAGTTTAGTCACAAAATCCATGGTGATATCTTCCCATTTACCCATGGGTACGGGTAAAGGTTCTAAACTCCCATACGGTTTCTGATGTTGTGCCTTAACCCTAACACAAGTTACACACTCGGCCACATACTTAGCAACATCGAGCTTCATCGTCGGCCACCAATAATAGGGTTTTAGATCCCTATACATTTTCGTACTGCCGGGATGAATCGAGTACATGGTCTTGTGAGCTTCTTCCATCATAAAACCTCTTATTCCTCCCATCCTAGGTACCCAAATCCTATCTTTGAATACCTCCATTCCTTGACTGTTTGTACCAAACACCAACGTTTTACTCAAACGTTCCTCCTTTCGGTTATTTTTCTCTAAAGCTTCCTCTTGAGCTTTCTTTATACTTTCCACAATTGTCAAGACAACTTTAATTCTTAACGCTCTTGGCCCTTTTCTTTTCAAGACTTACCTTCCAACTGAGAGTATCAGCAACAACATTTGCTTTACCAGGGTGGTAATGTATCTCATAGTCGTAGTCCTTGAGTAATACTAGCCAACATCGTTGCCTGATGTTCAATTCCTTCCGATCAAAGAGATATTGGAGACTCTTATGATCAGTGAAAATTTTACACTTTGTGCCATAAAGATAATGCCTCCATATCTTTAGGGCGAATACTACCGCTGCCAACTCCAGCTCATGAGTGGGGTAGTTCTTTTTATGCTCTTTCAATTGCCTTGACGAATACGCTATCACCTTATCCCTTTGGGTCAGAACACATCCTAACCCAACTCCAGAGGCATTATTATAAACTGTGAAGTCATCAACTCCTTTAGGTAACGAAAGAATCGGTGCTTTACACAACTTCTTCTTTAACTTCTCAAAGCTTCCTATGCTTCTCATTCCAAGTATAGACAGCTCCTTTGTGGGTCAAAGCTGTCAATGGAATCGCGATCGAAGAAAAGCCTTGGATAATTCAGTAATAATATCCAGCTAATCCTAAAAAGCTTCAGATCTTTATAGGACCTTCAATTGTAACCTTCGAGTTACAAAATAATTCCTTATTGAGGACTCCTTCTTCTTCTTGGAATAAGTACTTTCCTTCATTTATTGTAACAGACCGATGGGTCATGTTCTAATGATCTCTCATTGTATACTGCACTACTTAGACTCAGATCTCCTTGGGACAATTTTCAGAAAAAACTACACCTTCCTTCATGTTCTAATGTGATACAATCACAGTTTCAACATGTATTATTCCTAAATATCAACTTCTTTAACAATGAGCGCGATACTTCTGTTGATCGCTTTAATCATCTTTTACTTCAATCTTCTGGCTTAAGTCAAATGCTACATCGAACTTGGTTCTCTGAACCACGTAACATACTCATCTTAGTCGGACTCGATTCAATATGACCTCTAAGGTCGGAATAACAATCATCTTCTTAGTCATTACCGAAACGATGGTAACAACAGATTACAACAAGACGGAATCAAATAATAGCTTCTTGGTAACCTTGTGACTTTCCCTGATCCAAGTGCGAGTCCTGTGCTTTCAGTAGTATAGATCTCTACTACTATTCACACCTACTCATACTCATCCCAAGTACTGTCTCGCAGTCCCCAAGTCCTAAAATCACAAAAAAATTTAACACATACAAATGTGTCCAATTAATCAAATAATTTTCCTAGACTCTACTAGGACTTCTTTCACGCGTATCTTCAATGATCAACTCTACTTCAACTTGGTTGGTGATGGAAATTCCAGATGATTGGGACAACTTCAAAAATTACACCAGCCATTCTATTCATCAAACGACAAAACCAGGGTTTATTTTATTTCCTTGAAACGATTACACAAAGGTTCAAGTTTACCCTATACTATGCCTCTCATAGGCTAAACTACTTGTTACTATTCACATTACTACTTCGTAACTTGCTCTTCGGGTATCAAGTCTTGACTTCTACTTCCTAGTGTGATTAATCGCTTCTTCAAGGATATCCTGAAATTCCTTTGGCGTTGATGGTGCAGTTGGCCTTGTTACTTCATTGTTCTTCTGACAATTCTTAGAAATATGGCCTTCTTCTTTACATCCGTAGCACACCTCCTTGGGAATCGTACACCTATTGGCATAATGCCCTATTTCTCCACACTTAAAGCACTTCACCTTCCCATCACAATTCCCAGAGTGTTTATTTTTGCACTTGCCGCACCATTTTCCTTTATCTCTTCTTTTGCCAAACTTTGTGGATATGTTGCTCTTTTCGGGCCTTGAAGACCCCTTAAATTTCCTCTTCTTGACAACGTCAACTTTGTTGGCGGTTGTGTCATTGATCATTTCCTCAATAGACTTAGCAACCCTAATAATTGCCTCAAGAACAGATGCCTGAAGTACTGGCACAATAAGTTCATCCTTACTTTGTTGAAGTAAACGTTTTGTTTCTTCCATCTGTTCACCTAACATCGTACGTACCATTGCCTGCACTCCAGTCAACGTGATTGACTCAGGCTGTGGATTATCACTTTCGAACCCACTTTGAGTACTCGGCATTTCGATCTATACACCAATCGTAGGTGAATTTAGATCCTCATTTTTGTTAGATGTTAAGTCTTCGAAACGTTTATATGTTAGTTCCAATATCATAGTCATACGTTTAGAATCCTACACACATAAGGTTTCCAGATCCGGTCGGCAACAGACCATAGATCCGAATAAATAATAGCATCATTATAGCTATAACACAAAACATTTAGCACATAAAAGCATTTTAGGCATCCTTCCTAAAATAAACTAGTGCTCGTGACTAAATTATGGTAGACACTCATTTCACAATCATCACTTAGCATTCTAAGTTCAAGTCTAGAAATTCTACAATTTCTTAGTTCGCTTAAACTAATGCTCTGATACCAACTGTGACATCCCCTAATTTGTCGGCTAGAAAAGACCGATTTAATTTATGCTTTTTAAAATCAAATCAGAGAAATCTTTATAAAAGATGTTGTGGAGTTGGTCCCAATAACAAAATATGATAAAAGTTTGTCAAAACCTTTCTTTAAGAAATATATCATTTCCTTTTATATCAAAACCTCGGGATGTCATGTTCCAATACAGATCAAAAGTATAAACAAGACATTATAAGCCTTACAACAATTATTTGTAACTACTGGCCTATAATCCAAAATTCACTCATCATCATCATCCGACTATGCTCGGGGTCCTCTACCTGTAATATAAACAGCTGAGTGGGTCAGGCTTGGAAGCCTGGTGAGCATATAGGGTTTTCAACCCACAATACATAAATTGATTATGTTTAAATATCAATCAATCAACCTAACTACCCCAAACCCCATTATTTTATTTATTTCTTAAGGGTTTACCCTAAGAATCAAGTATCACTTCTACCTAAGGATTCATCCTAAGGAATAGACACAATGTCACCTCGTGACTGGGGTTTATACAATGGGCACCAATTCCATAGCTGCCATAGTTTATTCAACATGTGCTAAGCCTATAGCTCTCATTTATCGACAATATTATTTACAGGTGTTCTCTCCTGCAATACATGTCAATGGGTTTTAGAGTACAGCAAGTGAACATATAGTTCATTACACCTACAGGTTGCAGGCCTGCCAGTGTTCCATAGACTGTCTAGAATAGTCCATGGTTGTCATCCATACTCTGCTGAATGACGGGGGCCAACAATTTGGGTAAGTGATTCTCTCAAATTTTCACCAGTCACCCTCAACTCATGATCAACATTATTGATCATCTCCTTTATCCAACTCACCTTTCATCATACCCACTATTTCATATACCCATGTTTTACCCAACATTTTTCGTAGATAAAAAGCATATACATTTTAAAACTTGTATAAAACGTCAATTCAACAGTCACCTCAATTAAACAATTAATATATTTACACATAACACGTATTTCAAGGTAAATACTTCATATCTATGTGTAAATTGAAAGTAACTACACACTAACATGATTTAATGAAAACCGGGCAGCAATTCATTTCCTAAAACGATCGTTTCTAATAAAACCGGGAGTTTTATTGAGAAACCGGGCTTTGCGAAAGGTCGGGCTTTGAAACCGAAAAGATAAATTTTCCGGGCTTCACGGGCACTTCGTGGCGTATTCCGGGGCTTATAATCGATACCGGGGCTTCGGGGGATGATAATATGAAAGAAATATGGAGAAAGGGGCTAAAAATGACAAGTTTTCAAAATACCCCCGGGAGGTCTCGCACCCTTCTATTTATATGGTGGAGCTTCTGATCGGATGGCTGATAAGGAAGTACATGTTGCAGATCCGAGGGCTCGCAGGCGAAGGCTCGCACATGGGCTGCTCGTGCGAAGGCTCGCTAGCAGTCTATGATTGGTCCGAGGCGTGTGTCCGATGCGCAGATGGTCAGCAGGTGCGAGGGTCTTGGTGGCACTCACTAATTGGACCGCGGAGTCGTCTTACACGTGTGAGGCTCGGAGCTAGGTGCGAGCTTCGGATTGGTCAGCAGCCTTGGTTAGGACAGATGCTCGGTTCGGATTGGGTCTCCTTCTTGGTCGAATCAAAAGCCTACACGCGGGTCGGATCACGTGGGTTGCATGCGAGGATCACGTGGCTACTGTTCATGCGAGGGTGACTCAGCAGACTTCGGTGACTCAGCAGGACACGTGGCACTTTTTCAGCGAGGGTGACGTGGCAACTCGTGACTATGCGAATTTTCTCGATTTTCGCGCCAAAATTTCTAAAATCCATAACTTTCGCATACGAGCTCCGTTTTTGACGTTCTTTATATGCACGCGTAGCTAAAATTATGCTCTACAACTTCCGTTTAGACTTTGTCGGCTAATTTTGAGTTTAAATTTTGTAATATTATTTTTAACAGACCGGGACAAGAAATCCGTTAAAAATTCATAACTTCTTCATCCGACGTCCGTTTTCGTCAGACTTTTTACCGTTGTGCTCCTAATGACGAGACCTTCAATTCTCATGTAGGTTGTGTTGGCTAAAAATCGCTCGATCTAAAATTCGAGTTTTTAGCGGTCTACTGCTATGCTGAAACTTCGAAAAATCATAACTTCCTTATACGAAGTCAGATTTGGGCGTTCTTTGTATCGAACTTCTCGGTTTAACAAATACTACGACTTTCATTTAGATTACCAAGGCTAAAAAGTAGCTTATCAAAAAGTCACTTTTTACGACACTCGGCATTGTGCCGGTTTTGTCGCGAAACTTCGACAGGTCATAACTTCTTCGTTATAACTCGGATTTTGGCATTCTTTATATCCCCGAAATCCTTGTTTCGACCACTACAACTTTATGTAAAGATATCGGGCTTATATCACACTTTAATTTTGACGCTTATTTTTATTTTTAATTAATTAAACCCTAATAATTAAGCATAAAACATATAATTCACATAAAATTCATATAATTCCTTTTCATTTCTTCTAAATGAGTTACAAGGGTTAACCTAGACCATTATGTCAATATTAATGCCTAGCCTAGAAACACGGCCGTTACAGAACCTTGATTTTCCGATCTCTGATTGCCACTGGTCTCTCAACATAATTCAGGCTTGCATCCACCTGTATATCCTCTAATGGAACCACTGCCGACTCATCGGCTATGCACTTCCGCAATTGCGACACATGGAAAGTGTCGTGAATCTGCCCCAACTCTGCTGGCAAATCCAAACGATAGGCTACCCTGCCTACCCTTGCAACCACCCGAAATGGACCAATATATCGGGGCCCTAACTTGCCCCTCTTCCTGAATCGAGTCACTCCTTTCCAAGGAGAGACCTTCAGGAGCACAAAGTCGCTGACCTGAAACTCAAGCTTGGACCGGCGTCTGTCCGCATAACTCTTCTGACGACTCTGAGCGGTCAACAACCTCTGTCTGACTTGCTGGATCTGCTCTGTCGTCTGAAGTATGATCTCGGTACTGCCCATAACACGTTGTCCGACCTCTCCCCAGCAGATGGTCGACACCTCCTCCCATACAACAGTTCAAAGGGCAGCATACCAATGCTCGGATGATGGTTGTTGTTATAAGAAAACTCTGCCAAGGGCAAGTACGTATCCCAACTCCCCCCAAAATCCAACACACATGCCCGGAGCATGTCCTCGAGCGTCTGAATCGTCCGCTCACTCTGTCCGTCCGTCTGGGGGTGATATGCGGTACTAAAATGCAGTCTAGTACCGAGCTCCTCATGACAATTCTTCCAGAATCTGGAAGTGAAACGTACATCCCGGTCTGAGACAATCGAGATCGGCACCCCATGCCGAGATACCACTTCCCTCACGAACATCTCTGCTAACTTCTCCGCGGAGGAGCTCTCACTAATAGCAACGAAGTGAGCGCTCCTCGTCAACCTGTCTACAATCACCCAAATTGCATCGACTCCCCTAGCAGTCCTTGGAAATTTGGTGATAAAATCCATGGTAATCCGTTCCCACTTCCATTCGGGAACCTCCAACGGTTGCAACTTACCATGCAGCCTCTGGTTCTCGGCCTTAACCCTACGGCAGGTTAAGCACCTCTCCACAAACCACGCAACATCCCTCTTCATACATGGCCACCAATACTCCCTCCTCAGATCCAGATACATCTTAGTGGCCCCAGGATGGATTGAGAATTTCGACCGATGAGCCTCCTCCATCAGAATGGTACGCGTCCCTCCCACAAATGGTACCCAAATCTGCCCCTGAAATGTCATAAGCCCCCGACCATCGGTAACGAACTCCGATACCAACCCTACCACTCGCTCCCTTTTCTGGTTCTCTGATCTCACGGCCTCACCCTGTGCTCCACGAATCGTGTCCAACACCGGAGCCATCACGGCCAAACACAAACATACACCTCGCAACGGGGCGCTCTCTGCCCTGCGACTCAGGGCGTCGGCTACCACATTAGCCTTGCCCGAATGATAAAGGATCTAACAACCATAATCCATAACCACATCTAACCACCTCCTCTGCCGCATATTTAGGTTGGGCTGATCCATCAAATACTTCAGGCTCTTATGGTCCGTGTATATCGTACACCGAGCCCCATACAGATAGTGACGCCAAATCTTTAGGGCGAACACCACTGCCCCCAACTCTAGATCATGGGTGGGATACCTCGACTCATGTGGCTTCAGTTGCCTCGATGCATATGCTATCACATGCCCTCTCTGCATTAGCACCACTCCCAACCCCAAGATCGATGCATCACAATATACCACAAAGTCCTCCATTCCCTCCGAGAGGGCTAACACCGGGGCCTCGCATAACCTTTGGTGAAGCGTCTCAAAGGAGGCCTGCTGCTTGCGGCCCTATGAAAAAGCAACACCCTTCCGGGTCAACCTGGTGAGTGGCACTGCGATCTTAGAGAAATCCTTGATAAATCTCCGATAATAACCGGCCAACCCTAGAAAACTCCTGATCTCGGAGGGTGACCTCGGCACCTCCCAACTCATCACCGCCTCAACTTTGGCCGGGTCGACCAATATCCCTTCCTGGTTAACGAGATGTCCCAGGAACTGGACCTCTCGCAACCAAAAATCACACTTGGAGAATTTGGCATAAAGCCTCTCCGATCTCAAAACTCCAAGGATCTCCCTCAAATGATCCTCATGCTGCTCTCTAGATCTTGAATATACCAAGATGTCGTTGATGAATGCAATCACTGACCGATCCAACATCGGCCAGCACACCCGGTTCATGAGATCCATGAACACTGCCGGGGCATTGGTGAGCCCGAAGGGCATCACCACAAACTCATAATGCCCATAACGTCCTGAACACTGTCTTCTGGATGTCCTCACCTCGCACCCTCACCTGATGATATCCAGACCTCAAATCGATCTTGGAGAACCAAGATGTTCCCTGCAACTGATCGAACAAATCGTCGATCCTTGGCAATGGGTAACGGTTCTTGACCGTCAGCTTGTTCAACTCCCGGTAATCAATGCACATCCGGTGTGAACCATCCTTCTTCTTGACAAACAGGATAGGCGCTCCCCACGACGAGCTGCTCGGCCGAATAAACCCCTTCCCCAGCAGCTCCTGAAGCTACAAGGACAACTCTTGTATCTCTGGAGGTGCAAGACGATAAGGCACCTTGGCGATAGGCGCGGCCCTCGGAACCAAATCGATACTGAACTCTACTTGCCTCATGAGAGGCACACCCGACAACTCCCCTAGAAAGACATCCGGGAACTCACGCACTATCGGAACCTCCTTCACTGACCTCGGCCTCTCGGAATCAACCCTCGTATTCGACACATACGCCACAAAACCCTTACATCCCTGCTGTAGACACTGCCTCACCCTAACGGCCGAACAAAATGCTGATCCATAACGTGTACCCTCGCCGTACACCGTAAGAACTCCCGCACTAGGGTCTCGTATGGTCACCAGCTGTCGCTCGCAGTCGATAACCGCACCAAAACTGCTCAACCAGTCCATGCCCACAATGACATAGACATCACCCATCGCAATAGGAACCAAGTCAATCGGGAACTCAACACCGAAAATCTCAAATACGCATCCGCGGATCACCTCCGTGGCATATATCGCCCTCTCGCCAGCTATGGAAACTCTCAAAGGTCAGCTCAGCACCTCGCGACTAACACTGATATGCTCACTAAAAGCCAAGGATACAAAAGACCGACTCGCACCCGAGTCAAATAACACCAAGGCAGGTACAGAATTCACAAGAAAAGTACCAGCCACGACATCGGACGCTGCGTGGACCTCCTCCGCGGTCAACTGAAAGGCTCTCGCTCGTGCCCTTGGCACCTCGGCCTTCACTGGCCGACTTTCGGTAGCTCTGATGGTGGCAGGGGCAGATCCCTGAGGTGCTCCCTGAGCTGATCCTTGCAACTGCGGACACTCCGCCTTCCGGTGTCTGGTCTGGTTGCAGTGAAAACACACTGCAAATCCCTTGGGGCAGTCCTTGGTCATATGCCCCTCCTTGTCACATTTGTAGCAAGATCTAGCTCTACATACTCCATCATGACCCTTGCCGCACTTTCCACAAGTTCGGCTCCTCTGGCTCCCAGATTTGGGATCAGCGTGCTTGACCCGCTTGGCTGCCAGCTGGGACTGTGCCGATCACCGATCCCTCCCCTAAGACTCCGCCTCCTCCCTAGCCGGAGTCTCTAGCTCAATCTCCCTCTTCGGGGCATTTTCCTGAAGCTTGGAAAATATCCAGTATGAGGAGTTCGCCACGAACTCCCGAATGTCTCGCCTCAAGACACTCAAATATCGGCTCATGCATGCCTGCTCAGTGGACACGTGCTCAACGCAGAACATCGCCCTCTCGTGGAACATCCTTGTAATCACCATAACAAACTCAGTACCCTGCTTGAGGGTCAGAAACTCCTGGGCCAAATGCTCCCTCTCCACCTGGGGAACGTACTCATCTCGGAACATGGCAGTGAACCTCTCCCAGGTCACTGCCGCAAGCTCAGCTGGCGAAAAGTGCGCTGTCACAAACTTCCACCAGTCCTTCGCTCCCAAACGAAGCTGCTTCAGCGTGAACCGAACTCTCAAATGCTCAGGAGATGAGCAAGTGAAGAAACACCCCTCTGTGTCAGAAATCCATCTCATAGCTGCCACCGGGTCCTGGGTCCCATCAAACTCTGGTGGTTTTGTGTTGCTGAACTCCTGGAATAGCAACGCATCACCACCCTGCGGCCTCGCAGCAGCAACAGCTGCGGTAGCCTCCGCAACAGCAGCCTCAGAAAGAGCAGCATAACGCTCGTCGAAAGTCTCAATCAGCGTGGTCTTAATAGACCTGAACATCTCTGGTATCTCTGCCCTGATGGCCGCAACCACCTCCTCGTGGATGATCTGACGGATCTCCTCATCACTAGTCCCACTGCCCTCTGGCATATGACGTGTCCTCACCACGATCAACCTCTGAAACACAGCATACGATAAATTAGAATCCATTCGATCATACTCACACTTGACAACTCTTTCCTCCTTGATCCTTGGCATTCCGAAGGTTCTTATTTGAACTGTACACCGCTCCGGTGCCTTCAGTAGTACGGGCCCAATACTACTGTCCGCACCGTTTCAGTATACACCCCAAATCCTCCTCTTCGGATTCCAAGTTCCATGTACTGTATCGCTCTCTAACAGATCTCTCATAAGCTCCTCGCTGCTACCTATTCACTCTCAAGCATCTCATAGCAGCTCACTTTCCCCTAGGCTAAGGCATCACAAATCAGGGCACTCTAGTCCTAATAGGAATACCTAGCCTACTCTAGCAAGAGAATACATCATAGTAATCTCATAAACATATAATATAAGGGTATTTTGGGAAATCACTATTCGGGCGCTGACTGATCGTACACACGTTTCTGCTCTGAGTTTCTCTAAAAATCTTTTACTTATTTTATAAAATTGGGTTCTCTTTTGAAAATACTTTCCAAATCCTCAGTTTGAGTTCAAATACCCCCGAAGGTGTACCCGAATCCCTCAAACCAAGGCTCTGATACCAACTTGTAACGTCATAATTTCAAAACAAATTTTCAAATTTTATAAAAACATAATTCACTTAATATTCATAAAAACACTCATGTTTGAAATTCAATCCAAGTCATACAAAAATCCCAAGATCTCATAATCATAAAATCCCGTGCGTGTGTACTGATCAAGCCGGCGCCTTCCCGCGGTCGTCACTAGCACCTGAAACAAATAACACCAAATAATGTAAGCACAAAGCTTAGTGAGTTCGCCACAATACCACATATAACTCATATTAGCCACTCGAGGCTATAACTCTATGGGTCCGTGCACCCAAACTCTGTGAACCCTCAGGTTCTAACTCTGTAAACTTGCACATCATAAATCACATAGAAATAATGCAGTACAACACATAACATACATTGCATACAAATACTCTGTCACATAACTCTGATTACCTACTCAAGGTAAAGTATAGTGAGAAGACTCACCTCGTGTATCTCGATAAATCGCAAATCCCTGAATCACTCGTGCTCGATCCTTCGAGCTATAATCCTCCTATATACAACACATATCTCTAATTAACACTTCCAAGACTAAGGTTGAGTAACCCTACTAAGTCATCACTGGTCAACTCTGGTCAACGGTCAACGGTCAACTTTGATCGGACTCGACGAGTGCATTAGAGCGACTCGACGAGTCTATATGTGCTCACTGACTCCCTAGGATCCTCTCTTGATGCGTCGAGTACTTCCCTGAATCGATGAGTTCTACTTGGCATGAATCGTGGGGCCACCACGACTCAACTCGCCGAGTCTCAAGAACAACTCGGTGAGTTCAGCTTGACTCAGTCCACCCGGAAACCCTCTCTGACTCTCCCTGACTCACTGAGTTAACCCCTTAACTCGGCAAGACCACTCGCTGAGTGGTTATGGACAATCTTCATGCTACTCGCCGAGTCTGTTCTTCGGACTCGGCGAGTCTATACCATGCATACACTCAAACTCACTCCTGAGGTCAGATCCGTTCCAATAACTCCTAGATCCAATCCTTCCAAGCACATACATCACGTAAAGTTACAATCTTGGTGCTCATGCAAAGGCCCAAAGGCCTTATTTGATGATATGGTCTCTAGAAAGCTATTCTAAGCTCATGGCCTCCATTAACACTCATAAAGCTTGAGGGAAAAGGGTCTTTGGATCCCTTTGGGTCCAGATGTAGAGCACCAACACAAGAATAGGCCAATTACTCCCATGGATCATTCCACAAAGAAACCCTAACTCTAAGATTCACATCAAGGAGTGAGAAAGGAACGAATGGTTACCTCAAATGAATTCTCTGAGCTCAGAAATCACTGGATTAGCACCTTCATTGGTCTCCTCTTGCCTTGATCCTCTTCTATGTGCAAAAACACCCACAAATAGTCAAGGATCTTCCTCTTCTCTCTCACAAAATGTGACGTCCGTGTTTCTAGGCTAGTCATTAATATTGACATAATGGTCTAGGTTAACCCTTGTAACTCATTTAGAAGAAATGAAAAGGAATTATGTGAATTTTATGTGAATTATGTGTTTATGCTTAATTATTAGGGTTTAATTAATTAAAAATAAAAATAAGCATCAAAATTAAAGTGTGAGATAAGCCCGATATCTTTACATAAATTTGTAGTGGTTGAAACAAGGATTTCGGGGATATAAAGAATGCCGAAATCCGAGTTATAACGAAGAAGTTATGAGCTGTCGAAGTTTCGCGACAAAACCGGCACAGTGCCGAGTGTTGTAAAAAGTGAGTTTTTGATAAGCTACTTTTTAGCCTTGGTAATCTAAACGAAAGTCGTAGTATTCGTTAAACCGAGAAGTTCAATAAAAAGAACGCCCAAATCTGACTTCGTATGAGGAAGTTATGATTTTTCGAAGTTTCAGGGTAGCAGTAGACAGCTAAAAACTCGAATTTTAGATCGAGCGATTTTTAGCCAACTCAACCTAAATGAGAATTGAAGGTCTCGTCATTAGGAGCACAACGGTAAAAAGTCTGACAAAAACGGACGTCAGATGAAAAAGTTATGAAGTTTTAACGGATTTCCTGTCCCGGTCTGATAAAAATAATAATATAAAATTTAAAATCAAAATTAGCCGACGAAGTCTAAACAGAAGTTGTAGAGCGTAATTTTAGCTACGCGTGCATATAAAGAACATCAAAAACGAAGCTCGTATGCAAAGGTTATGGATTCTAGAAATTTTGGCGCGAAAATCTAGAAAATTCGCATAGTCACGAGTTGCCACGTCACCCTCGCTGAAAAAGTGCCACGTGTCCTTCTGAGTCATCGAAGTCTGCTGAGTCACCCTTGCATGAACAGTAGCCACGTGATCCTCGCATGCAACCCACGTGATCCGACCCGCGTGTAGGCTTTTGATTCGACCAAGAAGGAGACCCAATCCGAACCCAGCATCTGTCCTAACCGAGGCTGCTGACCAATCCGAAGCTCGCACCTAGCTCCGAGCCTCGCGCGTGTAAGATGACTCCACGGTCCAATCAGGGAGTGCCACCGAGACCCTCGCACCTGCTGACTACCTGCGCATCGGACACACGCCTCGGACCAATCATAGACTGCCAGCGAGCCTTCGCACGAGCAGCCCATGTGCGAGCCGTCGGATCTGCAACGTGTATTTCCTTCTCAGCCATCCGATCAGAAGCTCCACCCTATAAATAGAAGGGTGCGAGACCTCCCGGGGGTATTTTGAAAACTTGTCATTTTTAGCCCCTTTCTCCATATTTCTTTCATATTATCATCCCCCGAAGCCCCGGTATCGATTATAAGCCCCGGAATACGCCACGAAGTGCCCGTGAAGCCAGGAAAATTTATCTTTTCGGTTTCGAAGCCCGACCTTTCGCAAAGCCCGGTTTCTCAATAAAACTCTCGGTTTTATAAGAAACGATCGTTTTAGGAAATGAATTGCTGCCCGATTTTCATTAAATCATGTGAGTGTGTAGTTACTTTCAATTTACACATAGATATGAAGTATTTACCTTGAAATACGTGCTATGTGTAAATCATGTGAGTGTGTAGTTACTTTCATTAAATCATGTGAGTGTGTAGTTACTTTCATTAAATCATGTGAGTGTGTAGTTACTTTCATTAAATCATGTGAGTGTGTAGTTACTTTCAATTTACACATAGATATGAAGTATTTACCTTGAAATATGTGTTATGTGTAAATATATTAATTGTTTAATTGAGGTGGCTGTTGAATTGACGTTTTATACAAGTTTTAAACTGTATATGCTTTTTATCTACGAAAAATGTTGGGTAAAACATAGGTCGATGAAATAGTGGGTATGATGAAAGGTGAGTTGGATAAAGGAGATGATCAATAATGTTGATCATGAGTTGAGGGTGAGTGGTGAAAATTTGAGAGAATCACTTACCCAAATTGTTGGCGCCCATCATTCAGCAGGGTATGGATGACAACCATGGACTATTCTAGACAGTCTATGGAACACTGGCAGGCCCGCAACATGTAGGTGTAATGAACTATATGTTCATTTGCTGTACTCTAAAACCCATTGACATGTATTGCAGGAGAGAACACCTGTAAATAATACTATCGATAAATGAGAGCTATGGACTTAGCACATGTTGAATAAACTTTGGCAGCTATGGAATTAGTGCCCGTTGTATAAACCCCGGTCACGAGGTGACCTTGTGTCTATTCCTTAGGAGGAATCCTTAAGAAGAAGTGATAGTTGATTCTTAGGGTAAACCCTTAAGAAATAAATAAAATAATGGGGTTTAGGGTAGTTAGGTTGATTTATTGATGTTTAAACATAATAAATTTATGTATTGTGGGTTGAAAACCATATATGCTCGCTAGCCTTCCAAGCCTGACCCACTCAGCTGTTTATATTACAGGTAGAGGACCCCGAGCATGGTCGGATGATGATGATGAGTGAATTTTGGATTATAGGCCAGTAGTTACAAATAATTGTTGTAAGGCTTATAATGTCTTGTTTATACTTTTGATCTGTATTGGAACATGACATCCCGAGGTTTTGATATAAAAGGAAATGATATATTTCTTAAAGAAAGGTTTTGACAAACTTTTATCATATTTTGTTTTGGGGACCAACTCCGCAACATCTTTTATAAAGATTTCTCTGATTTGATTTTAAAAAGCATAAATTAAATCGGTCTTTTCTAGTCGAGAAATTAGGGGATGTCACACAAAAAGCTCAAAGACTATTTAGGGTTCTCTCTGGGGTTGGTGGCCGCAAATGACGGCCATAAGCCCCTTTAAATAGGTCTCATACCCTGGAATTTAGGGTTTCATTAAACAGCATGGACTCGCCGAGTCCACTCCTTGGACTCGCTGAGTCCAGACGCGAACCCGCGTCCAAACCGCGATCCTACTCGACGAGTTTGAGCTCCAACTCGCCGAGTCTCCTCACAAAATACCAAAAATACTATAATAAATAATACCTGGGAATCCAGGCTGTTACCACCGGGGCTCCCCAGGGTGAGGAACTCGGTCTGATGAATCCTTTGCTAAGCAGCTCATTGAGCTGGCTGGACAACTCTTGCATTTCTGCTGGCACTTGGCAATATGGGAACTTAGCTACAGGGGTAGCTCCGAGGATTAAGTTGATGCGAAAGTCGACTTGGCCCTCAGGAGGAATTCCCATAAGCTCTTCGAGAAAGACATTAGGAAAGTTGCAGACTTCGGGGATTCTCTCGATGGATTTAACCTCATGTTTCTCATTTACAACATGGGCTAGGAATGCACGACACTCCTTTCGCAAAAGATTTTGGGCTTTGATGCTCGAAATAATGCAAAGGTTTGAACTGAGTTTATCACCATAGATAATGAGTGATTCTCCTGAGGGAGGATTGAAACTGATAGCTTTTTCGAAACAAAGGATATCATCATGATTAGGGCTCAACCAATCCATGCCAATGATGACATCGAATCTCTTTATGGAAACTAGCATAAGGTCGATGGGAAAGGAATGATCGTTTAGGGTAAGGGTACATCCATGGAATATATCGTTAGTGCTCTCTTTCTCACTATTAGCCATTTCGACGGTAAATGTTTCAGTTAAAGATTGAGGTTTATGTTTGAGAAGATGTTTGAATGCATGACTGACAAAACTTCTCTGCGCACCAGAAGGAGGAACGTACCCATGACAATGGTAGGATCAACAATTTCCTCCTCTAGCCCCATCGCTAGAACTCTCCCATTGTTTCCAGTTGTTGCTGCCTTGGGGTAATTTCTCTTGTAGTGCCCGACCTTGCCACAACCATAGCAGGCCTGACCGACACCTGCTCCAGATGCCTGATTGGTTGGTTGGGCTAGTGTTCTATAGTTTCGAGCAATGTGACCTTTCTTGCCATAGTTGTTGCATAGCATATCACGACATGGGCCAGGAATATGGTGATCATAACTACACTTGCTGCACCAAGGGAGGGTACCAGTATATCCATTGGTAGTACGTACCCGTGACAATGGTAGGATTAACAACTGCCTCCTCTAGCCCCATCGCTAGAACTATCCCATTGTTTCCAGTTGTTACTGCCTTGGGGCAATTTCCCTTGTAGTGCCCGACCTTGCCACAACCATATCAGGCCTGACCGACACCTGCTCCAGATGCCTGATTGGTTGGTTGGGATGGTGTTCTATAGTTTCGAGCAATGTGACCCTTCTTGCCATTGTTGTTGCATAGCCTATCACGACATGGTCCAGGAATACGGTGATGATAACTACACTTGCTGCACCAAGGGAGGGTACCAGTATATCCACTGGTAGGTGCTTGAGTTGCAGGAGTAGTAGCAGGAGTAGTGGCAGCGTGGACTGCCACGGTATGTTGTTTCTTGGAAGTCTCCTGTGAAAACTGGCCCTTTCGCTGCTTCCAAAATTTTCTTTTCTTGCTACTTTCTTTCACTTCTTTGGGAGTGGCTGTTAGTTTATCCAGATCAACCCCGTGATCTGTGAGAGTCTGCACCAAGCACTTGGCGCTATCAAAAGTGTTTGGCCTGGCAGCCAAGACATTCCCTTGAGTTGGGGGCGTCAATCCCCAAATGTATCTCTTTATCTTCTTGCTTTCCGGGGTGACCATTCTTAGGCAAAGAAGTGCTAGGTCTTCAAACCTAGAAGTGTAGGCAGCAATATCGGAACCCCTCATCTTTAGGTTCCAGAGTTCGTGCTCCAGTTTTTGCATTTCTCCCCGCGGGTAGTACTCAACAAGCATGAGCTCTTTCAAGCTCTCCCAACCCATAGCATTTGCAAGCAGCGAATTTCACCTTGTTAGCTTCAGAGCAAGAACAAATCTCAAAGATAGACTCGATCTTCTCGAACAATCGATTCAAGGCAATAAAACCTGCATTGTCGTTGAATGGTGTAGGTTTCGCATTCATGAAGTCTTTATAGGAACACTCCTTCTGGTGTCCCTGACCACCTTCCTGATTTTGGGGATGGATACCACCTCCTGGCCCGCCAGAGCCGCCAGGGTTCATCTGCGACATTGCGGCAGCCACAACAAAAGTAACGGTTGCCTGAAACATAACGGGATCAAACTGAAGAGGTGGTGGTGGAGTATTGTTGTTCTTTGAGATAGGTCTTTTCTTTGGAGGCATCTCGTTCTAAAATGATCAGGAAGGAGAGGATGGTAAGTCCACTGAATTGAATCAAGAGATATGAAACAAGATGTATCTCTATATGATAGATAAAGTGTTCTACTAAGTGATAAGCAGGAAGGAGTTACTAAAGCAAGTAAACTATTGCTAGGAAAGAATGAGTAGCAACACTTGGAATGAATTTCTACAATGTATCCTACTTTGAATAAAATACTCCTATAGTATTTTATATTGAAGGTTTCGTTTTATCAATTTCTTTTGGTAGGAATACTTGGTAAGTTTTAGGCCTGTTGCAACACCACGGTCACTCCCAAGCACATGTTGGTCATGTCTCGAATGAATATAGTTGATCAGGCTATATTGACCCTAGACATGATTACAAAACTACCCAAGCTTAACCACAGTGTTCAAAACCCAAATACTTTTGTTTGGTTCTTTTCACGATACGGTTTCTGGTATGTAGGTATACTTTTATACTTGGAGTAAAAATACTTATATTTTTAAAGTATACTTCTAGTTCGGATCACTTCGTCCCCTTAGTGTTTATAATTGTATACCATGTAAGTTTCGGTATACTTAGTTCACTATAAATAATCGCTCTGATACTAATCTGTCACACCCTCGAATCGTCAGAAAAACAATGGCGGAAACGTTCGGGGGCGGCGATGCCACACGTAGTATCACAACAATCGTATCATAGCAATCAAAGTAAACACAACCATTACATTACAACATGAATATTTACATCTGCTTGAAAACATAGTTTGTACATAACATTATATAAGCGAAGATAAAGATGAGACTCCAAAAATGCTCCATCTTCTCCAAAACCTGGCTAGATACCTGTCTATCGTTGTCCTAAGATACAAGCGGTTTTGAAAACGTATCAGCATAAAGCTGGTGAGTTCATAAGCATGTTTTTGTATTGAAAACTAGTCAATGAATTTGTATATATGCTTTCTTTACATTATAAGTAAATATCGTTTGCATCGAAAACCGTTGTTACCATGTTCTGAAATATGTACGCATTTTTACTAAGAAAATCCAATATTTACTAACATGTTTGTTGTTTTCTGTATGAAAGGTACGTTCTGTTTGAAAACCCTGGCTACCACTAGTTTTTAATGTATGATCATTTAGAAACCGTGGTTACCACCAACATGTATAGTAGTTTTGTTTCTTAAAATAAAACCAAAGATTGTGTCCCTGGAATAACCTCTAGTAAGTAGATAAGTAGTTTTATTACTTAAAATAAAACTATAGAAGAAAGAAATCTCGTAAACAATGATTAGTTTATACTTATTGTGAGTCGTATAACCATACCAATTTGACCTATAACCTCCTTGACGTTCTTCAGGCGTCGTACGATTACAAAATTTGTCACCCCAGGCGTGCCCACCTAACTGTTGCTAACAGTTCATGTGTGGGATTGTCGGTCCCGAATAGATCTATTCACAAATTCCACGCTCTCCCTCTAGGAGACTCTGATTATACTACCGGTGAGGATTTATTGGTACCCCGAGGGGCAAAAACAAAGACAGTCACACAATCCTGGATTAACTAGTTTACATGTTGTTTGGTTGTTCTCAAGTTCGAAATCGTTTGTATCGGTGTAGAGTATAAATAATTATACATAAAATAATTATTTAGCATGATACTCTAGTTTTGTATTCGTAGTAATGGATAAACTAAATCTGACATAGTTTATATATTTGAATCTCTACTGATATTGAAATCCCAAACTATACCCATTATAATTTGAATGTTTAGTCATGTTCATGTACTGTTTTGAAAACTATGCAATTATAATTAGAAAGCATCTCTTATGCTCCTCGTAATACAAAAGGGACAAATGTATCTAAATGTTTGATAGAAAACAGTCGCAACTGAATCAATTTTTAAGTTATGAACTCACAATTTCTCGTAGGATTCCGAATGTTCGATAGGTTATGAGCGTCGAGTGTCAACTGATGTTTTGTACGCGTGTGGGCCCTATTAACATATATTGCCCAGATATGTATTAGATCGAATATTCCATGACTAATCATAATGGAAAACCACCCTAAAGGATTGGAATCACTAGAACTAAGTGTTCTATGTCCCATACTTAGTGATCTTTACAAGTTTAAGGCTAAATATGAGCATTAGAGTGGGTGTATAGCCCTAAAGGTGAGTATGAGGCCAGGGTGTGCGGCCAGACTATGTGTACGTCTGCACACAAGAGTGTGTGGCCGTACAGAGTGTATGTGTAGCCGTACACAAGAGTGTGCGGCCGTACACTCCTCGTTTGAGCCCAAAATGTTGATTTTTGAGGTGTTACAAGTTCCAAACCAAGTCTAATTTCGAATATAGGGGCCAAACTCTCACTTTGGAGGGTATTTGAGTGTGTGCGGCCACCTTTTGAAGGTGTGCGACCGCACTCCTTCAAAGGATGAAGAACACGAAGAACATGCATAGTTTTAGACCTAGATTTAGGTATTTTACCTGTATAAGAAGCTAGATGATGGTGTTAATCACGTTTTTGAGGTCCTTAGAGTGTTCTTGGATAAGATTTTTAGAGAGAGAAAGTAGTGTGCAGCCAAAGAAGAAAAAGTGAATGAAAGGGGGTCCTCTCCTCTATATAGAGTCGAGTGTGTGTCTGGGGGTGTGTGTGCGGCTGGTTGGCTGCACACTCGGGTGTGCGGCCGTACACAACTACTTTGGTGTGATTGGCTCGATTTTGTGATGCTACACACTTTCTAATCTTCCTTAAGACTCATTTCTAGGTTATACTAAGTCTAAAGCACTCATATGGACCCATAATTTCGCTAAAAGATGATAAATTCGAGTTTAATATTGATTAACGGATCAATTTTACAGGGTGAAAGTTTCAGGTGGTCACACTATAAGTTGGTGAAAATATAGATCATCATGTATAATAGAAATGCGAAAAAAATGAAGCAAAAAAAATGAGGTTTGGTGCTCAAAAAATCGAAAATAAGAAAATTTTGTAGCTTATCGGTAGCTAATTAGCTACAGATTAGCTACGGAGTTCTAACAAAGTGTGTATTCCGTAGTGAATCCGTAGCTAGTTACCTACATATTAGCTACTGGATATGCTTTCCGTTAGAATTCTGTAGCTAATTAGCTACGGATTAGCTATAAATTTTTCTTATTTTTGATTTTTTGGGCACCAAACTTCATTTTGTTTCACACCTCTATTATACATGATTATCTAAATTTTCACCAACTTATTATTTATAAAGTCATGTGCACCTTCGGAATCAAGTATTAATTTCACGGTTTAACATTGTAATGTCTATACTTTTCATCGACTTGTGATGGGTGATGTTTGTATATGTATATTTATTTATATACACGAATGAGTTGCGGTATATATATATATATATATATATATATATATATATATATATATGTATGTATGTATGTATGTATGTATACGTGTTTGTTAGTATTTTGTATGTGAATGTATTAATAAAACTTATAATATTAAACCATTAAACGAATAATGGATCATGTAGGTGCATAGTACCTTACGGACGATATTAATAGTTATACGTTGGTGAATATATGGATAATCATGTATAATACAGGTATGGAAAAAATGAAGCGGAAACAACGACGTTTGTGCCCGAAAAATCGAAAATAAAAAAATCTATAGCTAATAAACTACGGATTATTCTTATTTTCGATTTTTCAGGCATCAAACATCGTTTTTTACGCTTCGTTTTTCTGCACCTCTATTATACATGATTATCTATATTTTCACAATCTTATAGATATTAATATCCTTCATAAAGTCATGTGCACCTTCGGGATCCATTACCCGTTTTATGGTTTAACATCTTAATGCCTATAATAATAATAATAATAATAATAATATGTAAAAGACTATCAAAAAAAGTTTTAATACTCGAATAATACTAAGAATAACAACAACTAGATATGTTGCCCATGCTCCGCATGGGCCATGTGCGTCTAATTTGAATATCGTTTTTGTTTATAGATTAATATACATTGTTGTTAATTGTTTTATTTGACTTTGGTGAGGGTAGGAAAAACCAAAAAAATTAAATATGATGATCAATATAGAAAAATTATAGCAAAAGAAGCAAATGACAGATGTAGAAAGTGCAAGGGTGAAAAACCCGGGTTTTGCCCTATACCGTTTTTTATGAAAATATGTAAATTTTTTTACTTTAATAACGAAAAGTGTCAAAATGGCTAAAGAATTAAAGGGGTAGAATTAGCAAGTTTTTAGAAAAGGGACCAAAGCTGTTAAACTGTTAAAGTTTTGTGGCCAAACTCTGCATGGGTCGTGTTCGCTTGATTTCAATGTCGTTTTTGTATATAGATTGATAGACGTTCTTGTTAACTGACTTTGGTGAGGGTAAGAAAGAACAAAAAAAAATTAAATATGATGACCAATATAGAAAAATTATAGCAAAAAAAGAAAATGACAGACGTAGAAAACACAAGGGTGAAAAACCCGATCTTTGCCTCAGACAGTTTTTTTATGAAAACATGTAAATGTTTTGACTGCAAGGACCAAAAGTGTCTAAATTGCTACAGAATTAAAGGGGTAGGAATTAGCAACTTTTTAGCAAAAGGACCAAAGTTGTCAAACCGTTAAAGTTTTGTGGCCAACTTTAAATATTAAAATATTCCTAAGAAATTTAAAAATTTTGATTGCAAGAACCAAAAGTGTCAAAATAACTAAAGAATAAGGGCCAAAATTAACAAAAACCATCCAAATTAGTATTCATAATTTAGGAGATTTTTAATATATATATATATATATATATATATATATATATATATTTATTAAAAATAATAATAATAATAATAGAAATAATAATAATAATAATAATAATAATAATAATAGCGGAAATGGAAGTGGTTAAAAGTAATACCAGAGAAAGTTACCATGGATGTGATATTTTTAGCCAAGTGGTAGCGTCGTCTGTTATGTTTGAAATGTACCCAAGTTCGAATCCTAGCACCATTTTTTTCCTTTTACCACTTTAGGGTTTCAAATTTTTTTATCCGCCTCCGCCTCCATTTTAGCGGCTCTCCTTCAACAAAATTTTTTAATCTCACTTCCGTCTTTCTCCTTCATTCGTTTTTCTTATTCTCTTTAACTCACACCTCCCGCTCACGCACTCGCACTTCCCACCTCCGACTACGTCAAAGTTACTTCTTTCCGCCACCGCTGACAACGGTGTACATCGAGTTCGCTGTCGTCTTCTTACCGGAGTTACTTCTCTCTGCCACTGCCGGAGTTCAGTCTTTCTTGCTATTATCATCGCTTCGTCCTCACCGTATCTGCTTGTCATCGCCGTCATCTGCTAGCCATCCCCATCGTCTTCGACTGTCACACACAAAACTAAGTTAAAGATCTGAAATAGTTTTTGATAGTTGGAGTCGACAATTGCTCTCAAACACTATTCCCTAATAGTTTAACACGCTCCATAGAAACCGCGCATCTACTCCATATGGCAGTACAGCCCTGGCCTCCCATCTCCGGGTCTCCTATTCGTCACCATCTCTGGTTGTCGTTGATGATGTTGATAGCGATTCCGGGGATGTGGAGGCTGGGATAACACGAAGTAACAACCCAATCATTCTGATTTTCAGCTTGTGGACACAAGATGTGAAGGTAATTTCTATAAGTATTTCTTGTATCCCAATTTGACACTTATTAGTTCTAAATTTGTAGAAAATAGCTGCCTTTAATACACCATCTTAATTCTTGAGGTAACAATCGTTTTCCCTTGTTTCGTTGTTCTAATGCTTTCACGATTATCAATAAAATATATTGATTGCTTTCTTGAAGTTTGAATATCTATACTCATGTTTTCCACATGCATGTGTTTTGTCCTCTTTTAATGTCATAATACTACTTAAAATTTCAGATCAATGTATCCCCTATTTCTTGTTCACTTTTTTTATATACACTAATTCTTTAACTTCAAAATTGTACTTAGATTTTGATTATATCTTGTTAATCTATATATTATTAGCCCGCTTGTTGATGGGCCCTTTTGTCTTTAGCCTATTAGGGTTTTTGTCTAGCTAGTATTTATATCTGCTTTATTCTTTGTAGTCTTTATACTTTTCTTTGAGAACCCTTGTAATTTCTCTTTGATAGGGTTACTGTAGTATGCCATTTTCGTTTATTGTCACTGGTATTCGTTTTTTTGATGTGTTGATTCGTTATTACTGTCGATTTGTTGCTACTGTTGATCCGTTACTGTTGTTGGTTCGTTGCTGTTGTTGGTTCGTAATTGCTATTGATTCGTTATTCAAGTGATTCCTTCTGCTAGTTTGTTACTCCTTTCATTCTCAGATTGTTATATTGTCATTGTGGTTATTCATTCACTATCAACATGACTGGAAAGGATGATTCCCTTCAGTCAATCAGTACTCGTTTGGATGGAAAGAATTATATGTATTGGAGTTACGTTATGAAGAACTTCCTTCATGGGAAAAATATGTGGGGCTATGTCACGGGGACTAAAGCCAAACCCTCAGTGCCTCAAACTGAGAATTTTGATATGTTGCTTGATGCTTGAGAGACTGATAACTCCAAGGTTATTACTTGGATCAATAACTCTGTTACTCAGTCCATTGGTATGCAGTTGGCTAAGTATGACACAACAAAGGAAGTTTGGAATCACTTGGAGAGATTGTATACTCAGTCCAATTTTGCTAAACAATACCAGTTGGAATATGATATTCGTGCCCTTCAACAGAATGACCAGAGCATTCAAGATTTCTATGATGTTATGTCTGATCTTTGGGATCAATTGGCTCTTACTAAATCTAAAGAGTTAAAAGATTTTGAGCCTTACATCGCTAAGAGGGAAGAACAATGCTTGGTTCAGTTCTTGATGGCCTTGCATTCTGATTTTGAAGGTCTTCGTGGAACGATTCTTCATCGCTCTCCTCTTCCTTCAGTTGATATAGTTCTCAATGAGTTAATTGTAGAAGAGACTCGTATCAAGTCTCATGCAGATAAAGGGTTTAAAGCAACCTCTATTTCTAATCCCGCTCTTACTGTGCTTGTTGTCTCCTCCAGTCAGTCTTGACAAACTTCAAGATTTGCTTATGATGAGTGTGCATTCTGCAAACAGAAGAATCATTGGAAAGCTCAGTGTCCATTGTTAGTCGACAAGGGTAAATCTGGTCAACCTCAGTCAGGGCAACAAAATACGTCTGGTCTATAGAAGTTTCAGTCGCGTTCCTCTGGTACTCCTCCATGGACCCCTCATCCTCCATAGTTTGCTGCCACTGCTGTTCCACCAGTTGACACAGAATCTGTTGGACATATGCCACCATCTACATTGGATCCCAAGGTGTTTGAGAGCTTTAGACATTATTTGGCTTCTAATCCCACTACCATGTTTGCATCTATGTCTCATTCTGGTACTTCAGGTATTCCCTCATCTTTGTGGATTTTAGATTCTGGTGCAACCCATCATATGACTCCTCATTTGTCATCATTTACTTCTTTGTTGGAAATGTCATCTATTTATGTTAAGTCTGCTAGTGATACATCTATGCTAGTTGTGGGTGTTGGGTCTGTCTCTGTTTCTCATATCACTCTTCCTGATGTTTATTACATTCCCAAACTTACTTTGAGCCTTTCCTCAGTCAGTCAGTTATGCAAGTCTGGTAACTGGGTGTTCTTTTCTGATTCCGTCTATGTTATACAGGATCAACACACCAGAAGGTGATTGGGATCGGCCGTAGGGTGGGGGAACTATATGTCTTGGAGGTCCTCAAAGTATCTGTTGTTGCTGCTTCCAGCATTGATTTATCTTCTTTTCGTTTGAGTCCTTTGTCGTCTAAGTTGTATCTATGGCATTCTCGTTTGAGACATGTGTCTGTATCACGTTTAAATTTCTTAGCATCTAGTGGTTTTTTGGGTCATTTAAACTCTTGTGATATTTCTAATTGTAGTGGTTGCAAACTAGCAAAATTTTCTGCTTTACCCTTCAATAAAAGTATGTCTTGTTCTACTGCTCCTTTTGATATTATTCATTCTGATGTGTAGGGTCCTACACCAGTATCCACAAAGGGTGGGTCAACCTATTATGTATCTTTTATAGATGTTTATACTCGATATACACGGGTTTATCTAATGAAACGCAGATCTAATTTCTTTGATATTTACAGCAATTTTAGAGCTCTTGTTAAAACTCAACATTTGGCTGTGATTAAGTGCTTCAGGTGTGACTTAGGAGTGAATATACCTCTAATGATTTCACTCAGTTACTTGCTTCTGATGGTACCATACACCAGTATTCGTGTACTGGCACTCCTCAGCAAAACGGTGTAGCAGAACGAAAACATCGTCATATTGTTGAGACTTCCCGCTCATTGCTCCTGTTTGCGTAGGTCCCTAGTGCCTTTTGGGGAGAAGAAGTCCTAATTGATGGGTATGTGATTAATCGTATCCCTACTTCATTGAATTCAGGAATATCTCCTTTTGAGAACTTATATGGTCATCTACCAGACTACTCTTCCTTACGAGTTTTTGGATGTACTTGTTTCTTTCTTCGTCCTCATGTTGAAAGGAACAAGTTGGGTCCAAAATCTACTATTTGTGTATTTTTGGGGTATGGTATTGGTCAGAAAGGATACCGTTGCTATGATATTGTGAGTCAGAAGTTATATGTTTCCTGACACTTTACTTTTTTGGAACATATTCCTTTCTACTCGATTCCTACTACAGCCCACAATGTAACAAAGTCTGATCTTCTGCGTATTGATCCTTTTAATGAAGATATAGAGGCTCAAGACCCATCTATTCCACATGATCCCTCATCTCATGACACACCCACTTCTTCAGAGGGTGCCTCGACTCCACCTGATCATCCGATTGTTGAATTTGAGGATCCACCTCCACAACCACTCGTCAGGAGATCTTCTAATCCTGTCAATCCACCAAGCTACCAGATTTTTCTTACTCTACATATTTAGGACCGTTTGCTTCATTTATAGCAAGCATCCATCATATGTCTGAACCTGAATCAAATAGAGAAGTTGTTTCAGATCCTCTTTGGCAGAATGTTATGGCTGAAGTACTTACTACTCTTCATCAGACTCATACATAGGATTTGGTTTCTCTTCCTCCTGGGAAACATACGATAGGTTGTCATTAGGTGTACAAGATAAAAACAAAAGTTGATGGTTCTGTTGAACGATATAAGGCTAGACTTGTAGCAAAAGCGTATTCGCAACAGTATGGTTTTGACTACGAGGAGACATTTGCTCCAGTTGCAAAGATGACGACAGTTCGTACTATGATTGCAGTTGCATCCATTCAACAGTGGAATATCTTTCAAATTGATGTCAAGAATGCCTTTTTGAATGGTGACCTTCATGAAGAGGTTTATATGAACCCTCCTCCAAGAATTCAGCACCAATTGGGCGAGGTTTGTCGGCTTCGCAAAGCATTGTAAGGGCTCAAGCATGCCCCTCGTGCTTGGTTTGAGAAATTCTCCATAGTGATTACCTCTCTTGGATTTGTCCAGAGTAATCACGATTTGGCTCTGTTTGGTAGATGCTTGAGTGCAGGACGGATTCTTATGTCCTTATATGTGGCTGACATGATTATTATAGGTGATGACCATGGTGGTATTTAGTCTTTGAAACATGATCTAGCTCGTCGATTTGCTATGAAGGATTTGGGCTTGCTGCGTTATTTCTTGGGTATTGAGGTCACTCAGTCTAAGAAAGGGTACCTTCTTTCCCAGACTAAATATATATCTGACTTGTTTACACAGGCGAGACCTTCTGACAATCGGACTGTTGATGCCCCTCTTAAAACCAATGCATGATACTCTCCTACTGATGGCGTTCCTTTGTCCGATTCGAATCTTTATCGCATGGTGGTGGGAAGTTTGGTTTATCTCATAGTCACTCGTCCAAATATTGCTCATGTTGTTCATGTTGTCAATCAATTTGTTACTACACCTACCTCTGTTCATTGGAGAGCTGTTCTTTGTATTCTGAGATATCTCCATGGCACTCAGCTTCAGACTCTCTTATTTCCCTTGACGTCTTCTCTTGAGTTACGTGCCTATAGTGATGGTGATTGGGATGGTGATCGTCATGATCATAAGTCTTCCACTGGATATTGTGTATTTCTTGGAGAGTCTCTTATTTCATGGAAGAGCAAGAAACAGGATGTTGTCTCTAGATCTTCCACGGAGGCTGAATATCGTGTTATGGCTGTAACTACACGCCAGATTAATCTGGGTACGGTGGCTGCTTGTGGATATGGGAGTTTACATTTCTTCACCTACTCCCTTGCATTGTGATAATAAAGTGCGATACAAATTGTAAAGAATTCTGTTTTTCATGAGCGGACGAAGCACATTGAGATTGATTGTCATTTTACTCGTCATCACCTGCAGCTTGGAACCAGTTCGCTTCCATTTGTTTCATCAACCTTCCAGCTTGCAGATATTTTTACGAACGCTTTATCGGCTTCTCAGTTTCGGTTCTTATGTGACAAACTCTTAATGCTTATTGTTGCGGCATTGTGAGTTTGAGGGGGGATGTTAGTCTATATATTATTAGCCTGCTTGTTTATGGGCCCTTTTGTCTTTAGCCCATTAGGGTTTCTGTCTAGCTAGTATTTATATCCGCTTTATTCTTTGTAGTCTTTATGCTTTTCTTTGAGAATCCTTGTAATTTCTCTTTTGCTATAATCATATGACAATATTATCATATCTTTTTTATTTGCGATTTCTGAAAACAGTTTTTTTTTTTTTTTTTACATATAGGGTTTCTGGATTCTATTGATATCTTGGGACAAAATACAAGGAAGCAAGTCAATAATGTAAGTTTTTAACTTCCTTTAGTTATTCAAGAAATCATTTCATGGCTCTAATTTCAGTCTTTATTTAGTCTTTGTCGATTACAGAAAAATCTAAATATGATTAAATATATGATTTTCTTAATATGGGACTCATAATACTACTTCTTATTTGATCAAATTGTGTTCTTTGTGTTCAATCCAACACTTGTGGGCAAAAATCTTGCTTGAACAATCACCCTTGAGAGCATCATTTCTATGTTATAATCTTTCTTGTGTTGTTTTAATAATGTTGTCACAGTTTGAAGTTTAAGTGTTAAACTTGGACAATGGAATGAAATGTGTCAAACTTGGTATTATGGATGTTTTTGGTGTATTTTATATGGTATTCGAGATAAATGTGAATTGAATGTTGTATTTGACGAAAAATTAGAAAATTTTAAATTAATTAATTTTTTTTTAAATAAAACGAACTTAGCTACAGAATAGTTATGGATTTCTGTAGCTATTCCGTATCTATTTGAATCCGTAGCTATTTAGTTCCGTAGTTATTTCGTAGCTATTATGTAGGAAATCTGTAACTATTTATTTATGTAGCTATGGTAGCTACGGAAAATTCTATAGCTATTTCGTAGCAATTTCGTAGCTAATCCGTAGCTATAATTAAGCCACGGACCATTATGCTACAAACATTTTCTGTAGCAATTCCATAGCTATCCGCTTATAACTACAGAATAGCTACAGATTGTGATATAGCTATTCCACCAGTTTTCTAGTAGTGAAAACAAACCACCCCCATCCCTCCTAGTTTTTTTTTATTATTTGGAACCATCACAACCCGGTCACCACCACCGGCGGACCTTCACCCTCCTCAACGAAACACCACCATTCTCCTTTGACACCCACTATATCACCTTACAGGAATCTCCAAAAACCACCATTATTCTGCCACCAACAACCACATGCATCACACGGAACCACCTACACCACACCAACCGAACAACCCCCTACAACCCACTATATCAACTTAGAGGAAGGGAGAAGTATGGAGGGACTAGAGGTAGGTCATCTAGTGTTTGGATGACCACGATTGGTTCCAGTGGTAGGTTTATTTTTGAATGGAGAACTAGATGAAGAGTTGTGGTTTTTCATAGCAATGGTGGCAGTGGTAGTTGATAATTGTCATTGCCCCTCTACGTCACCGGCATTCGTCTCCCCTAACTTTGTCTATGCATGGATCTGACGGTGGTAACATCATAAGATAGAGAAAAGAGAGGCAGAGAAGTTCTCGATCCAGGTCTATATCTCGATCTAGATGAACTCCGATTGGTGGTGATGTTGATGGGTGACGGAGAGAGTGGAGGTTGATGAAGACCATATTTATGGTAGAGAAGTGGTGGTGGTAATCAACCAGATACAACCCATCAAGAACATTTTTTGGCAATAATAGTGGGCAACTATGATAGGGGAGGTGGTGACATCTTTCGATGATGGTGACTTTTTCCGGTAGATATTGAAAAAAATTATTGAAATCGTTTTAGCCTTAAGTGGTGGTTGTAATATCCCAAAAATACAGATAAAGTTTTTTTTAAATCATTCAAAACATACGATACCCATATCAAAATAGTCAAAAGTGTATCATAGCAACATGTTATCAGAGTACAAATTCCAAAAATATAAAAATGCGGAAACTATAGGGTAATGTGATACGATCAGGCCAGGTCCTTCCCTTTCGAACTGGAAGTACCTGAAACATAAACTAAAAACTGTAAGCACAAAGCTTAATGAGTTCCCCGAAAATACCACATACCATACAAACATACAACCAAGCATATATGGGTGCTTTCCTTCCCTTTTCAGTCTATTTCAACTGGATACTATCAAGCATATTTGGGTGCTTGCAATCCCCTAACGTCTATTTCAACCAAATATCGGGTCTATTTCTCTCCTTACCACTACTATATAATATCATAAGAAGAATCACAAAGTCATCAAGAAAATACATGTAAAACTGATAGTGAAGATAATCATCATACTACATAATGAAATAGCGGGCTAACATTGGTGCCTTTGACCCACAGATATAGTGAAGGAAACTAAACTCGGACTGAAGGTATCAAACCGTATTCAGCAGATAACTCGCGAAATCCTCTCCCTAAGGGATAAGTATAAAACCCTAATTACAAATTAAGCCAATATTCTAACCTGAAAGTACAAACACTGATTCTTGACTTTAAGGTAAAAAAGGTTTCTTCATCCTTGCCTCATTGGGCCTTCCTCCTACCAAGGCCCAAATCCATACAAGTCCAAAAAGGCATTTAAGCCCAACCACAAGACCTTTAAGGCCGAATCCTGCCCAAGAGTACCCAACATGACCTAAAGCTCACATTTGTTTTGCTACAATAGGTGGGCATGAGGCCCAAACCTAAAAAAAAAAATCAAAATCCCAACAATACTCAAGCCCAAAAAATTTGAAGTCCACATACTACGTACACACAAAGTACATGGCTTGTATGCCCAACGTACGCTGATGACGATCCAAAATTGGGGCACTGGCCCAGTACATGTAACGTACTTAAAAGTATGCCCGATGTATTGGCCAATCAGCCAAAACTTGCACCCAAGCCTTCATCCATTAAGCCCTAAAGTCTAAAACATAGATCCAAGCTCATAATAGTGTCTTAATCCATAAAGTTTCAAAATGTATGCACTTCCATGCCTTAATGGGACTCAAACCATGAATTAAGCCATCTAACTCTCTTATGTGGTCACTAACACATGCGTTATTAAGTCTTAACCTCCAAAATATGATTTTTATGAATCCATGCACTCCCAAGAGTCCAAAAGGATAGCTTAAATGGCCAAGTGTATTCCATACTATAAAAGACCAAGTTATGGGACCAAAAGATCCTAAAATCTTCCCTAAGTCTAGATCTAAGTTTAGAATGAACAAGTTTCAAACTCTATACCTTCAATAGACTAGAACTGATGCACAAAATATGTATCTAGAAGCTCCATCTTATCATTTGCTTCTTCTCAAACTTCGTTCTTCTTCAAAACTACCAAAGAACACACAAACACTCAATGTAGGGTTTTGAGATTAGAACTAAAAGGCAATGGAGGCTGAAACGATGATGCACTTGAGAAACTTAAGGACTTTAAATAAGGTGCAACCCCTAAATAATAGGGTTTGCCCCTGTCTTGAGTAAAGCTCAGCGTACACATAGGTACACCTAATGTAAGCATGGGTAGGCCCAACATACATCAAGATCACCATGATGATACACATGAAAGGAGTACGTCGTACGTACCTAATGTACGCCCATCATACTCACGAACCCCTTCACCGCCTTTTTATTTAATTCTATAGGATAATAGATTAATTGTATACCTGGCCAATCGGGCGTTATAGTGGTGATGGTGACATTTAGATATGAGAGAGAGAGAGAGAGATAGAGAGAGAGAGAAGAGAGAGAGAGAGAGAGAGAGAGAGAGAGTGGGGGGATAGAGAGAGTGAGAGAGAGGGTTCCTTTGAAGCTGATAGGGCCAAAAATACACAAAGTATTCTTTTTTGGACCACTAGTGCACCACCGAACCTTGTTGGAGCAAAACCATATAATTTTGACAAGCATTGGGACTATTTTTTTCAATTTTTTCATTATGATATACTTCTACACAATAATTAGATTGGTCTTGGTCAAGTTTCTAAAATTTTGTCGTTTATTGATTTTCATATTTTATACTGATGGGTTTTGAGCATAAAAAACAATCTTATGTGTGCATGCAACCCTAATTTTCTTGGATCTATGTTTTCTCTAATTGAACATACAAGTATTAAACATCAAAAGGAAAACCTTAATTTCACTAGTATAATTTCAAAAATCATAACTATAGTTATTACCTTTGATTGTTATGTTGTAATAACGATGAAAAATCCATGTCTTCTTCAACCTTGAGAGAAAGCGTCACAAGTGTTACGCCTCTAATGGTTCACAGCCAAACTAAGCAAGAGGATGAGAGAGGAGAGAGGGGAGAAGGATTGAGATTTTTGGCTGTCCGTCTAGGGTTTAGAATGGTCTAAAACGTGAAGCCATATGTGTCTACTTATGGTGCAGATAGGATACATTGAATAACTCTAATTTGAATAAAATATTATCAACTCAAATTGGTAATTATCCACCTCCTTATTTATTTACTTAGGATAATCTAGAAACCCTAATTATCCTTTAGCAAAACCATCCACCACCTTCTAGGAAGGTTCTGGAATCCCTTGCTCAACTACTGAATAGATGCACTTTACTCCCTACTTTTTCAATTAATTCTTTTAATCCTGAAATTAATTCTAATTAATTTTTGATTAAATTATTTAAATAATATGATTTTTAATTAATATATTATTTTCATAAAACATTATTAAATCATTTATTTCTATTTATCAATCAAATAATATATTCATCCTCTCTCCAGATGTCATCCAGTCTAGTTGCTAGTTACGAGGGCAATCTAAAAGGATTGTGCTACCATCAATTCACGTATATACTTATTATAGTTATGGACTTAGACACCTATTCCACTTGGATAAATCTAATAAGTATAGTTTCTAGTATAACTTCAAATTTCGATTAGCAAATTATAGATCTCAAAGCCATTGTCAAACTTCGACCTAATCAATTATGTGTCCTTAGCTAAGTGATCATGTAATCCTTTTTCTGCAAGATATCATGTGGACAAATGACATGGAACATAATCATTATCATCCTCCAACAATTTGTTTCTAGATTTCTGATTCGGAATGATAAAGAACTACTAATCGAACACATCAAGTTAGTCATGGTCGGACAGGACACTATACGTCAACACCAAACATCAAGGGGTCCAAGATATTGCTTTTCTCATTAGGGTAAAAGGAATAGATAAACTTTGACTTATATGCTTCAACTATTTAGTAATCAAATCATGCAAAACAATACATTTTATAACATCAAGTTACTGATGCGTTTACGCATTATCAATGCACAACCAACTCGTAAACAACAACTCATATATCTTCGTTTATAGATTATACAATATTATCATATCAGAATTACTTGTGCAAAATTCCATGAAGTAATTCTCTGAGCGTGGGTTAATCTAATACTTAAATTCTCCATTTCAAAAGTACACATGAATGTTGCAGCAAACCATTGCTATATCTAAACTCTTAAACAATCTACAATCAAATTCATGATAGTCTTGATTCACTACTTACTTCCAAAAGTATGATCAACTATGGATGTTTGAATAATCTAATCATTAAGGAAGTAAAACATGCAAAATGAAACACAAAAATAAGCAATCAACAAATGATAGCAAACAATACTCATAAATAATTCTCTATTATTTAATCATCAAAATTCAATTATATTTACTCTTTTACAAGTTTCGAAATAACTACCTAACTACTAAAACTAATATCATCCTTCACACCAATGATCCTTGAATGCTAAATGTGATTAACCCAACTCAGACCCTTTGTGAGGGGATCTGTAGGGTTCTCTTCTGATGATACCCTCTTCACGACAAGGTGTACTTCTTCCACCCTATGTCTGATAAAATGGTATTTTCAGTTGATATATCTCGATCTACCATGATCTCTCAGTTCCTTTGTCAAGGCAACAACTCCTTCATTATCATAGAAAATCTCCATTGTCTCCTTTACGGCTGACACAACTCCAAGGTCTCTGATGAACTTCTTCAACCATATAGTCTCCTTTAATGCTTCTCTTGCAGTTATGTATTTTAATTCATAGGTAGAATTAGCCACCGTCTCCTGTTTGGAACTTTTCCAAGTCACTGTTCCTCTATTAAGGGTAAACACCCAGCCATATTGAGAATGAAAGTTTTCTCTGCCTGTCTAAAAGATGCCATCACTATAACCAGTTACTCTCAAATCATCACTGCCACCAAACACCATGACCCAGTCCTTAGTTCTTCATAGATAATTAAAAATACTTTTAACCACTATCTAATGAGCTCTACCGGGATTTCCCTGATATTGACTAACCATACTCAAAGAAAAAGCCACATCATGAAGAGTACATGTCATAACATACATGACCGATCCAAGGACGGATGCATATGGAACTCAACTCATTTCTGCTATCTTTGCATTAGTACTCGGACTCTGAGTCTTACTCAGTTTGGTATTACTCTAGATAGGCAACTCTTTTTTCTTCGAATTCTCCATGATAAAACATTTTAACACTTTATCTAAATATGTACATTGACTAATTCCAATTAGTATTTTACTCATGTTTCTAAAAATCCGTATCCCTAGGATATATGCAGCCTCTCCCAGATCCTTCATAGCTAAACATTTCCCAAGCAAAGATTTAACCTCTTATAAGGTTGTAATGTCATTTCCTATGACTAGTATGTCATCAACATACAGTACCAGGAAGGTCATTATACTCCCACGAGCTTTGACATATACAAAAGATTCATCTTCACTTCTAGAGAAGCCAAACTCTTTAAATTTCTTGTCAAAGAAAATATTCCTTCTGCAAGAAGCTTATTCCAATCAATAGATTGATTTTTCAAGCTTACACACTCTATTGGGGTATTTAGCATACACAAAACCCTCTGGCAGAGTCATGTAAACATCCTCAGCTAACTTCCCATTACCGAAAGTGATTTTGACTTCCATCAACCAAATTCCATAGTCATAAAATGAAGCTATGGCTAGCATTATCCAAATAGATTTAATCTTAGATACTGGTGAGAATTTCTCATCATAGTCACTCCCTGGGCCTTGAATAAAACCCTTCACAACCAGTCGAGCTTTAAAGGTATCTACCTTTCCATCCATGTCGGTCTTCTTCTTGATGATCCATTTTCACCTAACTGTCTCACGACCTGGTACATTGTCAACCAAATTTCAAACTTATTTGGCATACATGGACTTAATCTCACTGTCCATTGCCTATTTCCACTTGCCAAACTCAGGGCCCACCATAACTTCATTGAAGTAAGAAGATTCATCCAATTTTATCAGTGTACTATCACTGATAAACGTATCACCATCTATAGTAATACGGAAACCATAAAACTCGGGTGGCATTCTAACTTTGCTACAACATCTAAGAGGTAATGACTCGTCAATTGGTTCAACTGGAGTTTCTTCCTCAGGTTGAGCCATAGCATTTTCAGTGGTTCCTTCATCGCTTGACTCTTGAATTTCTTGAAGATCAATTGTACTCCCACTGTCCTCTTTTCATATAATCTCTCTCTCTCTCTCTCTCTCTCTCTCGCGCGCGCGCGCGTGCGCGCACGCACGCGCGCGTGAAAGACTCCCCTTCGTGCTATGAAGAGGACGTTGTCATTAGGTTTGTAGAACAAATATGCAAAGGACCTTTGTGGGTAGCCGGTGAAAATGTATCTCTCACTACAAGCTTCAAGCTTATCGTGAGTCTCTTGTCTAACGAAAGCTTCATAAAATCAAACCTTGATATGTATTGACGATGGAACCTTCCTTATCCACATGTCGTGAGGTGTTTCGGAAACCTTCTTAGTTAGGACAAGATTAAGAATGTAGGCAAAAATCTCTAAGGCATACCCCCAGAATGAGATTAGAAGTGAAGCTCGAGTCATTATGGAACGAACCATGTCTAGCAAGGTTCGATTACACCTCTCAGCCACACCATTAAGTTGTGGTGTATAAGGCATACCCCCAGAATGAAATTAGAAGTGAAGCTCGAGTCATCATGGAACGAACCATGTCTAGCAAGGTTCGATTACACCTCTCAGCCACACCATCAAGTTGTGGTGTCCTAGGAGGTGTCAGTTGTGAAAGTATTCCATATTCCTTGAGGTAGTTGTGGAATTCAATACTAAGAGACTCACCACCTCTATCATATCTGAGCATGTCGATCTTCTAGCCCAATTGATTCTCGACTTCTTGTTTGAACTCTTTGAATTTTTCAAAATTTTCTGAATTATGCATGATTAAGTAGATATAACCATATCTACTATAATCATCAGTAAAACGTCACATAGAATCGATTTGAATCCTTGTGATGGATTTGAAGTGCCCTTCCACATATGTGTGTTTGAGATCCAACAATCCTTCACCTCTTTCACAAGAACTAGTGAAAATTGATCTTGTCATATTTCCATGTAAACAAGACTCGTACGTATCATTAGACCTTAAGTCAAATGATTCCAACACTACATCTTTTTGGAGTTGGGCAATGCGTTTCTTGTTGACATGTCCATTACGACAATGCCACAACCATACTTTGTCTAAACCATTAGACGAATCAATTTATAAGACACTATTACGTATATTGTCGACAACCATCACAGTTTCATACACACCATCACAAGGCAAAGCTTCAAAATAAAATACAACACTTTTAAAAGCCAAAATAGATCCATTTTCATTATTAAAAGAATATCTCAAACCTTTTTTATATAAAGCATGAGATGAAATGATGTTTTGTGTCATCTCTAACGAAAACAACAATTAATCAAATCTAAACATAGCCCATTACTAAGCACTAAGTAATAAACTCCAATCTTGGTAATACGTGACGATCTCCTAGTGACCATGATCATGTTCATTCTCCCATGCTCACTTTTTCTTAGCCCCTACAAATCAGAATAAATGTGAAACACACATCTTGTAACAAGGAACCAAGAATTAGAATATGATGAGGTTTTAGATATGATAGTGTAAATACTTGTCATGGTTGGCTTCACCTTTCCGTCCTTTATATCTTGAAAGTACTTAGCGAAGCTTCATTTCCAATTCCCTTTCTTGTGGCAGTAAAAACAAGTAGCCTCTTTAGGACCAGAGGCGGGAGGAGCTTCAAAACTGGCTTTTCCTTTGGGACCATTGCTTGTGGACCCATCTTGGGACTTTCCCTTCCAATTCTGTTTTGGAGGACCTTTCCTCTTCTTCCCTTTTCCTTTCCCTATGGCCAAAAGCAGTAGTAGGAGTGGAGGCAATACATTTTCCTTTCATACCAGCGTTAGCAGTTCGTAAGAGGTTTTAAAGTTAAGCCAATGTCGTTTCTTGGTTGTTCAAATGATAAGTTAGGATAAATTTATCATAACAGTTGGGCAATGAGTTCAAGACTATATCAATAGCCAATTCCTCATCAAAGTTCACATTTAGCATTAGAAAGCACTCCACGTATCTTTGCATTCTTTGCATGTGGCTACTGACGAAGTCTCCGTCTTTCATATTGATAGTGATGAGGGACTTTACTACCTCATACTTCTCTTGACGAGCTCATTGGTGGGACTTTTCCACCAAGTCCTTGCTCATCTCGTATGGCCAGTAATACTCGTAGAACCTTTGGAGTTCAGGAGTCATAATAGCCACCATGATGCATGCCACTTTGGTTGCATCATTGTAGTGCTTCCTATACTCAGCTAGTTCTTCATCAGTAGCTTTGGTTTCATCAATCTCGAGAAGTTTTTTTTCGAGCACATACTCCTTGCCCTGGAAACATAGAGCCATCTTGATGTTTCACATCCAATCATTATAATTGATGCCATCAAAAGTAACCCTTGAGCAGATGTTCAATAGTAAGAAGTTGTTGGAGGAGGAACCATAAGCATTGTTGGGAGTTGACATCTAAAAAAGAAGAAGGGGTAGTTTTGGTTAAATAAGAATATTCCTCAATATAACACCCAAATTCAATATTAAGGCTAGGATCCAACAAGATATTACACAACTTAGAAAAAGGATGTCGTAATCTAATTGTGAAATAAATATAGGTAGGTAAATGATGACTTACCAATTTCACCAAGAAAAAAAACTTAAACGAATTAGGTTTTTAATGAAATTTATAGATCTTTTGAGATTCGTTGAAATATTCAATGGCATGTTTAATCTTGATTATGCTATTCCATTTGTGAGTGGGATACCGAGGATCACAAACAAGATGTGAATAACCATGCAAATTAGCTTGGTACTTTTGATGTCATTTATCATCTAATTAATGTGCCGGTTAGCCACAAGCGCTCCATCAATCAATGATAATGTATGTGACAACCCGAACCTTTTTCAGTCAACGAAAGTCAAATTCTGTCAAATAAAATTTTGAATTTTATTTGTTTTTTTTTTAATTCTTGTGTGTTTGAATTTTATTTGTTTTATAAGAGTCGGAACCAAAAACACATGAAAAATGGGTTTTCCTTCAAAAATCAGCAAAAATCTCGTCAGCCCTGCGTTTACGGCCAAAAATCCCTAGCCGTAAACCTTTGGCCGCAAACCCTGGGCGGTAAGCCGTTTACTGCCGAGAACTCAATTCCGACCGCAAACCCAACTGGTATAAAGGTTTTTCTCGGAGAGATTCTTCATTTTTCATCTTTTTTCAACCCAAAAAGTCTCTCAAATTTCTCCCAGGAACCTCCCAAGAACATTCATATCATCAAGATCAAACCTTCAAATCTTCAAGTTTTTCACCAAGAACACCAAGAACAACCTTCAAATCTTCAAAGGCTACAAACAGTTCACGGCCGCAAACAGTTCCTAGCCGAGAATCAGTTCACATCCGTAAACCCAAGGTTCCAACCGATAACAGCCTTGGACCATGAACCTTGGCTGAAAAACTTTTCCCATTTCAAACAAGTCTCGGTAATATTCCTAAACCAAAATAAAGTGCTTTTCAATAGTATAATTAATGGTTTCACTAATTAAAATACAATTATGTGCTTATTTATCATTAGGAAACTGCTAATACCGCATACTTCAACTCGAGAGTCATCCTTTCGGTTTTGTCGTTGAGAACATGCACATAATCAACTGTGAGTTCATACCCTTATGCTTTTACTGTTTTCAACATTTTTAGAGGGGAATACAAGCCAAATACAAAGAATTTTTATGTTCTTATCCAAAGGATTTCAACAGAATTAAAACTTATGAAATTTGTACAACTAAGAAATCACTACATTTTATAAAATATTTAGATATTTTATTCCTTTTGTAACTTGTTGATCACGAGGGAAGTTTTCAACATACAACCATAATTGCAAGGTTTTTAGTACAATACATGGATCGAATACATAACATACATGCAAACTATAATAGGTATGGTTTGGGATTTCAATACACAGTTTTACCAATTCAGAGCTTATACATTATCAAACAGATAAACTATGGTAGATATAGTTTAGGGTATACATTACTACTTTCTGAACACAAGAGTACAACACTAAATAATTATTTAAGTATAATTATTTTTACTCTATAAGTATACGTATGGATTCAAATACAAGAGAGTGATACAACACTACACGTAAACTAGTTAATACATGGTTGTGAGGCATTACTTCAATTGTACCCTTCGGGGTGCGGGCAAAATCCTACCACAGTATAACCAAAGTCTCCTGGAGGGAGAGAGTGAGATTTTTGAATAGATCTATTTGGGATTGACAATCCCACGCCTAAACTGCTAGCTACTTTTAGGCAGGCATGCCTAGGGTGACAAATATCATACCGTTCCGACGCCTAAAGAACATCGCAGAGGTCACTAGTCATACCAAGCATGGTTATAACATACTCACAACAATATAAATAACCTTTGTTTACAGGATTTCATTATTCATTGGTTTTATTTTAATTAATAGAACAACTATACACTACACTGGAGGTAATAAAACTACTATACATACTGGTGGTAACTAGGGTTTTCATATAGAACATTCTATATATATACTGGTGTTAGCCAGGGTTTTCATACAAAACAACGTTATACAATACAACTGGTGGTAGCCAGACATACTCACTAACATTTTTCATACACTACTACAGAACACAGTAACGAACATACTATCTGGTCTTAGGGTTTAAGATACTTTTCATTACTAAAGAAAATATTGGATTTTCTTGAGAAACATATAAATATTTCCTAGATTCAATGATAGGTTTTCATTTCAAAAACATTCTTACGAGCTCACTAACTTAAATGTTGATACACTTTCAAAATCGCTTGTATTCTCAGGTAATCAGTAGACAGGTACTCCCACGCACTTTTGAGAAGACGGAGCATAAAGAGTCATGTATTATACTGTTTTGTTATACTTTTGCTGTATACAAGCTATGTATCAAACATATGTAAATACCATATATATTAAATGTAATGGTTGGGTTTACTTTGATTATTATGATGCAATTGTTGTGATACTATACATGACGTCCTCCACCCCTAAACGTTTCCGCCGTTTTGGTTTGGGGGTGTGACAATTTACGAGACACCCATTGCCACCCTTTATTAGTCCATATTAGTGTGTCGGTTAACCACGCATGCTCCCCTATCGACTTATATAAAGTTCAATGTTCAATTTCATTCATTAACATCAAATTCACATTTTTCCTAAAATAACTAAGATTGTGAATTTAATAAAAGAATTTATGTACTTTATAATGTAACATCCATAAAATTAGAACCAATTTAAAACTTTTTAATTCATCTAAAAGCATTCAATTATTACAATTTTTTTTCAAAATAGTTTAAACATCAGAGTTCCCGGTAATCATAATCATCAATCGAGGAGGTGTACGATCATGCCTTCGCCTTCCCGCAATCATCCGCTGAACCTGAAACAATAAACGGAAACTATAAACCTGAAAGCTTAGTGAGTTACCTCCAAAATACCAACCTCAACAATACCATAACCATATCATGTAGACAAATAGAGAATAGACATGCATCTCAAGTCTGCAGTGTGGCTGGTCCGCCCGTACTGGGCCTTCAGTCCACCTGGCCCACTCCCTGAGTCTACAGTATGACTGGACCGCCCGCACTGGGCCTTCAGTCTGTTTGGTCCACTCTCTGAGCCTCGGAACATCTGGACCACCCTCTCGGGTCTTCAGCCTATCCGGAACGCTCGCTGGGCCTTCGACCTGACTATGTTCCCCTTCCGGGTCTACAGTCTATCTGGTTCGCCCTTGGTATGTTGGCCTACATCACAAAGCAGGACCCGCCTCAACCCAACCCAAACAACAACCATGCGCACATGTAACAGATAATCACATCACATTCCATAGACAAACAAACTCATCTAACAGATCATATAGCATAGCAACATCCTGACCAGGATACTGACCTAACTGGTCACTAACAATATACCCTCCTAACTACCAGGATGCAGATCTAATGGATCAATAAGCATATCAAACAAATCTAGTATACAATCCGATAAAGGGCCGGCCTTGGTGCCTTAGACCCTGTTGATATAGTAAGGATAACTCACCTCGAATGCCGATTTGAACTGAAGAAGCAAATTCCCGAACCACCGTCTCACAGATAATCCCGAACTATCCAAAATAGCAAATAACGAGTCAATAAACGGGAATATAAATTTTTACCAAGAATCCCTTATAACAATAGCCCAAATTGCCTTCCCTCTTAATTTGGGTCATCGCCCAAAACCAAACCCATGACCCATAAGTCCATATAACAAGGCCCATTATTGGCCCAACTTTCCAAATTGGGCCCACTACCTAATTGGTCCTACATCCAAGATCCATTACCAAGACATGGCCCAAAACATCATATCCATAATGACCAAAAAAGGCTTAAGTCTAGCTAGCCAACAAACAACCCGAAACTCAAAGCCCAAAATCAAAAGCACAATCAGAGGACATACGCTGGGCGTATGTAACGACCATAAAAATTCAACAAATTTTAACTTTTCAAAAAACAGCCCATTTTCATAATGTTATTACAAAAAGGTTTTCAATATAATTATTATCAGAGTCTTCCCAGAATCACATTATAAAACATAAACACGAGGAGCACTACGATCATGCCTTTGCCTTGCCACGATCTCCTGAAGAACCTGAAAACATTGAACCACAACTGTAAGCCCGAAAGCTTAGTGAGATACCCCTAAAATATCAACCACATATACCATACACACATAACATGCCATATCATATCTGATCACAGAACAGCCATGCACTTCGGGTCTACTGTGTGACTGGTCCGCCGCTCCGGCCAACAGTCCACCTGGTCCACCCTCCGAGTCTAGCCATATACATCGAGTCTGCAGTGTGATTGGTCCGCCCGCACCGGGCCTTCAATCCACCTGGTCCACTCTCTGAGTCTACAGTATGACTGGTCCGCCCGCATCGGGCCTTCAGTCGGCCTGGTCCACTCTCCGAGCCTCGGCACGTCTGGTCCGCCCTCTTGGGGCCTACAGCCTATCCGGACCGCTCGCTGGGCCTTCGGGACAACCGGTTCGCCCTGGGTGTCTTGGTCTACAGAACAAAGCAGGACCCGCCTCAACCCAACTCCAATCCAAACAATCATTTGCACATGAACATACAATCATATAACAATTCACAATCAACACGCCGATCAAGCAGATCACATAACATATCATCATCCTATCCAGGATACCGACCTAACTAGTCACTAGCATAGCATCACCCTACATAATAGGATACCGACCTCAACCAGGTGTCTAACATATACCATCCTAACTACTAGGATGCAAACATATCAAAGCAATAACATAACAACAAATACCCGGATCTCAATCCGATAAAGGGCCAGCCTTGGTGCCTTAGACCCTGTTGATATAGTGAGGATAACTCACCTCGCAACTGCCGACTAAACAGATAAACCCAAGCTACTCCGACCACTGATGCGATCTCCAACACTGGCCAATCACCAAAACTCTGAACTCAAAACAAAAGCCAATAATTACCAAAATGCCCCTGGAATCAACCGGCCAACCCTTGGTCAAAGTCAAAGTCAAAGTCAACCTCTTGACTGAGTCTACTCGCCGAGTCAACCCAATGACTCGCCGAGTCCCCATGCTCAGAACTTCCCCCAATCCACGACTCAACTCGCCGAGTCACCCCGAGACTCACCGAGTCATCCCTTGACTCACTGTTACACATCTCACCCTGAAAAAGGATTAAGACCTCGCGATCAGACTCGCCGACTCCAAGAACAGGCTCGCCGAGTCTAAGGCTATCTTCAACCTACTCGCCAAGTTGTTCTTCCAATTCGCCGAGTTCCTGTCCATCTTCAAGCAACTCGCCGAGTACACCTTTGTGACTTGCCGAGTGCCTCTAGATCTTATCCCATACAGAATCCTTCCAAGCCATGCAATTGATCCAAAACGTAGATCTACCCTCCTACAACCCATCCATCACGTAAAGTGGTAAACTTTACGTGAATCCAAGGAGATCTAGGCATTTTAGACTCTAGGGCTAGGGTTTGGGACAATATGGCTTCACCAAACACTCAAGAACAGGGACTTTAATGCACTCTATACCTTCTCTATTCCAGATCTGAGATAGCAACCTCAGATCTAACCTTCAAACTCAAGGTACCACAAGCTAAACCTCCCACACATCCTAAAAATGAAGAATCTAGATGAATAGCAGCCCAAGAACGAGATAATACCTCAAAAGGAAGCCCCAACAGCAGTGAAATCCGAATCTAAGCAAAGCCCCTTGCTCCAAGCCTCCTAACTCTCCAAGATCTTCCTCCAAATCTCTTCTCCAAGGCTCAATTGCACTCAAATCCTTCACAATCGCGTTTCTAGGGTTTTCTGGACTTCAAGGGAAGGTAAGGAGGCTGGGGAGAGGGTATAATGTCCTTTATATAGGGCTCATCCTCCAAAATTAGGGTTTTCTCCACTCAGCACCAACTCGCAGAGTCTAGCCGCCGACTCGCCGAGTTGGCCACTTAACACACGACCAAAGTCGCGACCCTACTCGCCGAGTCCACTCGTGGACTCTCCGAGTTGTCCTTTCCCAATTACACTTTTAGCCCTACAACTTTACTGTGGATATTCCGGGATGTTACAATTCTCCCCCACTTAAATTAGGCTTCATCCTCGAAGCCTGCGGCAACTCAACTGCAGAATTACTCTCGCATTAACCGGACCAAGTTCCTCAAAGCACAACCATCAAAACCCAAATCCTAATTTCCTTTCCGCGGTGTTCCGACGACCTCTTCAAGATGGCCACTGGCCTCTCCCTCTGACAACTACACTTATCAACTCATCAACTAAGTATCATTCCATGATACCTCACCCGCTCCAATTCACAACAATCACTTGACTCAACAAGCTAGAATCACCGGACACCCGATTTGAGTCCAACTCCATCCACTCCAGGTTGACAGAAGGACACATCCTTCAATCTCAGAGCAACTCCCATGAGTTCTCCTCTTGCAATCGCATGCACATGCTGAACTAGCTCTAGCACCCTCAGGATGGGACAACCCATCATACTGACGACACCTCCAAACATCCCCCCAGGATGACTCACCACTATATACACAATTCCTTGATCAGAATCAAGCTGGGAATCCATGACTCCATCCCAGCATCGCTTCCGAGCCTTTTGGCTATACACCCGCGGAATCCCTTCCGCGACCTCATCAGTCATCCAATCCGGATGTGATTCCACACCACTGCCACAATCACACTGCTCAAAGACCATAATTGGATCATTCCAATCATAACTCTGCACTGCTGCTTTCACTTCCGTGAATTTACACTTCCTCTCGGAGCTACATTCCTCTTTCTTTCCTTACTAAGGAGATCCACTTGGCCGCCTTGTCACTGCGACAAATGCCACGGTGCTCGCCCAACACTACACCACTCCCTTATAGCATAACTGCTATCCATGCCACACACATGCTTTGAGTCTGCTTGCAAGGACTCTCGAGTCCATGCACCATCTCCACTAATTAAGATTAATACCCGGGGCCAGACCTTCTAATGCTAACACATCGCGACATACACAACTCATTTCCTCAAACCGGTCTAGCAATACCTGCAGAGTCTTTAGCATGACTGGACTGCCTTACCAGGCCTTCAGCCAATCTGGACCACTCTCAGAACCTTCAACCAATCTGGACCGCCCTCCATGGCCTTCAGTCTGGCTGGATCGTCCTCCGAGCCTCCGGCCTGACTGGTACGCCTACCGGCCTTCAGTCTGTCCGGACCGCTCAACTAGCATTCATCATTCCGAGTTATCTCTCCGGGAAATCCCCCTCATGCATACTGTTCTAGCCCTCTAGGGGTTCCGAACTCTATCTCCATCATACATACTCAATCCCGGCCTGATCCTAGGCCCTCCAGAATCAAATACCCTTGGTCTGTATCCCGCCCCACATGCCTGCCACTTACTCATACCAACCTATGCTCTTGGCTGACAGAAACACTGTTGAATCCCATACAAATAACAACCTCATATGCTCATCGATATTCCGGAGAATTTTCCAATTCTTCCCCCACTTATAGCACTGACTAACAACCACTAGTCGCCATCACTAACCTCCCTCAACAACCCTACACAACACAATCACTTGCATGCGAATTGATTCCCACTAGCACTAGCAATCTTCACAAAATTCCATATCAACACTGATCACCCCGAGCACGAAAGAAACTTAATCTGCAGCTAACCACTCCTCAGAATGCAGATGCTACCCATCCTTCAAACCAGACGCCAGATTTCCACTAATAACACCCATGAATGATAACTAACGAAATTCCCAACATTAACCCATAACAATACCATACCCTCAAGGAACAATGGATACCATACCGAAACCACACAATGAGACTAACAGATAAATAATACTCCACAAAAATCACAAGATAAACAAGACATCAAGAAAGAAACATACCCGCAGCTGCATTCGGCACTGCTCTAACCTCCTCTGTTGTAAGCTGAAAAGCACGACCCTGAGCCCTTGGGGGCTCCGCTCCACCCTGACCTCTACCCGTTATCCTAAAAGTGGCCGGTGCTGGAGCCTGCATCGGTCCTGCAGCAAGCTGTGGACAGTTGACCCTCAAGTGCCCAACCTAATGACAATGATAAATCATCCTCAGATCCCGAACCGGCACTGATTGCCAACAATCCCTTGCATAGTGCCCCTCCTTCCCGTACTTGCAGCATGCACCACCGGACCTACAAACTCCGGTGTGACCCCTCCCACACTCCCCACAAGCGTGGCTGCTCTGATCTCCCACCCTAGAATCAACGGTCTTGGACCGTTTCGGCGGCCGGCTACGACTGCACCAGAGCCTACCTCAGCTCACGCAACTACAACTCAATCTCTAACTCACGCCGCCTGGCGGCCTCCTGCAACTCCAACAAGGTCTCGCACCTCTGTGTAGACACAAACTGTCTGATATCCCTCTTGAGCATACTCAGATATCGGGACATCTGAGCTTGCTCCGAAGCGAAATCAGGGCAAAACATCGCCCTCTCCGTGAACATCCTGGTGATCTCTGTTACCGACTCCGAATACTGCTTCAGCTCAAGGAACTCCTGAGCCAATTTCTCCCTCTCAACCCGCGGAACATAACGAGTGCTGAACATCTCTCTGAACTGATCCCATGAAACCGCAACCCTCTGCGCATCCGAAAATGACCCTGTGTTCAATCTCCACCAATCCTTCACCCCGAGCCTCAACAGGTTCAAAGCACACCTCACCTTCTGGTCAGCAGGGCATGAACACGTGAAGAAACACCCCTCCACGTACGATAACCATCTCATAGCAACAATCGGGTCCTGAACTCCATCAAAGGTAGGAGGCTTCATATTATCGAAGTCCCGATACTGAAAACCTCTAGCCGTTCCTCCCCCTACCGCTGCTACAGCCGCTATAGCCGCCGCGACATCCGTCTCAGTGAGAGCCGCATAGCGCTCGTCAAAATACTCAACCATGGCGGTCTTGATCGACCCAAACAGTTCCGGCAACTCAGCTCGGAACAATGCAACAACCTCATCGTGCAGGATCTCATGAATCCTAGCATCCAACTCGCTTGTGCTCATCTGAACAATAACTTCGGGCGGTACAGACCCACCCTGACCGCCCTCTCCTGCTCCCGATCCTGACCCGGATCCGCTCCCCGCATGCCTCGTAACCACCATACTGAAAAACATAGCAAGATCTCAGATACTTCCCACTAATCCGAGAACCAACCCCTGATCCAACCCTAGAGGTTGTGGCTTACTTGATACGCGTATGGGTCCTGTGCTTTCAGTAGTACGGGCCCATACTACCTTCCACACCTACCCATATTTATATCAATTATCACCACAACACCCTAGTGAAGAACAACATAACATGAACTCAACCCTCACTCCTAGAGGAACACTGGAAATCTCTCACAGAAGAGTCCCTAGGCTAGCAGGCATCATAAAACAAGCAACATTATCATGAAATCCTGAAGATCCTTAGCCTAGTACTAGCATGATGTTCTATTAAAGCTCAAAACCAATATCATGTATGGTATTTTGGGGGTTACTTACTGGCTCTGGCTGATCGTACCTCCGCGTCCTCCTTTTACTCATTTTGAAAACCATTTTAAATTCTCTTTTTGAAAACTCTCCTTGATTTGAGACTGGATTCACACGAATGTTCCTCCAATTCACTCAAACCAAGGCTCTAATACCAACTTGTAACGACCATAAAAATTCAACAAATTTTAACTTTTCCAAAAACAACCCATTTTCAAAATGTTATTACAAAAAGGTTTTCAATATAATTATTATCAGAGTCTTCCCAGAATCACATCATAAAACATAAACACGAGGAGTCGTACAATCACGCCTTTGCCTTGCCACGGTCTCCTTAAGAACCTGAAAACATTGAACTACAACTGTAATCCCGAAAGCTTAGTGAGATACCCCCAAAATACCAACCACATATACCATACACGCATAACATGCCATATCATATCCGATCACAGAACAGCCATGCACTTCGGGTCTACTGTGTGACTGGTCCGTCGCTCCGGCCAACAGTCCACCTGGTCCACCCTCCGAGTCTAGCCATATACATCGAGTCTGCAGTGTGATTGGTCCGCCCGCACCGAGCCTTCAATCCACCTGGTCCACTCTCTGAGTCTACAGTATGACTGGTCCGCCCGCATCGGGCCTTCAGTCGGCCTGGTCTACTCTCCGAGCCTCAGCACATCTGGTCCGCCCTCTTGGGGCCTACAACCTATCTGGACCGCTCGTTGGGCCTTCGGAACAACCGGTCCGGCCTGGGTATCTTGTCCTACAGCACAAAGCAGGACCCGCCTCAACCCAACTCCAATCCAAACAACCATGTGCACATGAACATACAATCATATAACAATTCACAGTCAACACGCCGATCAAGCAGATCACATAACATATCATCATCCTATCCAGGATACCGACCTAACCAGTCACTAGCATAGCATCACCCTACATAACAGGATACTGACCTCAACCAGGTCTCTAACATATACCATCCTAACTACCAGGATGCAAACATATCAAAGCAATAACATAACAACAAATACCCGGATCTCAATCTGATAAAGGGCTGGCCTTGGTGCCTTAGACCCTGTTGATATAGTGAGGATAACTCACCTCGCAACTGCCGACTGAACAGATAAACCCAAGCTGCTCCGATCACTGATGCGATCTCCAACACTGGCCAATCATCAAAACTCTGAACTCAAAACAAAAGCCAACAATTACCAAAATGCCCTTGGAATCAACCGACCAACCCTTGGTCAAAGTCAATGTCAAAGTCAACCTCCTGACTGACTCTACTCGCTGAGTCAACCCAATGACTCGCCTAGTCCCCATGCTCAGAACTTCCCCCAATCCACGACTCAACTCGCCGAGTCACCCTGAGACTCGGCGAGTCCAACAACTCTGAGTCCTTCCTCACTCGACTCACCGAGTCATCCCTTGACTTACTGTTACACAGCTCACCCTGAAGAAGGATTAAGACCTCGCGACCAGACTCGGCGAGTCGAAGAACAGACTCGCCGAGTCTAAGGCTATCTTCAACCTACTCGCCGAGTTGTTCTTCCAACTCGCCGAGTTCCAGTCCATCTTCAAGCAACTCGTCGAGTACACCTTTGTGACTCGCCGAGTGCCTCTAGATCTCATCCCATACAGAAGCCTTCCAGGCCATGCAATTGATCCAAAACGTAGCTCTACCCTCCTACAACCCATCCATCACGTAAAGTGGCAAACTTTACGTGAATCCAAGGAGATCTAGGAATTTTACACAATAGGGCTAGGGTTTGGGACAAGATGGCTTCACCAAACACTCATGAACAGGGACTTTAATGCACTCTAGACCTTCTCTATTCCAGATCTTAGGTAGCAACCTCAGATCTAACCTTCACACTCAAGGTACCACACGCTAAACCTCCCACACATCCCAAAAATGAAGAATCTAGATGAATAGCAGCCCAAGAACGAGATAATACCTCAAAAGGAAGCCCCAACAGCAGTGAAATCCGAATCTAAGCAAAGCCCCTTGCTCCAATCCTCCTAACTCTCCAAGATCTTCCTCCAAATGTCTTCTCCAAGCCTCATATGCACTCAAATCCTTCATAATCACGTTTCTAGGGTTTTCTAGACTTCAAGGGAAGGTAAGGAGGCTGGGGAGAGGGTATAATGTCCTTTATACAGGGCTCATCCTCCGAAATTAGGGTTTTCTCCACTCAGCTCCAACTTGCCGAGTATAGCCGCCGACTCGCCGAGTTGACCACTTAACATGCGACCGAAGTCGCGACCCTACTCGCCGAGTCCACTCGTGGACTCGCTGAGTTTCCCTTTCCCAATTACAGTTTTAGCCCTTTAATTTTACTCTGGATATTCCGGGATGTTATAGCGTACTACACTCGTACGTGGGGCGTACCTTGACTCATGTTGACTGAAAAGCGGCGCGGTTAGCCCTGTACGCTGGGCGTACGCAAACTGAACAAAAATCCTCATAAGTGCTTAATGACTTAAGCACTTAAGTCCAAACTTCATATCCATCGACCAAATATGCCTAAGACTCATAAAGTCTCGAACTTTAACACTTTGGACGTCTAGAAAGTTCTTAATCCAATGTATTAAACCATTAAGACCTTTTTACTACTTTCATGGGACCTTCTAAGCCATTGGGACCTCATTCTTAACACTCGACGCCCCTCCAAGAGTCTAGAAGGACATATCATTTTTCCCAAAACACAACATACATTATCTTGGAACTTTTGGCACAAGAAAAGATTCCAAAATGCTAGAATGCCTAGATCTATGCTATACAAACATAAAGATTGAAGCTTTTTACCTTCTGGAGCTTCTAAGGTACAACACAACTTCATATCTACAAGCCAAACTTCTTTTCGAACTCCTTGATGCAATGGTTCCACCTTCAAGAGGTCTAAATACCCCCCCCATTGACACTCTTACACAACGGCTAGGGTTTATGGACGTTTCTGGAAGATGGAGGTTGGGAATGGTAAGATAAAAATGAACCATAAAGATGTTTATATAGTCCCTAACCCGAGATATTAGGGTTTCCTTCATTTATGAGTACACCCAGCGTACACAGTGTACACCCAACGTACTAGGGCATGTACGCCCTGTGTACCCTTATGTACGCGTGGCGTACTCCTCTTGGTCCCAAAATTACAAATTAGCCCTTAGGCTTTTCATGGCTTTAACCTTTCATCCCAGGGACTTCAAATGAGAAAAATTGGGATGTTACAACTCTCCTCCACTTAAACTAGGCTTCGTCCTCGATGCCTGTTGTGACGAACAATTCTAAATAATTTTCTCGCCTTCTGGACTCCAACTCCCACTCTGCTCGGATCCTACCCGAAGTAGCCACTGGTCTCCCTACATAAAATCAAGTGCCCTCCAATTGGAACATAAACCAGGGATACAACCGCCTCCTCATCCACTAGAGTTTCAGTGAGCTTCCTTTCATACTATTCTTGATATGGTCGACATCTTAGGGTGGTGCCACCACCACTCGAAGCATACAATGACTTCCCAAAGCTAGTAACCCGACATAATTCACTACTTTGGAGATCCTCAAATCACAATTTCACGTAACTACCAATCCCACCTCTCTTGAACCCTAAAATCTAAAATCCTGAAACTGGTCTATCTTCCTGACAGGTCTTATTTACTGATCCATTGCTACTTCCATTCTACGGGTCCCACAGACTTATTAACTGACTCCTGATAATGTGAGGCTTCCCACCAGAACTAGAACCGCAGAGTACTTGCTGCTATGACATATCTGTTGGATAAGGTGTCTAAGTCTATAACTATTTCTGGTATGTACTTGACCCGACCCGGCATGGTCCATTTGGGTTCCATGGCACCATGCATTTGGATAGACCAAATGAGAGAAATAACACTTGTGGTTTATTAATATATTATAAGTTCTAATATATTAATAGTATTATTTAATTAGTATTGATCAAGAATTAATTTGGAATTAATTACGTGATCAAAAGATAACTAATTAAATATATGCGTTGATTATGTAAATCATCCATAACTTGTATAATGGGCTAAGAGGCTCCATGGATTTTAATGCTGGGTTAAACCGATAAGATGCTCCATGGGAGTTACAAACCCATGGGTCATGGAAATGATGAGCCACGACACATTAGGGTTTACATGGTGTAACCCTAGATGTGTCACACTATATAAGGATCATCTCCTCCACCAAAATCGACTACACAAATGGGAAGTGAGTGCTAGGATGATTTTTCAAGTGTGAGTGTTCTCTCAAAAGTCATTCCAAAAGCATTTGGTGTTGTGTGAAGCATTTGAGGCATCACACTTGGGGTGCTAGGCTCACAAGGTTTCAAGGAATCAAAATCACCTACAATGTATGTAATTCCACCCATCCTTTTAGGATTAAATTCCCCATGTATGCTAGATAGGATTATAAACCTTGGAAACCAAATTTTGCATGTATTTAGACAAACATAGATCCAAGGTTATTAGGGTTGCATGTACACTTAGGAAGTGTTAGAATGCTCAAAACCCATCAATGGTATCAGAGCCTAGGCTTGTTTGTTAAATACTTGATGCAAACTTGTTTTCAAAAGCCAAAAAGTGTCCAGACAAGAAAAATTGACGAGTTCTGGCCAGAAACTCACCGAGTTTATGTGTTATAGCATGAACTCGATGAGTTTGTCATCTAGTGAGCAGTTTTTGGATCTTGGCTGCTGTAAATGGACTAGAAACATTACCCTAAACTGTTTTGCTGTTGTAAAACTTGTTTTAGATGGTGTAATGATTGCTCTAATCCATTTACAATGGCTAATATCAATTTTTCATGATTATATGTGTTCATATGTTCTTGAAACTTTGATATGAATGTTCATGTTCTTATGAGTTCTTGATAGATCATAGGAGTTACTTGTTTATATGATTAATTCATGATCTTTATGTGTTTTAATGGAGTCCATAACTTGTCCACAAGTTATGGATAACCAAAAGTCTCTTTGTGTTAAAAGCCATTAAAAGAACACATAAGTTAAAAATGAAGAGTCTTCATTTTAATGACTCATAAGTTATGAATGTTAAAGGTTTTGTAAAGTTACAAAACATGCCTTCAAGTTTTGGAACATGTAAAGTCACTTAGTATATGTATAAGATCAAGTTGTCTTACCGCTAGTACGCCTCATTCACGAAGCCGGTCTATAAGGGGGTATAACGTTGTTGCCTATAAAATGGCAGCTTAATAGGTGTCCACTCTCACCCACCGCTTCCTTGATCGATTGAGGGTTGTTAGTCGAACGGGTAGGACAAGGACTTATAAATTCTCATTAAAAGTATAATGAATATTATAAAGTAACTAAAATCTTTTAATAAATTCCCAATCTTAGTTACTTTAGGAAAATGTGAATAAGTTGCTAATCCATGAAATTACACTTTACACTTTGTTTAAGTCGTTGGTGGAGCGTGTGTGGTTAACTGGCACATCGATTGAGTGATGAACTTTAAGGGTACCAAGTGATTTGCATGGTTACTTCACACGTCGTTTTGTGATCCTCGGTATCCCAGTGACAAAACTTGGAGGGCACACTCAAGATTGAAACATGCCTTTGAAAAGTTCATTGAATCTCAAAAGAATCTAGGAATTTCTATGAACCAATTAAAAACCTAATATTTATATTTCATTTTTCATGGTGAAAACTGGTGAATCGTCATTCACCTACCTTTCAAATATGTTATAGTTTGGATAACGGCATACCTCTTCTAAGTTATGATATATTGTGATTAGATCCTAGCTTTAATATTACATTTGGGTGTTTTATTAAAGACTCTGCTAATATCTAAACTAATCTTGTTCTCTTCTTTCAGATTTTTTCAAACAATAATGCTTCTGGCTCTAATCCTAATGGCTCCTTTACCCTTATGAACTTGTGTGGGAAAGTCACTTTTGATGGATCCAACTTCAATGAATGGATCAAAAACATCAGGATGATTACCCACAACGAGGACAAAGAATATGTCCTCGATAAGGAGCTTAAGGAGATTGATGATACCACTGTAACTACGCAGGAGATCGTTGACTTCCGGGCACATGAAATGTATGCTACCAAAGTGGCATGCATCATGTTGGCCACCATGACAGCAGAACTCCAAAAGTCCTATGAGGACTCATACCCTTTTGAAAAGCACCAAGATCTAATGGAAAGATACGATCAAAGTGCACGATAAGAGAGGTATGAAATCATCTGTTCCATGATAACAACCATGATGAAGGACGGAGACTCCGTCACGAGCCACATGCATAAAATGCAAAGGTATGTGGATCGTTTGCTGAAGCATAATGTGAACTTCCCTGAGGAGCTTGCAATAGATATCATTTTACACTCCTTACCCTCATGCTATGATCAATTCCGCATGACCTATCACATGAATAAGGAAGAGGTCACTCCTACTCCAAACTTCGCCCCTGTCTTGGAAATCGGGAAAGGTTGAGGGAAGAAGAGGAAGAGCTCTTCGAAGGGTACCAAGGCTAAGATCCTAGATGGCTCTTCTTCAAGTGGAACCAAGAAAGGTTTCATCACTCCTTTTTCTGACCCAAAAGAGGTTGAATGCTTCTATTGCCATGAAAAGTCACATTGGAAGCGGAACGGCCCAAAGTACCAGCAAGATGTGAAGGATGGGAAAGTTAAACCCAACCATGCAGGTATTTAAACTATCTTATCTAATAACTCACCCCATTCTAACTCTTGGATCCTTGATACCGGTTGTGGTATTCATATATGTTCTGATTTGCAGGGACTAAGAAGAAGTGAGAATGTGGATCATGGAAGAATAAACTTAATCATGGGAATAGGAAAGCTTTACCTATCACCAATATTCGAGTTTATAATTTATCGCTAAGTAGTGGGTTTAGTTTAGATTTGAATAAATGTTGTTATTCGCCAGAAATGGCAAGAAATATTATTTTCTTTCATGCATTGTATAAATAAGGTTTCACCTTTTCATTTGATAATGAAGTTGGTTTGATTAATGCTTTCTATAATAATGTTCTTTATTTTAAAGCATTCCCTTGTGATGGTGTGTATGAAACTATATCTGTGGTTGATAACTTAGGAAATAATGTATTGTGTATTGATTCTGTTAATGATAATAACTTTGATAGACCATCATTATGGCATTGTTGTCTTGGACATATAAGCAAGAAACGCATAGGCTAACTCCAAAAGGATGGAGTCTTGGAGTCATTTGACCTAAAGTCAAATGATAGTTACGAATCATGCTTACTTGGAAAAATGACAAAGTCACCCTTCACAGGTTCGTGTGAGAGGGGTGAAGGTTTGTTGGATCTTGTACACACGGATGTGTGTGGACCCTTCAAACATGCCACAAGGGATGCTAATTATTATTATTTGACTTTCACTGATGATTACAGTAGATATGGATATGTCTACTTAATCAAGCGTAAGTTAGAGACTTTTGAAAGGTTTAAAGAATTTAAACAGGAAGTCGAGAATCGAATGGGTAGGAACATTAAGATGCTTCGATCTGATCGAGGTGGTGAGTATCTTAGTTCAGAGTTCCTCGACTATATTAGGGAATGTGGGATTGTCTCACAATTGACATCTCCCAGGACATCGCAGTTGAATGGTGTAGCTGAGAGGTCTAATCGAACCTTGTTGGATATGGTTCGTTCCATGATGAGTCGTGCTTCGCTATCAATCTTATTTTGGGGGTATGACTTAGAGACTACCGCCCATATCCTTAATCTAGTCCCTACAAAGAAAGTTGCCAAAACTCCTCATGAGTTGTGGCCTGTTAAAGTACCCAAACTAGACCACATCAAGATTTGGGGTTGTGAGGCTTTCGTGAGATGCATGACTCATGATAAGCTCGAACCTCAAAGTGAGAGGTGTATTTTCATCGGCTACCCTCAAAAATCCTTTGGTTACCTCTTCTACAGACCTAGTGAAAATATGGTCATTGTAGCTAGGAGGGCTGTCTTTCAAGAGAGAGAGAGAGAGAGAGAGAGAGAGAGAGTTCATAAGCCAAGGAAAAAGTGGGAAGTAAGTTGACCTTGAATAAATTCAAGAGTCAAGTGGTGAAGGAACTTCAAACCCTAGCACTCAACTTAAGGAGGAAACTCCTGTTGAGCCAATTGACAAGTCTGTACCTCTGAGGCGTTCCACAAGGGTTAGGAATGCACCTAAGCATTACTATGGATTCCATATTACTGCGGAAGGTGATACACTTATTAGTGATGAGACACTGATAGGTCTGGATGAACCTAACAGTTACGCGGAAGCCATGGCAGGCCACGAGTCAGCCAAATGGAAAGAGGCAATGGACAGCGAGATACAGTCCATGTATGACAATCAAGTTTGGAACTTGGTTGAGAATGTATGAGGTCGTAAGACTATAGGGTGCAAATGGATATTCAAGAAGAAGACCGACATGGATGGTAATGTACACACTTATAAGGCACGACTGGTTGCAAAGGGTTTCTCACAAACTCCTGGAGTTGATTATGATGAGACCTGTTCTCCAGTGGCCAAGATTAAGTCTATTAGGGTTTTGTTAGCTATAGCTGCATTTCATGACTATGAAATTTGGCAAATAGATGTCAAAACCGCTTTCCTTAATGGAAAGTTGGCTGAGGATGTTAACATGAATTAGCCAGAGGTTTTTGTCAATATAGGGTACCCTAATAGAGTGTGTAAGCTTGACAAATCCATTTATGGATTAAAGCAAGCACCTCGCAGATGGAATCTTTGCTTTGATGAGAAAGTCAAAGAGTTTGGCTTTTTCTAGGAGTGAAGATGAATCTTGTGTATCTATCAAGGCTAGTAGGAGTATAGTTAGCTTTTTGGTATTGTATGTGGATGACATACTACTCATAGAGAATGACATCCCAACTCTGCAGGAAGTTAAGTCCTGGCTTGGGAAGTGTTTCTTTATGAAGGACCTAAGAGAAGCTGCCTGTATTCTAGGGATAAGGATCTTGAGAGACCGAAGTAAAAGACTAATTGGACTTAGTTAGAGTACCTACTTGGATAGGGTGCTGAAGAGGTTCGGCATGCAGGACTCCAAGAAAGGAGAGTTACCTATCCGGAGTAACACCAGATTGAGTAAGACACAAAGCCCTAGTATTGAAGCTGATAGAGATAATTTCCGCTCTCAGTCAGGTTGGGTCTTTACCTTAAACGGGGGAGCAATTTCTTGGAAGAGTCCCAAGCAAGAAACAATGGCTGATTCAACTTGCGAATCAGAGTATATAGCAGCTAGCGAGGCAGCAAAGCAGGCGATATGGCTAAAGAACTTCATTGGAGACCTTGGAGTTGTACCAGCTATTAAGGAGCCGATAGAAATTTTCTGTGATAGTGAAAGTGCAGGTGCCTTAGCCATGGAACCAAGGGATCACAGGAGATCCGGACACATCGACAGAAAATACCATTTCATCAGACATTGAATAGAAGAAGGACTCCTCGTGGCAAAGGGGGTATCATCGGATGAGAATCCAGCAGATCCTCTCACGAAGGGACTGACTCGGGTTAAGCATCTCCAGCATGCTCGAAGCAAAGGGCTGAAGGACGATATTAGTTTTAGTAGTTACATAACTTGAAATTTGTAAAGTGTAATTGACATTAGATGATGAATAAAAGGTGTTTTATTTATGAGTAAAGTGTTGCTATCTCTTGTCAATCGTTTACTATATTTCTTTTGCATGTTTTGACTTCCAGAATAATTATGTTTGGTATATCATATTATTCGAACCTCCACAGTCGGTTATATGTCGGAAGTAGGTATGAATCAAGACTGTCATGATTGGTTGCAGTTGTCTAAGTTGCTGGACATGGCTACAACACTCAAGAGTGCTCATAAGTTCTGAGCATTGGACTCAACCCACGCTCACTAGAATCACTTCATGGAATTTATCTCGAGTGATCGTGAGACGGTAATATCATATAAGTCTTCAAACCTAGAGATATGATTTTTGCCTATTAGTTGGTTATGCATTGATTGTAAGAAAACGAATTGGTAACTCGATGTTATAAAACGTGCTCTTGTGTATAATTCAATAAGTAGTAGAGCAAACATATGAGTCAAAGTTTATCTGTTCCTTCTTGGATTAGAAGTTGATATCTGGGCCCCTCGATGATTTTGTTTTGACCTATGTACCGGGCCCGGTCAGAACCGAATTGATGTGTTCAACTTAGTTCTATGTCAAACAAATCGGAAATCAGGAAACAAACTGATAGACAATAAGTAAGACATTGTTCCATATATTTTTCTGGCTGATATCTAGAATAGAGGATTATATGATCACTTATCTTAAATGGCATACCATCATCTTCTCAGTTCCAAGAGACCTTGAAAGAGCTACGATTGCTGATCGGTTCCTGAAGTCATACTTGCAGTTATAGTTATTAGACTTATCCAAGTGGGAGACTGTTGGATAAGGTGTCTAACTCCATAACTATTTCTGGTATGTACTTGACCCGACCGACACGGTCCATTTGGGTTGCATGGCACTATGCATTTGGATAGACTATATGAGAGAAATAACACTTGTGGTTTATTAATATATTATAAGTTCTAATATATTAATAGTATTATTTAATTAGTATTGATCAAGAATTAATTTGGAATTAATTAAGTGATCAAAAGATAACTAATTAAATATATGGTTTGATTATGTAAATCATCCATAACTTGTATAGTGGGCGAAGAGGCTCCATGGATTTTCAAGCTGGGTTAAACCCATAAGATGCTCCATGGATGCTCCATTGGAGTTACAAACCCATGCATCATGGAAATGAAGAGCCATGACACATTAGGGTTTAAATGTTGTAACCCTATATGTGTCACACTATATAAGGATCATCTCCTCCACCAAAATCGGCTACACAAATGAGAAGTGAGGGCTAGGCCGATTTTTCAAGTGTGAGTATTCTCTCAAAAGTCATTCCAAAAGCATTTGGTGTTGTCTGAAGCATTTGAGGCATCACACTTGGGGTGCTAGGCTCACAAGGTTTCAAGGAATCAAAATTAACTACAAGGTATGTAATTCTAGCCATCCTTTTAGGATTAAGTTCCCCATGTATGCTAGATAGGATTATGAACCTTAGAAACCAAATTTTGCAGGTATTTAGACAAACATAGATCCAAGGTTATTTGGGTTGCATGTACACTTAGGAAGTGTTAGAATGCTCAAAACCCATCAAATTCGTGCTTCCATAGATTACCAAACTAGGGTACACCGAGCCTTCGGCGTGGCTGTGCTGCCACTCAGGGCCTATAGCCTCCCCGGATCGCTCGTTGGACCCTGACCTGACAAAACCATCTTACCCAGCCTTCGGTCTGACCGGAACATCCTGGTTCACCAACCCTCTGTCCCAATTCTACTTTTTCTCCCGAATCTTTCGTGCCTAAGACTCACCGTCGGTCTGCACCGGATATCTTGGCCTACTTCATAGAGTAGGACCTCCTCAACCCTACCCACATATGATGCATCGCCATAGACGATCAGAAGAAAGTTCTAACCCGAACACACCCCTTCACATCACAAAATCTCAGTATCCAAAACCTTATGACTGGAAAGGTCCCGATAACTTATCAACACTGCTGTCGTCACTTCAGATGCCAAACACTCCATCCTGGAGGTATTCATCTCCCTCATTGCCTAAGAAAGCCTAATCAATGTCCTTCACAACACCAACGAGCATCACAGTACTGAAACCTCACACCACAATATCCACTGGTAGAACAAGTTGCTACACCATAACATATGTTTTCGAAACCTGATCACATAACCATCTAATCCCACACAATGATCTGCCATGCATATAGAGTCTTCAGCATGACGGGACCGCCTTAGCAAGCCTTCCATCTATCTTGACCACTCTCAGGACCTTCAGCATGTTTGAACCGTACTCCGAGCCTTCGGTCTGACTGGTACGCCCCACTGGCCTTTAGTCTACCGGACCGCTCTAAACTATTGAGCATCACCCTAGGCCACCCCTTCCCGGTGACCCTTCCCCACGCAAACTGTTCTCACCCACTTAGGGTTTTGAAATTCAGATCCATTCCGTGGACCATAGCCTTGGCCTAACTCTGGGCATCATGTCGATCGTCCACCCACTTGGGCAGTCGTGGCCCGATCCCTAACCCGCATACCTACCACATGCGCTGAGTAAACTGCATACGTGTTGAAAGCACTATCTAACCCCCAACAGCTAACAGAACCGTCAATGATCGTCGTTTCATCTAAGAATTTCCAATTCTCCCCCACTTGGGACACTAGCTACTACCTACTAATGGTGAAACCAACACAGCTTATCCGTCCGTACTGAGTATTATCATCCTTATCTATGGATCGATTAACCCTGGAGTGAACAACCTCCGCAGAACAACCCTTCCGCCATAGCGCAACCGAACTTCAAAAGAAACCTGAATCCCAACTGAACACTTCTGCATCTCAGTTTTACAGCAATTATCCCTGGAACAGATATCTTATATCCTAACTTCTGATCACCAACATTTCTGGATGCTAACCGCCTATAACCCATCGATACTAAATTCCTTATACTCTCCTATGTTGCTATGACATATTCATAAAGGGATGGAAGAGAGTTCACAATATCATCATAATAAATAAGATAAAAAAAGTAGAAACATACCAGCAACCACATCTAGCACTGTTCTGATCTCCTCTGTTGTAAGATGGAAGGCACGTCCCTGAGCCCTCAGAGGCTCTGCTCCACCCCGACCACCGCCAGTGATCCTCAAGGTAGCCGGCACTGGAGCCTGCATTGGCCTCGCAACAACCTGCGACCAGTTAGCCTTTACATGACCAACCTGATGGCAATGATAACAAATCCTCATGTCATGAACCGGGGCCAACTAGCGACAATCCCTCGCATAGGGCCCCTCCTTCCCGCACTTGCGGCACGCACCACTGGACCTACAAACTCCAGTATGACCCTTTCCATACTTCTCACTAGTTTGAACTCCCTGACCTCTAACCCTGGAATCAATGGTCTTAGATCGCTTCGGCGCCGGTTGCGACTGTATTGGGCTTGCCTCTGCTCTCGCAACTGAAACTCAATCTCAACCTCACACCATCTGGGAGCCTCCTGCAACTCTAGTAAGGTATCACATCTCTGTGTGGGCACGAACTGCCTGATATCTGTCTTGAGCATACTCAGATATCGGGTCATCTGAGCCTGCTCTGAAGCAAACTAAGGGAAAAACATCTCCCTCTCAGTAAACATGCGAGTGATCTCTGTGACCGACTCTGAATCCTACCGCAGATCCAAGAACTCCTGCGCTAGCTTCTCCCGCTCAACTCGTGGGACGTAATGGGTACTCAACATATCTCGAAATTGGTCCCAAGTAATCGCAGCACGCTGCTCATCCGAATATGATCCAGTAATCAACCTCCACCAATCCTTTTATCTGGACCTCAGCATGTTCAGAGCACACCTACCTTCTGGTCAGTAGGACAAGAACATGTGAGGAAACATCCCTCCACGTCAGATAGCCACCTCATGGTCACGATCGGATCCTAGGTACCATCAAATGTCGGGGGCTTCGTGTTATCGAAATCTCGATACTGAAAAACTTGACAAGATCTCAACCCTGCCGCTGATACAGCTGTTGTGGCTGCCGCGGCAGCTGCCTCAGTAAGGGCTACATAGCGATCATCAAAATACTCCACCATAGTGGTCTTGATAGAACCAAACATCTCTGGCAACTAAGCCCGGAACATTGTTTCAACCTTATCATGCAGGATCTCCCAGATCCTATCATCCATCTCATCTGGCCTTATCTAGCCGATAGTCTCGGGTGCGGTTGGTGCCTCCTATCCGCCCTCTCCTGATCCTGACCCAGATCCAATCACGAATTGCTGTCTAACCACCATGCTGAAAACATGCCGAAAAACATCAGATATTCCTCATAACAATCTGGGAATCAACTCCCAATCAAAAACTCTAGGGGTTGTGACTTCCTTGCTATGCGTATGGGTCCTATGCTTTTAGTAGTACGGGCCCATACTACCTTCCACACCTACCCATATTAGTCTTAAGTATCACCACAACACCTTAACAATATAGAAAACATAGCAAGCGCTCAATCCTCACTACTAGAGGAATGCTATATATATCATATAACTGGCCTCTCGGCCTCTTACTACTTACCCATCCATGGAACTTCCACCAACCCTGCAACACTAGTGTATGGTACTCATACATAATGCTGGACCCTATAGACTTTCGAATATCCAATCCTACCCTAAGCTCCCAATCAAACAAGAACAGAACATAAGACCAAATCAAACATTCTCTGGCTATAAAATCTTGATTATGTATAAACATGATGCATACACAAATAACTACAGTAATGATGTGAATTTCATATAAGGGAAAACCCTGGGCTAGCAGGCATCATGTAATCAGGCAACTCTATCACGTAATTCCTGAAGATCCCTAGCCTAGTAGTAGCATGTTGTTCTAACATATCACATATCAAATAACTATATAGTATTTTGGGGTCTACTTACTAGCTCCGGATGATCGTACACTCTACGTCCTCCTTTACATATTTTGAAAACCATTTAAAAATCATTTAAAAAAAATCTATTACTTGATTTGAGACTGGATTCAAACGAGTGTTCCACCAATTCACTCAAACCAAGGCTCCGATACCAACTTGTAACATCCATAAAATTCGAAGCAATTTAAAACTTTTTAATTCATACAAAAGCATTCAATTATTACAATTTGTTTTCAAAATAGTTTAAACATAGAAGTTCCCAGTAATCATAATCATCAATCGAGGAGGTGTACGATCACGCCTTCGCCTTCCCGCAATCATCCACTGAACCTGAAACAATACACTAAATCTGTAAGCCCAAAAGCTTAGTGAGTTACCCCCAAAATACCAACCTCAACAATATCATATAGACAAATACAGAACAGCCATGCATCTCGAGTCTGCAGTGTGGCTGGTCCGCCCACACTGGGCCTTCAGTCCACTTGATCCACTCCGTGATTCTATAGTATGATTGGACCGCACCGGGCCTTCAGTCTGTCTGGTCCACTCTCCGAGCTTCGACACGTCTGGACTACCCTCTCGGGCCTTTAGCACTAGGCCTTTGGCCGGACTATGTACCCCTTCTGGGTCTGTAGTCTATCCAGTCCACCCTGGGTATGTTGGCCTACAACATAAAGCAGGACCTGTGTCAACTCAACCCCAAACAACAACCATGCGTACATATAATAGATTATCACATAACAGCTCATAAACAAACAAACCGATCTAATAGATCATATAGCATAGTAACATCCTAACCAGGATACCGACCTAACCGGTCACTAGCAATATACCATCCTAACTACCAGGATGCATATCTAATAGATCAATAAGCATATCAAACAAATCCAGTATACAATCCGAGAAAGAGCGGCCTTGGTGCCTTAGACCCTATTGATATAGTGAGGATAACTCACCCCGAATGCTGATCTGAACTGAAGAAGCAGATTCCTGAACCACCGTCTTACCAATAATCCCGAACTATTTAAAATACAAAATAACGAGTCAATAAATGGGAATATAAATTTTTACCAAGAATCCCTTATAACAATAGCACAAATTGCCTTCCCTCTTAATTTGGGTCATGGACCAAAACCGAACCCCGGACCCATAAGTTTATATAACAAGGCCCATTATTGGCCTAACTTTCCAAATTGGGCCCACTACCTAATTGGGCCTACATCCAAGATCAATTACCAAGACTTTGCGCAAACCACCATATCCATAATGACCAGCAAACACCTAAGTTCAACTAGCCCATAAACAGTTTGAAACTCAAAGCCCAAAGTCAAAAGCTCAATTAGAGGACGTACGCTGGGCGTACTCCTGTGGTACGCGGGGCGTACCTCGACTCATGTTGATTGAAAAGTAGGGTCGTTGACCCTGTACGCTGGGCATTCATCTTCCTACACAGGGTGTATGCGAACTGAACAAAAATCCTCATAAGTTCTTAATGACTTAAGCACTTAAGTCCAAACTTCAAATCCATTGACCAAATATGACTAGGACTCATAAAGTCTCGAACTTAAACACTATAGATGTCCAGAAAGTTCTTAAATCAAGGTCGTAAACCATTAAGACCTTTTACTACTTCCATGGGACCTTCTATGCCACTGGGACCTCATTTTTAACACTCAACACCCCTCCAAGAGTCTAGAAGGATTGATCATTTCACCCAAAACACAACATACATTATCTTGGAACTTTTGGCACACGAAATGATTCCAAAATGATAGAATGGATAGATCTATGCTATATAAACATAAAGATTGAAGCTTTTTACCTTCTGGACATTCTAGGGTACAACACAACTTCAGATCTACAAGCCAAACTTCTTTTCCAACTCCTTGATGCAATGGTTCCACCTTCAAGAGCTCCAAATACCCACTAATTCACACTCTCACACAAGGCCTAGGGTTTAGGGACGTTTCTGGAAGATAGAGGGTGGGAATGATGAGAGAAAAATGAACCATAAGGATGTTTATATAGTCCCTAACCCGAGATATTAGGGTTTCCTTCATTTATGAGTTCGCCTAACGTACACAGCATACGCCTAGCGTACTAGGGCGCGCCCTAGTACGCCCTGCGTATCCTTACTTACGCACAACATACTCCTCCTGGTCCCAAAATTACAATTTAGCCCTGAGGCTCTTCATGGCTTTACCCTTTCATCTCAGGGAATTCAAATGAAAAAACTTGGGATGTTACATAAAATTTCATTATACTTATTAATGAGAACTATTTGTCCTATCAAACCCGTTCAGCTAACGACCCTCCACCAATCAAGGAAATGGCGGGTGAGAGTGGATACACATTTCACTACCCTTTTTTAGGCAGTTTCCTATTACGTCATTATATACCAGCTTCGTGAATGAGACATACTAGCGGTTCGAGTGACTTAGTCTTATACATGTAGTAAATATTATACATTTAATTTTACATATAGTATAAGATGTATTTTAAACTTTTCAAAATATTAAGGTTTTATAATCTTTTAAAATTTTAAAATTAAAACAATTTAATTCAATTTTAAAAGAGATTGATTTCATAATTATCTATTAATTAAAACTAAAACTAATTTATTAAACCAATTGAGGATTATCTAATTAAATTAATCCTCTACCCATAGTTTTCGATAAACATGGGAGGGATGATTCATATTTTATAGTTATCCAATTAATCACATGATGAGATAATTACGAAAAATAAGAAAATCTTATCATGAAACCCTAATTTTAAAAAATACCTATTCTTGGGGAGGATGGCAAGGATTTCAATCCTTGCCATAATTCGAAAATCAAGAGGTTTAGGAAACCCTAATTTCGAAACTCGTAGGATAAGGGAAAGGGTTTAAACACTTTTCAAAATTTCGAAACCGAGGGTTAGGAAACACTAATTTTGAAAAAAAAAAAACCTAAGTCCAAAAGTGTTTAATTGTCATAAACCCTAATTGTTCAAATTCAACCAATTGTAATCAAATTCAATAGAAAACAAGCCAAGACTCTGATACCACTATTGGATTTTGAGCATAACAAACAATCATATATCTGCACCCTAATTTTTTTGGATATATGTTTTCTCTAATTGAACATAATTATTAAACATCAAAAGGAAAACCGTAATTGCACTATTATAATTTAGAAAATCATAACTCGAGTTAGTAAACATACATTTGATTGTTATGTGTCAATAACAATGAAAAATCCAAGTCTTCTTTAACCTTGGCGTCACAAGTGTCACGCCTCTAATGGTTCACACCCAAACTAATTAGGAGGATGAGAGAGAAGAGAGGGGAGGAGGCCTGAAATTTTCGGCTATCCTTCTATAGTTTAGAGTGGCCGAAAATGTGAAGCCTTATGGGTCTATTTATACTGCGGATAGGATACAATGGATAACCCTAATTTAAATAAAATATTATTAATTCAAATTGATAATTACCCACCTCCTTAATTATCTACTTAGGATAAGCTAGAAACCCTAATTATCATTTAGAAAAACCATCCACCACCTTCTAGGAAGGTTCTGGAACCCCTTACTCAACTATTGAACAATTACACTTTAATCCCTACATTTTAAATATATTATTTTAATCCCGAAACTATTTCCAATTATATGAATAAATATTAATTAAATAATATGATTTTTAATTAATATATTATTTTCATAATACATTAATAAATCATTTATTTCAATTTATCAATCAAATAATAAATTTCTCCTCTCTCCATATTTCATCTTGTCTAATTGCTAGTTATGATGGTAACCCAAAAGAACAATGCTAGTATAAATTCAGGTATATATACCAATTATAGTTATGTGCTTAGACACATAATCAAACATATAAAATATAAAATAATATTTTCATATATAATATTGTTCGTAGGCCTGTATACAATTTTTTTTTATTTAAATACACTACTTTGAAAAAAGAAATAAAAAGGAATTTTGATTTTTTACCACTAAATAAAGAAAAATTATATAAATATAAAAAGGGTCTAAAATATAAAAAAATCATAGAAAATAAAATCACCCACCTAATATATAATATTGATATCGACATATTTTAAAATATTAATGAATAAAAGATATTAAAAACAATTTTTATTAAAGTGTAAGAGACGAATTTGAAAGTATTTAAATTATTTAAAAAATTAAATATTATAATATATAAAATCATTATTATAGTAAGAAAACGAAATCAATTATGAATTGATGTGAACAACAACGGAACATGGTTCGTATATTTTGAATTACCCTAAAAATAAAGGGGATCACTGTTTCTCATTTATGTCGTCTTGATACGATATATAGTTGGACCTGAAAGTCACCACCCACAATTCACATGCTTACAAGGGAAAATACGATATATAGTTGGACCTGAAAGTCACCACCCACAATTCACATGCTTACAAGGGAAAATGACTTACAGAGGTAAGTATATTTCAAAAACTATCATCTAAGTTTAGGATGTTTAAAAAACACAATCCAAATAAAGAAATTGTAAAAAAAAAAATACAATTAAAGTTTATGTTTTGTTCAAATCCCTTTCGTTATTTACAAACAGCTGTAGGTAAAAGAAAAGTTATTAGCGGGAAAAAATAATTAGGGAAGAATAAAGGTGACATGACAATCTTGTTAGGATCAATGGTTCGATATTGGGTTCGATCGATCAACCCTCCGCTTCTTAAATAGATTTTAACAACCAATCGATTTTCATTCATTCTCAACATTGGTGTATTGATTTTTACAACAAATTTTCCCTACTACCTCCACCGTAACATAATTACACATGTTGACCACCTTGAATTTTATCGACATATACATTAAAAAAAATAGTTTTTCTTAAGTTAAGGAGCGAAAGTTGTTATATGTGACACGACTCATACGTACGAAACGTATATAAAATTAAGCACAAAAATGTAAAAACAAATTACATTGAAATATAGACAAACTCGAATATAATACATTTTTTTTTAAGTTAACGAACGGAAATTGTTATATGTGATCCAACTGAAGCATAGGAAATGTAAATAATGTTAAGCACGAAAACATTAAAAAAATATATATCGAAATTTAGACAAACTCGAATCTATACTGATACGTGTATAAAAAATCAAGTAATATTTAAAAAGAAAATAACGAACGAAAGTTCTAAAATCACGTCGGAACATGAACCACCTAAATTTTATATCGACACATATATCAAAATAATCGTGTAAAATAATAGTTTTTTAGGTTAAAGAACGATCGCTATTTTGAAAAATCAAATTATATATAGCTCGAGGATAAACATGAATGTTTAAAACTTGAATAATGAAAATAATATTTTACAAAGTTCAAACTGAAAGGTGAAAAATAAAATTTAAAAAGTAAATTATGGAAAATATATAAACTCTGAAACATAATATATAAGAAAAAATAATTACATTAATGGTCCATATGGCTTACCCAATGTCACAACCCCAATCTCTTCTACCTATAAAGACCAAATTAGCCTCGCACTAAGGATAAAACTTAGGTGTTAGCAAAAAGGATCATACATGCATATTTTGAAAACCACAGGGATCATGTTCGTCAAAAAATTAAAAATTTTGAGTTATTGATTTTTAGTAAATCATAGGGACCATTTATTTAATTTTGTCTATATTATATATATATTAAATGTTAATATATTAATGTAACATCCCGATGATGAGGTACTTATAATTTTGTCATATAATTAAATTATATTGCATTTTGGTCCCTAAGTGTTAGCTAGTGTAAAAAAAAGCGCATTGCAGCACTTTGGTAAAAATAGGGAGTTTTGAGTACGCCATATGTACATGTATGTACGCTAAGCGTACTAAGGTGCGCCTTAGTACGCTAGGTATACACTTCGTATGCGAGGCATACGTAGGTGGCATGCAAACCCTAATATTAGGGATTTGGCTCATACTTAAGTAACTTCATGGATACGGACCCTCTTCTTATCCATCCTCCTTCGGTGATTTCGACCCTCAAGCAACCCTATATATAAAGAGAGCCATTTCGAGCCTTAAAGTGAGTTTTTGGAGTGGTTTGAAGAGAGAAGAAAGTGATGAGAAGATCTTGGAGTTGGGCACACTTTGGATCTAGAATTTCTATTTGGTTTGCAACATCTTGAAGGTATAAAGCTTGAATCTTTACCACTCCATCTTATACATCTAGGTTTTGCTCTTTAAAGACACTTTTTGGTCCCAAAATGATGATTCATGACATAACATGTTCTTGACCCATTGAGTTGTCTTTTCAGTCCCTCGAAAGGATCTTGATTCATAAAAATGGGTTTCATATGGTTGGTTTTTCTCCATGCATCATTTAGAAGGTCTTAATGGATTAAGAAGTTAAGTTAAGCTCTTAATGGACATGTAAATTCATAAAGTTGGAAACTTCATGATTCTTGAGGATATTTTAGCCATGGATCTGAAAATTGGATGTGAGTGCTTAAGCCATTAGGTACTTAAGGAGTTTTTGGAAATTCTGGGAGTACTCCCTACGTACTTGGATTATGCCCAGCGTAGGAGGTCAACCACCCCAATGTTAGTCAGCATGCGAGTATGCCCTGCGTACTTATTCTGAGGTGACTCAGCTGAGTTGATTCGAGTGTATTGACTCGGCTAGGCTGACTTAGCTAGTTTGACAAGTTTGACTTTGACTTTAACCAAGTATGACTTAAGGGTGTTTTAGGAATTTTAGTATTTTGACTAAGATTGGTCATTTGGTTGGAATAGGTGACAATTAGCGCTAAGATTCGGAGTCGAGACCTCATCAACTTTTGTTTAGTTTGCGATGTGAGTTTTTCTCACTATACTTATGAGTCGAAGGCACCAAGGTCGGCCTATTAGACTATATATTCGGTCATGTGATAGTATGTTATTGTGATGTGGTGCTATGTTAGATCGGTAGCCTAGTATATAGGATGATGCTATGCTTAGTGTTCTTTAAGATCTGTCTGATTGTCTATTGACTTGGTTATATGTATGCTTATCTGTTATGTATATGTCAAAATGATATATGTGTGGTTGGGTTGAGGTAGACTAGTGTAGACTGAAGACCAAGAGGCCCACAGCGTCCCGGATAAACCGCATGCCTAAGAAACGTACCAGTCAGGCCGAAGGCCCGGAGAACGTTCCAGATAGGCTGAAGGCCCGGTGAGGTGTTCCAATCATGTTGTGAGCGTACTAGATAGTCTGTAGGCCGATGCGGCATTTTCGTCAGGCTGAAGGCTTTGTATGTATGTTGTTTGTTATTATGGTTATGTTATGTGATGACACTTTGAGGGAACTCACTAAACATTGGTTTATAGTTTTGGGTTATATTTCAGGTATTTCGGATGACCGCGGGAAGATGAATGCATGATCGTACACATCCTCTTGTTTATGACTTATGATTTGGGAGACTCTAATGTTTAAAATCTTTTGAAAACAATGATTGTAAAAAATTTATGAATTTGAGTTGGTTTTAAAAGTTTAAATTTCTTGTGATTTTTTATGGGTGTTATATATATATATATTTTAAAATTCTTATTAAACATAATTTTCTTTTAAAGAAAATTAAAAAAGACTGAGTTTGTGTACTCTATTTCTTTATTAAACATAAATGTTTATTTATTTATTTTTTTGTTTTCGTTTATGCTTGTATGGTACTCAATTATTGGTCTATAAAGGAAACAAAAGATTAGTTTCAGTGATCATTAACTTTCACACTCTTATTCTTCTCTTTACACTTTCTGATGGCTGCACCTTCGTGCACAAGCGTATACATACAACTATGTGTATCCGGTATTGCCTATTACTTTACAGTCCTACTTCTATCCCGTAACCGTCCCACCATTTACCTTGACAATTTTAATGTTGTTTCCAATTCGTTGACAAACAACGCCACAATCTATTTGGACCTGAGAATCCAGAATGAGAACTCGGGGATAGCCATTTACTACGAGGATCCTGTAAAGCTGACAATCACTTATTTGCAATCAACCGTATCAACCGGCAGCAATGTTATCATCGAACGATCTGCCATTAAAGGTTTTTATCAAGGGAATGGGGAGGTTAAACATATCCAAGCATCTGTGGTGATTCAAGACTTGTTTTCAACGAATGAACAACGAAGGAGACTGGGTGAGACGCGTGTTTCCCTGTATGGTCCAGTGAAAGTGATGGATTTCGTAGTAGACTTGGAGGCCGACATAAAGTTCAAGTCGATTGAGAACAAAAAGTTCCATCTGATGGTCGGATCAGCTGTGGAGGTTAACGACAACACTGGGACATCTGTTCTAAAGACCATTCAAATGAAATATGCTTCTGGATCGAATAAGTGGGGAGTTCTGCAATGGCTACTTGCATTTCCTTTGGTTATTTTGTTAGAGGTTGTTGTAAATTCTGCTTTTTGGTTAGCTTTCCGAGTTTTGGTCTTTGTTTCTCTTTGTCAACCTAATGATACAGCCGAAATTTAAGTTTAACCTTTGATTAATGTTGCTAATTGATGATAGAATGTTATTCGATTACTTAATTAAATCTGTTTTCAAATTAATGGGCTTTTTTACATCTTAAAATTAATGTTAACCAAACCAAATAATGTTTGGTTATATCGATTTTGACTTATTTGGTTTCGGTTTATTTAATTTGGTTGAAAGATTAAATCAAATACGATTCCGAACAACACATCAAACTTTTATTTTATTACCATTTATTTATTTGAGTCTACCCTAATAAATGAAAATGACTTTGCTACATGTCCTCTTCTCATTCATTTGGATACATGGCATTCTCTAGAAATTTTAAATTTTTTTATTTTCCACTTGTCATTTTATTGTATTTTTGATTTTATTAAATTAAAATCCACATTTAATATATAAGGTAATATATATGTAAGGTATTTATTAGAAAATGATTTATATATGTAATGTATCTAATGTATTAAAGTCTCATTAATTTTAATAATTCAAATTTTTTTTATTTTTCTTATAAATTTAAAGTTTTCAAATTGTTAAAATTTTATATTTAATTTTTTTTAAATAAACCCATGTAATACATGGGTCTCACACCTAGTTGTGTAATATTTAATAATATATACAACAAAAAAACGAATTAGTTTTAATTATTAATTATGAAATAATAAGTTAAATAAAAATTTTTTTGACAACTAATCTATACAATTTAAATTCAACGATAACTTCTAATAATAAACGATAAAAATTTATATTTAATTGACTATTCACTTTAACAAAAATAAAAAGGTTACTAAAAACCAAACCACATAAGATCAAATCTGATTAACCAAATCATACCACCAAAAACTAAATAAACCAAACAATCATCTAGTTTGTTATGGTTATTTGGTTTAGGTTTTTCACACGTGAATATATAACATGATAAAAATACATGACATACAATGAAATTAGCATGAAACTTAAATATGTGTTGTTAAAAAATGTCTTGTTCATTTTTTATTTGTGTTTAAAATCCGATACAAAATTCACACGATATTGACATAAATTTGTTGTGTTTGCCGTGCTCTGTATCATTACAAATGAATAAAATAAACTAATCATTATTGCATATTATCTTTCTCTAGTTGTGTCATGTTTATATATACATTATGCATTTTGATTTGTAACTGAGATGTCGAGGATCACAAATAAGATGTGAATAACTATGCAAACATGCCTGACTTGATCGAAGTCCATTATAGTCCCGCATTGAAGTGTCAGGAAACCACACACGCTCCATCAACAACCATAAATTCGAGTATGTACCATCATTTCATCTTTGTTGTCCCACATTAGACTGTCGGTTATCCACGCACGCTCCACTAATGACTCACAAAGAAATGATGTGGGTATTCATGGGTTAGCATAAAGTTTCATATTTTTTCTAAAGTAACTAGAGTGAAATTCTATAAAAAGTTCTAGTAGTTCATACGTTATACTTTTAATGTGATTATGTCCTATCAAACTCGTTCGACTAATGACCCTCCACCACATAAAGAAGCGGTGGATGAAATTGACACCCAGTCAACGATCTTTTAATTGACGCTTCCTTATACTTCTCTTAGAGTGTGGCTTCATGAATGAGACATACGATTGATTCGATTAAATTTTAGTTATACATGTAGTAAATACATTTATACATACATATGTGTGTGTGTCTATATATATATATATATATATATATATATATATATATATATATATATATATATATATATATATATATATATATATATATATATATATATATATATATATATATATATATATATATATATATATAAAAGGTGTATTTTAAAACACTTTAAATTGCAATGTTCAAATCATATTAATTCAATTAACCTTTAATAATTAATATTTGAACCAAATAAGATTTGACAATTATCTTTTAATTAAACTCTTAATTAATTTTCATAAATCTTATTATCTTATAATAAATAATTATCTTATTTAATCTTATTTTTATATTAGAAATAGGATTTTTAATTATCAAGTTAATATATTTTGATTTTAGACATTTAAAATAATATAAATTAACTAATAATTCTCCTATCATTTGAATAAGGCAAGAAAATCCTAACATTCAGATTCCAAATAGTCCCCATGACATGGCAGAGGACTGCGAACGTCGTGGCGAAGTAGATTATCGATTTTTATGTTTTGCGTTTTTCATCTTTTAGCTACCGTTAATGTGAAAATGAAGACTTTGATACTATAGGGGGTTTTAGGTTACAAAACAATTATACATACAAAATTTCACTTAACTCTGAAGGGTACATGTATCACACCCCAGCCAATGTCGAAAACACGGGATGGTGAGATGATACCATCGATCACAGTTATAATCATACATTGAACATAAAACGATAATGTAGTAAATGGATATTGTAATTCATTGAAAGAAGTAGGTTACAATATCCCATAGTCTAGGGTACCAGAAAATTAAAAGGTACAAAACGAGCTTTTGTGGATAAGGAACAAAGGAAGTACTAAAATATAAAAAGCGACTGCGATCCCATGATCATCCTTATAGTATGTCTTCTAATAGTTTAAGCTCTAGAGACTACATGTGTTTTGAAAGAATGTTAACTTAAAAATTGGTGAGTTTACAGGTTTCTAATAGCTAAATCAGAACATACTTTTTCCTTAAAGTATAGCTATATTAGAGTTGGTGGTATACACTTTTCGAGACCAAAAAACATTATTTGAATATATATATATATATATATATATATATATATATATATATATATATATATATTATCCAGAATTTTCATAACTAAGTTTTTGATCAAAAGATATTCCTTATTGTATATCTTATAGGTATTTCAAGTTTCCCATATATATTCCATTCATAATCGAGCTACTTCAGACTGATATGCCTCTTATCACGTTTCATGAGGACACCGATATAGTAATAAGACAATTACCACTCAGTGTGACTTGACCGTCAAGGTTGTAGCTAGCAACTGTAGGTGGGGGTGTCAGCCCATATAGATCAATACATAATAATGCTAATCTTTAGGAATTAACAATTATAAGTCATAGGTCTTTCGAAGTATAGTGATACTTACGTTGATGAACAGAAGGCTCAAATGAAGTTGAAGTTTATTAATAACCCTAACTTTAATAACAAGTTTTTGGTTACTAATCCGACAGTAATATACAATAATACAAATATTTCTTAGTTCGAGGTTCCACAGTAAGACTACTATATTGGGTATTAAAAATAATATTATTACAATACAAACCTACTATGTCTTTTATTTAAATAGATTCCTCATATAGTTTAAATACCATTTTTATAAACCTAATAGAAAGGCAACGACTTACTCGCGCTTTTTGGTGCGTCGACTTATGGCGAATGGCGGTGTTCAGAACCGATAGAGTGAAAGAGAGACATGGCGAGAGATAGAGGGAGGGAGAAAAATGGTGCAGGAATAAAGGGAAGGGGACCCTTCCTTTTATAGGAAGTCTCATCTGGATCTAACGGCAACAATCGATTCTAATCCAATGGTCGATATCATACCTAACTTTTTAACTCTTATCCTCCGTAGGTGACAGGTTTTTGGGAACTTTTGACTGTCAGAGTAAATATCCTTTCATAGCATTTCAAAGTGTTTTTTGGAAATTATTCATTTATAGTAGTGAACTTTCACTTTGTAAAAAAGTCGATATGACATGTGATGCAAAAGTTAGCTCTTTAATCAAATACTACATCAAAACCTAATTCGTAATATATAACTAACTTTTCGATAAGAAACCTAGAAATGATTCTACAGATGGTACGAAGATTACATGGGGAAGAAGACGAACCTTAGCCATTCAATCCTATCATGAATAACTCTAATTTTTTTTCCGGGCATGAAAAGTTAGGAACATGATAACTTCCTATGCTGAATGAGTGTAGCAACGTAAATTTTCAAAGTAATTTTTCATTTCTAAAACATTCATTCATTCATAAGATAATGTTAAACACGTTGTATCAAATGTTATTGTCACAAAACATTTCCCCAGAATGTCTACAAAAACTCCAATGCGTGTCTGTACGAATCATGCCGACGCCTTCCCGCGCTCATCACTAGTACTTGAAACACATAACACAACATCTGTAAGCATAAATGCTTAGTGAGTTCCCCAAAATACCACATACAGCACATACGCCACTCGAGGCTATAATATGACCCTCCGATCGATGTGTCTCAGCGGGACCCTCCAGTCCCGTAGCTCGTTGGACCCTCTGGTCCGGTCATAGCTTGTTGGGCCCTCCGGTCCGGTCTATATCATCATACATCATATAAATATCACATAGCACATAATCTCATACATAGCACATAAGACCCTCTGGTTATCGATAGTACCACTCTAGATAATGTATAGTGAGAAGACTCACCTCGGTGTCTCGGTAAGTGTCTGACTCGGTAGAAATGTGACCCAGCCTCCGCCTAATCACATAAGGTAAATACTCTCATAAATACAACTAAACTCAACCCTAAAAGTCAACAAGGTCAACGGTCAAACTTTGACCCGACTCGTTGAGTGCACTAGGGCAACTCGGCGAATCTACACGTGTCCACTGACTCAATTAGACCCTCTCTTGGCACGTCGAGCACTTCCCCCAACTCGACGAGTTCCACCTGGCATGAATCGTAGGGCCACCCCGACTCAACTCGCCGAGTCTCAAGAACAATTTAGCGAGTTCCAACTCGAACTCAGACCCCTGACTCTCTCTGAATCACCGAGTCATTTCCCCCAACTCGACAAAATGACTCATAAAGCTCCAAGGGTTAAGGTCTCTGGACCTCTTTGGGTCCAGATCCTGAACACAAACTCGAGAAGGGAGCAACTACTCCACTTAATCAACCTCAAAAAGGGTTAGAAAACCCTAAGACTAAGAATCAACACCAAAAACTGAAGAAGGTCCGAGAATAATACCTCAATACAGCCTCTATGAGCTCAAAGACCACCACAATCGCACCTCCTTCAGCCTCCTCTTACCTTGAACATTCCTTCTTGTAAAAACACCTACAAAAGCTAAAGATTGCCTATCCTTCCTCACAAACGCTCTAGATTTCTTTAAGGTTTCTCTCTAGGGGTTGGTGGCCGCAAATGATGGCCATAAGACCCTTTAAATAGGTCTCAGACCCTAGAAATTAGGGCTTCATAAAACAGCGTGGACTCACCAAGTCTACACATGAACTCGCCGAGTCCAGCTATGAACTCGCATCCAAATCCACGACCATACTCGGCGAGTCTAGACGCCAACTTGCCGAGTCTCCCCTCAACACCCAAAAATAAGGAACAAACATCATTCCTAGAAATCCGGGTGTTACAATTCTCCCTGACTAGAACCGGACTTCATCCTCGAAGTCTCACTCGGCAAACAACTCTGGATGCTGCTCCCGCATCTCGCGCTCTGGTTCCCAAGTCAACTCTGACCCTTTCCGATGCTGCCACTAGACCTGCACCAGAGGCACTTCCTTGTTCCTCAGAACCTTGATCTTCTGATCCCTGATCGCCACCGGTCTCTCAGTATAATTCAGGCTCGCATCCACCTGAATATCGTCTAATGGCACCACTGCCGACTCGTCTGCTATACAGTTTCGCAACTACGACACGTGGAAGGTGTCATGAATTTGACCCAACTCTGCTGGCAACTCCAGACGATAGACTACCCTGCCTACCTTAGCGATCACCCTGAAAGGACTAATATATCAGGGCCCCAACTTGCCCCTCTTCCTGAATCAGATCACTCCTTTCCAAGGAGAGACCTTCAGGAGCACGAAGTCGCCGACCTGAAACTCGAGCTTGGACTGGCGTCTATCCGCATAACTCTTTGACACCTTCTTCCATACAACAACTCAAAGGGTGGCATGCCAATGCTCGAATGATGGCTGTTGTTATAAGAAAACTCTGCCAATGGCAAATATGTGTCCCAACTCCAGCCAAAATCCAACACACATGCCCGGAGCATGTCCTCGAGCGTCTGAATTGTCTGCTCACTCTACCCATCAGTTTGTGGGTGGTATGCGGTACTAAAATGCAGTTTCGTACCCAATTCTTCATGAAAGTTCTTCCAGAATCTGGAAGTAAAACGTACATCTCGATTTGAGACAATCGAGATCGGTACTCCATGCCGTGATACCACCTCTCTCACATACATATCTTCCAACTTCTCCGTGGAAGAGCTCTCACTGATGGGCAGGAAGTGAACACTTTTCGTCAATCTGTCCACAATCACCCAAATTGCATCAACACTCCTCGTGGTTCTCGGCAATTTGGTGATGAAGTCCATGGTAATCTGTTCCCATTTCCATTCGGGAATCTCCAATGGTTGCAGCTTACCATGTGGACACTGGTGCTCAGCCTTCACTCTGCGACAGGTCAAGCACCTCTCTACAAACCATGTGACATCCCTCTTCATACATGGCCACCAATAATCCTTTTTCAGGTCCAAATACATCTTAGTGGCCCCGGGATGGATCGAGAATTTCGATCGATGAGCCTCTTCCATCAAAATGGTACGCGTGCCACCCACGGACGGTACCCAAATCCGACCCTGAAATGTCATCAGCCCCCGTCTATCGGTAACCAATTCCGATACTAACCCGACAACTCGCTCTCTCTTCTGGCTTTCTGGCTTTACAGCCTCAGCCTGGGCCCCACGAATAGCATCCAACACCGGAGTCATCACTGTCATTCTCAAACAGACATCTCGAAATGGGGCGCCCTCCGCGCTACGACTCAATGCGTCAGCTACAACATTAGCCTTGCCCGGGTGGTACAAGATCTCACAATCATAATCCTTGACCACGTCCAACCACCTCCTTTGGCGCATATTCAGGTTGGGCTGGTCCATCAAATACTTCAAGCTCTTGTGGTCCGTGTATATCGTACACCGAACCCCATACACATAATGTCGCCAGATCTTGAGGGCGAACACTACACTCCCAGCTCCAAATCATGAGTGGGATATCTCGACTGTGATAACCCGAAATTTTCGTTCGGTCAAACCCTAAAAGTCAATCACTCCGTATTATAATTCAAGTTCACTTTTACTTGTTTTTGGGAAAAATAAGTTCAATTGATTATTTTAATAATTAATCTTTAAACGAACGGGTGAAAGAAAGTGTCGTCTCGGGTTTTGAAATTTAAAAACTGCAAACACCTCGTGTCTTAGAAGTTCATGACCAAACTTTTATGTTTGGGTAGAAAAATCATCCAAAAACGTAAACTCATGCCTTAAGCATGAGTTTACTGCCCAAAAACTAGCCATTTTGTGTTTACTCCCCATTTACCAAAAGAGTAAACTCCAAAAATCCTCTCAAGTATCATCCTAGAAATAATTCAAGATCTTCAATCTAGTAAGTGTTTCTAGCCCTTTCAAGTTAGTATATCACTTAATCTAGTGATTGTAAATCCTTAAATCCATCCATTTTTGTGTTTTGATTAGTTTTCCAAAAACACCAAGAACACCAAGAACACAAACTAAGTGTTCTTGGACTTTAAGTTCAATTCAAGCTTCCTCAATGTAAGTACTTCTATCCTAGAGTCATTTAAAGCTAGCTATACATGTTTATACCAAAGAAAAGTCCCAAGAACACCAAGATAAAGGTGTTCACGGTTTTGGGAGGTCCCAAAACCGTAAACACCAAGTATAGGGCCAAAATGGTGTGTTAAGGTGCCTAGATGCTTCACAATGCCTTAGGGACTTGTCTAGGTTCATCCTTGAAGCGTTTATCACACAAAAAGCACCAAAACGTTCCATTTTTATGTGTTTACGGTTTGGGGATGTCCCAAAACCGTAAACACCCCAAAAGGTGTTTAAATGTCCCATAAATGTCCCATGGTTATTTCTTATGTCTAAATCTAACCTAGACTAGTGCCATGATTGAGCTAAGAACTTGAAAACCCCAAAAACCATAAAGTTATGTGTTTAAGGTAGTAAACTCATGAGTTTAAGGTAGTAAACTCATGAAAAATGGTCCTTAGACCGTAAACTCCATTTAGGAGTGTTTTGATGCCACACAACACTTCCTAAGGCTAAATCATGAAGTAGGAATGCTTGGAATAGCTTAGAAGACTTCAAATCAACAAATGGTCAAAAGGTTAGGAGTTTACGATCGTAAACTCAAGGGGTGTTGGTCTTTAGGGAGTAAACTCAGTTTAGGAGTGTTCCTTAAACCCCAAACACACTAGCCTTTCCCTACAACACTTAGATGCACTCCTTAGCACTTATAACACTTATGTAAAGTGTTTGTCATGTCCTAGAGTGTCTTGACTTGTTTATTAGTTGTTTAAAGACTAATTGTTTATATACATACGTCCTCATATGTAATTAGTATCTTTGTGCGTGTCTAAGTCTTCACTTGACACCAAGCACTTATCCGACACTTCCTTCCGATCCACTCGCATCAGGTGAGTTCATACCCCTTAATCAATGTTTTAAATGTTTTTAAATGCTTTTATGGGGGGGATACAAGTAGAATCATGCTAGTTATTATATCAATCATATGTAATTAATAAGCAACATTCAAATGATTTGCTACTCATTAGCCGTTTACCAAACAGTTTCCTTCAAATTTTCATAAACATTTCATATGTTTAAAACTCCTTATTTAAAACTGTTCATTTTACACTGTATGTTTCATTTCAAACTCATGTACAATTGTGTTTCGAACAAATGTTCCTTTATACTTAAACTGTTTTATCAAACCCATGTTTTCAAACCGTTTTATAGATTGACATCGAGTCGATCTTTTCTTAGATAATAATTATGTTTTAAAGGTTTTACAAAACTTATTTTATGCTTTTATATTATCAATTGCATGCCTATATATGTATAGTTATATAAGAAATGTTTAAAAGACTTAGGAAGGCTATCCACCCTATTTCCTTTTCGCGCTTGAGATGTAGTCTGGTGGGATATCGGGTATCCGTCCGAAGGTCGTTTAAATATTAGTTATATATCATATGTACATATATAGTCATAAAGGTCCTTCCAGTTCATCCAATGCCCTTGGGTAGCAAAGGTATACATCCATGTTCATACGTACCAGTTACATTACTAGTAAGCTACCATATGGGTAGTTTAGGAAGTTACTAGAACTGCTACTAGAACACAATATCATACAATGAGTCAGTTCATTCATGAGTCAATACTTACTAGATAGAGAGAGAACACACGTCACAGCTAGTACACACAGTACATTACTATAATCTTACATAGATACATTTACATGATTACATTTACATGAGTACATTTACATAGATACATCTACATGAGTACATTTACATGAGTACGCTTACATATACGATGATAGGACAGACATCACTAGGTCCTATAGCATGGAACGAGTGCATGATCTATCTATACCAATGAATCGCACCGCAACGTGATAGTTATATTGGGTATACATGATCATAGTAATGTGGATGTTCACGGCATGCATATATGCATGGGCGTGTAAAGGTCTCAAAATCCCTTTGACAGGGGAGCGTCTAGCCTAGGATCTAGCCATCACATTATGCCTTATCCCTCAAATAAGGCAATAGGTGTACAGAAGTAGTTATTTATTACAAATACTACAGTACTTAGAAGAATTACCCTAGACTTAAGGTAATTGGCATGGTTGTAGTTCGACACTACACCATAGTACTATTTCATTTTCTCATTACATTCATTTCGTGAACATTCAGACAATGCACGGTAATGTAGAAAGTATATTTTTAGTTAATGATAGTCAGAATTGGGAAAACACACGCTCTTACAAGAGACACACACACAGACACTAGATGCCTTGGTAGAAGGCTACCTTCAGTAGGAAGCATAGGGCTTTCTAGGTTGTTCAAAACATTTTCATACTTACATTTCAAATACATACAAATACTTACAGCTCATATACATACAAATATTTACATACAAATTAAGACACTAAAATGCTTATGATCTCACCAGCTTTAAAGCTAATACTCTCTTTCAAAATAACTTGTATCCTCAGAACAACAGTAGACAGGTACCGATGCAAGGTTTAGAGAAGATGGAGCTCGTTCAAGACTCATCTTTCATTTTGATTTATACTTTAGTGTTTATTATAATTTGACAGAACACTTGTATTAAAATTATATTATTAATGCAATGGATGATGTTGTTGCTTGTTTACTACTTTTCATTGTTGTGATATTGTACATGACGTCCTCCGCCCCAGAACGTTTCCGTTGTTCTTGGTTTTGGGGTGTGACAGATTGGTATCAGAGCATTGTTTATAGTGAATTAAGTATATCAACCCATAAAAGATATACTAACTATAAATACATAGGGATTAAAAATACTCTGACCAAGAGTTTATACTTTAAATAATAAAATATTTAATTAAGTATAAGTGCCTGCATTCATACTAAAATCAGTGTCACTAGGACAATACAAAAGAATTACGATTGTTGGGCAACAAAGGTGGACTTAGAGACATATAGTGAAAACTGGGAAGATATAGTCTGATCAACTATATTATCCGAGGGTTGACTAGAATGTGCCTAAGTGTAGTTGTGTGGTTGCAACAAGTCAAAAATCTTACCAACCCTACCACAATGAGAACACTAGAACATAACATTAAACTTAAAATACTATAGGGGTATTTGGAGTTACTATAAGTAATTTATACTTGAGAACTAAAACGGGATCTTCATTACTAAGTTGATAGTTGCTAAGTGGATACACTAAGGATATATGTAATTAGGATGTTATAGATTTAGAATCTGTGAAAAAGTTACTTTACCCCTACTCTATGTGAATTTGGAGTTAAGGTCACTTATTCGAAGGCCTATCCTGTTTTGATTACATATAACTGGTATACACTTCACAAATAGCGATGTAACTAATGAAGATTTTCTAAATAATTATCTAGATAGTTCGTATAATAGATATTTTCTTACCCCAATTCTCACGTAGATAACATGGCTGGACTCCATCCCCACGACAACCAGTACCTTCCGAATGAGGTCATTGTTGGATAGTTTGAAGAAGAACCATAGAATGATCATCCAATCCTTGTGAATGATCACCATGATGAAGACCTTTCGGACGATGCTAACTCCGAACCCGAAGTTGAGAACCTACCCCAGGCAGCTCCCGTTCCAATTCCTAACCCTCGCCCGACTTTCATCGCCCGACGCCTCCATGGGTGGAATGTTTGGAAACATGGAGCCATGGACAAGATCAGCCCATGCCATTTAATGGTGACCGAAGATTTTATGACTTGAGCAATGGGGGCTCAACAGACAGAATCTTGCCAATCTTAGTCCGCAGAGTGGCCCAAAATGAGATTCAAGGCAGGACAACCCTACATCAGATCATAGAAGTCGTCGCCGATGCGAGAATGCATACCCTCCACACCATTCGTCTAGAAGATGCTCATGAGAGATCTGAGAGAAACCATGAAACCCTGCTACAAGCACTGGCTAAATCACGAGCCAAAGTCATAGAGCTCCGAGTACGCCAGAGGATGTACGAAAGACACCTACTTGATGTGGAACGTCAACTGGCTGAACTAAGAGTGCACCAGAGGGATGACCGTCGCCAGTAGTAGATGCCTTACTTTATTTTCCTTGTTATGAAGAAATCGTTTTTTTTTCTGTCTTTGCCCGATGTGGCATTTTCTATGAAACTATCTTGTACTGTAAGTACTATTGGTTAGGTCTATATGCTGTCAAGAACTATCTTCTCTGGATATGATGTAAGACCTATTACAAGGTTATTTTTCATGAACTTGTACGTCGTGAATATCAAAGATATTGACAATCGGCTAACTCCTGTGTCGTTCTTTATTCAAGTACTCTTATCATACTTTCATTAGAGTCTACCTGAAACATGCTTTAGTCAAGTCATTGGACTATAGCAATTTAGCTCCGGAGACATTTCCAAGTCTCTTCTAGTGGTTGAACCATGTTATTCGCCAACCATCGATACCTCGGCTTGAACAACAAACGTCTTGAGACCCTTCCACGAACTTACTTCCACTCAGTACTAGGACTGCATCATAGGGATGTAGGTCAAACCTTCGCGATCATACCTCCAATCCATACTAGGACTGCATCATAGGGATGTAGGTCAAACCTTTCAAGAACATACTCTTACTCTTTGATTGAGAAATCGAAGTACATCTAGGGTCAACCAGGATCGCTCACAAAATCCTTATCTTGCGTGTTACGGAATCATGTCGTCATTAGGAAACAATCAGTCGAACAACGAAACCTCCACTTTTCCTATGGACGTTGCTACTTTTCAAACAACAGTTACAGCTGCCATGATGGCTGCAATAACCGCTGTCCTTGCACACTGTAGCGCTATCAGTGCAATCAATGCTGATGATGGGGTCGAAGTTTCCACTTGTGTACCCTCGCCGTACACCGTAAGTGCTGGGCAGCCGAACAAAATGCTGACCCCGTATGTGTACCCTCGCTGTACACCGTAAGAACTCCCCAACTAGGGTCTCGAATCGTTACCAATTGACGCTCGCAGTCTATCATAGCTCCATATCGGCTCATCCAATCGATACCCACTATAACACATACGTCCTCCATCGCGATCGGAACCAGATCTATCTGGAACTCCACACCGAAGATCTCAAGGACACATCCTCGAATCACATCTGAAGCATACACTGCTCGCTCATCAGCTATGGAAACTCGCAGAGGCCGATCCAACGCCTCTCGACGGACACTAATATGCTGACTACATGCTACGGAAACAAACGACCGACTTGCACCTGAGTCAAATAATACCAATGCAGGCATAGAACTCACAAGAAAAGTACCTACGCATAACATCATATAAGCATAAAAACTCAACTCGAATAAAAGATGAAAAGAGAATACATACCAACCACAACATCTGGCGCCGCACGGACCTCCTCCACGGTCAACTGAAATGCTCTCCCACGAGCCTTCGGGGCTTCGGCCTTCACCGGCCGCACCTCGGTAGCCCTAGCAGCAGGCGCAGATCCCTGCGCTGATCCCTGAAGAAGCTGCAGGCACTCGGCCTTCCGATGTCTGGTCTGGTTACAATGAAAGCAAACCAAAAATCCCTTGGGGCAATCCCTCACGATATGCCCCTCCTTCCCATACTTGTAGCACACCCTAGCCCTGCATGACCCTTCGTGACTCTTACCGCACTTCCCACAAGTGCGGCCCTTCGCACCCCCAGATCTCGAATCAGTGGGTCTAGCCCGCTTGGTTGCCGGCTGAGACTGAGCCGGCCGCCGATCCATCCTCTGAGACTCAGCCTCCTCCTTGGCCTAAGTCTCTAGCTCGATCTCCCTCTTTCGGGCATTTTCCTGGATCTCAGCAAATGTATGGTAAGTCGACTTCACCACAAATTCCCGAATATCTCTCCTCAGCACACTCAGATAACGGCTCATCCGAACCTGCTCAGTCGACACCTGCTCAGGGAAAAACATCGCCCTCTCATGAAACTTCCTGGTGATGACTGCCACAGAATCAGTACCCTGCTTGAGGGTCAAGAACTCCTAAATCAACCATTCCCTCTCCACCGGGGGAACATACTCCTCTCGGAACATAGCGGTGAACCTCTCCCAGGTCACCTAGGAAATCTCAGCCAAAAAGAAAGTTTGCCGTCACGAACTTCCACCAATCCTTCGCTCCCAGGTGGAGTTGGTTCAAGGCAAACCGAACCCTCAAGTGCTCTGGACAAGAGCACGTGTAGAAACATCCCTCGATGTCAGAGATCCATCTCATAGCAATAATCGGGTCCTGCGTCCCATCGAACTCTGTTTGGCTCGTGTTGCTGAACTCCCAGAACAACAACGAGTCACCTCCCTGAGGTCTGGCAGCAGCAACAGTAGTAGTAGCTGCAACTTCAGCAGCCCCAGTCAATGCTGCGTACCGCTCATCCAAAATCTCAATCAATGTGGTCTTGATGTCCCCAAACATCTCAGGAATCTCAGCCCGGATGGCAGCAGCCACCTCCTCATGAATCAATCGATGGATCTCCTCGTTGCTGACACCACTGATCTCCGGTGTGTGTCGAGTCCCAACCATGATGCCTCTGAAATACCACAAAAATTATCAGAGACTCGATAGAACATACTCATATTCGATGACACAACCCTACTTGTCCTCCATTGTCCATAAGATTGTTACTTGAAATGCCCACTGATCCGGTGTCTTCAGTAGTATGGGCCCAATACTACTGACCACACCGCATCAGCATTCACTTCAAGTCCTCCTCCTTGGATCTTGGATTACGAGTACTCTATTCTCATGAGCTCCTAAATGCTATCTACTCGCCCTCAAAGCATCTCACCAGTAGAAAACCCCTAGGATAAGGCATCACAAATCAGGCCACTCTAGTCCTAATATGTAAACCTAGCCTACTCTAGCATGCATAATGTAACATATTTCATAACACATAATGTAAGGGTACTTTTGGGGAATTCGTCGTTCGGGCGCTGGCTGATCGTACACACAACTTTGCTCTGTTTGTCTCAAAACTCTTTTACTCTTTTCAAAAATTTTACTTCATTATCAACATTTTCCTCAATTCTTCAGTTTGAGTTCAGATACGCCCGAAGATGCATCCGAATCCCTCAAACCAAGGCTCTGATACCAACTTGTAACAACGTAAATTTTCAAAGTAATTTTTCATTTTTAAAACATTCATTCATTCATAAAATAATATTAAACACATTGTATCAAATGTTATTGTCACAAAACATTTCCCTAGAATCTCTACAAAAACTCCAATGCGTGTGTGTACGAATCATGCTGGCGCCTTTCCGCGCTCAGCACTAGTACCTGAAACACATAACACAACATCTGTAAGCATAAATGCTTAGTGAGTTCCCCAAAATACCACATACAACATATACGCCACTCGAGGCTATAATACAACCCACCAGTCGATATGTCTCAGCGGGACCCTCCAGTCCCGTAGCTCGTTGGACCCTCTGGTCCGGTCATAGGTCGTTGGACCCTCAGGTCCGGTCTATATCATCATACATCATACAAATATCACATAGCACATAATCTCATACATAGCACATAAGACCCTTTGGTCATCGCATAGTACCACTCTAGGTAATGTATAGTGAGAAGACTCACCTCGGTGTCTCGGTAAGTGCCTGACTCGTTAGAAATGTGACCTAGCCTCCGCCTAATCACATAAGGTAAATACTCTCATAAATACAACTGAACTCAACCCTAAAAGTCAACAAGGTCAACGATCAAACTTTGACCCAACTCATCGAGTGTAGTAGGGCAACTCGGCGAGTCTACACGTGTCCACTGACTCAATTAGACCCTCTCTTGGCACGTCGAGCACTTCCCCCAACTCGACGAGTTCCACCTGGCAAGAATCGCGGGGCCACCCCGACTCAACTCACCGAGTCTCAAGAACAACTCGGCGAGTTCCAACTCGAACTCAGACCCCTGGCTCTCTCTGACTCACCGAGTCATTTCCCCCAACTTAACAGTCCGCTCACTGAGTGATTAACGGGCAACCTTCATACTACTCGCTGAGTCTGTTCTTCGGACTCGGCGAGTTCATGCCATGCACAATCTCAAAACAACTTCTGAGGTCAGATTTGTTCCATACAATCATAGATTTGGCCTCTTCAAGCATGATAATCACGTAAAGTTCGGACCTTGACACACATATAACATCTAAATGGTCCAAATTGGTGATTTAGCCCCAAAAATAACATTCCAAGCCCAAGACTCCTAGAATGACTCATAAAGCTCCAAGGGTTAAGGTCTCTGGACCTCTTTGGGTCCAGATCCAGAACACAAACTCGAGAAGGGACCAACTACTCCACTTAATCAACCTCAAAAAGGGTTAGAAAACCCTAACACTAAGAATCAACACCAAAAACTGAAGAAGGTCCGAGAATAATACCTCAATACAGCCTCTATGAGCTCAAAGACCACCACAATCGCACCTCCTTCAACCTCCTCTTGCCTTGAACACTTCCTTCTTGAAAAAACACCCAAAAAAGCTCAAGATTGCCTCTCCTTCCTCACAAACTCTCTAGATCTTTTTAGGGTTTCTCTCTAGGGGTTGGTGGCCGCTAATGACGGCCATAAGACCCTTTAAATAGGTCTCAAACCCTGGAAATTAGGGCTTCATTAAACAGCATGGACTCACCGAGTCCACTCATGAACTCGCCGAGTCCAGCTGTGAACTCGCATCCAAATCCGCGACCATACTCGGCGAGTCTAGACGCCAACTCGCCGAGTCTCCCCTCAACACCCAAAAATAAGAAACAAACATCATACCTGGGAATCCGGGTGTTAAAATGAGTCTTGTGGGAAAATTGTTCTGGAATAAAATTCATTTCCTAAGACATCTCAATTTCATTTAAACCCAGGTTTTGAAACCTATAAGGAAATGAGTTATTACCCGGTTGTACATATTCTTAAAATAGTCGTATCTTTTGCATAAGAACTCCATTTTTGATGATATTCATGTCTAATTTTTTTCCCATGGAATAGGTGACGAGTCTTTTGATACTACATAATAATGTGTAATACATATATATTTTTCAATCATATGGATTAACCCATTCCTTATGTATACTGAAACTGTTTGTTTATTAGGGATACATATCAATCCAAAACTTGATTGATTTTTGGATGTATTTCAAAGTACAGAACCATATAAACAACAAAAACATAACTTTATTACCTATTAGGCATATTACAACAGTGATTAGGTTAACACTTTTTATTTAACGATGACCTAACTTCTACACTTGACATATTCTCCCCTTGTTAAAAGTATTTCTTCCTAAAATTTTAACTTTTACAAATTTCTACCGCAAAATTAATAAAAAGTTGAGGGTGCTTGATCTCTATCTGTTCTTCTCTTTCCCATGTAAACTTAGGTCCCTGCCTCGAGTTCCATCGTACCTTGACTATAGGAATATTCCTTTGTTTTAATCTCTTGACTTCTCAATCCATGATTTCCACAGGTTCCTCCACGAAATCAGGTTTAGAATCGACATAGATTTCATCGAGAGGAATGGTAAGCGTGCAATCATACAAACACTTCTTAATATTTGATACATGATATATGTCATGTACATTCTTTAGTTTCTGAGCCAACTTGATTATATATGCTACATGAACAATTCTAGTTAGGATTTCAAATGGTCCTATATATCATGGGTTTAGCTTGTGGCTCGCTTTCCAAACCGCATCACTCATTTCAAAGGAGATACTTTTAAGATTACACGATCTCCAACCTGAATTTCCAAAGGCTTGTATCGACGATTAGATTAACTTTTCTGAAGGTTACGTGCAACCTTTATCGTGTCCTGAATCTAGAAAATCTTTTCTGTTCTCTCATGTATGATCTCACGACCTGTAAGTAGTGAGTCTGCTGCATAATTCTTTTCTAGATAGGTATCTCTTACTTCTGACGAACATATTGGTGATTGACACTTGTGTCCATAAATCGCTTCAAATTGTATGGATTTGATGCTAGTCTGATAACTATTATTGTAAGAAAACTCAACTAAGGGTAGGTGAGTATCTTGTGCGTTTCTATGACAACCCAAAATTTTCATTCGTATAAACCCTACAGTCGAAAACATCAATTAAAAGTTAAATACTTTTCTACTAAATTTTAGATGGTTTAAAGTCCGTTTGAGTATTTTTATTAATTATTCTTGAAATGAACTGATAAAAGGAAGTGATTTCTAGAATATCGGGATAACAATGGATCAATCAACACCTAGGATTGGTGTTTACGGCCAAACAAGGAGGGTTTGGGTTGTGAACTCTCTTAGGGCCGCAAACTCATGCCTTAGGAAAGAGTTTACTCTCCATTCTTTCACTTCCTCATTTCCAAACTCAAGAGCACTTACCATTCCCTTTCAAGTAGCATCCTGTTCTTCACCCGATCTTCCGAAAAAGTAAGTTTTTCTTGATTTTATTTGTTGTTATAACCTATCACCTTGTGTTTCTACATCATTTCATCCATTCATTCTTGATTTTCACTTAGATCTTTAAGTGTTCTTCAAAACACCAAGAACACCAAGAACACACACTAGTGTTCTTGGACCATAAACACCCAATCAAGCTTCTATCTAGTAAGTACACATGCCCTACCTTCTTGTGTGCTTAATATGAACTTGTTTACACTTGGAAAACATCAAAAATCACATGACCAATGGAGTTTACGGCCAAGGGATGTTCTTGGGCCATAAACTCCTCTAAATGAGGTTAAATGGACCCTAGTCCCTTCCTAAGCCTTGGATGATAGCCTTAATCCTTCCTAGAAGTGGTTAAGACCTTAAACAACAATCAAAACATGTTCCATAAGATTTTACGGCCATAAACACATAAGGATATGGTCCTTAGGCCGTAAACTCTACAAGGTGGTGTTATTGTGCCCCTAATGCTTTCCTAAAGCTTGGACTTGATCAACGGGTGCTCAATCTTGACATATAAGACCTCAAAACATCAAATGGCACTTAGTACCATGAGTTTACGGCCATAAACTCATTTGGAAATGACCATTGGTCATAAAATCCATAAGGAGTGCTCCTTGGGCCATAAACTCCAATACCATGCCATACAACCCTTTAGATGCAACCCTTTGGTACCTATAACACTTGAATCAAAGTGTTTCCATGTCCTAGGGTGTTTTAGCTTGACTAATTAGTTGTTACATGACTAATATATACATATATGTTAACTAGGATCATTGTGTGTGTTCGACTCATCACTTGACACTTAGCATCCTTTACCGATCCTACTATCGCATCACTCAATTCAGGTGAGTTCATACCCCTTAATCAACCTTCTAAATGCCTTTGCATGCTTTTAAATGCTTTTATGGGGGGGGATACAAGTTGAATATCATAGTTATTATATCAATCCCATATGATTAATAACTATCAAATAGATGGATTTACTATACTTTCAAAGCGTTTTATCAAAGAAACTACTTTTAAATCGTTTTATAAAGTGACATCAATTCATGATTATTTATTGTCTCAAACCTTTTTAAATGTATTTCAAAACCTTTTTTCCTCTTATGTATTCTTAATACACCATAGCTATACATTTATGTAGCAAGTGTGTGTGTATATATATATATATATATATATATATATATATATATATATATATAAGTATTTGATAAGATGGCTGTGACTTCAGCTTCAACACCTTATATAGCAAAGGTGTATAAACATACATGGAAACTTCTAACTACATTACTAGAAAACAATAATAGGTATAGTTTGGGAAATACTACTTACTATTCCCAGTACAATTGGAACATACAAGAGTCAGTTCATTCATGAGTCTATACAAATGTACTACATGCTATATGAATAGATACTATTACATACTATATGAATAGATACTATTACATACTATATGATGAGATAGTATTACATATTATATGAGTAGATACTATTATATACATAAGGGACTAACCATTCTACACCCAGCTGTTAGCTACAGAGGGAACATGCACATCGACGGATGTCTACGGTTAATAATATTCGGCAAGTTACTCTGTCGTGTTTATCCTAGTACCAAAGGATAATATTCCAATGATTATATTATTTTCCCTCTTACTTTTATTGTGTGACACATTCACTTAAACGATGAGGTAGACTATATATTTTGATAATAATAGTTACATGGGGAAAAACTTTCATTCATACGGAGAAGCAAACCTCCAAAACTATTGGGTATTGGTAGAAGACTACTTTTTATATTAGTAGGAAGTGTGGGATTTTCTAGAGTTTTCACACTTATAAGAACTTTTCATCAAAAATTTACAAGTCTTTTTCCTTACAGTTTCACAAATCAAAGACACAAAAATACTTATGAATTCACCAGCTTAAATGCTGATCTATGCTTTCAAAATAAATTTGTATTCTCAGATCATCAGTAGACAGGTACCGGTGGCAGGTTTTTGAGAAGACGGAGTACAGACGAGCCTCGTCTTTTTTATTTTGAATCATTCATTTTTGGGTGTTTATTACATTACAAAGAACTCACATGTATTAAAATTATATATTTAATGCAATGGATGTTGTTTGTTTACTTGTTTACTATTACTGTGTTGTGATACTATACATGACATCCTCTGCCCCAGAATGTTTCCGCCGTTCTTGGTTTTGGGGTGTGACAGATTGGTATCAGGGCATTGTTTATAGTGAATTAAGTATATCAACCCATCAAATATATACTAACTATAAAGACAATGGGATGAAAATAATCTAACCAAGAGTTTATACTTTTAAATAATAAAATATTTAACTAAGTATACATACCTGCATTCATAATAAAATCAGGGTCATAATGACAAATACAAAAGTATTACGATTGTTGAATATCACAAGTAAACTCGGGGGTGTATGGTCAATCCTGGGAGTGGCATATCCTGATCAACTATGCTGGTCCGATGAGTGATTAACATATGCCCAAGCATGGTTGTGACGTGGCAACAAGTTTAAAGACTTACCAACACCACTACACTGAGAACTTAAGAACAAAACATAGCTTCAAATACTATAGGAGTATTTTGTGTTACTATAAATATCTTAGCTAGTACGTATCTTAAGCTAATTATTTTACCCCTACTTCTCGCGTAGATAACATGGTTGGATTCCATCATCACGGCGACCCATACTTTCCACCTCACGACAATGTTGGATGGCTTGAAGGAGAGCCCAAAGATGAGCATCCAATCCCTTTGGATGACCACCTCGCAGAAGGCTTCTCGGATAGATCTGACTCCAAGCCCGAAGTCAACAACCTACCCCATGTAGGTCAAACCCCAAATAACAACCCACGACCCGCGTTTCAAGGTCCCACACCCTTGTGGGAAACAAAATTGAATCGCTAGAGCGATGAACAGGGTCAACCCTTACCTTACAACAGGGACCGAGGCTTTTACAACATAAGCGAGGGTGGATCGGCTGACCGAGCCCTACCTATCATGGTCTGCAGGATTGCTTGGAATGCTGAACAAGGTTGGGCAGCTATTGGCCTAGTAGTGGAGATTGATGCCAACTCTGGTGTCAACACGGTCCGCATTCACCATCTCGAAGATGCAATGGAAAGAACCAGGGGGACCAATGAGACTCTGCAGCACCAACTTGCTGCCACCCAAGCTGAAGTCATAGAACTTCGAGTTCGCCAGAGGGCTCATGAACGACACCTTCAAGAAGTGGTTCGTCAGATGGAAGATCTTAGGGTTCGCCCGAGGAATTCCCATCGCCGTTAGAAGATGTCTAGCACATCTTTTCTTTTGATTAAGTAATAGCTTTCTTACCCATGCTCTAAGAAGCACTAGTCTATAAATTATTCCTGTCTTTCAAGTACTTTATTAGGCTTCTAAACTGCAAACATTTTTCCCTATGGTATGATGTATGACCTTTAGTTAGGTCATTTTCCCGAACTTATTTACATCATTAATACTAGTAAGTTTGGCATGTTATCTAATCTATTCAGGAACTCATACTATCATTTGTTGTTGAACTATGACGATTTAGTTCATGAGACACATTCAATTTCTATACTATTGAATTCTTATCATTACCTTTATCTTTTCAACTTATAGTTGAAAAATGTCGCCTCATAGAAATCCCAGGTGTAACAATGGTGAGGACGCACCGACACCACCACCGCCTCCACCTCCTCAGTTTGACGCGGCGATGTTCCAAGCAGCTGTCACTGTGGCAGTAGCGGCTGCCATGTCACACATCAATACTCCCCTAGTGGATCAGGAATTGGTACTCCTCCTTCAAACCATCGCGAGAGTCATGGGCACCCCAGAGAGTGCACCTACAAGGATTTTACGAATGCCAAACCCCCGAATTTCTATGGAACAGGAGGGGTGATGATTTTAAGGCAGTGGATAGAAAAGACCGAAGCAGTCTTTGAAATTTGCGCCTGCCCAGAGAACAATAAGGTCAAGTTTGCTACTAGCACCTTTTCTGACAGGGCTTTAACTTGGTGGAATGGCCACGTTAAGTCACTGACTCTGATTGTGGCAAATTCAATAAGCTAGGAGAATTTGAATGCCATGCCAATGAGAGAGTACTGTCCTCGAGGGGAAATTCAAAAACTCGAGCAGGAACTCTAGAATCTTAAGATGGTTGATTCTGACGTATCAACCTATACCAATAGATTCCGTGATCTGGCAGTTCTTTGCCTGGAAATGGTTGCTCCTGAGAGCAAGAAAACAGGGCGATTTATTTAGGGATTGTTGCCTCAGATACAGTAGAGCGTGCTAGCTTCAAGGCCTATTACTTTCGACAGCTCTAAAGCACTAGCACAATCTATTATTGATCATGGAAACTACCTGAACACAACAATTACTGCACCCGAGCACCAAAAGGGAAACAACAACAACAGGAAGAAAGGTTGGAACAAGAGGAAAGGAGGGTCTTCAGAAGAATCCTCGAAGAAACAACAGCTAGTTAGAGTAAATGTTGCTGTTGTACCTACTGCTATTCCTACTAACACCTACCCAACAAAGCCTTATGTGGGTAACCTTTCGAAGTGAAACAAATGCAACTTCCACCACACCGGACCTTGCCGGGAAATGCATTGCTCCAACTGCAACAGAAAGGGGCATATTGCCCGTTTCTGCAAGGCTCCCGCAAAGCCAAGCACTCAAGTTCCTAATACTGGGGTGGGCCAAATTTGCTAAGGTTGTGGCGAGGTGGGTCACTTCAAAAGAAACTACCCGAAGGCAGCAAATATTGGCGGAGTGGGACGAGTTTTGGCTATGGGCCACGAGGAAGCCGTAGCTGATCCTACAATAGTTACTGCTACGTTTCTCCTCGATAATTCATATGCATGCATATTATTCGATAGCAGAGCAGAGAGAAGCTTCGTAAGCCATAAATTTATTCATTTACTTAAACGAAAACCACGTACACTAGAGGAATCATTCACGGTACACATGGCAAATGGGAAAACGGAAAGTACTAACTGCATATACATAGGTTGTACTCTAACTCTTGATGGTCATTCTTTCCAAATAGACCTCATGCCAGTCTCAATTAAAAGTTTCGATATCATAATCGGCATAGATTGGTTGAGTCATTGTAGCGCCGACATCATGTGCTTTGAGGAAGCAATTCGTCTTAACCTCCCTAACAACGAAACCCTAGTTATCTATGACGAAAAATCTAGTACGAACCTTCGAATCATTTCGCCTATTCAAGCTCAAAAGTGCTTGCATAAGGAATATCATGCATTCCTTGCAGACATCGTAGATACGAGTCAAGAAGTAAAGGAAATTCGGAACATTCCAGAAGTACGCGACTTTCCCGACATCTTTCTAGGTGAACTACTCGGATTGCCACCGCAATGCCAAGTCGAATTCAGAATCGACTTAGTGCCAGGGGCTACGTTAGTAGCCAAATCACCTTATTGTCTGGCACCAACGGAGATGCAGGAACTTTCCTTTCAGCTTAACGAACTTCTCAAGAAGGGATTCATAAGACCAAGCTTCTCACCATGGGGAGCACCGGTCTTGTTCGTCAAGAAGAAAGACAGATCGTTTCGTATGTGCATCGACTACAGTGAACTCAACAAACTTACCATTAAAAATCGTTATCCTCTACCCCGAATGGAAGACTTATTTGATCAATTTCAAGGAGCAAATTACTTCTTGAAGATAGATCTACGATCCGGGTATCACCAATTGCGAGTGCTAGAAGAGGATTTCCCCAAGATAGCTTTCCAAACTCGCTATGGACATTACGAGTTTGTAGTGATGCCATTCGGATTAACCAACGCACCAGCTGTATTCATGGACCTGATGAATAGAGTGTTTCGTCCTTACTTGGATCAGTTCGTTATCGTCTTCATCGATGACATACTTATTTACTCCCGAAGTAAGGAGAAGCATAGTCAACACCAACGAAAAGTTTTAGCAACATTATGATCGGAGAAGCTCTATGCGAAGTTCTCCAAATGCGAGTTTTGGATTCGAAGATTTGAACTCTTGGGCCACGTCGTTAGCGAAAAGGGAATACACGTGGACCCTTCCAAAATCAAGGCTATTGAGAACTAGTTAGCGCCAAAGACACCTACTAAAATTCGTCAATTTCTAGGTGTCGTTGGCTACTATTGCAGGTTCATACGGAACTTCTCTAGTATCGTGAAACCACTTACTAGACTGACCTAGAAAGGCATGGCCTTTGACTGGGAAGAGAAACAAGGGAAGCCGTTCCAAACGCTGGAGCGAGCCTTATGCACCGCACCAATACTATCCCTCCTAGAAGGAATAGAAGACTTCGTGGTCTATTGTGATGCATCCAACCAAGGGCTCGAATGTGTTCTGATGCAACGAGGAAAGGACATTTCCTATACCTCAAGGCAACTGAAGATGCACGAGGTCAATTACACCACACATGATCTTGAATTAGGAGCAGTTGTGTTTGTTCTGAAGATTTGGAGACATTATGTGTACGGTACAAAAAGCACTATCTTTACATACCACAAGAGCCTTCAAAACATCTTCGATTAGAAGGAGCTTAACCTGAGACAACGACGATGGGTCGAGCTACTCAATGACTATGAATGTGAAATTCGTTATCATCCTGGCAAGGCCAACGTAGTAGCTAACGCCCTAAGTCGAAAAGAATATTCTGGTCGTAGAGTCAAATCATTGACTATGACAATCCATTCACACTTGTCCACACAAATTAAGGAGGCTCAGCTCGACACTTTGAAACCTGAAAATGTGGCAAGCGAGTCCTTGAGAGGAATGGATAAGAACCTAGAAAGCAAGGGTGGCGGAGGGTTATATTTCATGGACCGAATCTAGACACCGAAACACGGTGGCTTCAGAGACGTAGTCATGACCGAGGCACACATCACTCGGTATTCCGCTCACCCGGGTTCAGATAAGATGTATCTGGATCTTAAAAGATTATACTAGTGGTCTAACATGAAAGCAGAGATTGCTACCTTCGTAAGTAAATGCCTTACTTGCGCAAAGGTTAAGGTGTTTACTTCAGCAACCGGAGATACCTGATTAGAAATAGGAGCGGATTACTATGGACTTTATAACCAAGTTTCCCAAGACAACGGGTGGACTTGACACCATTTGGGTCATCATCGATAGATTGACCAAATCCACGCATTTCCTACCAATCAAAGAGACTGACAAAATGGAGAAACTAACAAGCACATACATTAGGGAGATTGTACGACTGGATGGTGTTCCGATATCCATTATCTCCGATAGAGATAGCAGATTCACTTCGAGATTCTGGCAGTCGCAACAAAGTTCCATAGGAACGAGGCTAGACATGAGTACGGCCTACCATCTGCAAACCGACGGACAAAGTGAGAGGACTATCCAAACCTTGGAAGATATGCTGAGAGCCTGTGTGATCGACTTTGGGAAAGCATGGGATACTCATTTACCACTTGTCGAATTTTCCTACAATAGTAGTTACCACACGAGAATAAAGGTTGCTCCATTTGAAGCCCTTTATGGCCGAAAGTGCAGATCCCCTTTGTGCTGGGCTGAAGTGGGTGACACCCAGTTAGCTGGAAGACAAGTTCCTAACAGCGCTCTCACAGGTCTGGAAATCATACGGGAAACGACAGAGAAGATCGTTCAGATTCGTTAACGATTGAAAGCCTCTAGAGACCGTCAGAAGAGCTACGCAAACAAGCGAAGGAAACCTTTGAAATTTCAGGTGGGGGACCGAGTCATTTTGAAAGTCTCACCCTGGAAGGGCTTGATATGCTTCTGAAAGCGTGGGAAGCAAAATCCAAAATACATAGGTCCTTTCGAGATTCTTGCTAGGATCTTCCCTGTAGCTTACAAACTCAATCTACCGTGTGAACTCAGTAACGTACATTCTACATTCCACGTCTCGAACTTGAAAAAGTGTATATCCGACAAGAGTCTTGTAATCCCACTCGACGAGATCGATATCAATGAGAGCCTCAACTTCGTGGAAGAACCTGTAGAGATCATGGACCGAGTGGTCAAGCGAACGAAACAAAGCCGTATCCCGATTGTGAAGGTTCGTTGGAACGCCAAGCGAGGACCTGAATTCACATCGGAGCATGAGGATCAAATGAAATTGAAATATCCTCATCTCTTTACTTAGTTATTTGTAACCACTTATTTGCTTAAACTCTAATTTCGGGACGAAATTCCCTCTAACGGGGGGATGATGTGACCACCCGAAATTTTCATTCATACAAACCCAACAGTCTAGAACTTCAATTAAAAGTTAAATACTTTTATTCTAAATTTTAGACAGTTTAAAGTCCGTTTGAGTATTTTTATTAATTATTCTTCAAACGAACGGATAAAAGGAAGTGATATCTAGAATACCGGGATAGCAATGGATCAATCAACACCTAGGATTGGTGTTCACGGCCAAACAAGGAAGGTTTGGACCATGAACTCTCTTAGGGCCACAAACTCATGCCCTAGGAATGAGCTTACTCTCCATTCTTTCATTTCCTCATTTCCAAACTCAAGAACACTTACCATTCTCTCTCAAGTAGCATCCCGTTCTTCACCCGATCTTCCGAAAATGTATGTTTTTCCTGACTTGATTTGTTGTTATAACCTATCAACTTGTGTTTATACATCATTTCATCCATTCATTCTTGATTTTCACTTAGATCTTCAAGTGTTCTTTAAACCACCAAGAACACACACTAGTGTTCTTGGACCTTAAACACCCAATCAAGCTTCTATCTTGTAAGTACACTTTCCCTAGCTTCTTGTGTGCTCAATATGAACTTGTTTACACTTGGAAAACATCAAGAATCACATGATCAATGGAGTTTACGGCCAAGGGATGTGCTTGGGCCGTAAACTCCTCTAAATGAGGTTAAATGGACCCTAGTCCCTTCTTAAGCCTTGGATGCTAGCCTTGATCCTTCCTAGAAGTGGTTAAGACCTTAAAAAGTAATCAAACATGTTCCCATAAGAGTTTACAGCCGTAAACAAATAAGGACATGGTCCTTAGACTGTAAACTCTACAAGGTAGTGTTATTGTGCCCCTAATGCTTTTCTAAGGCTTTGACTTGATCAATGGGTGCTCAATCTTGACATATAAGACCTCAAAACATCAAATGGCACTTAGTACCAAGATTTTATTGCCATAAACTCATGGGGAAATTACCATGTGCCGTAAAATCCATAAGGAGTGGTCCTTGGGCCATAAACTCCAATGTCATGCCATACAACCCTTTAGATGCAACACTTTGGTACCTATAACACTTGAATCAAATTGTTTCCATGTCCTAGGGTGTTTTAGCTTGATTAATTAGTTGTTACATGACTAATTACATACATATATGTTTTATTATATGTTAACTAGGATCATTGTGTGTGTTCAAGTCATCACTTGACACTTAGCATCCTTTACCGATCCTACTATCGCATCACTCATTTCAGGTAAGTTCATACCCCCTTAATCAACCTTTTAAATGCCTTTCCTTTCTTTTAAATGCTTTTATAGGGGGGGATACAAGTTGAATATCATAGTTATTATATCAATCGCATGTGATTAATAACTATCAAACAGATGGATTTACTATACTTTCAAAGCGTTTTATCAAACAAACTACTTTTAAATCGTTTTATAAAGTAACATCAAGTCATGATTATTTATTATCTCAAACCTTTTTAAATGTATTACAAAACCTCTTTTCCAATTATGTATTCTCAATATACCATATCGATACATTTATGTAGCAAGTGTATATATATATATATATATATATATATATATATACATACACACACACACACACACACACACATATATATATATATATATATATATAAGTATTTGATAAGATGGCTGTGACTTCAGCTCCAACACCTTATATAGCAAAAGTGTATAAACATACATGGACACTTCAAACTACATTACTAGCAAACTATAATAAGTATATTTTGGGAAATACTACTTACTATTACCAGTACAATTGGAACATACAAGAGTCAGTTCATTCATGAGTCTATACAAATGTACTACATACTATATGAAGAGATACTATTACATACTATATGAAGAGATATTATTAAATACTATATGATGAGATAGTATTACATATTATATAAGTAGATACTATTATATACATATGGGACTAACCATTCTACAGCCAACTGTTAGCTAAAGAGGGAACATGCACATCGACGAATGTCTATGGTTAATACTATTCGGCAAAGTTACTCTATCGTGTTTATCCTAGTACCAAAGGATAATATTCCAATGATTATATTATTTTCCCTTTTACTTTTATTGTGTGACACATTCACTTAAACGATGGGGTAGACTATATATTTTGATAATAATAGTTACATGGGGAAAAACTTTCATTCATACGGAAAAGAAAACCTCCAAAACTATCGGGTCTTGGTAGAAAACTACTTTTTATACTAGTAGGAAATATGGGATTTTCTAGAGTTTTCAAACTTATACGAAATTTTCATCAAAGATTAACAAGTCTTTATCCTTACAGTTTCACAAATCAAAGACACAAAAATTCTTATGAATTGACCAGCTTAAATGCTGATCTATGCTTTCAAAATAAATTTGTATTCTCAAGTCATCAGTAGATAGGTACCGGTGGCAGGATTTTGAGAAGACGAAGTACAGACAAGACTCGTCTTTTAGTTTGAATCATTCGTTTTTGGGTGTTTATTACATTACAAAGAACTCACATGTATTAAAATTATATATTTAATGCAATTGATGATGTTTGTTTACTTGTTTACTATTACTGTGGTTTGATACTATACATGACGTCCTCCGCCCTAGAACGTTTTCGCCGTTCTCAGTTTTGTGGTGTGAAAATTTCTAAAGTCTATCACACAAGCTCAGAGCATGTCTTCAGAGTCTGTATAGTCCTTTCACTCTAACCATCAGTTTATGGATGATAATCTATGCTTATATCCAAACGTGTTCCTAAGGACTTTTGAAATAATTTCCAGAATCGCAAGGTGAATTTATTTTCTCTATCATATATAATAGATATGGGTATATCATGCAACTTGACAATCTCCTTAAGGTAAGTTGTGGTCAACTTCCCCATTTTATCAGTCTCTTTGATCGGTAAGAAGTGAGAAAACTTAGTCAATCGGTCGACAACTTATATTTGGATTGCTCTTGAGCGTAGAACATAAGTTTGGATTGCCCTCCCGTACTTGAGCTTATGTATGGATTGCTCCAGATTTTGTTGGCTTCCACACAAAGTAGTATCGCCTCAACCTAACTACATTTATGTCAACATATGCAACAAATAACAATAACCAACAAGTTCAGCTAATCATATATATCTACCAATCTAACAGAGTACTATAGTATAGCAACATCCTATATACTAGGATACATAACATAACCTAGTGGGCCGACATCGGAGCCTTCAAGTCACGAGTATAGAATGGAAAACAAACCTTAAAGCCCAAAAGATAGTTGAACTGATCAGTGCTCCAAATACCAATTCTATAGGTCACCTATACAACAGATAGGGATAAAGCCTCAATCTATAGATTAGAATACAAAAAATAATCTAATGTCAAACTTGGTCAAAGTAAATAGACAATGGTCAATAGTCAAAGTCAACATCTAGCCCGAGTATGCCCAATGTAGAACCCAAGATGGCAATTACAAGTGGAAATGAGGTTACACGTTGTGTAGCCATAATTACGCCATACATAATAAGCTGGTGTCTAACTTTTCCCATTAGGATCGTCCAAACAACACATATCTAATCTTTAAGAGTTAAAGGGACCAAAAATGCATCTTTATCAAACTAATCCATTAATTCCAAGTCCCCAACCTTCATATATGAATCAATATGATGTTTATATGGATAATGTTTCCAACTTTATCCATAACAAGGTCACAAACTTTAAAGATCTAAAGTTTATGCACTAAAATGACCAAAAAGTGGCAAATTTATCAAATAAATAGATCTATGAAACCAATGAACAATTTCGAAGCATTTTACTCCGAATGGTACATGCATGAAGTGAACTTGATGGATCTATACTTAAACCCTTCTTCTATACACTTTTCCACCACCTTGTTCATCAATATTCAACCTTCCAATGGAGAAATAAGCTCATAAATGATGCCAATGCTCAAAAAAAATTAAAGGATGCTAGGGTTCTCAAGGAATGATCTTAGGTGATGGATGCTGGTCATGAGAGGGTTTCCCATAAGTTAGGGCAGAAAACCGAAGACTTAGGGGTTTTTATTTTCCAAAATTACACCCTGCTTAACATAAATTACGCCATGCATAATTCATTAAACCCGCATCCAAGATTAGCAAGCTACGCCCCACATAAATTTTAGTTATGCCATGCATAATTCAAAAGTTACCAATTTCCACTTCAACTTCAAACAACCATAACGTCTTCGTTTCAACACCGTTTTCAGTGTTCTTTATGTGCACCAAAAGGCATTGAAGAGCCCCACAATCATGTCTAATTACTTTTGATTTAAAACGTACTAAACTAAAATTCTTAATTCATGAAAGAAGTCTAAAATATCACCTTTCCTATTTTACCCCTTTGACTCCGAAATAGAAACCTAGAGTTTGGATCACATAGCCAATATTATCCACATCCAATAGGGCTAAACCATATTCCCTTGAATCCCAAGGCCTTTATTTGGTGCATTTATTTTCCATAATCCCGAAATAAGAAAGTTCTCGAAACAGGATGTTATATTTAGCTCTTGAATCAAATATTACATCAAAACCTGATTCATAATACATACCTAACTTTTGGATACGAAAACCTAAAATGATTCTACAGGTCGGACAAAGATTACTTAGGGAAGAAGGAAAACATTAGCCATTCAATCCTATCCTCAACAGCTCGAGTTATTTTTGGGCATGAAAAGTTATGAACATGATAATATCCTAAACTGAATGAGATTCATGGGAAAATTGTTCAAGAATAAAAATTAATTTCCGAAGACATCTCGTTTTTCATTTAAATTCGGGGTTTGACACCTGACAACTAAGAAGTCCAAGACTTCTGATGCATGTTTTGGGGGCTAGCAGTTTCGTAGTGGATGTGGAAAGTACAATTAGTCGCTTCATGGGGTTCTTCATACGACAGGGTCAGACTGTTTCAAGTACGGCCAAACAGGGCACATTATTAGGGATTGCACATGGGGGAATTGATATTTTTGCACTGCAATCAAATTAGCCACAAGTAGGTTGATTTTTTGAGTTTAGTTGATGGAACGGCGAAGGCACCCGCTCCAGAAACCCAAAGGATCACTGATGGCCTCCAGAGCAAGGTAGCAGCCCATGTTTTTTCTAATTTATTTTTGTTTCTTTCCTTATTTATGCTTATTGTTGTTATTTTCATGATTAAAAATATTCCTATTTAATGGTATGTATGCTCTTGAACTCTTTCATTCGAGGGCTAGTCAATCGTTTGTATCTCTTGTGTTCAGCAAGAATTTCGATATCACTCTGGGAGTGTTAGATCATTCCTAGGTTGTATAGATTACCAACAACTGTACCATGAGTGCACAGAGGGTTTAATATGATTGCGTCATGGAGATGTTCTGAGTTAAGTGTCCTATTGATCTTGTTCCTATCCCTCTGAGAGACACAAAAGTTATTGTGGGTATGGATTAGTTGAGCTCATTTGGGGCTATGATCTACTACGAACGAAAATTGGCACGAGTTTGAACCGCAATTTGGGGAGAACTCATTACTCATGGTGAGGGCATATGAGATGTTTTCAATATGGGTGTTTTGGGTTTTTGGCTTATGTGGTGGATACCCGGGTCGAGCAAAAGAAGACTATCATTGATGTGCCAGTCATACAAAATTTTTGTGACGTCTTTATTGAGCATTTTCAGGAGTTCCTCATGAAAGGGGTATTGAGTTAAGGGTCACTAAGTTACATGTGTAACTCCAATAGCCAAGGTTCCTTATCCTCTTGCACCTCCAGATATGCAAGAATTTTCCATGCAGATTCAGGAGCTATTAGACAATGAGTTTATTTGACCAACTAGTTCACCATGGGGAGCACCGTTCTTGTTTGTTAAGAAGAAGGATAGATCACATCGGATGTGCATTTACTATAGGGAGATGAATAAGCTTATGGTGAAGAAACAGAACACTCTTCCAAGGATCGACAATTTATTTGATCAGCTTCATGGTACTATTTGTTTTTCCAAGATAGATTTGAGGCTGTGATACCACTAAATGATGGTCAGAGAAAACGATATTCAAAAGACGACTTTTAGGACTCGTTATGGGAAGTACTAGTTTGTGGTGATACCATTTGGTGTAACAATTGGGAATTCCCCATCACCAATTGTTACTAAATATTAGTATCAACCAAAGATATAACTTTTCATATTAAAATAAAATATGATCATGTAGATGATAATAATAGGATAAAAAAAGTCGTTTCACTTTTCCTGATGGTTAGTGTATTTGGAAAGTACACAACAAAGTGATCCCGAGGATATAAGCATTGCAAAAATCTTACTTCGATTGGAGGAGTTATGATTGTATAAAAATAAGAAGCAACTGTGTTAATAACGCTATTAGCATCAAAATAACATAAAGAGATCGGTTGACTTCCGGCTATTGTTACTAAAAGGAAAATCATAGTAACCCATGAGCTAAGGAATTTGAAAGGAAAAAGGTTAAAAATGGAGTTCGTATGAAGGAGATATAATTTTTAGAAAAATATAAAATACAGGTTATAAAATGAAAGTCAAAATTTGGCAATGCGACCTTAAGGATAGCTGTAGTAATTGAAGAGAGCTACACCAATATATAAAGAGGGTAAGAAATACGAGTCACATAACGAAGATATAAATTTTTATAAAAAATTTAGGGGTGCATGCCAGGTGTGCGTCATGTCTGACGTGTGCACCTAACACCCATATTCAACGAAGATTATGGAGATGTGTACCATTAGAAGTGTGACACGTGGCAAGCTCTGGATGGAGCCATGAAGCGAGTGCACGCCGCACATGAAGTGTGCTGCACGCACAACCCCTATAAATTGAGGTGCTCAATTTCTAATTTTCACATCCCAAATACTCTTCCACGCACTCTCTCTATATCTCTCAAGATATTTCGGAGACCTTCTATATGGCGTAAAGCTTCTTATGCAACAAGTTGGATGCTTCAAAATACACTATTATAGTAAGTACACGACCCCTAGTTTACTGTTTTAAATATTTTACCGGGGGAGGGGAGCGAATACATGCTTATCAAAAGATTTTATCAAAATACATTTATAGTTATAAATATCATATCATTTTATAAAGGTTAAAGCCTTAGGATAATGTAACTATATATACTATTCCTAGTGTTAAGCTTTCATATTATGCCTAGGAGATATGATACCCGATAGTCTAGGAAGAGATAATAATTAGATGTTATAATGACCAAATCCCTAGGATAATGTATTACCTAGAAGTTATGTTGTACAAAATATAAGGATATGTAATGTACTTAGTTGTTACTCTGCCCAAATATCTTGTTTTCAAATAACCATAATTAGGGTATATAGATATATATCGCAAAATAGAATATATACATATCATATACAAAATTATCAGCTCAAAGGTTATAATTATCAAATATAAGATAAAATATTTATATTGTGATAGTTATAGGAAATCCCTAGGAAGGATTAAGATAAACGATAAACGATAAATACCTAAGGTCAATCCGTTAGTGAGCTGTTATTTCATCCAAAGGCCTTGATTAAATTCGCATTCCCCAAATACATATAATCGTTAATCTTGCAAAAGATAGAAAGGTATGTATAGATATACATGGGGATTGACAACCTCACCTCGATTTCTATCTACAATCCCGGTAGGATAACTCTCTTATTATTCACTCTTGACGTCCGATGAAGTGTCGTGGCAGGGCATAATTATTAGTCAAACAACGTCGATTATGAGGACTCATGGTAATAAATTAGATCACCTTAGAGTATGACTACCATTATGGACGCCTTAGAATGGTAGAAAAAATATGTTAGGATCGTTATATATATATCCTACAAAGATAGTAAATTAGGATTAATAAATATATCCTAATAACATAACAAGATAGGATCCTTAGATATCTTAGAAGATAATAAGATAAGATCGGTAGATATCCTAAAAGATAGTAAGCTAGGGTTGATAGAATATTTTAGGAAAGGTTTTTATAAAAGAAAAATGATTCTTAAAATAATACAACCCAATAAAAGCCGAAAACTATAAAACCTATGCACTCACCAACATTATGTTAACGTTTTTGAAAATTGCATTTGTTCCTAGAATGGAGTAGAGATCCAGTAAAGGAAGGATTATCGGCATGAAGACTTGTAGACTTTTGTTAGATAGGTTTTATGATTGGCACTCTGTGATTTGGGAAATCTTTATACCGTCACCACTCCACATTTTCCGCCATCGGCACGGGAGGGTGTGAAAGATTGGTATTATAGCTAGTTGCTACTGCAAACTAGTATTTCTTTAGGAATTACAACTATAGCTTAGGACATATACTCTGATTAGGTTTTTCCTCAAACATATAAATAAATGTAGTACCATTAATTACTCTACTGACAGATTACGGATTGGAGAGGTGCCTAGGCGGAACTGTCGACATGGGCTGCTGGATTTCAGAACAACTATACGCCAAAATGGTCCTGCCCACCGACTCTTCCTACCTGACTGAACCATACATAATCTAGAAGTACAAAACAATAATAAACTGCCAATCTTGAATAACATATACAAATACATAAGACAAATATCCAGGATAGTTCAATATGTAGAAGTTGAATCACTCCTAAACGTAGCCTGATCAACTATGTTTAGGCTTGATTGAACTAATACATCGATTGAATTGGGATTGATAAATGATAAAACAGAAATCATACATACAAATACAAACAATATACATAAAGTTTATCTGAATAAATCATAAGTATAAAAAATACAAAGCATCAAACCTAAAAACCTCAACCTACTCATTGTTGCTCTCGTACTCAACCTCTTCGTCCTCCGTGTCATCATCATCCTCACCAGTATTTTTGGGATGAGTGCCTAAAGGACTGGTACCATCATAATCAGTGCCCTGCATATGAGAAACAAATGGAACAGAATGAACCGCCCAAGGAAAAGGTGGATGGTTATTGCCAGATGTCGCATCACCATAGAGACTGAAACCTTAATTCAACGACGCTCCTCCTATGCGACAATCAGTTACTGCATCGAGTCATATAGATTCAACTCTGGTTAACTAGGCTCCACATACCTAGGACACTGATGCCTCACGAAGGCAGGCATAGGGATGTCCTCCGGCTCTACCTAATAAATCGGCTCCATGATGTTGTCCTCTATAATCCTCCATGGTTGCTCTACTCCCCGAACCAACACCCACATCTTCCCGGGAGGGGTAGTACTTAGCTCTCGGATAGGCATAGGGACCATACCACTAGTATCGACCATATAGGATAAGGCCAACGTACTAACATAATGACCCTACAGATCTTGCTCGAAGGTGTGGACCCTAGAGTCATGCTAGATAAGTAGAGAGAAAGAGAAAAAGGAAGATGAAGGAAAACCTTCTCCTGAGTGAGGCACAACATGTAGAAGAGGCCACTTAAGGGAACCTTATCACACTCTTGTCTGTGAAAAATGGTGGAAGCGACCAATCGGTGAATCAACCGATAGATAAGAGAACGGAAGGTGCTCTCCTTGAACCACCTGGAGACATAAGTCCCATGAGCATGGGCCTAGACCTACATGTAAATGTACTCATGTGGTGGTATAATAATATAAATGTCAAGATAAGCATAAAAATGAGGGATAAGAGTCTCTTTAGTAGTGTCGATCCCTAGACGCCTCCCCAGCTCAATCAAGCTGCAGGAGCAGAATATGCCTCTAAAGCAAAAAGTAAAAGTTGATGGATCAACCTATCGCATCGACTCCATGTGTAAGCAAACTGTCAAAAAGAATTCACAATAGAGCTCCTTGTAGGTCACCTCCCGAACCTTAATAAACTACTGCCACGCATGACAGACAAAAACTCAAGACCGTTATCATCCTGCAAGACACGGGTAAGAAATGATGCTAGTCGAGCCATCAGCCAAGTATCGTCTACCACCCTCCAGGAAAGAGCCTGAGGAATACTGATCTTCTTGGATAGAAGACGAATAAGGAAAGAGACAAAAGAGATCCAATCCGGAAGATCATCGAGGAACTCTAGAAAAGGATTTGAAGGCCAGTTAGGAGGTAACTGACATGTAGCCTATCGACCTCGTCAAACCATACCTATAGGAAAATAAGCCAAAAAGCAGTTAAGAAAAAGTTAGAAGAGATAAAAAAAACTTCATTAGGTGTTGAAAGGGATCAGACACTCCATATGTTCCCTACGTGAAAATGCACGTGATGCACATGAATCTGTGCGGTGCACCTCAAGAACACAAAGAACAGAAGGTATGGCAACCTACTGTTCAATCCAATTCTTAACCTAAAAAGATCTAGGGGTGTTTGGATAGTCTTCTAGAACAAATTTAGGTATCTCATTTCATGCAAAACAACACGAAATTGCGAATTTAGTTAGCAATTTTTCGAAAATTTAAGAACTCAAAATGTGAACCATTAGATGAACTAAACCCAAAATTGAGTATATAGGTAGGAAACTCGGTAGTATACGATGAACTAGGGATCATCTATTTCAAGAAAACTAGCACACATTCATCGATTCATAAAAACTTCCTAAAACCCTAAAAACTCGAAATTTAGCCAAAATTCGAACGAAATGAAGAAATTGAAGAATGAAGGCGGACGCACGAAGGGTGCATCATGCGTGGGACCTACTCAAAGACAAAACAGAAAGGGACAAAAAGAATGTTTGGGGAAAAGTTTGAATGAAGCCAAAATTCGACTTTAGTTTTGATATGCAAGTGCGCGACATGCATATCGTATGCTCGATGCATATAATGAAGATTTTCGAAATTAACCTTTTTCATCCTTAAAAACCATTAAGATACTAGAAAGCCTTAGGAGGTTATTTAAAATATTAAGGGCAAGGAAGAAGGATTTCCTTGATGTAGTAGGAAGATTCATTAGTAAATTGTATAAGTTGCTAGGGGAGAAATAGTAGCATCTTATAATTAGTAAATTTTATTGGTTGCTAAGGAAGCAACAGTAGCATGCTATAATTAGTAAATTATATTGGTTGCTAAGGAAGCAAGAGTAGGAGGACAATCATCAGTAAATTATAGGTTGTTAAGATAGCAACGACGTCATAATGAGAAAAGAAATAACAAAAGACATCAATAAAGTCTTCAATTATCAAAGTGATAAGAAGACACAAAGTAATAAGAAGACAAGATCACACTTCAACTATGAGACTTTATGATTATGGAAATGTATATGACTTGGATTTAGTATTTAGATATTGGAACATTAAGACAACAATTGTTATATATTGTTTTAATATATTGGGATATGATCTTCACAGTAATACTTGTTGTGTTCTATATTAAAATGTTTAATTCATGAGTAATTTTATTATTCTAAAAGTTCATAGTCATTTATAATTGTAGGAGCAATTATGAAATTAGACTAATATGAGTTGGATGAGTTGACCTTCACCAGATGAAAGTAGGCATGTGGTAATAACTAATATTTACAGGTAATTGTCATGGAACTGATATTCAACAGACCCGATCAAGATCATGTCATGGATCACTATCATGACTAATGCTTGATAAATAAGTACTATCTTTGTATCCTTAATACATGATATATATAGTAGGACTTAAGCGTATGAGTGTTACACTTTGATATGATCAAATGTTGATCCTTAACTGGACAATTATAAAAGCCATTTTCAGGTGTAGTGCGAACTATGCAAGAGGCTTATGTAGTCAAGTTGAGATTTATTCCTCTTATGCGTTATAAGTTAGACATATATCGCGCGGTACCCAAAGTTGAACACCAAAATGAGATTGATTGTGATCCAAGTGTCATGTTCAATAGGATGTATGTAATTAGTTTTTTTAAGTAAATACTTGTTAAAATAATGAACTTAATCATATCACTGTTAAACATAGTTTAGTTCACTTGAATGAATTAAATTAGTTTTATAAGTTTTTTTTGTGCATTACGAATTTTATTTTCTGGATTAAATATATGTCGTAAAAAAGCAAGATTAAAAAGCATTATGCTAGAAGTTGATAAAAGGGGTGAAACAATGAAGATTAAAAAGCCTTATGCTAGAATAACATTTTACTTTTTAAGTAAAATACGGAAAATACCAATCTAGTTTGTTGAATGTCACATAAATAACATTGTATTTTATCGAAAATAGTAAACTTGTTTGTAAATGTAGAAAATAGCATATGTTTCAGTTGGATAAGAATTCATAAAACAAACCTTCTAACTTACACAAAAAAAATGTAATAAACGGACCAGTTAACTTATAAAATTCAACAAAAACTACCCATTGTTTCAATTTCCTGAAAACTACTAAAACAACCCATACTTGAAAAAATATGTAAAAAAACCCATATAAAAGTTTAAAATTTTTTCGTTTCTTTATAGATTTATGGTTATTTTTGACATATTTTATTGTTTTTCGGATTTTATATTCTCATATAAGAAAGTATAAGAGTATTTATTTAAAATTAAGAAATTGGATCCATATATTGTAGTGTCTCTTTTTTTGGCTTTGGTATAAGGAAAAAATGGTCGTGTTAAAAAATTTACCCACTCTGTAGTTAGAGTTAATGTTATTTTAGTATAAATGAACCTCACATGAATTGAAGTTTCTTGAGAGTTATATTTTAGTTATAAAAGATTTAGATTTTACTTTTTGCGGTTTTCAGGTTCAATCCCAATTGGTGTGATTCTGATACTGAAGAAGCATTACATACAATGTTATCATTATGTAGTTGTGTCATTGATTTTTGTGACTTTCATGGTTAATGCTTGCTCGTTTTCTTTGAGTTTCACTTGATTTGATTACGTATGTTTTTAGATAATCCTCGAATACACGTTATATTTGGTGAAGATTAAGTTTAGAGACACACTCAGGTGGATCTGTGAGGAAGAACTTCTTGATTTTTGAGATGACCATGGTGAGGACTAGAGTTCCTTTTTTCAACTAAGATTTATATTTCAAGATAATTGTATTAAATTTTAAATTAATTGTCAGTTAATTATAGTTTTTTATACAAATAGTCCATGTTGGAGAATAAAGGAACACTTTTGCAGAAATCGTTATGAAGTATAGAACATGGGTAGCTACGGGTAAAATTGTCATTTAATTTAAAAAATTGGCTAAGACTAACTTTACAACATCGTACATTACATATACAAACAATTTCAAAAGGTCATGTATATTGGAAAAAATGGTCATTGTCTAAAATTTTACTGTAACGACCCAAATTTTCAAAATAAAATTATCATTTTTAATTAACAAAGATGCATGTTCATCATTCACAAAAGCCACTTACAATTGTTTTCCAAATCATGTCAGATACAATTTTATTTCAAAATCTCAGAGTGTCCCATAAAATGTCCGAGTGAGAGTGCACGCCACGCCATCAAACATTACCCTTGCCCTTAGGCTCAGATGTATCTGAAACAATTCCACAAACTGTAAGCTAATGCTTAGTGAGTTCCCCAGAGCATACCACACACAAATCACATACAACATATTATACTAGCTATAACAGCTATCATATTACATAAGCCATGCATACAATAGATAGGGATGTTGTGGGCTCGTCCCCAGCGTCTTACTCCAGGATGCCATGGGCTTCCCACATGGTCTTAAACCTAAGTGCCATGGGGTCTCCCATGGTCTTTGATAGGAAATCCATGGGATCTCCACATGGTCTTACATCTAAGTGACATGGGATCTCCCATGGTCTTCCATACAACATCGTAAAATTGGCCGACCTTAGTGCCTTAGACATATTGGTATGGTGAGAAGACTCACCTCTGTCTACTGAAATACAAAGCTGCTCTCCTAATATTCTAAAACCTCCCGAGCTGAATAATAATAAATAAATGTCAAGACTTTACTTAATCAAAAGAAACCCAAACCCAACCTCTTCATGAGGCCCAAATACCCTTCCTTTGCTAATAGGCCCAACGTCCAAGTCCAATATCATTAATAATGGGCCACTCGGCCCAATCAATATGTCTATGGTCCATAGTAAATTATATAGCCCCTAATTCTCAGAAAACCACCAAGCCCAAAAACCAAATGAGGCCCAAAACGGATTTGGCTCCGTTGTGATGCGTACGCTTAGCGTACCATCCTGGTACATGCATCGTACTAAGGTTTTAAGGCTTATGCGCAACATACACTGGGTTACGCCCAACGTACTAGCGGTTTAAGCACTTTTCCATTAAGTGCTTAATACTCAATTCTCTTACATCCAGAAGTCAGATCTAACCCTATTAAGACGACCCAAGGCATAAAGTTGGCAACTTTATGCCTTTGCATGTCTCATACGCTCCTAATACCCTCATTAACACCTTTTTAAATCTCTTAACCCATGCATGAGGTCGAAATACCCACCAAGACTCCATTTTTATGTTGAAAAGGACTAAGGGACCTCAGATCTGGCATTCCATCCTTTGGAGTTGCATAACTCACCAATGGAGGTCCAAAATCAACCAAAAGGGACAAAGATAAAAACCCTAGCTAGATCTAAAGATTAAAGAAGAAAGATCCAAGCTTTTTACCTCCAGTAGCTGTCACAGCTAGGAATTCTAATGCTTTTGTAAACATTTACAATGATGACATTTGTGACTAAAACTTGAAAACATGCATGATGTTTATTAAATGACAACAAAATTCCATCAAACACTTCAAATAGTCAACTTCAGATTGGAAACCCTAAAAATCCCGGTTTAAGTCCATTTTGGACTACGATTTTCTTATTGGGCCTAATGGACCAATAAGGCTCCAATTTGACTATTTTGGATTAGAACTCTTTAATGGGCTCTAATAGGACCCATTTTCATGAAAATTAACATTTTGGGCCATAATGGCCTTAAAAATGGATTAGCTTACCTTCAATGGGCCTTGTTAGGCCATAATAAATCTACTTAGCCTTAATAAGCCATAAACCCATTCATTTACTCTTTTTGGGCCATGAATGCTTCCAAGGGCCCAATGGGCCAAAAAATTCTATGTTTAGGATCCAAATATCCTAGCTAAGGTAAATCGACCAAATCTACTCTATCCTTTCTTCTTGGCCCAAAATCTCGGCCCATCATCCAATAAATAAAAAAAATGAGAAATGAAATGGAAATAGAGGAAGGGAGTTGACTTGGAGATGCCACCTCCATTTGATACACCATGTATCCATGCAAGATCCTTTATGTATCAATGTTATTCATTTCACCACCTTTCTCTTCCCTCTCTTCTTCTACTCGACCGATAGCCCCAAATACACACACACACATTACACCAAACTATCTCCAAACATCTCTAAATCATACCCCTTCTTCCTCCAAAAACATTCAAGGTTTTGATTGTGTCTCAAGAGGATTTTTTACAAGATAATCAATATTTTTGGTAAGTCTTTACACATCCAAGCTTCATAACTTCACTTTCTTGTTAGATCATTCTTTTAAACAAAATTTTTTGGTTTTTATCCTCCTAGAAATCTTCCTAAACTCCAGATCTACATGAAAGGTGTACTAAGACCCAAAAATCTTAACACTTCTTCTTCAAAACTAAAACAACAAATCAAAGGTGACTTCATACCCCTTGTTTTTTTGTTTTACATGATTTATGGGGGAGAATACAAGTAAAATGTGTAGATCCATGTGTTTTTGTATGATATGTGTGATTTCTTGAATTTATTTGATGAATATGTGTTAGAAACTTGATATATTCGAGATTCTTAATCTTGTTAAGGAAATATGTGACCTAAGATATCTTATACATATTATTATCAAGGAAAAAGTATTATACAAGTTCAAACTAAGTAAAACAAAACACAAATTTCATTTATGAACCATTTTTTGACATATGAGTAAAAGATGGAGGAAATGATGTCATTTATGGTTTTTACAAGGGTCAAAAGGATCAAATCACTTAAAATATGAGTTATTATGAAAATCATGGTTTTTAAAGGGCTAAAAGTGTAAATTTTAGCCTAATGGGCTAAAGTTTGGGCTTTTCGGCTTTTAGGCCCAAATTTGCGAAAAATATGAAACTTAAGGGATTGAAATTGCAAGTTTATCAAAATATGAGTAAAAAACATAAATAAACGAATTTCAGGCGCTGAAAACGTCTTTCTTACCAAATAGGACTAAAAATGCAAAGTTTTTGGATTTTGAGCTAAAATTGTAAAAATTGCGAAAACATGAACTACAAGTGTAAATATTTTTAATTAAAGGGCTGAAACTGTCCAAAACCTTATTTTGGGCTGAAAACATGATTTAAATGAGTGTTTGGGCCGAAAATGTCAAGAAACATAATCTAAGGACCTAAAATGTCATTTTTCATAAAAATGGGTAAAAATTTGTCCTTTTTACTAGAAAAGGGGCTGAATTGGTCAAACAATTATTTATGGATCAATTATGTTAATATTAAAATAATTGGATCAAAAATACAAAATTTTAATAACTTATGGATTTACATAGAATATATATATATATATATATATATATATATATATATATATATATATATATATATATATATATATATATATATATATATATATATATAAACATCGTTATAAAACAATTTGGTGAATGTGGTGACTTTTCGATTTAAACAATCCGTGTGAAACAAACCTTACGACATTAATACTACACAAAACAAGTAAACATTATATCAGTTGGTCTTTAATACTTCTAATCATGCTTATTGGGCCTTCGTGACCCATGAACACGACTATTGGGCCCAACATAAATGATACATGTTTATTGGGCTTCTGATGGACCAATTACATGTCTAATGGACCCTCAATGGCTTTAAATGGTATTGGGCCATAGTGGCCCATTGGCATTGCTAGTATGGTCCAAATCAATTATATGCTTAATGGGCTAACGTGTCCGTCGCATACTCATCAGTCTGTAATAACATACATGATTAGTGGGCCATAGTTGTCCTTTTTCATGTTTGTTAGGCTTTATTCATACTCATGTAAACATCAAACGAGTTGTAATCAATGCTATTCAGATTCATGGGGTAATAATAGGGATTTAGTGAGAATTATCAGTTGGCACCAATAAGTGTCAGCCGTAGCCAGTAGTTATAACCAAAGTCTCCTGGAGGGAGGGCGAGAGTTTGTGTATAGATCTATACGGGGGTGACTCCCCCACACCTGATCTGTTCGCTACAGTTAGACTCGGCCAGTCTAGGGTGACAAAATCTTAATTTAAAACCGGCGTTTGTAAAAATGCCTAGACGGGCGAAATAGTCATTAATATGCATGGTTATAACGACTCACATAGAGATCCATTACATATCATCATTCATGGGAAATCATATCCATACATTGTAATGATGCAAAGTGATTTATACAATAATACAAAACTACCATACTATTTAAATTAGAAAACATCGGGTTTTCCGGGGAACGACATTATTCACTTCTACATACAATAACTACAATACAATGAACAATCATGAAAGTCATTCATTCTTACATGTTTTGAAATCACATACATATATATTTATGGGATCATCACATCTTTTTCGTAAACAACTTTTGTTACAGAAAATATCGGATTTTCTGGGTTTTATAAACAATACAACCCATTTTATGTCAAACATGCTTATGAACTCAGCAACATTATATATGTTGACCGTTTTCAAAATAACTTGTATTCTCAGGTAACAGATAAGCTGAAGAAAGTTACCAACTGTGTTTGGATGTTATGTTTTATTATTCTCAAACAATTTAGGCTATAGATATGTAATATTTAAACAATGTATTTGTTGTGAACAATGACAATTATAATATGTAATGTTGGTGATGTATGTGTTGTTAATGTATATTCATTGTGATGATATTTCAATGGATAGTCACACTAGCCCTCGGACGTTTCCGCCGTCTAGTTAGGGGGTGTGACAGTGGCGTTGCAAGGTGCCTAATATGCAGGTTCTTGAATCACAAACTCGTTCCAAGCATGTTTATCCACCTCTTCATCTTGGAAAGAACACTAAAAAGGTCACAATGCACTCTTTAATGCCCCAAAATGGTCTCACAAGTTTCTCTGGAGTATAAGGACGCTCTAAGGCAGTGGAGGCTCTCTAGGGTTAAGTCCACGGGACTTAAGGTTGCTTAAATAGGTCTCATGTCCGAAAATTAGGGTTTTGGATCCCTGGCATGTACGCACAGCGTACATGCTGGTAGGCCCAGCGTATGCCCAACTCCTCCGCGTCCTTCCATGCATAGTACGCTAAGCGTACACTTAAGTACGCCCAACGTACTTAAATGACCAAATATGAAAGAAATGCAATTTCTTGAGGGTTTCAATACATACCATTTTTAGGTTGTTACAACTCTCCCCCACTTGAACTAGACTTCTTCCTCGAAGTCAGTAGTTGTAACCAGTTCGGGGTAATGCTCCCGCATCTCCTCCTCGGGCTCCTAAGTCCATTCGGAGCCCTTCCGATGTTGGCATTGTACCTTTACCAACTTCACTTTTTTGTTCGGAAGACCCTTCGTCTTCCTATCCAAGATGGCAACCAGCTTCTCGACATAATTCAAGCTCCCATCCACCAGGATGTCATCCAAGGAAACAACTGCGGACTCGTCAACAACATATTTCCAAAGCTGAGACACATGGAAGGTATTTTGAATCTGACTAAGTTCTTCAGGGTGATCTAAGTGATATGCCACCTTGCCCACCCGAGCCATGATCCTGAATGGGCCTATGAACCGAGGCCCTAACTTCCCCTTCTTTCGAAACCTGGTAATCCCTTTCCAGGGCGACACCTTCAGCAACACAAAATATGGAAGTAAACCGGACATCCCTGTCGGAGACTATAAACATGGGAACCCCGTGTCTAGCCACCACCTCCTGGACATAAATGTCTGTCAACTTCTCCGCGGATACACTCTCGAAGATTGGAATAAAGTGGGCACTCTTCGTAAGTCTATCTATGATCACCCATATGGCGTCCACACTCATCGCCGTCCTGGGTAACTTCGTGATGAAGTCCATAGTGATCTCTTCCCACTTCCACATGGGAATGGGGAGCGGCTAAACCTTGTGATAAGGCCGCTGATGCTCGGCGTTGACCTTCCTGCAAGTCAAGCACCGCTCCACGAACCAAACAATCTCCCACTTCATGCAAAACCAAGCTACTCATGATGCTCCCTGGTCTTAGAATAGACTAGGATATCATCAATAAAAACGATTACCGATCAATCCAACATTGGTCTGCACACCCTATTCATAAGATCCATGAACGCTGCTGGTGCATTGGTGAGGCCAAACGACATCACCACAAAATCATAATGCCCATACCGAGTCCTGAAAGCCGTCTTCGGTATATCCTCATCCCGAATTCTCATCTGATGGTATCTTGACCGAAGATCAATCTTGGAAAACCATGACGCACCCTACAGCTGATCGAAAAAATCATCGATCCTTGGCAGCGCATAACAGTTCTTCACCGTTAGTTTGTTCAACTTCCTATAATCGATGCACATCCTATGTGATCCATCATTCTTTTTCACGAAAAGAATTGTTGCTCCCAACGGGGAACTACTCGGGTGAATGAACCCTCGGTCTAGCAGCTCCTGAAGCTGCGTAGATAGCTCCTGCATCTCCGGTGGTGCCAACCAGTAGGGTGCCTTTACTATCGGAGTAGCACCCGACACCAAGTTAGTGCGAAACTCCACTTGCCTCTCCGGAGGCACTCCTGGTAACTCTTCGGGGAAAACGTCCTAAAAATCCTGCACCACTGGGAAATTTCCCACATCCGCCACGGTCTCTATTCTCGTATCCGAGGCATAAGCCAGAAAGTCCGTGCAAGCCTGCTGTAAAAAACTCCTAGCCCTTGATGCCGAACAGAGGGTCGGTCTCTGCTGTAAAATCCTGCACCCTTGCTGCCCTCTAACCATGTATATCCAGTTCTCCCCCACTTGAAGTTCAAACCCCGACCAGCTGTGCTCACAATCAATCATGGCCCCATTGCCCCCCAACCAATCCATCCCAATAATCACTTTCAACCCCCGCAATGGTATCAGAACTATATAACACGGAACCTCTCGCTCAATACATTCATTACACAGTCCCGATATACCCTCGTAGCACTAACGGTGCGGTCATCTACAATCTCCAACTCGAGTGGGGAATCCAAGGTCCTCGGCGCGTCTCCTAACTTCTTGCTAAGGGCAAGTAACACAAATGATCGGGTAGCACCCGAATCAAACAGGAAATGAGCAGACACACCATTGACCAAAAATGTCCCTATACAAGCATATAGCACACATAAGTCAAACAAATAATAAGAAAAAAGAAGAATAAATACATACCAGCCACGACATTTGGCTCTGCCCGAGCCTCCTCGGTAGTCAGCTGGAAAGCGCGACTCCTCACCGTTGGAGCATCCGCCTTAACAGGGTGGCAATCTGTGATCATCATCATGGCAGGCGTGGGTGCCACCACTTCTCCTCCCCCTCCCAGCAACTTTGGACAGTCAGCCTTTTTATGGCCGGTCTGGTTGCAGTGAAAACAAATCAAGCCCTTTTTGGGGCAATCCCTGATCACGTGGCCTGCTTGGCGACAAGCATAACATCCTGATATTGCCATCCGACAAGCCCCACTAAGCGGTTTACTGCACTTGGCACACCGGCCATGGCCCTACTGGGAGTGTTTGAGGTCTTAAGCTTGTTAGCCTGACCTACCGCCGCCTGTGCCTGCTCAGGCTTCCGCTTGGTGCGGAAGTCCATCTCCATTTCCCACTCACGGACCTTCTCTACCATATCATTTAGTGTTTTGCACCCTGTAAAGCTCACAAACTCACGACTATCATCCCTTAGCATGGAATGATATCTCGTCTGCCTCATATCCTCATCCGTAGCGTACTGTGGGATCAACAAAGCTCTCTCCCAAAACTTGCTGGTGATCTCCGCCATAGTCTCGATGGTCTGCTGAAGATCATGAAACTCCCTCACAAGTCGTTGCACCTCAATAGGTGGTGCAAACTCCGCATCAAAACATAGAACAAACTCGACCCATGACATCTCAACCATACCGACTAGTCCCACCTGACTGGTCACCTCGCCCCACCAATCCTGGGCTCTGTCTCTCTGCATACATGAAGCAAATCCAACCTTTTCCGTATCCGGGCAAGAACTTGTGTGTTGAGCATTCTCGATGTCCGCTACCCAACGTCGGCTGACAATGCGATCCCTGACCCCGAAAAACTATGGCGCCCCACACGCCTTGAATTCCCGAAACGAGGGAGTTCGGGCCCCAATCTGGGCCGTATCCATCTCAGACCTGAATGATCCGAGTCTCTCCTCTATGATCTCCATAATGCACTTTTTGACCGTCCCAAAAATGACTGGGGTAGCGTCAAGGATACCGTTCGTAACCTCGGCTGCAATGATATTGTACAACCTCTCATGAATAGGGTCAGTACCGCTGCCTGATCCATACCCAGACCCCAATCCAAACCCTAATCCAGATCCCCTTGCCCCAAATCGTGTCACCACCATGCTGAACTGAAAAGTCATAAACCATAATAATCAGGTGATAAATATATATGGGGGATCTTCCCACACCAGTCCTCCTTAGAGTTGTTAGGTCTAACATTGGTTCAGGTACAGGTCCTGTGCTTTCAGTAGTACGGGCCCAATACTAACTTCCACACCTACCGGTACCTTTCCCCAAGGTCCTACCTAATAAGTCCAATTCACCTGAAAAGAAATCATAACCCACAAACCACTGCATAACCCAAATCCTAGGCTCTCCTGAGATTTGCTCTACCCATATCAATCAGACCAATCATAACATGTTGCCTTTATGCATGCAATTTATACACAGAAAGGATCAAATAGACTTTCAAATAAAAGGTTCTACCCTAGGACCACAACCGAACAAGGAACAGGAAATAAGGCCAAATCAATCACTTTGAGGCTATAAGCTCCTAACCGTATACAAATTTAAAACTTACACATAGCAAGTCTCATACAATTATCAAGCTCAAATATTAGTATAACATGGCCAACACATTGGGGACTACTTACTTGGCTCGGCTGATCACGCGTGTTGCACTCTCTTCTATTCAAAATTTTAAAAGTTTTGAACTTTCATTTTGAAAACAATTATCATTTCCTTAGTTTGAGTCCTGACACACCCGAGGGTGTCGCTGAGTCTCTCAAACGAAGGCTCTGATACCAACTTGTAATGACCCAAATTTTCAAAATAAAATTTTCATTTTTAATTAACCAAGATGCATGCTCATCATTCACAAAAGCCAGTTACAATGGTTTTCAAAATCATGTCAAATACAATTTTATTCCAAAATCTCACAGTGTCCCATAAAATGTCTGAGTGAGAGTGCACGCCACGCCATCAAAACCTTGCCCTTGCCCTTAGGCTCAGATGTACGTAAAACAAGTCCACAAACTATAAGCTAATGCTTAGTGAGTTTCCCAAAGTGTACCACACACAAATCACATACAACATATCATACTAGCTATAACAACTACTATATTACATAAGCCATGCATACAACATATAAGGATGCTATAGGCTCGTCCCCAGGGTCTTACTCCAGGATGCCATGGGATTGCCACATGTTCTCACACCTAAGTGTCATGGGTTCTCCCATGGTCTTTGATAGGAAAGTCATGGGCTCTCCACATGGTCTTACATCCAAGTGACATGGGCTCTCCCATGGTCTTCTATACAACATATCACATATACCAATAACATACTTCCTAGCTCATACCAACTAACATGTCACATAATATAATCTCAGCTAGCATACTACACATCATAAAATGGACCGACCTTAGTGCCTTAGACCCATTGGTATGGTGAGAAGACTCACCTATGTCTGCTGAAATACAAAGATGCTCTCCTAAGAGTCTGAAACCTCCCAATCTGAATAATCATAAATTAATGTTAAGACTTCACTTAATCAAAAGAAACCCAAACCCACCCTCTTCATGAGGCCCAAATACCCTTCCCTTGCTAATGGGCCTAAAGTCCAAGTCCAATATCATTAATGGGCAACTTGGCCCAATCAATATGTCTATTGTGCATAGCAAATGATATAGCCCCTAATTCTTAGAAAACCACCAAGCCGAAAAACCAAATGAGGCCCAAAACGAATTTGGCTCCATTACGATGCGTACACTTAGCGTACCATCCTGGTACGCGCAACGTACTAAGGTTTTAAGGCTTACACGCAGTGTACACTGGGTTACGCCCAGCGTACTAGCGGTTTAAGCACTTTTTCCACTAAGTGCTTAATACTCAATTCTCTTACGTCCAAAAGTCAGATCTAACCCTATTAAGACAACCCAAGGCATAAATTTGGCAACTTTATGCCTTTGGATGTCTCACATGCTGCCAATACCCTCATTAAGACCTTTTTAAAGATCTTAACCCATGCATGAGGTCAAAATACCCACCAAGACTCCATTTTTATGTTGAAGATGGACTAAGGGACCTCAGATCTAGCATTCCATCCTTTGGAGTTGCAAAACTCACCAATGGAGGTCCAAAATCAACCAAAAGGGACAAAGATGAAAACCTAGCTAGATCGAAAGATTAAAGAAGAAAGATCCAAGCTTTTTACCTCTAATAGTTTTGCAAGGTGCCTAATATGCAGGTTCTTGAATCACCAACTCGTTGCAAGCTTGTTTATGCACCTCTTCTTCTTGGAAAGAACACTAAAAAGGCCAGAATGCACTCTTTTAAAGCCCCAAAATGGTATCACAAGTTTCTCTAGAGTATAAGGATGCTCTAAGGTAGTGGAGGTTCTCTAGGGATAAGTCCAAGGGACTTAAGGTTGCTTATAAATGAATCATTTTTTCTTTCACCACATTTATTTGAAACTCGCATAACCTTTCAATTTTTTTCTAATAATGATTATAAGTTGGTTAATAAGATTAAATAAATATCAAACCTAAAGTCTAATCATATATAAACTAAATTTTAATATTAAAAGAATATATTACTTTTACTTATAAAGTTACGTTTTTTTAACTTTTTACATATTATACTTAATTTATTAGTTTTAATATCTGATGTTTTAAATAATTATAATGATTGAAATTAAAACGTTAAGAAAATAAATTTTAAAAAATTAATTAAAAATAAAAAAACTATAAATAACATTAAGCCATATATTATATTATGTTTTATTTTTTTGTAAATCGTGAGTATAAGTCACTCAAACGGTTGTGATTATATAGTTATAATAGATGTATATATATTATCATATAAATCAAAATAATCAATATATTATATCAATAGTATACAAATTATTATACCAAATTTAACAACTTTATTGTTATATTTAAAAAAAAACATATATTTGTAAAGATTTCAACTATACATGTATTTTTACGCAACACACGGGCATTCGCCTAGTACTATATATTTGATGGGATAACACCTATAAATTTTTCAGCAGATTACAATGATTATTACCTGATTTAATAGGATTTACTTTTTAGAATAAATATCTTATTTCAAATTTTAAATGTAGTTAAGAACAAAAGGAAAGATTTAATGGTTATAAATGTTGTGCAACTAGATAAACGATAATTGCGTAAAATATGGGATGATTTTTTTTTTTTTTTTTTTTTTTTTTTTTTTTTGAACCGGCAAATCTAATCTACTTCTAAGCTAACAATACCTATTCAACCTATGTCCACAACAGGATTTGAACCCTCGACCTCAAAAAGGGTATAAGGATTCTTTTAGATTATATATGATCAAATATTTTTTTACGTAGAATTGAATGTAAAAGCTAGTTGAATGCCATTCAAATTTATTTATGTAATTTTTTTTTATTATTTTTTATGAAACAAAATTTATAAATCGATATTATTAATCAGGGCATGACTAATCATAAATGATTATGTAGCAGAAATGTATAATGATAGATGCTTATACATGTTTATATGTATATGCATAATCATAAATAATTATACATATATGTCTAATCACAAACTAAGTAATCATATATAATTATGACAGTTGGTGGTAGAAGAGGTGGTGGTGACGGAGGTGGCGGCGGTATAAATGATGGAGGTGACAGTGGTGGGGATTGTGGTGGAGGAGAAAGGAATGGGCGGTGCTATATAATCATTTATGATTATAATAGGTCTTTCGTGTCAGTACACTAGAGAGTTAGAATGTCGGATGTAAAATATGTGGCTGCGGTTGAATCTCAAGATCTATATTTTATTTTTAATCTAGACGAAACTTCTCTCTCTCTCTCTCTCTATATATATATATATATATATATATATATATATATATATATATATATATATATATATATATACACACTAGGTGTGAGATCCGTGTATTACACGGGTTTTTATTAAAAAATTAATATAAAATGTCAAGAATTACATGTTTTTTTGTAATAATTTTACATAAATACAAAAACCTATAATGAATAAAGTTACTATTTCAATATATCGATCCTAATAAAAGGATACATATTTCTAAATTGATGACGACAATAATGATGTAAACATTAAACACAAATTAATTAAAATTTGCTACATATAAAAACAAATGATGAATAAGTAAGTAAAGTTAATGTATAATAATAAAAACAACTATTAAAATATTGACACCTATTTTTATGAACTACAAATTTCCATAGATTTCCTTAAATACAACATTAGATGTGGTGTTGGTAAGTTTACCATCTTTATCTAAAATTAATATCTTTAATCCAGCTTTACTTTTAACTCTCGACAATGCAACATACAACTGTCCATGAGTGAATACTGGTTGTCTCAAAAACAACCCCACCCTCGATAGTGACTGTCCTTGACTTTTATTTATTGTCATTGCAAAACATACAGCCAGTGGAAATTGTCGTCTTTGAAATATGAAAGGAATCCTTTTATCCGAAGGCGTCAAAGACATTCTTGGAATAAACGTACGGTTTCCGATATTACTTCCAGATATTATTTCAGCTTCTATAACACGTTTACCCAATGCAATAACCCGTAACCTCGTGCCATTGCACAAACCGCATTTCTTATCAATATTCCTTAGTAACATAACCGGAACACCGACTTTTAAAACCAACTTGTGAATTGGCATACCTGAAGGTCTAAGACCATTTAGAACATCACGAGAGTATAAAGTTTCATCAACTTCATCATGAACAAAATCAGCATGAGAAATAGTATCTGAACTTAAATACTCTTGTGGATCTCCTGGAAATAATTTTAACAAACGCTCGTTAATCTCTTCAACGACTTCATTCTTCGGTGCGAGGATTGCTCTTTCTTGAAAATAAATCGGATTGTTGGCATTTTCAACAATAGAAGGATAGACAAATCCAATTAAAGAACCAATAGGATCAACTGAATCAACAATGAGAAGATCTGTGGGAACATCAATAATTGCCTCACCATCATTCAAACCACCAATTTTTCCTTCTCCTATATCCAAAATCCATTTTGCAAAAGTCGCAGTTTCTTGAATATCAGACGTGAGAACATTTAACCTCATGTTTTTTGTTAATGTTAAGACTTTGCAACTTGACCAAATATAAGAGGAACTTAAAGAAGCATTCACAATGTCTTGTCTGCTTCCATTAGGAACAACCGGTAGAATTTGTCTAAAATCGCCTCCAAAGACAATTGTTTTTCCTCCAAATGGCAATTTTGAGTTTGCACGAAAATCACAACTCAATATATCTTTCAAAGAACGATCCAAGGCTTCAAATGCATGCTTATGAATCATAGGTGCCTCATCCCATATAATCAAGGATGTTTTTTTTAACAATTCGGCTACATCACTATCCGGTGCAAAAGAACAAAAAGAATCCTCAGTTAGATTTAGAGGAATTATAAAGCGTGAGTGTGCTGTTCTACCTCCGGTTAGTAACAATGAAGCAATACCACTTGAAGCAACATTTAAAACGATATCACCTTTAGATCTTATAGATGCTGATAAAGTCTTCCAAAGAAAAGTTTTACCAGTACCTCCATAGCCATAAACAAAAAACACACCTCCTTTTTTCTGTTTAACAGCTATCATGATTTCATCAAAAACTGATCGTTGTTCAATTGTTAATGAATCAAGTAGTTGATGAGATTGTTGTTGTAGACTGTTCATATCAAAATCTAACTCCTCAGTAATCAAACGGTTGTTTGAAGAAGATATCGAATCATGATCAGGGTAAGGCATCCCAACAAAATCTTTAAGGCTTGAACTGTTTTGGAGTAGAATTTTTTCAATCTCATATAGCGTCAAGTTTTTAAGTTGATCGTCATTAAGGGATAAACCTATACAATTGCAGAGTTAATTATTAAAAGATAAATACAGACAATTATCACGAAATAAAAATAATGTGTGTAAAAAAAACTTATAAATATTTATAAGAAACATATAAATTTCAGATAATAGTATATTTAGCATTTAAAAAATATATAAGTAATGTACAAAATGTAAGGACTGACAAAAATAATAATACCTGGAGACTTTAATCTTATTCGTTGATTGTAGAGAATTCCATCGGATAAGTATTGACAAGTATTTTCCCAAACATAACACAGTTTTGACAAACTATTAGACTTTAACATAGTTGCAAATAGAAACCGTAAATAATAACCAGATCCTGAATGACTTGCTTCCTCAATGGCATCAATATATTCTCTATCATCTTCTAAAAGTCCAAGAGCATAACATGCATCCCTAAAAGTAGGACATACTTGTCCATTAACTGTACGAATATCTGGAAATGATTTTGGACCTTTGACTTTATTTAAAAGAATTCTCAAAAAATATGCTTCACCGAGATTACGTGAAACCGTGTGAATCCTCCCAATAGAAAACCCTTTCTTTCTTGGCTCCCAACAATGATCTTCTTGTTTCCATACAAATTTTGTAGGAAACTCAACATAAGAAAGTTTTCGTGCATCCTGATTATGTTCATTACAGCTCATCCAAGATAAGAACATCGAAGAAGAAACAGATTGTTTGTTGAGGACATCTTCAATATCATCATCTGCTCCATATACAACATTTTGTTTTCCAGGAAGATGGAACGGAAGCCTTACAACTGAAGGATATCTGTAATGAACATCAAATCCATATATACGCCACGAAGCTTCACATGCAGACAAATACCTACAATCATAGTAGTTCTTTATTTCATCAACCGGAGCATCATCATTATCACCTCCGTTGTTGTTTTGTGCAACTTCAATAGTAGCCCGATCAGGACCCTTGTTAATATATTTAAACAAATATTTGATGGAAGCCGCTTGATTGCACCACTCAACATTAATATGAGCTTGATATCGTTTCAAAAGGGTTTTGTGATATGGAACAACACTTCTGTTGTCTAACTTAACACCCGACTTTTCTATAAAAGATCCATCATTACGTCTTCTATACATAGGATAACCATTTGAATCAACGGAAGTATTCTCCAAGAATGGCTTCGGGAAGTTTTTCGAACACTTGTTTTCAGTCATGCATGGGCATTTTGGATTATCAGAACCACATGGACCATGCATCATGAACTCACTCACAAGTGAGTACAATTCTGGATCGTCATCTTTGTTTGGAATTTCTGCCGAAATAACTCGATCAATATGTTCAACAGTAGGGAGTTTGTAATCAGGGTGCATGAATAAACATATATGTGCGTGAGGCAGACCGCGCTTTTGAAACTCCACCGCATAAACAACTGTATATTTAAATAAGTATAATATTATAAGATAATAAAAAACATAAAAAAAACATTTTAATAACACTATTATTTTAATATATAGTACCTGCTTTGACAAAACCCAATAACCTCTTCTTCTTTAAGTCTTTAATCAAAAAATCCAACTTGATTTTGAATAATCTAGAAAGGATATCAGGCCTATCTTCGGGATTAAGTGTGGTGTCAGCTAAAAACCTTTTAATTTCAGGCCATTTTGGATTGCATGTTACGGTTATGAAAAAATCTGGGTATCCAAACCACTTACAAAGCTACATGGCATCTAAATAGTTTTGCATCATGTAGCGTGCACCACCCGTAAAAGAAGAAGGCAAGATAACACGTTTTCCAACATTGGAAATATCAGTATTACCATGACTTTGTACACTTTTTAAAGTTTCATAAGATTCGCATCTAAGAACTTTTTGCTGGTAGCGTATGTAATATAGTCTCTCAGTTTCAATCATCGTATAAGCATCAACCAGAAATTGTTGAAAAAGCCTTCTTGAATTAAGAATTAATGAAAAAACATTAACTCTATCTTGAATTCTATAAGCAAAGAATTCTCTCATTGTACAGAAACGACGTTTGGTATTAGTTGAAGGATCAACATCCCTGTGAGGTATATCAACTCTATATCCATCATCTCCATATGGAAAGAGTAGTGGGTACTGAAGACCAAGGTAAGCCGGATGTAATTCGTTTATACGTTGTAGACTTCCTGATTTAGTTGTTACGATGATATCTCTATTATCAATTGCATCGCCAATGTCACCAACAATTAAAGCAACAACCTCAGAAGCAGTAGGTAAGTTATATGTCCTTCCATCTTGTTGCCTTCTTCCTATGAGACGTAACTTTAGATCTATATGAGGATTTTCATCAAAACAATCTCTGGCCATTCTATAACACTTAACCAACTCATTGGTTGAATCCAACATGTCCTTCAAAAATCTAATGATTTCAATATCAAGAGGATGAGAAGTTGATGTGCAACCTTCGTTTTGTGTACTGTTAACAACAACGGTTATGTGTAAAATTTAGCAAGTAAAAAATTATATCAAAATTATAAAAGTAATGGTTTATAAAAAAATTAATAAAGTTATACCTGAAAGCGCGTTGTCTATTTGTTACTTCATTTTCAGTATCATATATGTATAGTTGTGAAAACTTTGGTTTGGATCCGTCTATAGGTAGAAGACTTCCCATACAATGGTAATTTTGACCGCTAAGTCTGAAAACATATGGAGCATTGCCCCTATTAATGGAAGAATCAACTTTTCCACCCATTGAAGTAAAGGAAAACATCGAATTGAATCGACGAATATTCTTCATGAAATTTTTTCCTTTTGGATCAACATTACGAAAGAGATTTTGATAATTTGTTGGAGCTTGTCTTAATTCAGGAAGCTCGACTTTTCCGTTACCACAACACATGGAATAAGAAGTTTTATTTCCGGAAGTATTGCCTTTAAGAGCTTCATATGTCCATAATTGTGCATGACACATGGTACACACAAATGTTTGGTCACCATGGTCCAAGTAATCTGTTTAATAAAAACATTTGTAAAACTTTGAAATAATTTAATGTTGCAACAAGTAATAATTTAAATATAAAAGGGGATTATAAATAAAAATTAATATTTTCCTTTTGCAATACCTGATATTAACTGTTGACGGATTTCTTGATCACGTAAATCTTCATCTGATGTTAGGTCCAAAATGGGTATCTGAGATATATTTGGAATCTTTCTTTTTCTATTTAGTTTTCTGCATGATAAATTGCTGGAAGAAGCTTGAGTGACTGAAGTTGAATTCGTAGCTCTCATGTCACCGGACAAGGTAGAATATTGTGCATTTACTAACAATAAAAGTATGACAATTAGTATTAAACTTATAAAGTAAATATATAAAAAATAAAAAACAATAAAAAAATGAATACATATTATTTTATATTGTTTTATGTATACCATATATAGTAACAAACAGTAAGTTGAATATAAATGTAGTCATACCATTCGAAATGTTGGACAACGGAGTTCTTGTAAAAAAATCAAAAGCAGATTTAAAATGTTATTGATCACGACCAACATTACCTATCAATAAAAGATAAGTTCATATAAATATGTATTAATTAGGGAACAATTAAGAAACATATAAAATAACATAGTATCTTATTACAATATTTAGAATAAGTTCATATGGATACAATTAAATTAGTAAGATGATATATATCATATACCGATTGGTACGGTGGACATGTGATTGGATCTTCTTGTATCCAAATAAAATTTCCTTTCTTTTCGTTTATCTTTAGCCTTGTTCGAGAATGGACTGTCGATATAAATATTCGAAATAGACTGAACCCGTGTTTGCTGATATCCACATGACAAAGTTGGGCTGACATTTTCATTGTTACCAACAATATTGACAAACTTGGTTGATGAAGGTGTTTGAATGTTGGTAGTTATATTAGAAAGCCCTGTAAAATAATATAAAATATGTAAGCTATAAAGCAGATACAAATAAGTGTAAGTTACATATAATAAGAAAAATAAAAAACAAAAAAAAAAATTAAATGATATATATATATATATATATATATATATATATATATATATATATATAAGCGATTTATAAAATAATAATGTTTAATTAATTGCAATGTAGCAAAAAGTGTAGGTAATACATAATAATATTTAAGATTCAGAGGATTGTGTGTGATTAAAAATATAATATAAAAAAAAATTAGTCTATCCGATAAAAAACGATATACCATTAGATGATGTGGACATATGATTGGATCTTTTCTTATCCAAATATAATTTTCTAAGTTTTCTGTTCTCTCTAGCAGCATCAGACAATGCATTTCTAATATTAAAAGTTGAAGCAGCAACGAAACTTGTATGTTGAAATGCGGATGATATATTTGGATTCAAATTTTCATTGTCATCGCGAATATGTGTAGAATTGTTTGTAGATGATAAATGTTGTCGAGAGTAACCTACATTGAATATATAATAATAAGAATGACTAATTAGAAAATGCAACGATTATATCAGATAAAACGTCAGAAGATATAAAACAATATTTGTTCAACAGCCGTTAGATATAAAACATTACTGAATATGAAAGTAAATTGAGATGTAGATAAAGAATTACCAAATGACAAGTTGGACATAACATTGGATCTTCGTTGATCCAAATATAATTTTCTATATCTGCGCCTTTGTTTATGTTCGTTTGAATCCATATCGTGTTTGTAGCTTAAGAACAAAAAGAATTATGTAATAAAAAGTATATTGACAATAATTTCATTAAAATTTAAAATTGAAAATTATAATAAACGGAAACATTAATACAATTAACATATAGTAGTTAAAATTTGGTAATATTTAAGAATTGTATACTTTACATTAATAAAAATCAAGAGTTCCAACAAAGAAGTGTATATTAACATAACAATTAAAATAAGATTTTTATCAAAAAAAATAATTTTAAAAGATTTAGGAAAATATACATAAGCATATATATTAATACTTGCATCAAAAAAATTTATATTCATTTTGATATAACAAATAAAGGAAGCATTTCATAAATAATAAAAATAAGAAAAGAGAAGGAAAACCCGTTTTTTAGATGAGGCCGTTAAATTTCTTGCTAGAATGTTGATTTTTGACCTGGTTTAATATAAGAGTCAGCACAAGAGATTAAGAGATTAATAAGACAAAGATACAGAAAGATTCGTTGAAAATGACAAAAATACCCTTATGCAAAACTTATTGTGTTTCATTTTTCTAAGTTCTAACAATTATAATTAATATTTTTAATGGATTTTATTCTATTGCAAATATGGAGTCAATATAAATCATCATAATTTTCGAAAGCATAATGATTACTACAAATCATGTTAAAAACAATATGATAATAGAAAAACAGAAAACCAAAGTAGGTTCTGCAGCAATGCCTAAAAAAACAAAAACTGTAAATTGTAAATTTGCTAACGAATGTAGTAAAAGATTAAGAACTAAAAAAAGGAGGAGGTGAAACTTATGAGTAAAATGGATATACGATTCATTAAAAAAGTTAAGCAAGATTCTTTTGTCTTCTAACATGCTATGCTTAATGAAACCACTGAAGTTATCAAGTATATTTATATGTATTTTTTTTAACGGGAAGTAGATTGAATCTATGCAAAAACACATTTAGGTGAATATGGACAAAATGTGCAAAATAGTGAACATTTTATTGTAAAAATGACGTTTTTGACCCTTGGTCATACATCAATCATAAATAGTTGGGCACAACAAAAAGTATTAGTATTTTTCAATTTCATTAATGAACATCAAAACAATAAAAAGTCACAATAATAGTGATAATAGATCATTTCATTATTTTTCCTGTTTCCATTACATCACACAAACCAAATATAACCACTTTCAAATAAGTAGGAAAACACATAAAACAACAAAGTTGAAAAGAAACATGCATACCAATTAATTATTTTTTGTAATTAGATTGTTGTAAATGGTTTGAAGTTTGAATCCCAATGTTGAAAGCAAGGACTTAGGATGGAAAACAGGGTATAGTAGTTCATTATCAAAGAATGGTCAATTGTAATGTTCTGCAATTCATCATCAAGTTGGACACACAGGAACATAAAAACTGTTAAGCAGGTACACACACATACACATTGATAAACATAAACTGATGTTAAAAAAACAACACACATTAAAAAAAACACAAAAAGAAACAAAAGATAAACAAAAAAAATTTGAAAGTATTTTTTTATAAACTTACAGAAATGATTGAACTCTGTGATTGTGATTGAAAACACGATTTTGCACTGTGATGATGCAAAAATTTGGAACACGATGTTGTAATAAACTCAATATTTCAAGAGACAGTGAAATCAGAAGAATTAGAATGAGTTAGACATAATAAGTAATTTATAAAAATTATTTTTGGAAAGGATATCAAAGTTTGGTTTGAAATTATAGAGTAATCCAAAATTTTAGCTGTCATGAATCAATCTTTGAAATGTTTCCCAAGTTAGCGTGATATTGGTGATATTGAAACTGCTGACCAAATTTTTTCATGATTATAATTGCTCTGTCATTCTAATAGTAATTCCTGCATATTAGGCACTAACTTCTTACATTATAAAATCAAATTGAAAAAAAAAAACGTAAATGAGGATTCCATAAATTAAGCTACTATATAAAGATAGAAAAATTAAAATCCATGAAAACAAATATCTTCCTTTTTTAAAATAAACATCTCTTGCATCATGTCACAATTAAAAGTTTTGGAAAATTGTAATATACGACTATATTATTGTTATTTATAAAATTATTATTTTATCACTTATAGTGGCTATAATGGTGTATAGATTTTTGTTATTTATAACATTATAAAAAATTTCTACTTTTGAAATTTTAAGTTGTCTAACCGTGTAAAACACGAGCTTTAGGGTAGTATTTGATATAAATAACAAAAATTGACTATGCAAATTATGAGATTTAAAATGTAGCATAAAATGAGTTATACATCAAGTGAAATTACGTATAAGAATCATGGACTGTAAAAGAAAGTTGTGAAGATTTAAATATATATCCAATAATAAGAGTAAAAAATTCTTTGTATTTGGATGACCGTTAAATTTTGTTGTAGGATGTGAAAGAGAATACTAATAAAAATGTCTTTAATAACCGAAATATAAAAGACGATTATGAAGAAAATATGAATGTAATGTCCAAATATCAAGTGCAATATAATGATCGCATAAAGAGTCAAATCCAAGTTGCTTATAATAAAAGAAAAAGTAAAACCTAACATGAATGAATATTCATAGTGTACCAAACACTAAAAATTAAAATCCCAAATAAAATGCAAGTAAACGTGCCGAATATTAAAAAAAATGTCTAAGGAAATAGCATAAAGTAGCAAAGAAAGATCGAAGTTATTGTCTTCATAAACAGGATCATTTTTCAACTTTAGGAATCAACAATTTTGTTGTTCCAACAACTTTGCCATCTCCAATACGGGGTGCATTAGGTTTCGTTGCTGATTCATAAACGTCATCATCAAGATCGTAAACATCTACAAGTTTACGTTTGGCACTTGTAGGCGGTGAATTTAGGTTGTTGACTGTTCTTGATGATATGCCAGATGGAATATTCGACACAGGAGTATTATCAGCAGTGTGGGAAGTAGCATCCTTAAATAAAAAAACAAATAATGTTGTTTAGTAATATAAAGGATAAGATATATGAGTAAATGATGTTGTAATGTAGTTTACCTTACAACCCACTGTTTCCTGAGATGCAAATTCTGAGCCAATTATATTAACAGATTCAGTATCCATGTCCTATAAAATTAATGATAAAATAAAACAGTATGTCGGGTTAAGGAATCCAGAAAATAGTATTTTCAAAATATGTATGTTTTAAATTAATTAAATTGGTGTATTTTTACCTGTTCAATCCTACTCTTTTTCTCAATTTTCTCCAAAGTAGAAATAATGTCAACATTATCCGTTATTTTGGAAATGTTGTAAGAACGACCAAATCTTGAAACATTAAATGTCTTGACAACAATCTTGAAAGCCAATTTTTTGTCGATCATGGCATTCAACTCAATAGGAAACTGACTTGTATTGCCAAACTACAAAAATATATTAATAAATAATAACAATTAAAAGAATGTGTGAAAATTAAGTTGTATTTAGCAAGATGGTATTGCATATAAGAAACATATACCTTTTCATATTTTGATAATAAATCAGCAGCAGATAGTTTCAGAATATTTCTGACTTCACGATCAAAGATCGTAAGACTCACAACACCAACTAAACCTTGAACTCGAACTTTGATCATAAAACTAAAAAAAACACATAAAAATTTTAAAAGTGTAAATTAAATATAATAATATTGAAGAATAATAAACTAAGTTAATATGTATTACACACCTTGGTTCAGCAGTAATAAGTTTGTCCTTGCACTTTTCATTTGTACAAACCATAATCTCTTTCTCTTCTAACTGGTCCAAGCCATTGACCGTCTCATTTGAAACCTTAACTATTTGAACCTTTGACTTGCAATGTGTGCAAGCATTATAATACCAGTTCCGTGTATCTTCAAACATCTTTATTGTGCCAAGAATTACCGCACAACCTCCCTATGACATTAGGTGTATTAAATATTTAAGTGTTGAATTAACTAAATAAAAAAAGAATAATTCATATACCATGTTCAATTCGTGAATAGCGGATATTTGGTGAAAAGAGTTTTTTTTAAGAAAGTCATCATGTAGTGAATACATGATGGATGAACCCGAGGTGCGTGAATCCGAGGAAGTCAAAGAGCCTTTTTTTGCTTGTAAACTAATTAAGTTAATTAATGTTAGATAGTATAACTCTATATTATTGAAACATTAAAACGTAATGAGAAATCATGTAGAAAATTGACATAACCTTTTTTTGAAAGTTGTTATCTCCTCAATGTCATCTTCAATATAAAGTTTTGTGGCCAAGTAGGTGTTATTGACATAAGGACGATCTGAAAATGAAATTTAATAATTTTCCACATGTTAACAAATTCATATCATAGATATATTATTAATATAAATATTAGAAATTAACAATTTACTAAGTAAGTACCTCGGACAAGCTTCAACTTAGCACATTGAATAAGCAATACAAAATGACCAGTATTCTTAGAGACATATGCATTAATTTCATCAGCATACCTTCCCTATAGGGTAACAAAAACTTCATGTCCTCTGTAAAAAATGATGAAAATTACTAAAAAAATATATAATAAAAAGAGTAATTATAGGTATAAAAAATGAAACCCACTCTAAATCCTCCATTTTGAATGTGATTTTCTTTTCCTGTCTATCCTTTGCAGGTTCCAATGGAAAACACCGGAAAACGTTTCCAATAACATCTATATTATACGAAAGGAAAAATGTAAGTATGTTTTTTTGTGGTGCAAAAAATGAAATTTAAATGTTTTAATCCATTAGTAATGGGTTGAAAGGAAATGCACTAACCAAATGAAATTTTTGGGTTTATTGCATTATGATGAAGTTGTTGGAAGTCTGCAAAATCAAAAGAATTCTGTGGCCCGCAAAAATCTATGCATTTGGTTACCTTCGTGGTATACTGGAAATAGAGTTTGTGTGGACCGTCGACAAACTTTATAGCACCTTCATTTAACCCTAATGTGGGTTTATGAATGTAGTAATCACCATATTCTTCAAGAGATTTTCCTTGAAGCGATGCAAATGGTTTGTCCACATTACATTCAATTTTTGAGCCCTTAAGATAAAAAATCAAATATTAATTAATAAGCATACAATAAATGTAATGATATATAAGATATGTAAGTTATAATACACATACATATAATTGTAAGTTAACATACGTAAGTTATAACATACCATTTCATCCATCAATATCATGCCAATCATACGAAGTTGTTGATTCCATGAAGTTTGTCTCCACAAACGGATGACACGGACCTTAATGGTATAGTCATCTTGTGAGAGAGCCAACTCACTTATCATGCTAATCTTCCTGTTTTCCATTAATCTATTCAAGAATGTAGTAATGAACATAAGAAAACAACATTTTAATTGCATAAATGACAAAACATTTAGGTTGAAGATATGCAAATAGACATTTAGGTCAATATGGACCGAGACAAGAGTTGTGCAATAACGCGAGTAATCCGAAGATACCAGAAGTGTCCCACAACTATAATCAAAACATACGATGTTCATCATGCTCACCGTATTGTAGGGGGAAAAATTGTATGCTGTATCTTCCGAGGAGAGTTACTTTATTTGAAGTTGTTATAAAATGGAATTTTAATATATTTTTTTTACATAAAACAGTAGAACAAAGTCGGTTCTGCAGATTGAAGATATGCAAATAGACATTTAGGTCAATATGGACCAGACGTGTTAAATAGCCAACAGATTTGTAAAAATGACATTTTTGCCCCTTGCTCATAGAAAAATCATAAATAGTTGGGGACAGAAAAAAGTATTAGTATTTTTCACATTAATCAATTAACATTAAGCCCAAATCATGTTAAAAACAAAATGATAATAGAAAAACAGAAAACCAAAGTAGGTTCTGCAGCAATGCCTAGGAAAACAAAAACTGTAAATTGTAAATTTCCTAATGAATATAGTAAAAGATTAACAACAAAAAAAGGAGGAGGTGAAAATGATGTTAGAAACACATAATTTTAAAGCATACATTTTTTGTAGTTTTTTTTTTCTAATAACACCTGTAACAGCAATGATGTTATCATGATTCTAAGAGGTATTCAATTTGTTATCTGCTACGGGTAATGAAACGACTGGAGTTATGAAGAATATTTATATGTTTTTTTTGAATTGTAAGTAGATTGAATGTATGCAAATTCACATTTAGTTTAAAAATGACCTTTTTGACCCTTGGTCATACAAAAAAAAAACATTAACAGTGATAATAAAGTATTCCATTCCTTTTCCTGTTTCCATTCCATCACATGAAACAAATATAACAACTTTCAAATAAGTAGGAAAACACCTAAAACAGCATAGTTGAACGAAAACATGAATAACAATTTTTTTTTTTTTAATTATGTTGCTGTAAATGGTTTCAATTTTGACTCCCAAGGTTGAAAGCAAGGAGTTAGGATGGAAAACAGGGGCTTTTATAAGAGAATTTATTTCATTCTAAGTCTCCTGTTTAACAAAAGTCTACATAAAAAATCATTGTTCAATATGGACCAGACGTGTTAAATAGCCAACAGATTTGTAAAAATGACGTTTTTACCCCTTGCTCATAGAAAAATCATAAATAGTTGGGGAAAAAAAAAGTATTAGTATTTTTCACTTTAATCAATCAACATTAAAACATAAAAAAATCAAAAATAATAGTAATAATAGTAAAACAAAGTCAGTTCTGCAGCAATGCCCAAATCATGTTAAAAAGAAAATGATAATAGAAAAACAAAAAACCAAAGTAGGTTCTGCAGCAATGCCTAAAAAAACAAAAACTGTAAATTGTAAATTTCCTAATGAATATAGTAAAAGATTAACAACCAAAAAAAGGAGGAGGTGAAAATGATGTTAGAAAAACATAATTTTAAAGCATGCCTTTTTTGTAGTGTTTTTTTTTCTAATAACACCTGTAACAGCACTGAAGTTATAATGATTCTAAGAGGTATTCAGTTTGTTATCTGCTATGGGTACTTAAACGACTGGAGTTATGAAGAATATTTATATGTTTATTTTTTTGAATTGTAAGTAGATTGAATGTATGCAAATTCACATTTAGTTTAAAAATGACGTTTTTGACCCTTGGTCATACAAAAAAAAAACATTAACAGTGATAATAGAGTATTCCATTCCTTTTCGTGTTTCCATTCCATCACATGAAAACACCTTTCAAATAAGTAGGAAAAAACCTAAAACAGCATAGTTGAAATAAAACATGAATAACAATTTTTTTTTTTTTTAATTATGTTGCTGTAAATGGTTTCAATTTTGACTCCCAAGGTTGAAAGCAAGGAGTTAGGATGGAAAACAGGGGCTTTTATAAGACAATTTATTTCATTCTAAGTCTCCTATTTAACAAAAGTCTACATAAAAAATCATTGTTCATCTTATTTATTTACAGCTTCAATGTTGCTCCAAAACTTATACATAGAGAGTTACAGACAGTTAATCATACGTTTTAATGCCCCTGTTTTCATCTACCACATTTTGATACATGGAATGAAAACTCAAAAGTCAGAATCATGCGTTTTATATTGGATTGAATTAGGAACATAAACAGTTAAACACAAACACACATGAACATAAACAGTTAACAATTAATTTTTTTTAATTATGTTGCAGTAAATGGTTTCAATTTTGAATCCCAAGGTTGACAGCAAGGAGTTAGGATGGAAAACAGTTAACGCACACACACGCATACACATTGAGAAGATGTTAAAAAAACAACACACACATTAAAAAAAACACAAGAAGAAACAAAAGATAGACAAACAATTTAAAAGTAGTTTTTTTATAAACTTACCGAATGGATTGAAGTCTGTGATTGAAAAGAAGATTTTCCACTGTGATGATGCAAAACTTTAGAAGACGATGCTGTAAAGTCAGCACTGCAAGAGACAATGTTAACAGATGAATACAATTGAGTTATACGTAAAAAGTAATTTATAAAAATGATTTTTGGAAAGGATGTCAAATTTTGATACATTCCCTGCAAAAATTACATGAGTGAAGGAAAGTTTGAAAAGTTTCTCCCAATTAACGTTATTTTAAAAGGAATTGACAGAATTGTGTTGATGTTATTTAAGAAGGTTTATTTGAAATTAATGCCTCCCTTGCAAAAATTACGTGAGCTTTTAAGTAGTTATTGAATTTCTTTAAATTCAGAGAAATTCATATATTGTAATTATAATACGGATTTTTAAATTTAAAAGCAAAAAAATTAGAATTTGCCAAGTGGAATTAAAGGTAATTGGAAAAATAGATTAAATGCCATGTGGCATAGTGAATAAGGTGATGACATGTGGCAATGTTATTTTCTTTTATTAGGGTAGAAGAAAGTTGTGAAGATTTAAATATATATCCAATAATAAGAGTAAAAAATTCTTTGTATTTGGATGACCGTTAAATTTTGTTGTACGATGTGAAAGAGAATACTAATAAAAATGTCTTTAATAACCGAAATATAAAAGACGATTATGAAGAAAATATGAATGTAATGTCCAAATATCAAGTGCAATATAATGATCGCATAAAGAGTCAAATCCAAGTTGCTTATAATAAAAGAAAAAGTAAAACCTAACATGAATGAATATTCATAGTGTACCAAACACTAAAAATTAAAATCCCAAATAAAATGCAAGTAAACGTGCCGAATATTAAAAAAAATGTCTAAGAAAATAGCATAAAGTAGCAAAGAAAGATCGAAGTTATTGTCTTCATAAACAGGATCATTTTTCAACTTTAGGAATCAACAATTTTGTTGTTCCAACAACTTTGCCATCTCCAATACGGGGTGCATTAGGTTTCGTTGCTGATTCATAAACGTCATCATCAAGATCGTAAACATCTACAAGTTTACGTTTGGCACTTGTAGGCGGTGAATTTAGGTTGTTGACTGTTCTTGATGATATGCCAGATGGAATATTCGACACAGGAGTATTATCAGCAGTGTGGGAAGTAGCATCCTTAAATAAAAAAACAAATAATGTTGTTTAGTAATATAAAGGATAAGATATATGAGTAAATGATGTTGTAATGTAGTTTACCTTACAACCCACTGTTTCCTGAGATGCAAATTCTGAGCCAATTATATTAACAGATTCAGTATCCATGTCCTATAAAATTAATGATAAAATAAAACAGTATGTCGGGTTAAGGAATCCAGAAAATAGTATTTTCAAAATATGTATGTTTTAAATTAATTAAATTGGTGTATTTTTACCTGTTCAATCCTACTCTTTTTCTCAATTTTCTCCAAAGTAGAAATAATGTCAACATTATCCGTTATTTTGGAAATGTTGTAAGAACGACCAAATCTTGAAACATTAAATGTCTTGACAACAATCTTGAAAGCCAATTTTTTGTCGATCATGGCATTCAACTCAATAGGAAACTGACTTGTATTGCCAAACTACAAAAATATATTAATAAATAATAACAATTAAAAGAATGTGTGAAAATTAAGTTGTATTTAGCAAGATGGTATTGCATATAAGAAACATATACCTTTTCATATTTTGATAATAAATCAGCAGCAGATAGTTTCAGAATATTTCTGACTTCACGATCAAAGATCGTAAGACTCACAACACCAACTAAACCTTGAACTCGAACTTTGATCATAAAACTAAAAAAAACACATAAAAATTTTAAAAGTGTAAATTAAATATAATAATATTGAAGAATAATAAACTAAGTTAATATGTATTACACACCTTGGTTCAGCAGTAATAAGTTTGTCCTTGCACTTTTCATTTGTACAAACCATAATCTCTTTCTCTTCTAACTGGTCCAAGCCATTGACCGTCTCATTTGAAACCTTAACTATTTGAACCTTTGACTTGCAATGTGTGCAAGCATTATAATACCAGTTCCGTGTATCTTCAAACATCTTTATTGTGCCAAGAATTACCGCACAACCTCCCTATGACATTAGGTGTATTAAATATTTAAGTGTTGAATTAACTAAATAAAAAAAGAATAATTCATATACCATGTTCAATTCGTGAATAGCGGATATTTGGTGAAAAGAGTTTTTTTTAAGAAAGTCATCATGTAGTGAATACATGATGGATGAACCCGAGGTGCGTGAATCCGAGGAAGTCAAAGAGCCTTTTTTTGCTTGTAAACTAATTAAGTTAATTAATGTTAGATAGTATAACTCTATATTATTGAAACATTAAAACGTAATGAGAAATCATGTAGAAAATTGACATAACCTTTTTTTGAAAGTTGTTATCTCCTCAATGTCATCTTCAATATAAAGTTTTGTGGCCAAGTAGGTGTTATTGACATAAGGACGATCTGAAAATGAAATTTAATAATTTTCCACATGTTAACAAATTCATATCATAGATATATTATTAATATAAATATTAGAAATTAACAATTTACTAAGTAAGTACCTCGGACAAGCTTCAACTTAGCACATTGAATAAGCAATACAAAATGACCAGTATTCTTAGAGACATATGCATTAATTTCATCAGCATACCTTCCCTATAGGGTAACAAAAACTTCATGTCCTCTGTAAAAAATGATGAAAATTACTAAAAAAATATATAATAAAAAGAGTAATTATAGGTATAAAAAATGAAACCCACTCTAAATCCTCCATTTTGAATGTGATTTTCTTTTCCTGTCTATCCTTTGCAGGTTCCAATGGAAAACACCGGAAAACGTTTCCAATAACATCTATATTATACGAAAGGAAAAATGTAAGTATGTTTTTTTGTGGTGCAAAAAATGAAATTTAAATGTTTTAATCCATTAGTAATGGGTTGAAAGGAAATGCACTAACCAAATGAAATTTTTGGGTTTATTGCATTATGATGAAGTTGTTGGAAGTCTGCAAAATCAAAAGAATTCTGTGGCCCGCAAAAATCTATGCATTTGGTTACCTTCGTGGTATACTGGAAATAGAGTTTGTGTGGACCGTCGACAAACTTTATAGCACCTTCATTTAACCCTAATGTGGGTTTATGAATGTAGTAATCACCATATTCTTCAAGAGATTTTCCTTGAAGCGATGCAAATGGTTTGTCCACATTACATTCAATTTTTGAGCCCTTAAGATAAAAAATCAAATATTAATTAATAAGCATACAATAAATGTAATGATATATAAGATATGTAAGTTATAATACACATACATATAATTGTAAGTTAACATACGTAAGTTATAACATACCATTTCATCCATCAATATCATGCCAATCATACGAAGTTGTTGATTCCATGAAGTTTGTCTCCACAAACGGATGACACGGACCTTAATGGTATAGTCATCTTGTGAGAGAGCCAACTCACTTATCATGCTAATCTTCCTGTTTTCCATTAATCTATTCAAGAATGTAGTAATGAACATAAGAAAACAACATTTTAATTGCATAAATGACAAAACATTTAGGTTGAAGATATGCAAATAGACATTTAGGTCAATATGGACCGAGACAAGAGTTGTGCAATAACGCGAGTAATCCGAAGATACCAGAAGTGTCCCACAACTATAATCAAAACATACGATGTTCATCATGCTCACCGTATTGTAGGGGAAAAAATTGTATGCTGTATCTTCCGAGGAGAGTTACTTTATTTGAAGTTGTTATAAAATGGAATTTTAATATATTTTTTTTACATAAAACAGTAGAACAAAGTCGGTTCTGCAGATTGAAGATATGCAAATAGACATTTAGGTCAATATGGACCAGATGTGTTAAATAGCCAATAGATTTGTAAAAATGACATTTTTGCCCCTTGCTCATAGAAAAATCATAAATAGTTGGGGACAGAAAAAAGTATTAGTATTTTTCACATTAATCAATTAACATTAAGCCCAAATCATGTTAAAAACAAAATGATAATAGAAAAACAGAAAACCAAAGTAGGTTCTGCAGCAATGCCTAGGAAAACAAAAACTGTAAATTGTAAATTTCCTAATGAATATAGTAAAAGATTAACAACAAAAAAAGGAGGAGGTGAAAATGATGTTAGAAACACATAATTTTAAAGCATACATTTTTTGTAGTTTTTTTTTTCTAATAACACCTGTAACAGCAATGATGTTATCATGATTCTAAGAGGTATTCAGTTTGTTATCTGCTATGGGTAATGAAACGACTGGAGTTATGAAGAATATTTATATGTTTTTTTTGAATTGTAAGTAGATTGAATGTATGCAAATTCACATTTAGTTTAAAAATGACCTTTTTGACCCTTGGTCATACAAAAAGAAACATTAACAGTGATAATAAAGTATTCCATTCCTTTTCCTGTTTCCATTCCATCACATGAAACAAATATAACAACTTTCAAATAAGTAGGAAAACACCTAAAACAGCATAGTTGAACGAAAACATGAATAACAATTTTTTTTTTTTTTTAATTATGTTGCTGTAAATGGTTTCTATTTTGACTCCCAAGGTTGAAAGCAAGGAGTTAGGATGGAAAACAGGGGCTTTTATAAGAGAATTTAATTCATTCTAAGTCTCCTGTTTAACAAAAGTCTACATAAAAAATCATTGTTCAATATGGACCAGACGTGTTAAATATCCAACAGATTTGTAAAAATGATGTTTTTACCCCTTGCTCATAGAAAAATCATAAATAGTTGGGGACAGAAAAAAGTATTAGTATTTTTCACTTTAATCAATCAACATTAAAACATAAAAAAATCAACAATAATAGTAATAATAGTAAAACAAAGTCAGTTCTGCAGCAATGCCCAAATCATGTTAAAAAGAAAATGATAATAGAAAAACAAAAAACCAAAGTAGGTTCTGCAGCAATGCCTAAAAAAACAAAAACTGTAAATTGTAAATTTCCTAATGAATATAGTAAAAGATTAACAACCAAAAAAAGGAGGAGGTGAAAATGATGTTAGAAAAACATAATTTTAAAGCATGCCTTTTTTGTAGTGTTTTTTTTTCTAATAACACCTGTAACAGCACTGAAGTTATAATGATTCTAAGAGGTATTCAGTTTGTTATCTGCTATGGGTACTTAAACGACTGGAGTTATGAAGAATATTTATATGTTTATTTTTTTGAATTGTAAGTAGATTGAATGTATGCAAATTCACATTTAGTTTAAAAATGACGTTTTTGACCCTTGGTCATACAAAAAAAAAACATTAACAGTGATAATAGAGTATTCCATTCCTTTTCGTGTTTCCATTCCATCACATGAAAACACCTTTCAAATAAGTAGGAAAACACCTAAAATAGCATAGTTGAAATAAAACATGAATAACAATTTTTTTTTTTTTTTTTAATTATGTTGCTGTAAATGGTTTCAATTTTGACTCCCAAGGTTGAAAGCAAGGAGTTAGGATGGAAAACAGGGGCTTTTATAAGACAATTTATTTCATTCTAAGTCTCCTATTTAACAAAAGTCTACATAAAAAATCATTGTTCATCTTATTTATTTACAGCTTCAATGTTGCTCCAAAACTTATACATAGAGAGTTACAGACATTTAATCATACGTTTTAATGCCCCTGTTTTCATCTACCACATTTTGATACATGGAATGAAAACTCAAAAGTCAGAATCATGCGTTTTATATTGGATTGAATTAGGAACATAAACAGTTAAACACAAACACACATGAACATAAACAGTTAACAATTAATTTTTTTTAATTATGTTGCTGTAAATGGTTTCAATTTTGAATCCCAAGGTTGACAGCAAGGAGTTAGGATGGAAAACAGTTAACGCACACACACGCATACACATTGAGAAGATGTTAAAAAAACAACACACACATTAAAAAAAAACACAAGAAGAAACAAAAGATAGACAAACAATTTAAAAGTAGTTTTTTTATAAACTTACCGAATGGATTGAAGTCTGTGATTGAAAAGAAGATTTTCCACTGTGATGATGCAAAACTTTAGAAGACGATGCTGTAAAGTCAGCACTGCAAGAGACAATGTTAACAGATGAATACAATTGAGTTATACGTAAAAAGTAATTTATAAAAATGATTTTTGGAAAGGATGTCAAATTTTGATACATTCCCTGCAAAAATTACATGAGTGAAGGAAAGTTTGAAAAGTTTCTCCCAATTAACGTTATTTTAAAAGGAATTGACAGAATTGTGTTGATGTTATTTAAGAAGGTTTATTTGAAATTAATGCCTCCCTTGCAAAAATTACGTGAGCTTTTAAGTAGTTATTGAATTTCTTTAAATTCAGAGAAATTCATATATTGTAATTATAATACGGATTTTTTAATTTAAAAGCAAAAAAATTAGAATTTGCCAAGTGGAATTAAAGGTAATTGGAAAAATAGATTAAATGCCATGTGGCATAGTGAATAAGGTGATGACATGTGGCAATGTTATTTTCTTTTATTAGGGTAGATATATATATATATATATATAATGCTTAAGTAACTTGAAAATGTTAACTAGTCAAAGAAACCTTTTTAGTGTTTATATTAACTAGATTAGTACCTGCGTTAAACACACAGGAACACATAAGAACATAGAAACATCTTTGGAATTTATTATTTAAGTATTCTTTGTTTTTTATTTAATTTCAAAGTATACTTTGTTATTTTAGGGTTACGAACAAAACATATATAATTTCGATTGTTATTTTAAGGTTATGTCCCGAAATATATAATTTTATCGAGTTCTAAAAACTATAAAAGAAATTATTAACAACAAATACTAACATGAACAATTTCTGTTATTTATAGCAACATACTTTCAAAGTACATTGTTGTTTTTGCTCATTTAAGTTATCAACATGTGTATTACATAGATTTTAACATATAAATGGATCTTAAAAATTATGTTCTATAGGGCATAATTATATTAAATGTCCTAACATACATAACATATATCAAATATTAAAATAAAAGTATATATTAATTTAAAATAATTAGTATAACAGTCTAAAAAAATTTATATCTTATTAATTTTAATGAACGCATCTGCAATCGTGAGGTTTGTCTAATGTGATAAGGTAATAAATCAGAAGTAAGCAATGTCCATTTGCTGAAACATATGGAAATAACAGTTTTGCCAACACCTCTAGCAAATAGAGTTGTTGAAGCATCTTTAACAGTCCTTATGACTATACAAAGAATGAAATTAAAGAATTTTGGTGAAGATAACAACGAATTAAAGTTGGTTAACAAATATAAAGATATAATTGGAAACATGTGTCATGATTTTATATTAAATAAATATATATATCAAAAATAGATGAATCAAATCCTTTTTAATAAAATTAAATTTAACAATTGTTTCTAAATTCATAAGGGTACATGATTTTGAAAATATTTAAAGATAATATTACTTATTAAACGATTAAATCATAAATGCCTACATTCTATATACTGAAACATGATAAATATACATATAATTATTTTGTAAAGTGTTTATGATTCACAGTATAATTGGAATGATAATCTGTATAAATAAGAATATAAGATTCATGAAAGAAATTAAAATTTATAGAGTATATGCTCGTGTTGACAATTATACCACTTGATATAAGGACATTACATTTAAACATAAAACAAATTAACAATAATAGACTTGGTCAACATAGTTAGTTATTTATGTTTAAAATAAATTGACAATAATAGACTTGGTCAACATAGTTTGTTACGAAAAAAAAATGTATTGATATAAAATCTTGTTTGTGGAATAACAAATTCAGTGGCTTAAGCTAAAGATTAAGGAGATTACCTTTAAACTTAAAACAAATTGAAAATAATAGTTTTGGTCAACATAGTTTGTTATTTAAACTTAAAACAAATTGAGAATAATAGAATTGGTCAACATAGTTTGTTACTAAAAATTATAAAAAACTATTGTTATAAAATCTTGTTTGTGGAATAGCAAAACCAGTGGCTTAAGAATCCATAGATTAAGGTATCAAGAACTAACTTTTAGGCTAAAGTCTAAGTGGTAAAGTCAAATTTTGGGATCCTATTGCAGATTTGCAAAGTAGGATGATATATAATGTGTATTTACTTTTAAAAAATAGTTGAAATATATATATATATATATATATATATATATATATATATATATATATATATATATATATATATATATATATATATGGTATTAATGATGATATGGGACAACATTGAAAGTGAAATTATATTATGATCCATGTGGTAGAATATAATGAATATATGTTCCTTTAGGAGATTGTGACATAAATGGTCCATATTATTTGTAAACATTGTTGCCTAATACATCGATATATTCCAGCATGTTGGTTTTATGCACCTTGACAATGATTGTAGTTGTCATGATTGTTGTTTTAATGAAGGGAAAAGTGTAAACCGCACCTTCACCAAAAAAACATAGTTTTCAATTCGATAAAGACAGAAATCAAATAGAATTCGACAAAGGAATTTCGATGACAGGATGTGAATTAAAAAGAGTTAGAATTATTAAATAATTTAACACGAAAGAAAGGAAAAAATAAAGCAGTTTGCATACATGATAAACATATTCAAAACACCATTCCATGCATGATTCATAATATAACAACAAAAACAAACATTGCAGAGGATAATGAAACTTGTTACGGATGATGGAAGTAGACAGTAGCGAGTGTAAAGAGAGGTTGAAGAAACAATTTTTTTTCGTGATTTGTTTGATACGTAATATTATATAAGTTTAATAAAGATATATAGAATGGTAAACAGTGATTTTATAAGATATCTATATCTATATATCATAAAAAAATATGGAAAATCGTATAACTAGAAAACATGAATCCTAATATTATATTAAGTTAAAATAATTATAAAAAATATATGATTCACATCCATAATTAATAGCATATAAATAAATGACCGGATTTGAAATTGATAAGAATACATAAATTTGAAAAGATTTAAAGATAATATTTCCTTTTTAAGCAATTTAATCATAAATGTCTGGATTTTATGTATTGAAAAATGATAAATATACGTATAATTATTTTGTAAAGTGTTTATGATTGACAATATAATTGGAATGATAATCTGCATAAATAAGAATATAAGATTCATGAAAGAAATTAAAATTTGTAGAGTACGTGCTCGTCTTGACAATTATAGCCTTGGACATAAAGACATTTTCTTTAAGCTTAAAACAAATTGACAGTAATAGACTTTGTCAACATAGTTTGTTATTTAAGTTTAAAACAAATTGACAATAATAGACTTGGTCAACATAGTTTGTTGCGAACAATAAAAAAATTATAGTTATAAAATCTTGTTTGTGGAATAACAAACTCAGTGGCTTAAGCTAAAGATTAAGGAGATTATCTTTAAATTTAAGAAAATTGAAAATAATAGGTTTGGTCAACATACTTTTTTATTTAAACTTAAAACAAATTGACAATAATAGACGTGATCAACATAGTTTCTTACAAACAATTACAAAAAACTATTGTTATAAAATCTTGATTGTGGAATAGAAAACTCAGTGGCTTAAGCCAAATATTAAGGCATGAAGAAGTAACTTTTAGGCCAAAGTCTATGCAGTAAAGTAAAATATTGGGATCCTAATGCAGATTTGCAAAGTAGGATGATATAATGTGTATTTACTTTTAAAAAATTGTTGAAATATAGATATATATATATATATATATATATATATATATATATATATATATATATATATATATATATATATATATATATATATATATATATATATATATATATATATATGGTATTAATGATGATTTGGGACAACATTGAAAATGAAATTATATGATGATCCATATGGCAAAATATATTGAATACAAGTTCATTCACGAGATTGTGACATAAGTGGTCCATATTATTTGTAAACATTGTTGCCTAATACATCGATATATTCCAACATGTTGGTTTTATGCACCTTGACAACGATTGTGGTTGTCATGATTGTTGTTTTAATGAAGGAAAAAGTGTAAACCGCACCTTCACCAAAAAAAATAGTTTTCAATTCAATAAACACGGAAATCAAATAGCATTCGGCAAAGGAAGTTCGATGACAGAATGTGAATTAAGAAGAGTTAGAATTACTAAATATTTTAACATGAAAGAATGGAAAAAGTAAAGCAGTTTGCATACATGATAAACATATTCAAAACAACATTCCATACATGATTCATAATATAACAACAAAAACAAACATTGCAAGAGATAATGAAACTTGTTACGGATGACGGATGATGGAAATAGACTGTAGCGAGTGGAAAGAGAGGTTGAAGAAACAATTTTTTTCGTGATTAAGAGGTTGAAGAAACAAATTATATACGGTTATTAAAGATATATAGAATGATAAACAATGATTTTATTAGATATCTATATCTATATATCATAACAAAATATGGAAAAAGGTATAATTGGAAAACATGAGTCCTGATATTATATTAAGCTAAAATAGTTATAAAAAATATATGATTTACATCCATAATTAATAAGATATAAATAAATGATCGGATTTGAATTTGATAAGAATACATACATTAGAAAAGATTTAAGGATAATATTTCCTTATTAAACGATTTAATCATAAATATCTGGATTTTATGCATTAAAACATGATAAATATACATATAATTGTTTTGTAAAGTGTTTATGATTGACGGTATAATTGGAATGATAATCTGCATAAATAAGAATATAATATTAATGAATGAAATTAAAATTTGTAGAGTACGTGCTCGTGTTGACAATTATACCCTTGGACATAAGGACATTACCTTTAAACTTAAAACAAATTGACAATAATAGACTTGGTCAACATAGTTTGTTACTTCAGTTTAAAACAAATTGACAATAATAGACTTGGTCAACATAGTTTGTTACGAACAAAAAAAAAATTATTGTTATGAAATCTTGTTTGTGGAATAACAATTTAATTGGCTTAAGCTAAAGATTGACGAGATTACCTTTAAACTTAAACAAATGGAAAATAATAGGTTTCATCAACATAGTTTGTTATTTAAACTTAAGACAAATTGACAATAATATACTTGGTCAACATAGTTTGTTACGAACAATTATAAAAAACTATTGTTATAAAATTTTGTTTGTGGAATAGCAAACTCAGTGGCTTAAGCCAATGATTTAGGCATAAAGAACTAACTTTTAGGCCAAAGTCTAAGTGGTAAAGTCAAATATTGGGATCCTATTACAGATTTGCAAAGTAGGATGATATCATGTGTATTTACTTTTATAAAATAGTTGAAGTATATATATTGTATTAATGATGATATGGGACAACATTGGAAATGAAATTATATTATGATCCATGTGGCAGAATATATTGAATACATGTTCCTTTAGGAGATTGTGACATAAATGGTCCATATTGTTTGTAAACATTGTTGCCTAATACATCGATATATTCCAACATGTTGGTTTTATCCACCTTGACAACGATTGTTGATGTCATGATTGTTGTTTTAATAAAGGAAAATGTGTAAACCGCACCTTTACAAAAAAAACATGGTTTTCAATTAATAAAGACGGAAATCAAATAGCATTCGGAAAAGGAAGTTTGATGACAGAATGTGAATTAAGAAGAGTTAGAATTATTAAATATTTTAACAAAAATGAAAGGAAAAAATAAAACAGTTTGCAGACATGATAAAAATATTCAAAACACCATTCCATACACGATTCATAATATAACAACAAAAACAAACATTGCAGAGGATACTGAAACTTGTTATAGATGATGGATGCTGGAAGTAGGCAGTAGCGAGCGTAAAGAGAGGTTGAAGAAACAATTTTTTCGTGATTGAGAGGTTTAAGAAATAAATTTTTTTCGTGATTTGTTTGATACGTAATATTATATAAGGTTAATAAAGATATATAGAATGGTAAACAGTTATTTTATAAGATATCTATATCCATATATCATAACAAAATATGGAAAATGTTATAATTGGAAAACATGAATCCTGATATTATATTAAGTTAAAATAATTATAAAAAATATATGATTCACATCCACAATTAATAAGATATAAATAAATGACCACAATTAATAAGATATTAATAAATGACCGGATTTGAAATTGACAAGAATACATAAATTTGAAAAGATTTAAAGATAATATTTCATTATTAAGCAATATAATCATAAATGTCTAGATTTTATCTATTGAAACATGATAAATATATGTATAATTATTTTGTAAAGTGTTTATGATTGACGATATAATTGGAATGATAATCTGCATAAATAATAATATAAGATTCATGAAAGAAATTAAAATTTGTAGAGTACGTGCACGTGTTGACAATTATAGCCTTGGACATAAGGACATTTCCTTTAAACTTAAAACAAATTGACAATAATAGACTTGGCCAACATAGTTTGTTATTTAAGTTTAAAACAAATTGACAATAATAGACTTGGTCAACATAGTTTGTTACGAACAATAAAAAAAATTATTGTTATAAAATCTTGTTTGTGGAATAACAAACTCAATGGCTTAAGCTAAAGATTAAGGAGATTATCTTTAAACTTAGAAAACAAATGGGCATTTAAGGCCCAATTAGGATAGAAATACCAAGCATGGCCCAATAAGCATGTAAGGCCCATTAAGCATGTAGTTGAGTACATAAATGCCCACTTAACATGTAAATGGGCATATAAGGCACAATTAACATAAATGACGTAAATAGTCTGTTTGTCATCAAAATACTCGTTTTAACTCAATTATTACCAAAATGACATAAAATGCCCAGTTTTATTAAAAATGACCATTTTAGCCCAACAAAACGAAATTTATAATAAATGCCCACTTTTGTTAAGAATGACAATTTAAGCCCATTAAGGCCGAGAATTTCAACAATGGCCCATTTTTATTACAAATAACATTTTAGGCCCCCTTGAAGCCGAGAATTTACAATCAAGGCCCGTTTTTGTTAAAAATGACATTTTTGGCCCATTAAGCCGAGAATCTACATTCCAGGCCCATTTTTGTTAAAAATGACATTTTAAACCCATTAAAACCGTGTTTTGTCAAATAAGGCCCATTTTTATAAAAAATGACATTTTAAGCCCATTAAGGCCGAAAATTTCATTTTAAGCCCATGAGATCGTTAATGTCCAAATAGAGCCCATTTTTATGAAAATTTGCACATTTGGCCTATAAAAACCGAGGAGGCCCTACATGATGCCCATTTTGACAAAAGTAACATTTTTGAACCCCATAAAACCGTGAGTGTCACAAAAAGCCCTTTTTATCCAAAAATGAATATTTTGACCCCTCAAAACCGTGAGTACCATAAAAAGGCTCACTTTTGTTTAGTTGGCAAATATGGCCCCTCTTTAGATTTTCTTTAGTTTTATGGTATCCGTTAACATGTTTAATCTTTTCAACATCATATTGAGTTACATAAAGTAACTTCTTTTCCTAATATCTTCAAGACTATTTTAATAGAAATGAAGTAAAACTATGTTTAGAATCACTCGGAAAATATTGAAAGTTTTATGAGATTCCAATTAAAAGTCAAATATCGAGCTTTAACTAAAATATAAAATTTTAAATAAGTAAAATTTTATTATTGAAAGTTGTAAAGAATCTCGTTAGAAACATTTAGGCAAAAACCTCATTGAAATCCGAGTTATAACAAAAAAGTTATGACCAATCAAAGATCCGCGTCAAAACCGGCACGACGCCGAATGACGTAAAATGTGAGTTTTTGATAAAATACTTTTTAGTCTTGGTGATCTAAATAAAAGTCGTAGTATTTGTTAAAACAATAATTTTCATAAAAAGAAAATCTAAATCTTACCTCGTATGAGGAAGTTACGGTTTTTCTAAGTTTCGGAATAGCAGTAGACAGCTAAAAACTCAAAATAAAGATTGAGTGATTTTTAGCCGACGCAACCTAAACGAGAATTGAAGGTCTCGTCAATAGTAGTACAACGGTAAAAAGACTGATGAAAACGAACGTCGGATGAAGAAGTTATGAATCTTTAACGGATTTTCCTGTCACGATCTGTTAAAAATAATAATATTAAAAATAAAGTCAAAATTTGCCAACGGAGCCCGTATGCAAAAGTTATGGATTTTAGAAGTTCCGGGCACAAAAACTGAGAAAAATCCCAAGAACCGAGAAATTTCGCATGAACAATAATAGGCCACGTCACCCTTACTCATAGCATGTCGTGTGTCCAACTCGTGTCCAATCTGAAGCCGAGGTCCAATCGCGAAGTGCTGCGTGTCTCACCGGTGGCAGGTCCGAAATGAGCCACCTGTCTAGCCCTCGCATCTGACGCGTGTTGCTGACTCTTCGCGACCGAAGCCAGTTGTCCACCGGATGTCCTCGCCGTGCACCAGTCATCTGTCACCGCCACCCCCTCTCGCATGTGTACCACGTGCTCGCTTCTACCATCTTCAGATCCAAGGCTCGCACCTATATAAAGGGTGCGAGACCTCCTGGGTAATTTTGGAAATTTGGCATTTTCACCCCTAAATTCATATTTTTACTATTTCTACTTCCCCCGAAGCCCCGAAATGATTCCCAACACCCGAAACACATCCCGAAGTGCCCAAAGAGCCTGAGAAATTTATCTTTTCGGTTTGAATCTCAACCCTCGTAGGTCCCAGTTTTCAAGAAAGCTCTCGGTTTTCATCGAAGAAAGCTAATTATAGTAACGAAGTGCTACACAAATTAATATTTTAACCCCCGATTAATTCACGATGAGTTCAATATATAGGAACAATTGTATGTTATGTGTTATATATGCTATGTTCGTTTCCATTGTTATTATTTCCGCTATTTATGATAGCAAAACTATACCTTTGGCCATGTGATCAGTGAAATGACTTAGATTCATTGTGGTATTTGTATGTAGTCTCTGGCCATGTAGAGAATGTGTCGTAAGAGAATGACTTCTATTTTATGGCATTGGCAGAAGGTTAGACAAGGCTGAAAGCGTGATATCTACCAAAATGTTTAATCAGAAAGTGTATGTCTTTTGTGCCATTTGGGCCGAAGCTTTATTGATGTATATCAAGTATGGAAATTGTTATGTCTCATTGATTGTATATATTTGAATCAAATCATTGATTGATATGGGAAGCTTGTCACATGATTCACATATGCCTTTGTTGTTCCTTGTTCATGTTTGCTTCAGCCATATTGAAGTATATATATATGGCATAACATTATATTGTATCTATTATTGAACTCACTAAGCGTCACCGCTTGCCCCAATGTTTAACAAATTGCAGGAGATAAGTAACCAATATAGTCGTATACTATTGGAACGTTTAGAATAGTTATAATATTACTTTTGTATTTAGGGATAATGTATGTATAAAAGTATAGTATCCTGGGTAGTTGTGTAATATATAACACTTTGTAATAGTTGGTTTGTATCCAGTCATTTGTAAACAAGTTGTCAATGTAAAATATTATTTGTGAATATACATGTAGCATGTTTTGGAGTAGCAATTGTCAAATAAGAATGTGTGGGTCTTTCAATCATGGTATCAGAGCATTAGTTTAAGTGAACTAAATACCACAGATTGGTATTTACACTTAAACCGTCAGAAGTTCAATATATGAATCGATTCATTAACAATATATGGATACAAACCATAGGAAAGAATTAAGGGAAGTATTAGATAATGATAAAATTTTTAGAGCATTAGTTTAAGCGAACTAGGAATGGTAAGGATTTCTAGGCTTAAACTTAAATTGTTAAGTAATGACGATACAACGTGTATGTAGTATATTTTAGGTTTAATACCTAAATGGACACAAGCTCTAGAATATTTTGGAGATATGCCTTATATTCTAATATGTGCTAAATGATAAATAAATATAGCATGCCTTAGGTTGCTTACTTATATTGGTATTATTTGAGAAAGTTTAAGGTCTGTTACCGACCATGGCTCAGAAGAGGAAATTTTATGTATTCCAGATTCTAAGAGTTTAAGATGATAGTTAACAATCAAAGGATAGTTGACATTGATAAACAATCAAAGGATATCGTAAAATAAAATCTATCAAATGATAATGTAAATAGTGTATTAATACCTGTAGAATGGTATTGTACATTCAAACTATGATGAAATAATAACACCTTTGGAGGAATGTTGTGGGTTCAAAGTACATTCGGATGAGATGAATGTTTTGGTGTAATATATGATGTTATTCCACTGCTGTCTAAATTGAAGCAATGATTGGTTATAGAGTCAGAAGAACCAAAGATGGTGATCAATACTTCGGCAGTATCGCAATTGATGTCGTACAAGATTTAGAAGAATTAAATGAAGATTAAAGGAAAGGCTAATGAAGTTTTCAGACTCAATAGGCCAAGACATTGCCTAAACATTTTCATGTTGTATGTAGTTAAAGTAGTATGCCTATACAGGATGTTTAAACTTAGTATTTAATAAAACTGAGTGTCAATTGACTTCTATCACATCCTTATGAAAATTCCATTGTGTGTTAAGTCGACTTTAACATACATGATTAGGATGGTGAATTAACTCATTTAGTGGTAAACGGCTAAGTAACTTACTTGCCTAAGTAAGGTAGAATGCTTAGTTGAAGAAGGAATACACACATAGTATTATATGAGAAGATAAATTGTAGTTAGGAATGATAGAGAACCAAGTTGAAGCTGGCAGAGCTTGCTAAGATGCAGCTATAATATGGACTTCTTTGGATAGACTCCTATGAAGAAGACTTAAAAGATACACCCATGAGAAGAAGACTTACTCATATATAGGAATGACGATATCATAAAAGGATAATGAAACAAACAAATATACATGATGACTTGAATGAGTTAGAAGATGATGCAGATAATTGGAGACCATTTGTCTCCACACTACTAGAGTAAATTTTGGTGCAATGTGTCTTACAGAATAGACCCTACCCGAAGAAGAATTTATATGAAAAATTTTGAAGTGAGATTCCTATCGACCTTGGAAAAGTATTAGGATATGATAAATCAAGCATATGCGTAAAAGGAATTCTATAAGGTGAATTTAAGAAATCCAAGATATGTTTGATAGAAACATGAAATCCCTAGTTGAGTCTAAGAGAAATTATTGTATATACTTGTTTGAACACACTCAGGTGTGAAAAGTTGCTTTGTGAAAACTTTTGAATGGTGACTTGGGAACTGTGAGACAATACTTGGGACGAGTATGAGTAGGTGTGAATAGTAGTAGAGGCCCATACTACTGGAAGCACATGACTCACACTTGGATCAGGGAAAGTCACAACGTTACCAAGAAGCTAGTAATTGATTTCGTTTTTGTTCAAGTATGTTATTACCATCGTTTCGGTAATGACTAATAAGATGATTGTTATTCCAACCCTAGTGGCCATATCAAATTGAGTCTGACTAAGACAGGCATGCTACGTAGTTCAGAGAACCATGTTCGATGAAGCATCTGACTTAAGCCAGAAGATTGAACTGAAAGGTAATTGAAACGATCGATAGAAGTATCGTGATTGTTGTTATGATAAGAGCTCTTAGCTAGAAATGCTACTTTCTATGAAGAGATTATATCACATGAGAACATAAAGGAAGGTTTCTTCTATGATAGTGTTTGAATAAAAGAAACAAGAGTATGGTTCATCGTCTGTCTTATGTGTTATGAAATCAGAGGTCATTAGAATATGACCATTCTAGTTGTTATTGTAGCAAAAGTAAAGACCTTATCTTGGATTGAGTCTATAAATCGAATTTAAGAAGTAGAAAAAGTCTGCAAATAGAATTGAGTTTAACTAAGAGATTAGGACCAAAAGTCCAATACAGAATGAAGAACGAATGCATGTATGAACACCGCCATCAATTAAGAAGTTTGAAGAGTTTGATAATAGTTTGACAATCCTAAAGCTAAAGGCCGCATAAATCAGATTACCATAGAGGAAAGACACGAGGACACGAGTGTTGTGACTAGTTCATTTCTCGTCAACTCTAGATTCTGATGCCTTAGATTCTTTTATGTCTCATGAATTTGTGCATTATTTTCAAATTGCTTGCTATGCACTAACACAACCATTTCACATAGATACCATAGGAAGTGTATCATTACTTGTTGGTTAAGTACATAGAGATTTTGTCATAGAAACTGAAGGTTATAGTTTTCTTGATAACCTGATTCCTATATTCTTGCCCAAACTTTGATATTATTCTTGGCATGGATAGGTTGTTAAAGAACCACATAGAACTCTGGTGTTACATAAAGGAACACCAGAGTTCTTAACAATGTGGTTCTTTAACAACCAATCCATGCCAAGAATAATATCAAAGTTTGGGCAAGAATATATGAATCAGGTTATCAAGAAAACTAAAACCTTCAGTTTCTATGACAAAATCTCTATGTACTTAACCAGCAAGTAATGATACACATCTTATGGTATCTATGTGAAATGGTTGTGTGAGTGCATAGCAAGCAATTTGAAAATAATGCACAAATTCATGAGGCATAAAAGAATCTAAGGCATCAGATTGTAGAGTTGACGAGAAATGAACAAGTCACAACACTCGTGTCCTCGTGTCTTTCCCCTATGGTAATCTGATTTATGCGGCCTTTAGCTTTTGGATTGCCAAACTATTGTCAAACTCTTCAAACTTCTTAATTGATGGTGGTTTTCATACCTGCATTCGTTCTTCATTCTGTATTGGACTTTCAGTCCTAATCTCTTAGTTAAAATCAATTCTATTTGCAGACTTTTTCTCCTTCTTAAATTCGATTTATAGACTCAATCCAAGATAAGGTCTTTACTTTTGCTACAATAACAACTCGAATGGTCATATTGTAATGACCTCTGATTTCATAACACATAAAACAGGCAATGAACCATACTCTTGTTTCTTTTAGTCAAACACTATCATAGAAGAAACCTTCCTTTATGTTCTCATGTGATATAATCTATTCATAGCAAGTAACATTTCTAGCTAAGAGCTCTTATCATAACAAAGATCACGATACTTCTATTGATCGTTTCAATTACCTTTCAGTTCAATCTTCTGGCTTAACTCAGATGCTTCATCGAACTTGGTTCTCTGAACTACGTAGCATGCCCGTCTTAGTCAGACTCAATTTGATATGACCACTAGGGTCGGAATAACAATCATCTTATTAGTCATTACCGAAACGATGGTAATAACATACTTGAACAAAAACGGAATCAATTACTAGCTTCTTGGTAACCTTGTGACTTTCCCTGATCCAAGTGTGAGTCCTGTGCTTCCAGTAGTATGGGCCTCTACTACTATTCACACCTACTCATACTCATCCCAAGTATTGTCTCACAGTTCCCAAGTCACCATTCAAAAGTTTTCACAAAGCAACTTTTCACACCTGAGTGTGTTCAAACAAGTACATACAACAATTTCTCTTAGACTCAACTAGGGATTTCATGTTTCTATCAAACATATATTGGATTTCTTAAATTCACCTTATAGAATTCCTTTTATGCATATGCTTGATCTATCATATCCTAATACTTTTCCAAGGTCGATAGGAATCTCACTTCCAAATTCTTCATATAAATTCTTCCTCAGGTAGGGTCTATTCTGTAAGACACACTGTACCAAAATTTACTCTAGTAGTGTGGAGACAAATGGTCTCCAATTATCTGCATCATCTTCTAACTCATGCAAGTCATCATGTATATTTGTTTGTTTCATTATCCTTTTATGATATCGTCATTCCTATATATGAGTAAGTCTTCTTCTCATGGGTGTATCTTTTAAGTCTTCTTCACAGGAGTCTATCCAAAGAAGTCCATATTATAGCTGCATTTTAGCAAGCTCTGCCAGCTTCAACTTGATTCGCTATCATTCCTAACTACAATTTATCTTCTCATATAATACTATGTGTGTATTCCTTCTTCAACTAAGCATTCTACCTTACTTAGGCAAGTAAGTTACTTAGCCGTTTACCACTAAATGAGTTAATTCACCATCCTAATCATGTATGTTAAAATCGACTTAACACACAATGGAATTTTCATAAGGATGTGATAGAAGTAAATTGACACTCAGTGTTATTAAATACTAAGTTTAAACATTCTGTATAGGCATACTATTTTAACTACAAACAACATCCAAATGCTTAGGCAAAGTCTTGGCCTATTGAGTCTGAAAACTTCATTAGCCTTTCGTTTAATCTTCATTTAATTCTTCTAAATATTGTACGACATCAATTGCGATACTGCCGAAGTATTGATCACCATCTTTGGTTCTTCTGACTCTATAACCAATCATTGCTTCAATTTGGACAGCAGTGGAACAACATCATATATTACACCAAAACATTCATCTCATCCGAATGTACTTTGAACCCACAACATTCCTTTTAAGGTGTTATTATTTCATCATAGTTTGAATGTACAATACCATTCTACAGGTATTAATACACTATTTACATTATCACTTGATAGAAGGAGGGGGAAGAGAGATTAAGGTGGTCTTTGCTTAATGGTTAACCAAATAATTGCTTAGATATATCATAGACTTTTTGCATGGATACACTACATGTATTAGTGAGGTGTCAAGTATTAGCATAATCACATTTCTTTTTATTTTTTATTCAAACCGAGAATTGGAGAAGGAAGGAAAGAAAAAGACTATTGGGCTTGGATTTGAATAACAATCGAGATCATGTAGCCTAATAAGAAACCTTTTGGCCCATTGGGCCTACATACAAGTTTATGGCCCAAAAAAGTAAAAGAAATGGGTTTTCGCCCCAATGTGATGAAATAAGTGGGTTTTTGTCCAATAGAGACATAGTGAGTAATTTTTGGCCCTATAAGTCCCATTAAGGGTCTTATAGTCCAAAATACTGTTGCTTAATGAATGTGGGTCCAACTAGGGCCCAAATGTGGATTCTGGGCTCAAGAGAACCAAATTGAGGGGTTACTGGCCTGTTAGGCCCAATAAGAGAATACTGGTCCAATAAGAGTTTAAACCTGGAAGTTAGGGCTTCAAGCCCAAAGTTGAGTGAATGCAGCATATCGAATTAGGTTTAGAGCTTTCACGAGTGAGTTTTTGACTTGAATTGTCATTTGCAAATGTATCATTTGTATAACATGAAACATAGAGTCACAAGACACATCAGGAGTTAATTAGACATGGATTGAATTTCCTATCCTTAAAATGCTAGTTTTGATAGATCAGGACTTTTCCAGCCAAGATTAGTGCGAGACAAATTGGAGCTCGAGCTCCCTTATTTCAAGGCATCTGGGGCTCCTGTATTCTTTGGGTCTAAGGACCCCATTGCTATTCGTCACTGGACCGTTGACATAGAGAACGCTTAGTGGATGAGCTTTTGCCGTGAAGGGCCAAAGTTGGGATTCGTGTCCTGCCAACTAAGGGATAGAGCACGAGACTGGTGGGAGGTTACTCAAGATATAAGGACGATAACAATGGCAGTGACAACCTGGGAGGACTTTTTAGAGGTTTCAATCGGAGTATCCACTAACTATCGAGGTGCAGCAGCATGTGAGGGAGTTCCAGGACCTTCTCCAGACTATAGAGACTATGGAAACAATTACCACAAAATTCAGGGAGAGAGCATTGTTGGTCCCGCAGTATGCTACGGATGAGGAGATGAGGAAGACGAGATATCATGACATTCTGACAGATGATATCAGAGAACTCGTGAACTTTTTAGAGTGCAAGACCCTAAATGATATGATCAAGAAGGCCTAAGAGTGGGAGATTGAGTTGGAGCTTTAATCGAAGCGAAATCTGGAGAAGGTATCGATTGAATTGGGCCAGTCTACGAGGCCTAAGACCACTAATGCTCACATGAGAGGCTAGCATGGTCGGGGCTGATACCGAAAGTGCGGCATGCTGCACTGTGGGGCTTGCCAATCAGCAGGTTAAGGATGTTTCCGATGTTGTCAATCAGGCTACGTGAGTCGAGATTGCACGAGGATGGCTCTGATTTGCTTCCATTGCAATCAAACCAACCATAAATAGGTCGATTGTTAGAGATTTTTTAGGGGAGCAGTAGTGGCGCCCACGCCAACCAACTTAAGGATTACTTATGGAAGCTAGGGCAAGGCATAGACTCCTATGGTGAAGAGCAAGACTTTTTAGCTCACCACCAATAAGGCCTGCGTAGCGTCGGATATGGTTACCGGTATCTGTCTTAACTCTATCTTTTATTGCTTTCTTTGTTTATGCTTATGCTTATTTTGATCTTGCATAGAGACCTTTTTGGTCAATAGTTTGTCTACACATTTTCTATTTGATTGGGGGCTACCCGATCCTTTGTATCTCTTGCGCTCATCAAAAAATTTCGAGATGCTCTGGGGACTTTGGACTCCCCTCTAGAAGTGGAGATTGTGTATGACCATACTGTGAGTGCTTCAGGGTTTTCCGTAGGTGTGTCCTGAACATGTTTAGTGAGAGGTTCGCTATTGATTTAGTGTCGATCACCTTGAGAGGATCAAAGGTTATCATCTGGATGGATTGGTTGGGCCCCAATGGGGCCATGATTATTGCGAGTAGCAACCGGTGAGATTTCGAACTCCAAGTGAGTGAGAACTAGTTATTTGTTACATCCCCATTTTCATGGCCAGAAAAGACCGATTTGTTTATGCTTTATTTCAAATCAGAGTAACCTTTTAAAGAAAAGTATTGCGGAATTTGTTCCCGAAAAAGAATGATAAATAAGCTGTCAAAACATTTCCAAAGAAATGTATTTTATTCATTTTAAAACATTGGGATATTTTCATGAATACAGAAACATAAGCATAAACATACCTTAACTTCCTATGGATTGTGAAAAGGAATAGGCATGAAGTCCATCGTTTTCCTAATGACACAACTATCAATGTTATCTATTAAGCACAGCTGCCAATATTATCATTTAGGCACAGGTGCCAGAATTATGATATTCTTTATTAGGCGCAGCTGCCGATATTATCCTTTCGGCGCAACGGCCACGGTTATGAAGTTCTCTATTAGGCACAACTGTCGATACTACCCTTTGAGCACATCTGTTAGGATGCTTAGAGTACATCGTAGATCAAAACATCTATAGGTTGTGGCATAGCTGCCAATGCTCATCTATAGGGTACAAAGTCCATTGCTGCCAATGTTCACCTATAGCGCACTATGTTCATAACTGTCGATGTTCCTCTATATCAGCTTTCATCCCTTATCATTCATCTACCCATGTTTTACCTAACATATTTTGTAGGTATAAAATAGATATACAGTTTAAATCATTTAAAGCATGTATAAGATCATTCATCTAGCATATATATCAATTAAACAGATAATATGCACACATAGCATGTAATTTATATAAAATACTTCATATCTATGTGTAAGATGAAAGTAACTATGAACTCACTTGTTAAAGTGATGATTCCAATCTCGGGTAACGCTTTGCTTCTAACGATTCTATTTGCTTTTGATGCAACCTAGAATTATTATCGCTAAGTTTTAGTTTAATCTTTATTACGACTAGTTATTATTCTAGATTCATCATTAACTCAAAGTTTTAGTCTAATCTATCAAGTAAGGAACAACCAGGTAGGATCATATCGGAGGTACATTCCTTTTGGTATACGAAGTATACTATTAGGAAATCCCACTTTAAACACCACACTAAATCACAGCCTAGACATCATCCCCGTAAGTAGATCAATCAATATAACGACTTGGAATCACTGATAAATCTTGTTTATAACTTCATAATAATGATAATGAAGTTAAACATAAGTTATATTTAAAGTAGGGTAAGCATAACTCACTTACCGGGGGGTTTGGCTAAGAATCGATATCTGAGGAAGCAGAACTTCTGAGCCGAAAGCTCTTCTTCTTGGAGCCTTTTGGCACTCCGTGTGACAACCCGAAATTTCCATTATGTACGAACATTATCAATTCAATAGAAGCTAGACCAGTTATAGTGAATTTCAGACCTTTTCGAATAAGTTTGAGTATATTAGGGTTTATGTTTAAGGAAATATCAGGAGAGTGGATGCACATGGGTTAGTGAAACTCGAGTATTTCAAAACTTCATAATATTAGAGTTCATTTCCGGAATAAAAATATTTTCTGCCAAAAATATCTCAGGACTATACATAGAATTTTGAACCAAATTCATTCATTATTCGCATTTCCAACTAGAGAAAAGTCACGGGTCTTCGGGTTTTTATCCCAAATTGTGTGTACACTTCTCTAGTTGTCTTATAATGCTTATTATGTGCTTAATAACTTAGATTGCATAGCAAATCTGTGAGATTCAGGTGTTTACCGCCCAAGAACGTTCTTGGTGAGTAAACTCCTATATGTGGCTTAAATGCTACCTAGCCTTTTCCCCATGTTAGGTAACAAACTTAGGCTTATTTATAAGTGTATTTAAGACTAGAAAACAATCAAAAACACCAAGATTAGGGTGTTCACGGCCCAAGAAGTTCTTGGACCGTGAACTCCAAAAATCAAGTGCCAAAGAGTGTTTAAATCACTCCTAAAGCCTTGGACTTTAACCCCTATTTAAAACTAACTGGTTTGAGGACTTTAGAAAATCAAAGACACCTTCCTATGTGCGTTTACAACCCTATTAATGTGCTTGAGCCGTCAACATCAATCAAGGGCACCAAAGTGTGCCTAAGACCTTCATTAGCTTAAAACAAATTCCTAGAAACTATCCTACATGTGCTTGGGACTTGAAAGCATAAAAACACCCATCCCATGAGAGTTTATGGTAGTAAACTCCAAAGGAAATGGTCTTTGGGCTGAAAAGTCCTAAAAGGAGTGTATTAATGCCCTAAACTACCCAAAGGATTAAACCACCAAGTAGAACTTATTCTAGAAATCAAGTAACACTTCAAAACAAATTATGTCAACATGTTTGAGAGCTTACGGGCGTAAACTCAATGGTTTACGATCGTAAACTCCTTGTGTGGAGTTTATTGAAGAGTAAACACATACATAAGGCCCTTTGGAACTTTAAACCCCTTTAGCCTTGTCCCACAACAACCTAGAGGAAACCCTTAGGACTTATAACACTTATACAAAGTGTTTACATGTTCTAGAGTGTCCCAACTTAACTCATTAGTTATTATTTGGCTAATTAGTATTATATATACTCATTATATGATAACTAGGCTCGTACGTGTGAACAAGTCTCCGTTTTCCACCTAGCACAGTATCCGACACTTCAATCCAATCCACTCACCCCAAGTGAGTTCATACCCCTTTAATTAACCTTTGAAATACTTTTAAATGTTTTAAATGCTTTTATGGGGGGAATACAAGTTAAATACTTATAGTTATTACATCAATCACATGTGATTAATAACTATAAAACCAATGATTTTATTACTGTTTAAACTGTTTATCAAACTGTTTTACTTCAAACTATTTTACAAACTCTTTTACTTATCAAATACTTTTATTTAAACTTTGTTATACTTCTTATAAATTGCATGCCCATATATGTATAGATATATAGGCAATGTTTAAAGGGCTTAGGAAGGCCATCCACCCTATTTCCTTTTTCTCGATTTGGATGTGGTCTGGTGGGATTTCGGGTAGCCGTCCGAAGGTCGTTTCAATATTAATTATATATCAAGTGTACATATATAGACATAAAAGTACTTCCATATTCATGCGTATTAGTTACATCATTAGTAAGTTACCATCGGGGTAACACATGATCATACTACTACAAATTTCTAGATCGACGAGTCCGTTCATTCATGAGTCAATACTTACTACTATGAGAACATATACAACTATAGTAGAAGAAGAACATATACAACTATACTAGAAGAAGAACATATACAACTATACTAGAAGAAGAACATATACAACAATACTAGAAGAAGAACATATACAACTATACTAGGAAGATAACATATACAACGATACAAGAACAAGTGACATTACATTACATATACATGAATACGTTAACAATTGTGATCCACTGTATCGGAGCATGCCTTAAATGTCATGGCCCGAGTTGTAGCCAGAATTCTCTTGGAGGGAGAGCATGAGTTTCCGTATAGATCTATACTGGATTGACTATCCTACACCTTGCTGCTAGCTACAGCCGGACCAGCAGGTCTGCGGGTGCCAAACGTCATTCCGTTTTACGACCATTCGTATGTCGTTGTTACCAGTCAATAGTATGGTACAATTAATCACATGATACCTTAATATAAATCCGGTTTAAGGTAGTTAGTACAGCAGTAGTTCCTATAATACAACACTACAGTACTATAATAATTTACCCTTACATATATTTAGTGATTTATTTCACTTAAACATTAATGTACAAACTATATTTTGTTAATGATAGTTACACTTGGGAAATTACACACTTTTACAACAAACGAACATACAAAACAGTTAAGCCTTGGTAGAAGGCTACTTTAATAGAAAATATAGGTTTTTCTGAGGGATTCAAACTTTTACAAACACTTACAAACATTTACATACATTTTACAAACTTACACTTAAGACATGTTTAAACGTTTTGATAACAAACACCAAAACTAAAATACTTATGAACTCACCAGCTTAATGCTGATAAACTCTTTCAAAATAACTTGTATTCTCAGGTCATTAGTAGATAGGTACCAAGGCCAGCTTTTGAGAAGATGGAGCGCATCCTAGACTCATCTTATTATTTTGATTTACATTATTTTTGGTGTCTATAACTGTACAGAACACGCTTGTATTAAAATTATATATTTAATGCAATGGATGATATTGTTTGCTTGTTTACTTTTACTGTGTTGTGATACTTTACATGACGTCCTCCGCCCCAGAGCATTTCCGTCGTTCTCGGTTTTGGGGTGTGACACTCCGGGACTCACCTCTAGCACTTAGAAGTTGCTAGGGAATGGGAGGGATAAATTAGGAGTGTTGTGAGATAAAGAATGGTGAAGGTGTGAAGAAAATGCATGGTTTCCTCCTCTATTTATATGCTGTCTGGGCAAATTCATGTCGTGAACTTAAAATTCACGTCGTGGCCTTGCGTAGGCTTCATGGCTTCGCCTGGTGCTGACATGTGGCACCAGACGCAGGTAAAATAACCAATTTTAAATAAATCATAACTTTCGCATACGAACTCCATTTTTGATGTTATGTATATCCTCACGTAGGTATTGACAAGATCTACAACTTTCCTTTTGAATCCATTGGCTAATTTTGGACCGATTTTGATTTTAACAGTATGAGAAGATTACATTGTTTAACGACCGTGTAAGATTCATAACTTCTACATAAGAACTCCGTTTTCGACTGTCTTTTTATCATTTAACTCATATTAATGAGATCTTAAATTCTCATTAAGATAATTTTGGATAAAAATTGATTGAACAAAAATTCAATTTTCGGGCTTTGTACTGCTATGGTAAATTTTAGAAAAATCATAACTTCCTCATACGAAGTCAGATTTTGACGTTCTTTTTATGTACATTCTCAGTTTAATATATACTATGACTTTTGTTTAGATTCCAAAGACGAAAAAGTAATTGATCAAAAATTTACTTATTATGTTACCGAAAGACCCCAACTTTTGTATTTTTTTTGAAAGACCCAAACTTTCATACTTCACAATATTATTACTCCAAAACATGCTACATGCATATTCATAAAAGCAATATTTTACATTGATAAAGAGATTACAAACTACTAGATACAAACCAACTATTACAAAGTGTTATATATTACATAACTACCTAGGATATTATAATTTATACAAACATAAACTAGAGTACAAAAGTACTATTACAAACTATTCTAAATCTTTCAACAGTATGTGATCATACTAGTTACTTTTCACCTGCAATTGTTAAACATTGATAGGGTAAGCGGTGACGCTTAGTGAGTTCAATAATAGATACAATATAATGTTATGCCATATGTATACTTCAATATGGCAGAAGCAAAGAAGAACAACAAAGAAATATGTGAAATCATGTGACAAGCATTCATATCAATTAAAGACTTTATTTAAAGATATAATTTACAATGCTTGATATACATCAATAAAACTTTGGCCCAAATGGCCTAGAAGACATGCAATTTCTGATTAACATCTTGTTAGATTTCAGGCTTATAATCGAGTCTAACCATTTGCCAATGCCATAGAATAGAAGTCATTCACTTACAGAGACATGCTCTACATGGCCAGAGGCTACGTACCAGTACCAATGTGAATCTAAGTCCTTTCACTGATCACATGGTCAAAGGTATTACATTTGTTTTAAACATAGCGAATAAAATAACACGGGAAAATAACCCGGAATAGTAACACTGAAAAGCACATAGCACATATAACACATAACATACAATTGTTCCTATATATTGAACTCACCTTAAATTAACCGGGGGTTAAAATAGTAATTTGGACAGCACTTCGGCTTTAAATATGACTTTCTATGTTGAAAACCGGGAGCTTAATTGAAAACCGGGCTCTGCGAAGGTAGGGCTTCAAAATCGAAAAGATAAAATTTTCGGGCTTCTCGGGAGCTTCGAGATGTGTTTCGTGTGCTAAAATTGATACCGCTGCTTCGGGGAAAGTCAAAATAGTGAATATATGGAATTAGGGTGGAAAAAGTGTCAAATTTTCAAAGTTACCCGGGAAGGATCGCAGCCTCCCTTTATATAGGGTGAGAGGGTTCGCTCCTTGTGGCTAAGAAGAGTCCACGTCGCAGCTACGAAGCTCATATCTGGAGAGAAGATGTAGCTCATGCGAGCTTCGGACACGCGGCAGGAAGTGCGATGGCCACGACGCTGCTGCGAAGCTCGAACGTGACATCAGGAGGGATGAAGCACGTGGATCGCATGCGAGAGGGGGCGGCGGTGGCGAAGCGAGGCTCGGACACACGTCGCTCTTTGGACGTGCCACGACTCGGATGACGCTGCTGCTTCGTGCGAGGTGATGTGGCTGGTACTATTCATGCAAGATTTCTCGGAAATTGAGCCCCGAACTTCTAAAATCCATAACTTTCGCATACGAGCTCCGTTTTTGACGTTCTTTATATGCACGCGTATCTAAAATTACGCTCTACAACTTTCGTTTCGACTTCGTCGGCTAATTTTGAATTTATTTTTAACATTATTATTTTTAACAAACTGGGACTGGAAAATCCGTTAAAAATTCATAACTTCTTCATCCGACATCCGTTTTCGTCAGACTTTTTAACGTTCTACTACAAATGACGAGACCTTCGATTCTCGTTTAGGATGTATCGGTCAAATATCGCTCGATCTAAAATTCGAGTTTTTAGCTGTCTACTGCTAAGTTGAAACTTCGAAAAATCATAACTTCCTCATACGAAGTCATATTTTGGCTTTTTTTTTTTATCGAATTTCGCGATTTAACGAATACTACAACTTTCATTTAGATCACTAAGGATAAAAAGTAGTTTATCAAAAACTCACTTTTTATGTCATTCGGCGTCGTGTCGGTTTTATCGCGGATCTTCGATTGGTCATAACTTCTTCGTTATAACTCCGATTTCGACGAGGTTTTCGCCTACAAGTTTCTAACGAGATTATTTAAAACTTTCAATAATAAAATTTTGCTTATTTAAAATTTTATATTTTCGCTAAATTTCACTATTTGGCTTTTAATTGGAATCTCATAAGACTTCCAATATTTTCTGAGTGATTCTAAACATAGTTTTACTTTATTTCTAGTAAAACCCATCTGTTAGAACTCAACACTCAATTTCACATTGTATTTCACAATTTTATTCATTACAAAACACGATTTCAAAACGTGTATGTTACAAATACCTCCTCCTTTTGAGGATTTCGTCCCCGAAATTACATCGATTAAAATAAATGGGGATATTTTGCTTTTATCTCATTCTTATTCTCCCAAGTATAGTTTAGGCCTCGATGGTGTTTCCACATGACAAGAACCAATTCTACTTCTTTATTGTGTAGTTTAGTTATTCTTTCATTCACGATTTCTTCAAGCTCTTCAACATATCTTAACTTATTATCCAATTTCACCTCGGATAATGGAACTATCTCGTCATAGATGCTCAAGCATTTGCGCAGATAACTTACATGAAACACATCATGAATACCTACGAAATCTTCAGGCAATTCTAAGCGGTATGCTGGCTTTCCAATTCTCTGGATGATTTTGAAACGACCAAGAAATCTAGGACTCAACTTTCCTTTCTTCCCAAATCGCATAAGGCCTTTCCATGGGGATACCTTTAGCATCACGAAATCACCCACTTGAAATTCTATAGGTCGTCTTCTCTTTTCTGTATAGGACTTTTGTCGATCCTGGTCCGCTTTCATTCTTTCTTGTACGATTTGAATCTTGTCGGTGGTGTCCTGAATCATTTCAGGGCCTCCAAGGATCTTCTATCCTACATTATGCTAGCATAACGGCGTACGACATTTGCGGCCATATAATGCTTCATATGGTGGCATTTTGATTGATGTTTGTTAACTGTTATTATACGAAAATTCGACAAGAAGCAAGTATTTATCCCAGTTACCACCGAACTCCAAGACACATGCACAAAGCATATCTTCTACTGTTTGGATTGTTCTCTCCGTCTGACCATCTATCTGGGGATGATAAGCGGGGCTGAGAGCAACTCGAGATCCCAATTCACGTTGCTTACTCGCCCAAAAGTGAGAAGTAAAGCGAGTATCGCGATCGGAAATGATCTTTAGTGGCACACCATGTCTTGCAACAATTTCATCCAAGTATACTTGTGCATATTTCTCCATTGGAGTCGTTTCACACATGGCGAGAAAATGTGCACTCTTAGTCAGGCGGTCGACGATTACCCAAATGCTATCATGCTGTCTAGCAGTCTTTGGCAATTTGGTAATAAAATCGATGGACAACTCTTCCCACTTCCATACAGGAACACTAAGGCTTTCTGGAGTTCCGTAAGCCTTTTGGTGCTCTGTTTTGACTTGTAAGCATACTAAGCATTCTTGTACATATCTTCCAATGTCTCTCTTTAATCCAAGCCACCAATAATCAGCTCTTACATCATAGTACATTTTACTTGTACCAGGATGTATTGACAGCTTAGACTTATGAGCTTCATCTAAAATCTTTTGTCTTAATCCACCAATCTTTGGAATCCATAGCTGATTCTTAAATACTTTTAATCCTCGTGCACCATCAAGTAAAACATCAGCATAATGTACCATTCCTTCCTTCTTCACATTTTCTAGCTTTAAGGCCTCAACTTGCCACTTCTCTAGTTCATCAAGAATAGTGAAATTCACCATAGTGTGAGTAATAGTATAACACATACTATTACGATAAACCTTCCTACTAAGTGCATATGCAACCACATTAGCCTTTCCAGGAAGGTACAGGATTTCAGTCATAGTCTTTGATCAGCTCCATGGCTCGTTGCTGTCTCATATTCAGAGTTTGCTAACTGAATATATACTTGAGACTCTTATGGTTGGTAAACAATTGGCATTTTGTACCAAAAAGGCAACGTCTCCAAAGTTTTAGGGAAAATACCACTGCAGCGAGTTCGAGATCATGGGTGGGATAATTCTTTTCATAATCTTTTAGTTGTCTAGAGGCATAGGCTATCACTTTACCAGGCTGCATCAATACACAATCGAGTCCTAAAATTGAAGCATCGCTATACACGGAGAAATCATCATCACCTTCTGGAGTGATACGATTGGAGCATGAGTCAAAAGATCTTTTAGAGTTGAGAAAGCTTTTTCTTGAGCTTCACCCCATTCAAACTTCACTTCCTTCCGTGTAAGACTCGTGAGAGGTACGGTTATACGAGAAAATTCGTTAACGAATCTCCGGTAATATCCCGCGATACCTAAGAAAATTCAAATTTCGGAAGCATTACGGGGCACTTCCCAATTTTTAATGGCTTCGATTTTGATAGGATCTACGGATACACCATCACTAGAAATAACATGGCCGAAAAAATGAACTTGACGAAGCCAAAATTCACATTTCGAGAATTTAGCATAAAGTTTCTCCTTTCGAAGAAGTTCTAAGATTTCACGAATATGAACAACATGATCGGCTTCACACTTGGAATAGATTAGAATATCGTCAATGAATACGATGAAAGACTTATCGAGCATTGGGAGGCATACTCGATTCATCATATCCATGAATACAGCAGGAGCATTTGTCAAACTGAATGGCATGACAAGGAATTCGAAATGCCCATAACGAGTACGAAAAGCAGTCTTCGGTACATCTTGCTCTTGTACTTTCAACTGATGATAACCATATCTCAAATCAATATTTGAGAAATAGCTAACACCCTGAAGTTGATCGAACAAATCGTCGATGCGAGGTAGCGGGTACTTGTTCTTGATAGTCACCTTATTCAGCTGACGATAATCAATGCACATTCGCATCGATCCATCCTTCTTCTTGATAAACAATACTGGAGCACCCCAGGGAGAGGTACTTGGTCGAATAAAGCCTTTGTCAAGTAATTCCTGCAGTTGGATCATCATTTCTTTCATCTCGGCTGGTGCAAGACGATAAGGAGTCTTTGCAATCGGAGCAGCACCAGGCACAAGCTCAATTCGGAATTCTACTTGTCTGTCCGGAGGAAGTCCAGGTAGATCATCGAGGAAAACATCAGGATATTTGTTAACAATGGGAATATCATTTACAATTTTATTCTTCTTTCTTGAGATGTCAATTGTATAGGCCAGATAGATAGGACAACCTTTCGATATAAATTTACGAGCTTTGAGGAAAGAGATTATTTTTAAGTTCCTTTGTTTACCGTAGACATGAATAGAATCTTCCCCTTCAATAGGAATGTGTACCATCTTTTCGTAACACAAGAGTTTTGCATGGTTCTTTGACAACCAATCCATGCCGAGAATAATATCGAAGTTGGGCAAGGAGATAGGGATTAGGTTAGCAAGAGAAATATAGCCTTCAATTTCTATAACACAATCCCTATAGATTTTATTAGCAAATAATGATATATTTCCCGCAGTATCTACATGAAATAGTTATGCGTGTGCATAGCAAGCAGTTTGAAAAGAATGCACAAATTCATAAGATACGAAAGAATCTGAGCCAACAGAATCAAATAAGATGTGAGCAGGTCTAGAGTTGACAAGAAATGTACCCGTCACAACATTCGGGTCCTCACGTGCTTCCTCTGTGGTAATCTGGAATGCATGACCCTTAGCTTTTGGCACCTCCTCCTTTTTAGCTGGAGTACTCTTTGGTTGTTGGATAGGGATTTGACTTCTCGCCGGTTGTTGAACAGAAGCTTGACTTCCCGTAACTTGGCTGGTAAGAGTAGGGAAAACACGCTTCTTTTGGCTAGTAATACCACATGCATAGCAAGTCACATCCTTCCTTGGGCAAGCTGGCTTTATATGACCCGTTTCTCCACACCCATAACAGAGAATGGATTCCTTGTCTATTTTGCATTGACCCGGATGATTCCTTCCACAAACACGACATGAAGGCGATTGAATAGGAAAAGATTGTGACCTGCCACGGCCACAAAAAGCACTTTGAGATTGCGCTTGCTTGCTAAGATCAGTTCGAACATATTGAGCTAGTGGAATAGTGGAAATAGGAGTAGTTCTTTCAGTACGTGGATGCTTTGGAATCGTAAGAGTGGCACCACGTATCTCTAAGTCATGCTCACGTCTTCGAGCATACTCAACGGCTTTATCGAAAGATAAAACTTCTCGATTGGCAACGAAATCATGGATTTCGTGTCGTAGTCCCTCCATGAATAACTGAATTTTCTCGTCTTCAGTTGGAATATACTTTATAGCAAACCTTGCTCTTTGATTAAACTGAGTTTCATACTCATTCACAGTCATTCCTCCTTGTTTAAGCTCAAGGAATTCCTTCTCCAATCTTCTCCTCATATCTAGAGGACAATACTTCTCTAGCACACGAGTCTTGAACAACTCCCAGGATAAGTTCTCCTGGTCACATCCATTGAGAGCTTCATATGTTGCTTCCCACCAAACTAAGGCTTCTCCAATGAACATTGCAGAAGCATAGATAGCCTTGTCTTCATCATCCACATAAGAGACACAAAATACCTTCTCGTTGTTCTGAATCCAAGTTAGAACAACTATAGGATTAGGGACACCAGAAAACTCCGTAGCACCACTACTCTTGAAATCATTGAACGAGGGACGCTTCACCTTTCCGCTTGAAGATTCTCCATTAGCTTTCTCTTTTCCTTTATCACCATTCTTTTTGTGTTCTTCAAGAGTCTATCGAATAACACCGGTAAGTTTACCTAAGAGTCGCTCCTCACGAGGAGATACTAGAGTATTCACTTCCTCGGGTTGAGGATCTCCACCAACCTCAGGGGTATGGCTACTTACTTGTTCAACCATCGATCTGAAATACAGAGTAAGATAGTATTTTACAATATTAGGGTTTATTATTACCTAATACTTTTACTTATATATTTCCTATGGTTTGTATCCCCAAACTTACAATGATTAAGTTCAGATATTGAACTTCCTATAGTTTAAGTCTAAATACCAATCCGTGGAATTTAGTTCGCTTAAACTACTTCTCTGATACCATGGTTGAAAGACCCCAACTTTTGTATTTTTTTTTTTGAAAGGCCCAAACTTTCATACTTCACAATATTATTACTCCAAAACATGCTACTTGCATATTCATAAAAGCAATATTTTACATTGATAAAGAGATTGCAAACTACTGGATACAAACCAACTATTACAAAGTGTTATATATTACATAACTACCCAGGATATTGTAATTTATACAAACATAAACTGGAGTACAAAAGTACTATTACAAACTATTCTAAATCTTTCAACAGTATGTGATCATACTAGTTACTTATCACTTGCAATTGTTAAACATTAATAGGGTAAGCGGTGAAGCTTAGTGAGTTCAATAATAGATACAATATAACATTATGCCATATATATATATATATATATATATATATATATATATATATATATATATATATATATATATATATATATATACTTCAATATGGTAGAAGCAAAGAGGAACAACAAAGACATATGTGAAATCATGTGACAAGCGTTCATATCAATCAAAGACTTTATTCAAAGATATACTTTTCAATACTTGATATACATCAATAAAACTTTGCCCCAAATGGCATAGATGATATGCAATTTCTGATTAACATCTTGTTAGATTTCAGGTTTATAGTTCTTTCTAACCATTTTCCAATGCAATAGAATAGAAGTCATTCTCTTACGGAGACATGCTCTACATGGCCAGAGGCTACGTACCAGTACCAATGTGAATCTAAGTCCTTTCACTGATCACATGGTCAAAGGTATTACATTTACTATAAAAATAGCGAATAAAATAACACGGGAAAATAACCCGAAATTATAACATTGAAAAGCACATAGCACATATAACACATGACATACAATTGTTCCTATATATTGAACTCACCTTAAATTAATCGGGGTTTAAAATAGTAATTTGGACAGCACTTCGGCTTTAAATATGACTTTCTATGTTGAAAACCGGGAGCTTAACTGAAAACAGGGCTCTGCGAAGGTAGGGCTTCAAAACCGAAAAGATAAAATTTTCGGGCTTCTCGGGAGCTTCGGGACGTGTTTTGAGTGCTAAAATTGATATCGGGGCTACGGTGAAAGTCAAAATAGTGAATATATGGAATTAGGGTGAAAAAGTGTCAAATTTTCAAAGTTACCTGGGATGGCTCGCAACCTCCCTTTATATAGGGTGAGAGGGTTCGCTTCTTATGGCTGAGAAGAGTCCACATCGCAGCTACGAATCTTGGATCTGGAGGGAAGACGTGGGTCATGCGAGCTTCGGACGCACGACAGTTAGTGCGAGGGCCATGAGGCTGCTGCGAGGCTCGGACGTGGTATCAGGAGGGACGAAGCATGTGGCTCACATGCGAGCGGGGGCGGCGGTGGCGAAGCGAGGCTCGGACACGCGTGCGACACGCGTCGCTCTTCGGACGCACCACGACTCGGATGACGCTACTGCTTCGTGCGAGGTGACGTGGCGGGTACTATTCATGCGAGATTTCTCGGAAATTGAGCCCCGAACTTCTAAAATCCATAAATTTCGCATACGAGCTCCGTTTTTATGTTCTTTATATGCATGCATATCTAAAATTACGCTCTACAACTTTCTTTTAGATTTCGTCGGCTAATTTTGATTTATTTTTAATATTATTATTTTTAACAGACTAGGACAGGAAAATCCGTTAAAAATTCATAACTTCTTCATCCGACATCCGTTTTCGTCAGACTTTTTACCGTTGTACTACAAATGACGAGACCTTTGATTCTCGTTTAGGATGTATCGGTCAAATATCGTTCAATATAAAATTCAAGTTTTTAGCTGTCTACTGCTAAGTTGAAACTTTGAAAAATCATAACTTACTCATACGAAGTCAGATTTTGGCGTTCTTTTTATCGAATTTATCGGTTTAACGAATACTACGACTTTCATTTAGATCACTAAGGATAAAAAGTAGTTTATCAAAAACTCACGATTTACGTCATTCGGCATCGTATCGGTTTTATCACGGATCTTCGATTGGTCATAACTTCTTCGTTATAACTCGGATTTCGACGAGGTTTTCGCCTACAAGTTTCTGACGAGATTATTTACAAATGTCAATAATAATATTTTACTTATTTAAAATTTTATATTTTCACTAAATTTCACTATTTGGCTTTTACTTGGAATCTCATAAGACTTCCAATATTTTCTGAGTGATTCTAAACATAGTTTTACTTTATTTCTAGTAAAAATCATCTGTTAGAACTCAACACGCAATTTCACATAGTATTTCACAATTTTATGCATTACAAAACACGATTTCAAAACGTGTATGTTACAGTTACGCGATGCCGTGTCGGTTTAGTCGTAAAACATTGACAAATCATAACTTCTTCGTTATAACTCGGATCTTAACGTTCTTTAAATGTACGGAACCCTTGTCACATATAATATGACTTGGTTAATATTATTCACTCTACATAATCTTCCATAAAAACGTCATTTTTTGCACTTATTGTCTCTAAATTGAGTAACCCGAATCTACGGGCATTACAATTATCTCCCCCTTAAGATGATTACATCCCGAAATCATCAACAAAACAACGCTTGTATAATGACTCCATACATTATTTCTTGATCCTAGGTAATAATCGTAACTTCTATGTTCCTTCGAATGAGTATCTAACTCTTGTACTTCTTGACCGCAGGCAGTGCTTAATCTTGCACTCGCTCTTTATCCTATGTTGGTCTTCCAGTCGTAACCTTCTAGTTACAAAATCGATCCTGATTGGAGACTCATACTGTTGAGTTTTGAGCATTCTAACACTTCCTATGTGTACATGCAACCCTAATAACCTTGGATCTATGTTTGTCTAATAATCATGCAAAGTTGTTTTCCAAGGTTATGAACCTATCTAGCATACATGGGGTACAATTTTCTTTGTATAAAAGATAGAACTACATACGTTGATGTTGAAAGTGTTCCTTGAAACCTTGTGAGCCTAGCACCTCAAGTGTGATGCCTCAAATGCTTCAGACAACACCAATGCAAAGAATAAACTTGAGAGAATACTCTAACACATGCAAAATCGGCCAAGCCCTCTTATTTCTTAGTGTAGCCGATTTTGGGGAGAGTTACATTGCTTATATAGTGTGTTGCATTAGGTCAACCCTAATGTTACATGACTCTTCATTTCTTGATCAATGGGTTAACTCCATGGAGCATCCTATGGGTGGAACCCAACTTGACAATCCATGGAGCCTCTTAGCCCACCATATATGATATGGAAGATTTACTTAATCTAACCATATATCTAATTAGTTATCTTTTGATCACTTAATTAATTCTAAATTAATTCTTGATCAAAACTAATTAAATAATATTATTAATATATTAGAACTTATAATATATTAATAACCATAAGTGTTATTTCTCTCATTTAGTTTATTCAATTGCATGATGCCATGCTACCCAAATGGACCATGCCGGGTCGGGTCAAGTATTTACCAGAAATAGTTATGGACTTAGACACCTTATCCAACAGTCTCCCACTTGGATAAGTCTAATAACTATCACTGCAATACTTCAGGAACCGATCAGCAATCGTAGCTCTTTCAAGGTCTCTCGGAACTGAGAAGATATTGATAGGGGATTTAAGATAAGTGATCATATAATCCTCTGTTCAAGATATCAGCCGGACAATTACATGGAACAATGTCTTACTTATTCTCCAACAGTTTGTTTCCCGATTCTCGATTTGTTTGACAGAGAGCTTAATTGAACACAACAACTTAGTTCTGACCGGGTTCGGTACATAGGTTAAAACAAAATCATCGAGGGGCCCAGATATAAGCTTCTAATCCAAGAAGGAACAGATAAAATTCGACTCATTTGTTCTTTCTACTACTAGTTGAATTATACACAAAAGCACATTTTACAACATCGAGTTACCAATGCATTTTCGTACAACCAATGCATAATCAATTCATAGGCAACAAATCATATCTCTAGGTTTGAAGACTTATATGATATTACCGTCTCACAATCACTCGAAATAAAATTCCATGAAGTGATTCCAGTGAGCGTGAGTTGATTCCAATACTCAAAACTTATGAGCACTCATGAAGTGTTGTCTTATATATTAACACCTACAACCAAGTTCATGACTGTCTTACTTCATATCTACTTCCAACATATGAATGACTGTGCAAAGTTTGAATAATAGGTGAAATCACAACATACTATTCAGGAAGTCAAAACATGCAAAAGAAATTATAGTAAATGATTGACAAAAGATAGTAAAACTTTACTCATAAATAAACACAACTTTTATTCATCATCAAATGTCAATTACACTTTACAAATTTCATAATTTATCTAACTACTAAAACTTATATCATCCTTCAGCCCTATGCTCCGAGCATGCTGGAGATGCTTAACCTTACTCAGTCCCTTCATGAGGAATCTGCTGGGTTCTCATCCGATGATACCCTCTTTGCCACGAGGATTCCTTCTTCTATGCGATGTCTGATAAAATGATATTTTCTGTCGATGTTTCTGGATCACCCATGATCCCTTCGTTCCTTGGCTGAGGCAACAACACTTTCACTATCATAGAAAATTTCCATGGGCTCCTTTATAGCTGGTACTACTCCAAGGTCTCCTATGAAGTTCTTCAGCCATATAGCCTCTGTTGTTGCCTCGCTTGCTGCTATATACTCTTATTCATAAGTGGAATCAGCCACTGGCTCATGCTTGGAACTCTTCCAAGTGATTGCTACTCTGTTTAGGGTGAAGACCCAGACCGACTGAGAGCGGAAATTATCCCTATCAGTTTGGAAACTAGCATCACAATACCCTACAACTCTCAAGTCATCACTCCCACCGAAGGTAAGGACCCAGTACTTAGTCCTCCGTAGTTATTTGAGGATATTCTTTACCGCAGTCCAGTGTGTCTTGCCAGGATTCCTCTGATACCTGCTAACCATGCTCAAGGCAAAGGCTACATCAGGTCGAGTACACATCATAGCGTACATGATCGAGCCTACAGCCGAAGCATAAGGTACTTGACTCATTTCTGCTATCTCAACCTCAGTACTTGGGCTTTGAGCTTTACTCAATCTGACATTACTCTGGATAGGTAACTCTCCTTTCTTTAGAGTTCTGCATGTTGAATCTCTTCAACATCTTGTCCAAGTAGGTACTTTGACTAAGTCCAACTAGTCTTTTACTCCGGTTTCTCAAAATCCTTATCCCTAGAATATAGGCAGCTTCTCCTAGGTCCTTCATAGAGAACCACTTCCCAAGCCAGGACTTAACTTCCTGTAGAGTTGGGATATCATTTCCTATGAGTAGTATGTCATCCACATACAATACCAAAAAGCTAACTATACTCCCACTAGCCTTGACATATATACAAGATTCATCTACACTCCTAGAAAAATCAAATTCCGTGACTTTCTCATCAAAGCAAAGATTCCATCTGCGAGGTGGTTTCTTTAATCCATAAATGGATTTCTCAAGCTTACACACTCTATTAGGGTACTCATTACTGACAAAACCTTCTAGCTGACTCATGTAAACATCTTCAGTCAACTTTCCATTAAGGAAAGCGATTTTGACATACATTTTCCATATTTCATAGTCATGAAATGCAGCTATGGCTAACATAACCCTAATAGACTTAATCTTGGCTACTGGAGAAAAAGTATCATCATAATCCACTCCAGGAGTTTGAGAGAAGCCCTTTGCAACCAGTCGAGGATTATAAGTGTGTACATTACCATCCATGTCGGTCTTCTTCTTGAAGATCCATTTGCACCCTACAGTCTTACGACCTGGTACATTCTAAACCAAGTTCCAAAACTTGATTATCATACATGGATTGTATCTCGCTATCCATAGCCTCTTTCCATTTAGCAGGCTCATGGCCTGCCATGGCTTCCGCATAGCTGTTAGGTCCATCCAGACCTACTAGTGTCTTATCACTAATAAGTGTCTCACCTTCCGCAGTAATATGGAAACCATAATAATGCTCAGGTGCATTCCTAACTCTCTTGGAACGCCTCAGAGGTACAGACTCGTTAATTGGCTCAACAGGAGTTTCATCCTCAAGTTGAGGGCTAGGGTTTGAAGTTCCTTCACCACTTGACTGTTGAAGTTCTTCAAGGTCAATTTGCCTCCCATTGTCTCCTTGGCTTATAAACTCTCTTTCTCGAAAGACTCCTCTTCTTGCTACAAAGACCACATTATCACTTCGGGGTTCTAGCTTATCATGAGACTCGTGCCTCACAAAAGCCTCGCAACCCCAAATCTTGATGTGGTCTAGTTTGGGTACTTTACCAGTCCACATCTCGTGAGGAGTTTTGGCAACTTTCTTTGTATGGACTAGATTAAGAATATGGGTGGTAGTGTCTAAGGGATAACCGCATAATGAGATTGGTAGCGAAGCTCGAATGATCATGGAACGAACCATATCCAACAATGTTCGATTACGCCTCTCAGCCACACCATTCAAATGTGGTGTCCTGGGAGGTGTCAATTGTTAGACAATCCCACATTCCCTAAGATAGCCGAGGAAATCTGAACTAAGATACTCACCACCTCGATCGGATCGAAGCATCATAATGTTCCTGCCTAATTGATTCTCGACTTCCTATTTAAATTCCTTAAAATTCTCGAAAGTCTCTGACTTATGCTTGATTAAGTGGACATATCCATATCTACTGTAATGATCAGTAAAAGTCAAATAATAACAATTAGCATCCCTTGTGGCATGTTTGAATGGTCCACACACATCTGTGTGTACAAGATCCAACAAACCTTCACCCCTCTCTCAAGAACCTGTGAAGGACGACTTTGTCATTTTTCCAAGTAAGCATGATTCGCAACTATCATCTGACTTTAGGTCAAATGACTCTAAGACTCCATCCTTTTGAAGTTGGCCTATGCTTTTCTTGCTTATATGTCCAAGACGACAATGCCATAATGATGCTTTATCCAAGTTATTATTATTAAGAGAGTCAATACAAAAAACATTATTTCCTAAGTATTCAACCATAGATACAGTTTCATACACACCAGCACAAGGTAATGCTTTAAAATAAAGAATATTATTAAAGAAAGCATTAATCGAACCAACTTCATTATCAAATGAAAAGGTAAAACATTGTTTTTACAATGCATGAAAGGAAATAATATTTCTTGCCATTTCTGGCGAATAACAACATTTATTCAAATCTAAACTAAACCCACTACTTAGCGATATAGTATAAACTCCAATCTTGGTTACAGGTGAAGCTTTCCTATTTCCCATGATCAAGTTTATTCTTCCTTGCTCCACATTCTCACTTCTTCTTAGTCCCTGCATATGAGAACAGATATGAATACCACAACCGGTATCAAGGACCCATGAGTTAGAATGGGGTGAGTTATTAGATAAGATAGTGTAAATACCTGCATGGTTGGGTTTGACTTTCCCATCCTTCACATCTTGCTGGTACTTTGGGCAGTTCCGCTTTCAATGTGCCTTTTCATGGAAACAGAAGCGTTCAGCCTCTTTTGGGTCAGAAGAAGAAGGGACGAAACCTTTCTTGGTTCCACTTGAAGAAGAGCCATCAAGGGTCCTAGCCTTGGTACCCTTCTCGTCCTTTCCCGATTGCCAAGACAGGGGCGGAGTTGATAGGAGTAGCAGTAGTAACAACCGCCTTACCCTTAAGACCACTTTCCGCGGTCTTTAAGAGTCCTTGAAGTTTGCTAAGAGTGACCACTTCCTTGTTCAGGTGGTATGTCATGCGGAATTGATCATAACATGAAGGTAAGGAATGCAAAATGATATCTATTGCTAGCTCCTCGGGGAAGTTCACATTAAGCTTCAGCAAGCAATCCACAAATCTTTGCATTTTCTGCATGTGGCCTGTGATGGGTTCACCATCCTTCATTCAGGTTGTTATCATGGAGGAGATGATTTCATACCTCTCTTGTCTTGCACTTTGATGGTATCTTTCCATCAAATCTTGGTGCATTTCAAAAGGGTAGAAGTCCTCATAAGACTTTTGGAGGTCGGCTGTCATAGTGGCCATCATGATGCATGCCACCTTGGTGGCATCCCTTTCATGTGCCCTAAAGTCAACGATCTCTTAAGAGGTAGCAACTGTCTTATCAATCTCCTTAAGCTCCTTATCTGTCACACCCCAAAACCAAGAACGGCGGAAACGTTCTGGGGCGGAGGACATCATGTATAGTATCACAACACAGTAAATGTAAATAAGCAAACAAAATCATCCATTTCATTAAATATATAATTTTAATACAAGCGTGTTATGTACAGTTATAGATACCAAAATAATGTAAATCAAAATAATAAAATGAGTCTTGGATGCGCTCCATCTTCTCAAAAGCTGGCCTCGGTACCTGTCTACTGATGACCTGAGAATACAAGTTATTTTGAAAGAGTTTATCAGCATTAAGCTGGTGAGTTCATAAGTATTTTAGTGTCGATGTTTGTTGTCAAAAACGTTTGAACCTGTCTCAATTGTAAGTTTGTAAAATGTAAGTAAGTGTTTGTAAAAGTTTGAATCTCTCAGAAAAACCTATATTTTCTATTAAAGTAACCTTCTACCGAGGCTTAACTGTTTTGTATGCTCGTTTCATGTAAAAGTGTGTAATTTCCCAAGTGTAACTATCATTTAACAAAATATAGTTTGTACATTAATCTTTAAGTGAAATAATCACTAAATATATGTAATGGGTAAATCATTGTAGTACTGATGTGTAGTATTATAGGAGCTACTGCTGTACTAACTACCTTAAACCGGATTTATATTAAGGCATAATGTGATAAATTGCACCATACTATCGACTGATAACAACGACATAATGAATGGAACGGAATGACGTTTGGCACCCGCAGACCTGCAGGTCCGGCTGTAGCTAGCAACAAGGTGTATGATAGTCAATCCAGTATAAATCTATACGCAAACTCACGCTCTCCCTCCAAGAGAATTCTGGCTACAACTCGGGCCATGACATTTAAGGCATGCTTCGACACAGTGGATCACAATTGTTAACGTGTTCATGTATACGTAATGTTACTTGTTCTAGTATTGTTGTATATGTTCTCTTTCTAGTATAGTTGTATATGTTCTCTTTCTAGTATAGTTGTATATGTTCTCTTTCTAGTATAGTTGTATATGTTCTCTTTCTAGTATAGTTGTATATGATCCTGTGTTACCCCGATGGTAACTCACTAATGATGTACTGATAAGTATAAATATGGAAGTACTTTTATGTCTATATATGTATATATGATATATAAGTAATATTGAAACGACCTTCGGACGGTTACCCGAAATCCCACCAGACCACATCTCAAGCGCTTAAAGGAAATAGGGCGGATGGCCTTCCTAAGCCCTTTAAACATTTCTTATATATCTATACATATATGGGCATGCAATTTATAAGAAGTAAACTAAAGTTTAATATAAGCATTTGATAAGTAAAAGAGTCTGTAAAACATTTTGAAGTAAAACAGTTTGATAAACAGTTGGAACAGTGAATAAATCATTGGTTTTCTAGTTATTAATCACATGTGATTAATACAATCACATGTGATTGATGCAATAACTATAAGTATTTAACTTGTATTCCCCCCCCCCCCCCATAAAGTATTTAAAACATTGAAAAGTATTTCAAAGGTGAAATAAAGGGGTATGAACTCGCTTGTGGTGAGTGGATTGGATTGAAGTATCGGATACCGTGCTAGGTGGCAAACAGAGACTTGTTCACACGCACGAGCCTAGCTATCATAAAATGAGCATATATATAACCAATTAGCCAAATAATTACTTAATGAAATAATTTGGGACACTTAGGAACATGTAAACACTTTGTATAAGTGTTATATGTCCTAAGGGTTGCATCTAAGTTGATATGGGACAAGGCAAAAGCATTGAAAAGCTTCCAAGGACCTTGTATAAGAGTTTACCACCCAATAAACTCCACACAAGGAGTTTACGGTCATAAACCCTTCAGTTTACGGCCGTGAACTCTTTTCTTGGTGGTTTTGGGTGTTTAAATGTGCTAAATGATTTCTAGAATAAGCCTAGCATTTGTGGATTAATCCTTTAGGTAGTTTAAGGCCCTAGAATGCTCCTTTGAGGAGTTTACGGCCTAAAGACCATAACACGTAGAGTTTACGGCCGTAAACCCCTATGGGGTGTTTGTTTTAATTCTTTAGGCCTCTTGCACACAAAGGATAGCTTCTAGGTTTTTGTTTAAGGCTAAAGGGGACTTTAGGCACACTTTTGTGCCTTTACTTGGAGTTTACGGCCCAAGAGATATTCCTTGGCCATAAACTCCCTTTAAGGGATGATTTTGATGTGTTTAAGTCTCCAAATTAGCTACAAGTATTAGAGGGTAATTGTCTTAAAGCCTTAGGGGTGTTTAGGGCTCATTTTGGCCCTTGAAATGGTGTTTACGGTCCAAGAAACTCTTGGGCTGTAAACTCCAAAAGCTAAGTGTTCTTGAATGATTTCTAGCCTCAAATGATTCTACACAATGTCCTTAACTAGCTACCTAACAAGGAAACGGGACTAGATAGCTTTTAGGCTTTGTTTTGGAGTTTACTCCCCAAGAACGTTCTTGGGCGGTAAACTCCCGGATCTTACAAATTTGACATATAAACAATGTTATTAAGCATATAAAAAGCATTAAAACACATTTAGGAAAGTAGACTCACGATCTGGGATGAAAACCCGAAGATCTGTGAGAGAGAAAATGGCTTTTCTCTAGTTGGAAATGTGAATAATGAATTAATTTAGTTCAGAAATCTATTTATAGTCCTGAAATATTTTGGCAGAAACTATTTTTATTCTGGAATTTGATTCTAACATTATGAAGTTTGAAAGGATCAAGTTTCACAAACCCATGAGCATCCACTCTCCTGATAACTCCTTAAATGTAAACCCTAATGTACACAAACTCATTCGGAAAAGTCTGAAATTCACTGAAACTGGACTAGCTTCTATTGAATAGATAATGTTCGTACAAATGGAAATTTTGGGTTGTCACATCATCCCCCCGTTAGAAGGAATTTCGTCCCGAAATTAGAATTTAAGCAAATATGAAGATACAACAATTAAGCGAAAACATGAGGGTATTTCAATTTAATCTGATCCTCGCGTTCCCAAGTGAATTCCGGTGGTCGGTTGGCGTTCCAGCGAACCTTCACGATAGGGATACGGCTTTGCTTTGTCTGCTTGACCTCACGGTCCATGATTTCTACCGGTTCTTCCACGAAGTTGAGGCTCTCGTTGATCTCGATCTCGTCGAGTGGGATTACAAGAGTCTCGTCGGATAGACACTTTTTCAAGTTAGATATGTGGAATGTAGAATGTACGTTACGAAGTGTGTCGGGTAGGTCGAGTTTGTAAGCTACGGGGCCGACGCGTATCAAGCCTTTCAAGGGTGAGACTTTGAGAAGGACTCGGTCTCCTACCTGAAATTCCAAAGGTTTTCTTCATTGATCACCGTAGCTCTTCTGTCGGTCTCTAGAGGCTTTCAATCGTTCACGTATCTGAACGATTTTCTCTGTTGTTTCCCGAATGATCTCCGGACCAGTGAGAGTACTGTCGAAAGCTTGCCCCCTGGCTAATTGGGTATCACCCACCTCAGCCCAGCACAGATGGGATCTGCACTTTCAGCCATAGAGAGCTTCGAATGGAGCAGCCTTGATGCTCGTGTGATAACTGTTATTATAGGAAAAATCAACAAGGGGTAAATGAGTATCCCATGCCTTTCCAAAGTCAATCACATAGGCTCGCAACATATCTTCCAGTGTTTGGATGGTCCTCTCACTCTGTCCGTCGGTCTGTGGATGGTGGGCTGTGCTCATGTCCAGCCTTGTTCCTACGGAATGTTGTAGTGACTGCCAGAATCTTGAGGTGAACCTACTATCTCTATCGGAGATAATGGACATAGGTACACCATGTAGTCGCACGATTTCCCTAATGTATGTTCTCGTAAGTTTCTCCATCTTGTCAGTTTCTTTGATAGGCAGGAAGTGTGCAGACTTGGTCAATCTATCGATGATGACCCATATGGTATCAAGTCCACCTTTTGTCTTGGGCAACTTGGTTATGAAATCGATAGTGATCCGCTCCCACTTCCATTCTGGAATCTCTGGTTGTTGCAGTAAACCAGAGGGCTTTTGGTACTCGACCTTAACCTTTGCGCAAGTAAGGCATTTACTTACGAAGGTAGCAATCTCTGCTTTCATATTAGGCCACCAGTATAGCTTTTTAAGATCAAGATACATCTTATCTGAACCTGGGTAGACGGAATACCGAGTGTTGTGCGCCTCGGTCATGACCAAGTCTCGGAAACCACTGTGCTTCGGTGTCCAGATCCGGTTCATGAAATATAAGGCTCCGTCACCCTTGGCTTCTAAATTCTTGTCCATTCCTCTAAGGGATTCACTCGTCACATTTTCAGGTTTCATGACCTCAAGTTGGGCCTCCTGAATTTGCTTAGACAAGTGTGAATGGATGGTTATCGACAATGACTTGACTTTGCGACTAGAATAATCCTTCCGACTTAGGGCGTCTGCTACTATGTTGGCTTTACCCGGATGATAACGAATATTGCATTCGTAGTCACTGAGTAGCTCGACCCACCGTCGTTGTCTCATGTTGAGCTCCTTCTGATCGAAAATCTGTTGTAAACTCTTGTGGTCGGTAAAGATAGTGCTTTTCGTTCCATACAAGTAATGTCTCCAGATCTTCAGAGCAAACACCACTGCTCCTAGTTCAAGATCGTGGGTCGTGTAGGTAACCTCGTGTGTCTTCAACTGTCTCGAGGCGTAGGCGATGACCTTACCTTGTTGCATCAGAACACACCCGATCCGTTGATTCGATGCATCGCAATAGACTACAAAGTCTTCTATCCCTTCGGGAAGGGATAGTATTGGCGCGGTGAACAAGGCTCGCTTGAGCGTTTGGAATGCTCTCTCTTGTTTCTCTTCCCAGTCAAAGGCCACGCCCTTCTGGGTCAGGGTTGTAAGAGGTTTTGCTATTCGGGAGATGTTCTGAATGAACCTGTGGTAGTAGCCAGCGAGACCTAGAAATTGACGAATTTCTGTAGGCGTCTTGGGTGTTGACTAGTTCTCAATGGCTTTAATTTTGGATGGGTCCACGTGGATTCCCTCTTCGGTTACCACGTGTCCTAAGGATTCGACTCTTCGGATCCAAAATTAACATTTCGAGAACTTCGCATAAAGTTTCTACTTTCGTAAAGTACCTAGAACTTGTCGCAGATGATCACCATGATCTTCCTTACTTAGGGAGTATATCAGGATGTTGTCAATGAAAACGATGACGAACTGATCCAAGTAAGGTCGGCATACTCTATTCATCAGATCCATGAAGACTGCGGGCGCATTGGTCAATCCGAATGGCATCACCATGAACTCATAGTGTCCGTAACGAGTTCGGAAGGCTGTCTTCGGCACATCCTCCTCTAATACTCGTAACTGGTGATATCCGGATCTCAGATCAATCTTGGAAAAATAGTTCGCCCCTTGCAGTTGGTCGAATATATCATCTATGTAAGGCAGAGGGTAACGATTCTTGACCGTCAGTTTGTTGAGTTCTCTGTAGTCGATACACATACGGAATGATCCGTCTTTCTTCTTAACGAACAAGACCGGTGCTCCCCAAGGTGAAAAACTTGGTCTTATAAAGCCCTTGCTGAGAAGTTCGTTAAGTTGACCAGAGAGTTCCTGCATCTCAGCTGGTGCTAAACGGTAGGGCGACTTGGCTATTGGGGTAGTTCTTAGGACTAAGTCGATTCTGAACTCGACCTGTCATTGCGGAGGTAATCCAGGTAGCTCTTCTGGGAAAATGTTGGGGAAGTCGCTCACTACTGGGATGTTCTTTAGTTCTTTCGTTTCGAGGTTCGTGTCGATGACGAGAGCAAGGAATGCGTGGTATTCTTTGCACAAATATTTCTGTGCTTGAATACTTGATATAATGCGAAGACTCGCACCAGGCTTGTTGCATTTGTTGCACTTACACAAACTTCCAGCATACTGCTTCATCGGAGCAGTAACAGCAGCAGGGGTTACCGCAGCATGCACTGCCACAATTTGTTGCTTTTTGGCAGCTCGCTGCTTCTTCTTGTCATCCCAGAACTTCCGCTTGGTGTCAGCGGGTTTGGAGGGTTCTGGGATGGCTAGGGTTGTTGTTGTTGCAGGGGTTTTGACTCCATGGTCAATGAGTCGTTGTGCCAATCGCTTGGCACTGTCGAAGGTAGCGGGTTTTGAAGCTAGGACATTCCCCTGATACAGAGGCACTAGCCCCCATATGTACCGTTCGATATTTTTCCCTTCAGTGGGAACCATATTGGGGCAGAGGGCCACCAGTTCACTAAATCGGGCAGTATAAGCGATCACATTGGTGCCCTTCATGGTCACGTTCCAAAGTTCCTGTTCCAATTTTTGGACTTCGCCCCTCGGGAAGTATTCCTCAATCATGAGGTCTTTCATCGTTTCCCAGCCCATGTCATTGGCTACGACGAGAGTTAGAGCTTTAACGTGGTTGTTCCACCACGTCAGGGCCTTTCCCTCAAAGGTGCATGCGGCATATTTGACTTTGCTTGCAGCAGGGCATGAAAAAATTTCGAAGACTAATTCAGTCTTCCCGAACCATTGTGAGAGGGCAATGACTTCGCTGGTGCCATGAGAGGACTTCGGCTTGCAGTTGGTGAAGTCCTTGTAGGAGCACTCTCTCAAGCGCACAGGGATTTCAACCGGAATGGATTCAACAGGGGTTCCACCTCTGCTGGCATCAGAAGAGTGATATTGAGCCATGGCAGTTGCCACTGCTGTAGCCATGGCAGTTGCCACTGCTGCTACTTAGAGCACAGATGTTCAAGGCTATTCCTTAATCAAAAGACATAGATGTACTAGACATCATCTAACGGCGATAGGAATTCCTCGGGCGAGCCCTGAGGTCTGACACTTGACGAAACACCTCTTGAAGGTGTCGATCCTGAGCTCTCTGACGGGCTCGAAGATCCACGACCTCAGCTCCGGGTCCGTTCCATGTCTTCTTCAAGACGGCGGATGTGGACTGTGTTGACACCTGAGTTGGCATCAATCTCCATGACCCGGTCGATGGCTGCTAGACCTTGCTCGACATTTCGAGCTATCGTGCGGATAATGTCAAGCAGAGCTCGGTCAGCAGATACCACCATCGCTAACGTTGTAAAAGGTTCGGTCCCCAAAGTATGGTAAGGGTTGACCCTGTTCGTCACTCCAATGATTCAAGTTGTTGCACACAAGGGAGTAGGACCTGGAAAAGCTTGTCGGGGGTTGTTGTTCGGGGCTTGACCTACTAGCGGTAGGTTGTTGACTTCTGGCTCAGAGTTAGATCCATCGAAAAAGCCTTCTACAAGGTGATCATCCAAAGGGATTGGATGCTCATCTTCGGGCTCTTCTTCGATCCACTCTGCATTGCCTTCATTGGGAAAGTACGGGTCGCCGTGATGGAATCCAGCCATTTAAATCTACGCGAGAAGAGAGGTATAAGAATATAGTATACCTGTAACTAGTAGTACAAAATTTACCTATAGTATTTTAAGTTTAAGTTCTGCTGATCTTCTTGTGGTATTGTTGGTAAGTTTTTAGACTTGTTAACACATAACAACCATTTTAGGGTATATGCTAATCACTCCTAAGACCAGCATAGTTGATCAGGCTATGCTATTCCCAGGACTGACCATACATCCCCGAGCTCAATTGTGATATTCAACAATCGTAATACTTTTGTTCTTGTCACTGTGACACTGATTTTAGTATGACTGTAGACTAGTATACTTAATTAAATATTTTAATATTTAAAGTATAGACTATTGGTCAGAGTGCTTTAATCCCTAATGGGTTTATAGTTTAGTATATCTTTTATGGGTTGATATACTTGATTCACTATAAACAATGCTCTGATACAAATCTGTTACACCCCAAAACCAAGAACGGTGGAAACGTTTTGAGGCGGAGGACATCATGTATAGTATCACAACACAGTAAATGTAAATAAGCAAACAACATCATCCATTGCATTAAATATATAATTTTAATACAAGCGTGTTCTGTACAGTTATAGACACCAAAATAATGTAAATCAAAATAATAAGATGAGTCTTGGATGCGCTCCATCTTCTCAAAAGCTGGCCACGGTACCTGTCTACTGATGACCTGAGAATACAAGTTATTTTGAAAGAGTTTATCAGCATTAAGCTGGTGAGTTCATAAGTATTTTAGTTTCGATGTTTGTTGTCAAAAACGTTTGAACCTGTCTCAATTGTAAGTTTGTAAAATGTAAGTAAGTGTTTGTAAGTGTTTCTAAAAGTTTGAATCTCTCAGAAAAACCTATATTTTCTATTAAAGTAACCTTCTACCAAGGCTTAACTGTTTTGTATGCTCATTTGATGTAAAAGTGTATAATTTCCCAAGTGTAACTATCATTTAACAAAATATAGTTTGTACATTAATGTTTAAGTGAAATAATCACTAAATATATGTAATGGGTAAATCATTGTAGTACTGAAGTGTAGTATTATAGGAACTACTGCTGTACTAACTACCTTAAACCAGATTTATATTAAGGCATAATGTGATAAATTTCACCATACTATCGACTGATAACAATGACATAATGAATGGTCGTAATAACGGAATGAAGTTTGGCACCCGCAGACCTGCAGGTCCGGCTGTAGCTAGCAGCAAGGTGTAGGATAGTCAATCCAGTATAGTTCTATACGCAAACTCACACTCTCCCTCCAAGAAAATTCAGCCTACAACTCGGGCCATGACATTTAAGGCATGCTCCGAGACAATGGATCACAATTGTTAACGTGTTCATGTATACGTAATGTTACTTGTTCTAGTATCGTTGTATATGTTCTCTTCCTAGTATAGCTGTATATGTTCTCTTTCTAGTATATTTGTATATGTTCTCTTTCCAGTATAGTTCTATATGTTCTCTTTCTAGTATAGTTGTATATGTTCTCTTTCTAGTATATTTGTATATGTTCTCTTTCTAGTATAGTTTTATATGTTCTATTTCTAGTATAGTTGTACATGTTCTCTTTCTAGTATAGTTGTATATGATCCTGTGTTACCCTGATGGTAACTCACAAATGATGTACTGATAAGTATGAATATGGAAGTACTTTTATGTCTATATATGTATATTTGATATATAACTAATATTGAAACGACCTTCGGATGGTTGCCCGAAATCCCACCAGACCACATCCAAATCGAGAAAAAGGAAATAGGGCGGATGGCCTTCCTAAGCCCTTTAAATATTTCTTATATATCTATACATATATGGGCATGCAATTTATAAGGAATAAACTAAAGTTTAATAAAAGCATTTGATAAGGTAAAGAGTTTGTAAAACATTTGGAAGTAAAACAGTTTGATAAACAGTTGGAACAGTGAATAAATCATTGGTTTTCTAGTTATTAATCACATGTGATTAATGCAATCACATGTGATTGATGCAATAACTATAAGTATTTAACTTGTATTCCCCCCATAAAGTATTTAAAACATTTAAAAGCATTTCAACGGTTAATTAAAGGGGTATGAACTCACTTGTGGTGAGTGGATTGGATTGAAGTATCGGATACCGTGCTAGGTGGCATACGGAGACTTGTTCACACGCACGAGCCTAGTTATCATATAATGAGCATATATATAACTAATTAGCCAAATAATAACTTAATGAAATAAGTTGGGACACTTAGGAACATGTAAACACTTTGTATAAGTGTTATAGGTCCTAAGGGTTGCATCTAAGTTGATATGGGACAAGGCAAAAGGATTGAAAAGCTTCCAAGGACCCTGTATAAGAGTTTACCACCCACTAAACTCCACACAAGGAGTTTACGGTCGTAAACCCTTGAGTTTACAGCCGTGAACTGTTGTCTTGGTGGTTTTGGGTGTTTAATTGTGCTAAATGAATTCTAGAATAAGCCTAGCATTTGTGGATTAATCCTTTAGGTAGTTTAAGGCCCTAGAATGCTCCTTTGAAGAGTTTACGGCCTAAAGTCCATAACCCCAAGAGTTTACGGCCGTAAACTCCTATGGGGTGTTTGTTTTAATTCTTTTAGGCCTCTTGCACACAAAGGATAGCTTCTAGGTTTTTGTTTAAGGCTAAAGGGGACTTTAGGCACACTTTTGTGCCTTTACTTGGAGTTTACGGCCCAAGAGATATTCCTTGGTCATAAAATCCCTTTAAGGGATGATTTTGATGTGTTTAAGTCTCCAAATTAGCTACAAGTATTAGAGGGTAATTGTCTTAAAGCCTTAGGGGTGTTTAGGGCTCATTTTGGCCCTAGAAAATGGTGTTTACGGTCCAAGAAACTCTTGGGCCGTAAAATCCAAAAGCTAAGTGTTCTTGAATGATTTCTAGCCTCAAATGATTGTACACAATGTCCTTAACTAGCTACCTAACAAGGAAACGGGACTAGATAGCTTTTAGGCTTTATTTTGGAGTTTACTCCCCAAGAACGTTCTTGGGCGGTAAACTCCCGGATCTTACAAATTTGACATATAAACAATGTTATCAAGCATATAACAAGCATTAAAACACATTTAGGAAAGTAGACTCACGATTTGGGATGAAAACCCGAAGATCCGTGAGAGAGAAAATGACTTTTCTCTAGTTGGAAATGTGAATAATGAATTAATTTAGTTCAGAAATCTATTTATAGTCCTGAAATATTTTGGCAGAAAATATTTTTATTCTGGAATTTGATTCTAACATTATGAAGTTTGAAAGGCTCAAGTTTCACAAACCCATGAGCATCCACTCTCCTTATAACTCCTTAAATGTAAACCCTAATGTACACAAACTCATTCGGAAAAGCCTGAAATTCACTGAAACTGGACTGGCTTCTATTGAATAGATAATGTTCATACAAATGGAAATTTTGGGTTGTCACATTATCGAGGAAATATTCTTTGTCCTCATAGCGGGTAATCATTCGGATGTTTCTGATCCATTCATTAAAGTTGGATCCATCAAAAGTGACTTTCCGACACAAGTTCATTAGAGAAAAGGAGCCATTAGGATTAGAGCCAGAAGCAGCAGTGTTTGCAGACATCTGAAAAGAAGAAAAGTTTAGTTTAGAAATAGAGATAGTCCTTAATAAAACACTCAAATGTAGTATTAAGGCTAGTACCCAATCACAATATGTTATACTTAGAAGAGGTATAATGTAGTCAAAGTAATAACATATTTGAAAGGTAGGTGAATGACGATTCACCAATTTCCACCAAAGCTGAAATATCAAAAATATTTAATTTGGTTCTTAGAAGGTCCTAGATTCTTTTGAGATTCAATGAACTTTTCAAAGGCATGTTTCAATCTCGAGTGTGCCCTCCAAGTTTTGTGACTGGGATGCCGATAATCACAAAACGAGGTGTGAACTAACCATGAAAATTACTTGGTACCCTTAATGTATTACCCCTCAATCGATGTGCCGGTTAACCACACACTCCATCGATACTATGATAAACATTAAGTCACCCTTTACCTACCTTATTAAGTTCAAGTTAGTGTGCCGGTTAACCACACACGCTCCACTAACGACTTAGACAAAGTGTAAAGTGTAATTTCATGGATTAGCTCCTTATTCACATTTTTTCTAAAGTAAGTAAGATTGGGAATTTAATAAAACATTTAGTTACTTTATAATTATCATTATACTTTTAATGAGAATTTATAAGTCCTGTCCTACCCATTCAGCTAACGACCCTCCACCAGTCAAGCAAGCGGTGGGTGAGAGTGGACACACATTAAGTTGCCATTTTATAGGCAACAACCTTATACCCACCTTATAGACTGGCTTCGTGAATGAGGCGTACTAGCGGTAAGACAACTTTGATCTTATATATATATATATATATATATATATATATATATATATTAACTTATAATATTATACGTATAAGGGTTGAATTTTAACTTCTAAAATTCTAAGGGCTGGAACTAAAGTTTTAATTAAGACTTTACTTGTTCCAAAACTTGAGGGCAAGTTTTGTAAACTTTCAAAACTTTTCATTTCCTGTAACTTATGATTTAATATATTAAAAATGAAGACTCTTCATTTTTTTTATAACTCATGTGTTCTTTTAATGGCTTTTAACAAAGTGAATTTTGGTTTTCCATAACTTGAGGACAAGTTATGGACTCCACTAAAACACATTATGATCATGAATTAATCTACCACATAGGTTACAAATAATTCCTATGATCATCTAAACATCATAAGAAAAAGAACATGAATATGACCACTTTCAAGAATCAAAAATTACACTTAAAACTTGTAATTTTGATAATTCTCATTGTAATGGATTAGCATAAACATTACACCATCTAAAACATGTTTTAAAACACCAAAACAGTTTAGGGTAATGTTTCTAGTCCATTTCCAGCAACAAATGTCGAAATTCTGAAAACTGCAGCCTCTACTCATCGAGTGCAAGAACAGACTCGATGAGTAGCTTGCATTTGTTAATGGACTCGGCGATTTCATACGAGCAGACAACAGAAAATCGATTTTTTCAAGCAGTTTGCACAAAAATCAACAAACAAGCCTAGTCTCTAATACTACTGTTGGGTTTTGAGCATTCTAACACTTCCTATGTGTACATGCAACCCTAATAACCTTGGATCTATGTTTTTCTAATAATCATGCAAAGTTGTTTTCCAAGGTTATGAACCTGTCTATCATACATGGGGTACAATTTTCTTTGTATAAAAGATAGAACTACATACCTTGATGTTGAAAGTATTCCTTGAAACCTTGTGAGCCTAGCACCTCAAGTGTGATGCCTCAAATGCTTCACACAAAACCAAATTCAAAGAATAAACTTGAGAGAATACTCTAACACATGCAAAATCGGCCAAGCCCTCTTATTTCTTAGTGTAGCTGATTTTAGGGAGAGTTACATTGCTTATATAGTGTGTTGCATTCGGTAAACCCTAATGTTCCATGACTCTTCATTTCTTGATCCATGGCTTAACTCCATGGAGCATCCTATCGGTGGAACCCAACTTGACAATCCATGGAGCCTCTTAGTCCACTATATAAGATATGGAAGATTTACTTAATCTACCCATATATCTAATTAGTTATTTTTTTATCACTTGATTAATTATAAATTAATTCTTGATCAAAACTAATTAAATAATATTATTAATATATTAGAACTTATAATATATTAATAACCATAATTGTTATTTCTCTCATTTAGTTTAATCAATTGCATGATGCCATGCAACCCAAATTGACCATGTCGGGTCGGGTCAAGTATTTACTAGAAATAGTTATGGACTTCGACACCTTATCCAACACACACTGCTTCTTAAAACCACTTATCTTAAGATAAGTTCTTTTATTACCACAATAGACCGATGGGTCATGTGGTAGTGACCTCTCATCGTATGATGCAACACTTAGACTTAGGTCTTTTAAAGTCAAATTACAGAATAGAATATACCTTCCTTCTTGTTCTAATGTGATATAATTGTTGGGTTTTGAGCATTCTAACACTCCTAAGTGTACATGCACCCCTAAATACCTTGGATCTATGCTTTCTCTATTATACATGCAAATTTGAACTTTCCAAGGTATTCATCCTAACTAACATAATAACATTGATTTATATGAATATATAAAGTTAGAATTACATACCTATTTGATGTAGAATGTCTTCATGAAGCTTGATTGCCTAGTGCCCCTAATGTGACACCTCAAATGGTTCACACAACACCAAATACACTTGGAATAACTTGAGAGAATATACACACTTCATGAAATCGGCTAGCCCTTCATTCTCACACATAGTGGCCGATTTTGTCAATAATAAGATGCTTATATAGTCAGTGACAATTAGGGTAAACCCTAATTGTCATGGCTTTCCATTTCCTTGGATCCATGGGTTCAAATACACCATGGAGCATCCATGGAGCATCTTATAGGTTTTAGCCCAACTTGACAATCCATGAAGCATTAGCTCACAATACAAGTATGGATGATTTACACAATCACCCCATATATTTAATTAGTCTTCTTTTGATCACTTAATTAATCCTAGATTAATTCTTGATCAATACTAATTAAATAATCTTATTAATATATTAGAACTTATAATATATTACCAAAACCTTAAGTGTTATTTCTCTCATTTTAGTCTATCCAAATGCGTGATGTCATGCAACCCAAATGGACCACGTCGGGTCGAGTCAAGTCTTACCAATTATATTTATGGACTTAGACATTAATCCAACAGTGTCCCACTTGGATAAGTCTAAAACTATTATTGCGAGTATGACTTTAAGAACCAACTGGCAATCATAGCTCTCAAAAGCTTCTGTCGAACTCTGACCTTGCCGATGATCTCTGACCTTTGTCAATGACTTGTCCATTAGATAAGGGATGATATATTCCTCCATTCTAGATATCATATGGACTGAGACATGGATTATAGTCATTATCTTTGTCCATTTTTTGCTTCCCGATATCTGATTTATGGAGACCGACTAATTGAACAAATCAAATCAGTCCAGGCCTGGCCGAGCACTTACATTTGTCATCACCATATCATCGAGGGGCCCATAGATATCGCTTCTATCCCAAAGGTAAAAGGAATGGATAAACTTCGACTCATATGTCTTGTTCTACTACTTGTTGAATCATACACAAAGGCATGTTTTAAAACAATGAGTTACCAATGCGTTTTCATGCAATCAATGTGTAACCAACTCATAGTAACAACTCATATATCTGTTGGATTAGTGTCTAAGTCTGTAACTATATTTGGTAAGTACTTGACCCGGTTGTGCATGGTCCTTTTGGGTTGCCTTCACCATAGCAACTTAACAGGATGATTTGTTAAGAGAGAAGAAATATTATTGTTAATATATTATGAGAATAATATATTAAAAGATTAATAATATTATTTGATTAATATAAGTTATATATTAATTAAGAATTAATTTGGTGACTTAAAGAGGTTAATTGAATAAAGGGGCATAAACTGTCAAAAGTGTGATAGTTGTGTTTTGGGCTATGTATCCTTATAGATAATGGGGTGGACGAAATTTAGGGTTAGGGGAACCTTAAATTCGTCCAAGCCTAGTATCTAGAAGGATCTTGGATTGCTTAGGGCCTAAGTTATTCAATTAGGGTTAAAGGTGAAACCCTAGTATCCCATAGTATAAATAGACCCCTAGGGTGAGGGAAATCGGCACTCATGCAAGGCAAGGAACCCTAGGCCCGATTTATAACCCTCTCTCCTCTCTCTCTATATCATCCTCTTGCTAGTTGGTGTTTGTAAGCCATTAGAGGAGTGACAATTGTGACACTAAGCTCTAAGGAGAAGAAGTATCAAGCAAGTAATCTAAGGTATTGTTCTATATCCAATTACATATGATTTGATTCAATTGTTTACATTAGATCTAGTATTGTAAGTCTTGGATTCAATGCATGTTCAAATAGAGAAACCTAGATCCGAGCATTAGGGTTGTATGTGCCCATAGGAAAGTTCTTATGGCTCAAACCCACCAGTGGTATCAGAGCCTTGATTGATTTCTATTGAATTGATGCATTGGTTAATTGCTTGTTTCTTGCAAAATTCGATTTTTTGTCTTCTGCCTGAGTAACTAGGCGAGTTCCACTGTGGACTCGGCGAGTAACTCTAACTCGGCGAGTTCGAGCGTCTGAAAGAGGAACTTTCCGAATTTCTTGTTGTTTTTCTTGAGGAAACTTGCCTTAATTGTTTTGTGTCATTAAAATCCGATTTTAACTATATATATGAGTATATTGTTGACCAAGCAAAAGATAATTACCAATTAATTGAATAATAATTTCCTTATGTGATAATAATTGATTATTTGAATTGAATTGGTGAATTGTTTTGCAAGTAATAATGAATTAGATCAACTTGAGATAATCTAATTGTTGATTTACATTATTTGCTATTTGATCCTTATGTTTTGAAAAGTTTAAAACTTGCCCCCAAGTTTTGAAATTTATGTTTTGTGATTAAAAGTTTAATTTGAATAATTTAAATTTCAAACCCTAGAATTTTACAAGTTTAAAATTCAACCCTCTACTATTATATGATTACCAGCTTAATATATATATATATATATATATATATATATATATATATGTATGTATATATATATATATGTTATATATATATATATATATATATATATATATATATATATATATATATATATATATGTATGAATTAAAATATGCTAGTCTTACCGTTAGTAAGCCTCATTCATGAAGCCAGTCTATAAGGTGGGTATAAGGTTGCTGCCTATAAAATGGCGCTTAATGGGTGTACACTCACACCTACCGCTTTCTTGACTGCTGGATGGTCGTTAGCCGAACGGGTAGGATAGGGCACACCTCTTCTCATTAATAAGTATAATGAATCTATGTAAAGTAACTAAACTATTTTATAAATTTCTCAATCTTATTTACTTTAGGAAAAGTGAATTGATGCAATCCCATGAAATTACACTTTGCACCCTTGTTTAGATGTTAGTGGAGCATGTGTGGTTAACCGGCACACTAATTGGGTCCAAGCAAAGGTGACAAAGGGTGATTTAATTTTTATCATAGTTCGGTGGAGCGTGTGTGGTTGACCGGAACATCGAATAGGTGATTGTAACAATGAAGGCACCATGTAAATTTGCATGGTTATTCACACCCACTTTGTGATCCTCGGTATCCCAGTCACAAACTAGAGGGGCATATCGAGATTTAAACATGCCATTGAAAAGTTCAATGAATCTCAAAATCTAGGAATTCTCAATACATTTGAAACTTAAATCTTATGTTTTTCATGGTGAAGAATTAGTGAATTGTTGTTCACTTACCTCCAAATTGTTTGCATGTTGGATCACGACATCCCTTTTCTAATATGTAAATAATGTGGTTGGGTCCTAGCCCTAAATTTTCATTTTGGGTGTTAATTAGGGACTTAATTCTAATCAACTTTGTTCCTTTCTAATTGTAGATGTCTAATGTCACACCCCAAAACCAAGAACGGCGGAAACGTTCTGGGGCGGAGGACGTCATGTAAAGTATCACAACACAGTAAATGTAAATAAGAAAACAACATCATCCATTGCATTAAATAGATAATTTTAATACAAGCGTGTTCTGTACAGTTATAGACACCAAAATAATGTAAATAAAAACAATAAGATGAGTCTTGGATGCGCTCCATCTTCTCAAAAGCTGGCCTCGGTACCTGTATACTGATGACCTGAGAATACAAGTTATTTTGATAGAGTTTATCAGCTTTAAGCTGGTGAGTTCATAAGTATTTTAGTGTCAATGTTGATTGTCAAAAACGTTTGAACCTGCCTCAATTGTAAGTTTGTAAAATGTAAGTAAGTGTTTGTAAAAGTTTGAATCTCTCAGAAAAACCTATATTTTCTATTAAAGTAACCTTCTACCAAGGCTTAACTGTTTTGTATGCTCATTTGTTGTAAAAGTGTGTAATTTCCCAAGTGTAACTATCATTTAACAAAATATAGTTTGTACATTAATGATTAGGTGAAATAATCACTAAATATATGTAATGGGTAAATCATTGTAGTACTGTAGTGTTGTATTATAGGAACTACTGTTGTACTAACTACCTTAAACCGGATTTATATTAAGGCATAATGTGATAAATTGCACCATACTATCGACTGATAACAACGACATAATGAATGGTCGTAATAACAGAATGACGTTTAGCACCTGCAGACCTGCAGGTCCGGTTGTAGCTAGCAGCAAGGTGTAGGATAGTCAATCCAATATAGATCTATACACAAACTCATGCTCTCCCTCCAAGAGAATTCTGGCTACAACTCGGGCCATGACATTTAATGCATGCTCCGACAAAGTGGATCACAATTGTTAACGTGTTCATGTATATGTAATGTTACTTGTTCTAGTATCGTTGTATATGTTCTCTTCCTAGTATAGTTGTATATGTTCTCTTTCTAGTACAGTTGTATATGTTCTCTTTCTAATATAGTTGTATGTGTTCTCTTTCTAGTATAGTTGTATATGTTCTCTTTTTAGTATAGTTGTATATGTTCTCTTTCTAGTATAGTTGTATATGATCCTATGTTACCCCGATGGTAACTTACTAATGATGTACTGATAAGTATGAATATGGAAGTACTTTTATGTCTATATATGTATATTTGATATATAACTAATATTGAAACGACCTTCGGATGGTTGCCCGAAATCCCACCAGACCACATCCAAATCGAGAAAACGGAAATAGGGCGGATGACGTTCCTAAGCCCTTTAAACATTTCTTATATATCTATACATATATGGGCATGCAATTTATAAGGAATAAACTAAAGTTTAATAAAAGCATTTGATAAGTAAAAGAGTTTGTAAAACATTTGGAAGTAAAACAGTTTGATAAACAGTTGGAACGGTGAATAAATCATTGGTTTTCTAGTTATTAATCACATGTGATTAATGCAATCACATGTGATTGATGCAATAACTATAAGTATTTAACTTTTATTCTCCCCAAAAAGTATTTAAAACATTTAAAAGCATTTCAACGGTTAATTAAAGGGGTATGAACTCACTTGTGGTGAGTGGATTGGATTGAAGTATTGGATACCATGCTAGGAGGCAAACAGAGACTTGTTCACACGCACGAGCCTTGGTATCATATAATGAGCATATATATAACTAATTAGCCAAATAATAACTTAACAAAATAAGTTGGGACACTCAGGAACATGTAAACACTTTGTATAAGTATTATAGGTCCTAAGGGTTGCATCTAAGACGATATGGCACACGGATTAAAGGGTTTAATGTACTAAAAGAACTTGAATAAGAGTTTACCACCCAATAAACTCCACACAAGGAGTTTACGGTCGTAAACCCTTGAGTTTACGGCCGTGAACTCTTGTGTTGGTGGTTTTGGGTGTTTAAAAGTGCTAAATGATTTCTAGAATAAGCCTAGCATTGGTAGATTAATCCTTTAGGTAGTTTAGGGCCCTAGAATGCTCCTTTGAGGACTTTACGGCCAAAAGACCATATCCCCTAGAGTTTATGGCCGTAAACTCCGATGGGGTGTTTGTTTTAATTCTTTTAAGCCTCTTGCACACAAAGGATAGCTTCTATGTTTTTGTTTAAGGCTAAAGGGGACTTTAGGCACACTTTGGTGCCTTTACTTGGAGTTTACAGCCCAAGAGATATTCCTTGGCCGTAAACTCCCTTTAAGGGATCATTTTGATGTTTTTAGGTCTCCAAATTAGCTACAAGTATTAGAGGGTTAAAGTCTAAAGCCTTAGGAGTGTTTAGGGCACATTTTAACCCTTTGAAATTGGTGTTTACGGTCCAAGAAACTCTTGGGCTGTAAACTCCAAAAGCTATGTGTTCTTGATTGATTTCTAGCCTCAAATGTTTATACACAATGTCCTTAACTAGCTACCTAACAAGGAAACATGACTAGATATCTTTTAGGCTTCGTTTTGGAGTTTACTCCCCAAGTTCTTGGGCGGTAAACTCCCAGATCTTACGTATTTGACATATAAACAATGTTATCAAGCATATAACAAGCATTAAAACACATTTAGGAAAGTAGACTCACGATTTGGGATGAAAACCCGAAGATCCGTGAGAGAGAAAATGGCTTTTCTCTAGTTTGAAATGTGAATAATGAATTAATTTAGTTCAGAAATCTATTTATAGTCCTGAAATATTTTGGCAGAAAATATTTTTATTCCGGAATTTGATTCTAACATTATGAAGTTTGAAAGGCTCAAGTTTCACAAACCCATGAGCATCCACTCTCCTGATAACTCCTTAAATGAAAACCCTAATGTACACAAACTTATTCGGAAAAGTCTGAAATTCACTGAAACTGAACTAGCTTCTATTGAATAGATAATGTTCGTACAAATGGAAATTTCGGGTTGTCACATCATCTACCCGTTAGAAGGAATTTAATCCCGAAATTAGAATTTAAGCAAATATGAAGTTACAACAATTAAGCGAAAAGATGAGGTTATTTCAGTTTCATCTGATCCTCACATTCCCAGGTGAATTCCGGTCCTCGCTTGGCGTTCCAGCGAACCTTCACGATAGGGATACGGCTTTGCTTCGTCTTCTTGACCTCACGGTCCATCATTTCTACCGGTTCTTCCACGAAGTTGAGGCTCTCGTTGATCTCGATCTCGTCGAGTGGGATTACAAGAGTCTCGTCGGACAGAGACTTTTTCAAGTTAGATATGTGGAATGTAGAATGTACGTTACGAAGTGCGTCGGGTAGGTCGAGTTTGTAAGCTACGGGACCGACTCTTCAAAGAATCTCGAAAGGCCCTATGTACCTGGGATTAAGCTTCCTACGCTAGCCGCAGCGTATCAAGCCTTTCCAGGGTGAGACTTTGAGAAGGACTCGGTCTCCCACCTGAAATTCCAAAGGTTTTCTTCGTTTATCAGCGTAGCTCTTCTATCGGTCTCTAGAGGCTTTCAATCGTTCACGGATCTGAACGTTTTTCTCTGTCGTTTCCTGAATGATCTTCGGACCGGTGAGAGTACTGTCGGAAGCTTGCTCGCTGGATAATTCGGTATCACCCACCTCAGCCCAACAGTGAGGGGATCTACACTTTCGGCCGTAGAGAGCTTCGAATGGAGCAGCCTTGATGCTCGTGTGATAAATGTTATTATAGGAAAATTCGACAAGGGGTAAATGAGTATCCCATGCCTTTCCAAAGTCACTCACATAGGCTCGCAACATATCTTCCAGTGTTTGGATGGTCCTCTCACTCTGTCTGTCGGTCTGTGGATGGTAGGTTGTGCTCATGTCCAGCCTTGTTCCTAGGGAATGTTGTAGTGATTGCCAGAATCTTGGGGCGAACCTACTATCTCTATCGGAGATAATGGACATAGGTACACCATGTAGCCGTACGATTTCCCTAATGTATGTTCTCGTAAGTTTCTCCATCTTGTCAGTTTCTTTGATAGGCAGGAAGTGTGCAGACTTGGTCAATCTATCGACGATGACCCATATGGTATCAAGTCCACCTGTTGTCTTGGGAAACTTGGTTATGAAATCGATAGTGATCCGCTCCCACTTCCATTCTGGAATCTCTGGTTGTTGCAGTAAACCAGAGGGCTTTTGGTACTCGACCTTAACCTTTGCGCAAGTAAGGCATTTACTTACGAAGGTAGCAATCTCTGCTTTCATATTAGGCCACCAGTATAGCTTTTTAAGATCCAGATACATCTTATATGAACCTGGGTGGACGGAATACCGAGTGTTGTGCGCCTCGGTATTGACCAAGTCTCGGAAACCACCGTGCTTCGGTGTCCAGATCCGGTTCATGAAATATAAGGCTCCGTCACCCTTGGCTTCTAAATTCTTGTCCATTCCTCTAAGGGATTCACTCGTCACATTTTCAGGTTTCATGGCTTCAAGTTGGGCCTCCTGAATTTGCTTAGACAAGTGTGAATGGATGGTTATTGACAATGACTTGACTTTGCGACCAGAATATTCCTACGTTGGCTACTACGTTGGTTTTACCGGGATGATAACGAATATCGCATTCGCAGTCATTGAGTAGCTCGACCCACCGTCGTTGTCTCATGTTGAGCTCCTTCTGATCGAAAATGTGTTGTAAACTCTTGTGGTCGGTAAAGATAGTGCTTTTCGTTCCATACAAATAATGTCTCCAGATCTTCAGAGCAAACACCACTGCTCCTAGTTCAAGATCGTGGGTCGTGTAGTTAACCTCATGTGTCTTCAACTGTCTTGAGGCATAGGCGATGACCTTACCTTGTTGCATCAGAACACAACCGAGCCCTTGATTTGATGCATCGCAATAGACTACGAAGTCTTCTATCCCTTCGGGAAGGGATAGTATTGGCGCGGTGCACAAGGCTCACTTGAGCGTTTGAAACGCTCTTTCTTGTTTCTCTTCCCAGTCAAAGGCCACCCCCTTCTAGGTCAGGGTCGTAAGAGGTTTCGCTATTCGGGAGAAGTTCTGAATGAATCTGCGGTAGTAGCTGGCAAGAACTAGAAATTGATGAATTTATGTAGGCGTCTTGGGTGCTGACCAGTTCTCAATGGCTCTAATTTTGGACGGGTCCACATGGATTCCCTCTTCGCTCACCACGTGTCCTAAGAATTCGACTCTTCGGATCCAAAATTCACATTTAGAGAACTTCGCATAAAGTTTCTCCTTTCATAAAGTCCCTAGAACTTGTCGCAGAAGATCGCCATGCTCTTCCTTACTTCGGGAGTAGATCAGGATGTCATCAATGAAAACGATGACGAACTGATCCAAATAAGGTCGGCATACTCTATTCATCAGATCCATGAAGACTGCGGGCGCATTGGTCAATCCGAATGGCATCACCATGAACTCATAGTGTCCGTAACGAGTTCGGAAGGCTGTCTTCGGCACATCCTCCTCTAATACTCGTAACTGGTGATATCCGGATCTCAGATCAATCTTGGAAAAATAGTTTGCCCCTTGCAGTTGGTCGAATATATCATCTATGTAAGGCAGAGGGTAACGATTCTTGACCGTCAGTTTGTTGAGTTCTCTGTAGTCGATACACATACGAAATGATCCGTCTTTCTTCTTAACGAACAAGACCGGTGCTCCCCAAGGTGAGAAACTTGGTCTTATAAAGCCCTTGTTGAGCAGTTCGTTAAGTTGACCAGAGAGTTCCTGCATCTCAGCTGGTGCTAAACGGTAGGGCGACTTGGCTACTGGGGTAGCTCCTGGGACTAAGTCGATTCTGAACTCGACCTGTCGTTGCGGAGGTAATCCAGGTAGCTCTTCTGGGAAAATGTCGGGGAAGTCGCTCACTACTGGGATGTTCTTTAGTTTTTTCGTTTCGAGGTTCGTGTCGACGACGTGAGCAAGGAATGCATGGTATTCTTTGCGCAGATATTTATGTGCTTGAATACTCGATATAATGCGAAGACTCGCACCAGGTTTGTCGTCGTAGACTATAAGAGTTTCGTTAGACGGAAGGTTTAGACGGACTGCTTTCTCGTAGCACATGATGTCGGCGTGATGAAGACTTAGCCAATCCATGCCGATAATAACGTCGAAGCTTTTTATTGAGACCGGCATGAGGTAGATTGGGAATGAATGGTTATCTAGAGTTAGGATACAACCTAAGTATATGCTATTCGTACTTTCAGTTTTTCCATTAGCCATTTATACTGTGAATTGTTCCTTAAGTGTGTGTGGTTGTTGCTTAAGCATGCGAGCAAATGTATGGTTTACGAAGCTTCGCTCCGCTCCACTATCGAACAGAATGCATGCATAGGAGTTATCTAGGAGGAACGTACCAATCACCATTGTCGGGTCAGCAACGGCTTCCCCGTAGCCTATAGCTAGTACCCTCCCTGCTCCTCCAACATTCTTTGCTTTGGGGCAGTCCCTCTTAAAGTGGCCTGCTTCACCACGTCCATAGCAGGTCGGGCTCGCGCCAGAGCGGGGGACTTGGGTGTTCGGTTGCACCGGGAACTTACAGAAACGGACGGTGTGTCCTTTCCTGTTGCAGTTAGAGCACTGCATTTCACGGCAGGGGCCGTTGTGGTCGAAGTTGCATTTGTTGCACTTAGGCAAACTTCCAGCATACTGCTTCATCGGAGCAGTAACAGCAGTAGGGGTTACCGCGGCATGCACTGCCACAATTTGCTGCTTTTTGGCAGCTCACTGCTTCTTCTTGTCATCCCAGAACTTCCGCTTGGTGTCAGCAGGTTTGGAGGGTTCTGGGATGGCTAGGGTTGTTGTGGTTGCAGGGGTTTTGACTCCATGGTCAATGAGTCGTTGTGTCAATCGCTTGGAACTGTCGAAGGTAGCGGGGTTTGATGCTAGGACATTCCCCTGATACGGAGGCACTAGCCCCCATATGTACCGTTCGATCTTTTTCCCCTCAGTGGGAACCATATTGGGGCAGAGGGCCACCAGTTCGCTGAATCGGGCAGTATAAGCGATCACATTGGTGCCCTTCATGGTCAGGTTCCAAAGTTCCTGTTCCAAATTCTGGACTTCGCCCCTCGGGCAGTATTCCTCTATTATGAGGTCTTTCATCGTTTCCCAGCCCATGTCGTTGGCTACGACGAGAGTTAGGGCTTTAACGTGGCTGTTCCTCCACGTTAGGGCCTTTCCCTCAAAGGTGCATGCGACATATTTGACTTTGCTCACAGCAGGGCATGAACAGATTTCGAAGACTGATTCAGTCTTCTCGAACCATTGTGAGAGGGCAATGACTCCGTCGGTGCCATGAAAGGACTTCGGCTTGCAGATGGTGAAATCCTTGTAGGATCACTCTCTCGAACGCACAGGGATTTCAACCAGGATGGATTCAACCGGGGTTCCACCTCTGCTGGCATCAGAAGAGTGATACTAAGCCATGGCAGTTGCCACTGTTGTTGCTACGGCAGCATTCAGGGCTGCAGTGTCAATGATCGGAGGCGGTGGAGGTGTAGGGTTATTCCTAGTAGATTTGCGAGGCGGCATCTTTCAGCTATAAATTTATAAGGATAAGAAAAATGGTAAGAATCAATTTGTAAGCAACGTGAGAGTGACACATGGACTAACTAACCATAGCCCAACAGTTGAATGAGTGTTTGAAATCACAACAAGGAATGTTAGTAGGAAAACACGAGTGTATAGATTTTCCCATAGATAGATAGATGTCAATAATACTGGTATTACTGATGTAATAAGTTCATGAAAAATTGACCTACCAGTAGGTCTTACATCATTCCATACAGAAAGTTTGACAGTTCTTAGATTCCTAATTAGAGTACTGAAAGTTAGGAATATTTACAGACAAGTGCTACTTAGAGCACAGATGTTAAAGGCTATTCCTTAATCAAAAGACAGAGAAGTACTAGACATCATCTAACGGCGATGGGAATTCCTCGGGCGAGCCCTGAGGTCTGACACTTGACGAAACACCTCTTGAAGGTGTCGATCCTGAGCTCTCTAACGGGCTCGAAGTTCCACGACTTCAGCTCGGGAGGCAGCCAGTTGTTGCAGTAGGGTTTCATTGGTTCTCCGGGTCCGTTCCATGTCTTCTTCAAGACGGCAGATGCAGACTGTGTTGACACCAGAGTTGGCATCAATCTCCATGACCCGGTCGATCGCTGCTCGGCCTTGCTCAACATTACGAGCTATTCTACGGATAATGACAGGCAGAGCTCGGTCAGCAGAGCCACCATCGCTAACGTTGTAAAAGGTTCGGCCCCCAAAGTATGGTAAGGGTTGACCCTGTTCATCACTCCAGCGATTCAAGTTGGTTGCCCACAAGGGAGTAGGACCTGGAAAAGCTGGTCGGAGGTTGTTGTTCGGGGCTTGACCTACTAGCGGTAGGTTGTTGACTTCAGGCTCGGAGTCAAATCCATCAGAAAAGCCTTCTGCAAGGTGATAATCCAAAGGGATTGGATGATCATCTTCAGGCTCTTCTTCGATCCACTCTGCATTGTCTTCATTTGGAAAGTACGGGTCGCCGTGATGGAATCCAGCCATCTAAATCTACGTGAGAAGAGAAGTATAAGAATATAGTATACATGTAACTAGTGGTACAAAATACACCTATAGTATTTTAAGTTTAGGTTCTACTGAGCTTCTTGTGGTATTGTTGGTAAGTTTTTAGACTTGTTAACACATCACAACCATTCTAGGGCATATGCTAATCACTCCTAGGACCAGCATTGTTGATCAGGCTATGCCATTCGAAGAACTGAACATATATCCTCGAGCTCAATTGTGATATTCAACAATCGTAATACTTTTGTTCTTGTCATTGTGACACAGATTTTAGTATGACTGCAGACTAGTATACCTAATTAAATATTTTAATATTTAAAGTATAGACTCTTGGTCAGAGTGCTTTAATCCCTAATGGGTTTATAGTTTAGTATATCTTTTATGGGTTGATATACTTGATTCACTATAAACAATGCTCTGATACCAATCTGCCACACCCCAAAACCAAGAACGGCAGAAACGTTTTGAGGCGGAGGACGTCATGTATAGTATCACAACACAGTAAATGTAAATAAGCAAACAACATAATCCATTGCATTAAATATATAATTTTAATACAAGCGTGTTCTGTACAGTTATAGACACCAAAATAATGTAAATCAAAATAATAAGATAAGTCTTGGATGCGCTCCATCTTCTCAAAAGCTGGCCTCGGTACCTGTCTACCGATGACCTGAGAATACAAGTTATTTTGAAAGAGTGTATCAGCTTTAAGCTGGTGAGTTCATAAGTATTTTAGTGTCAATGTTTTTTGTCAAAAACGTTTGAACCTGCCTCAATTGTAAGTTTGTAAAATGTAAGTAAGTGTTTGTAAGTGTTTGTAAAAGTTTGAATCTCTCAGAAAAACCTATATTTTCTATTAAAGTAACCTTCTACCAAGGCTTAACTGTTTTGTATGCTCATTTGTTGTAAAAGTGTGTAATTTCCCAAGTGTAACTATCATTTAACAAAATATAGTTTCTACATTAATGTTTAAGTGAAATAATCACTAAATATATGTAATGGGTAAATCATTGTAGTACTTTAGTGTTGTATTATAGGAACTATTGCTGTATTAACTACCTTAAACCGGATTTATATTAAGGCATAATGTGATAAATTGCACCATACTATCGACTGATAACAACGACACAATGAATGGTCGTAATAACGGAATGACGTTTGGCACCCCCAGACCTGCAGGTCCAGCTGTAGCTAGCAGCAAGGTGTAAGATAGTCAATCCAGTATAGATCTATACGCAAACTCACGCTCTCCCTCTAAGAGAATTTTGCCTACAACTCGGGCCATGACATTTAAGGCATGCTCCGACACAGTGGATCAGAATTGTTAACGTGTTTATGTATACGTAATGTTACATGTTCTAGTATCGTTGTATATGTTCTCTTTCTAGTATAGTTGTATATGTTCTCTTTCTAGTATAGTTGTATATGTTCTCTTTCTAGTATAGTTGTATATGATCCTGTGTTACCCCGATGGTAACTTACTAATGATGTACTGATAAGTATGAATATGGAAGTACTTTTATGTCTATATATGTATATTTGATATATAACTAATATTGAAACGACCTTCGGATGGTTGCCTGAAATCCCACCAGACCACATCCAAATCGAGAAAAAGGAAATAGGGCAGATGGCCTTTCTAAGCCCTTTAAACATTTCTTATATATCTATACATATATGGGCATGCAATTTATAAGGAATAAACTAAAGTTTAATAAAAGCATTTGATAAGTAAAAGAGTTTGTAAAACATTTGGAAGTAAAACAGTTTAATAAACAGTTGGAACAGTGAATAAATCATTGGTTTTCTAGTTATTAATCACATGTGATTAATGCAATCACATGTGATTGATGCAATAACTATAAGTATTTAACTTGTATTCCCCCCAAAAAGTATTTAAAACATTTAAAAGCATTTCAACGGTTAATTAAAGGGGTATGAACTCACTTGTGGTGAGTGGATTGGATTGAAGTATCGGATACCGTGCTAGGAGGCAAACGGAGACTTGTTCACACGCACGAGCCTAGTTATCATATAATGAGCATATATATAACTAATTAGCCAAATAATAACTTAACAAAATAATTTCGGACACTTAGGAACACGTAAACACTTTGTATAAGTGTTATAGGTCCTAAGGGTTGCATCTAAGATGAATAAGAGTAAGAGTTTGCCACCCAATAAACTCCACACAAGGAGTTTACGGTCGTAAACCCTTGAGTTTACGGCCGTGAACTCTTGTCTTGGTGCTTTTGGGTGTTTAAAAGTGCTAAATGATTTCTAGAATAAGCCTAGCATTGGTAGATTAATCCTTTAGGTAGTTTAGGGCCCTAGAATGCTCCGTTGAGGAGTTTACGGCCTAAAGACCATATCCCCTAGAGTTTACGGTCGTATACTCCTATGGGGTGTTTGTTTTAATTCTTTTAAGCCTCTTGCACACAAAGGAGAGCTTCTAGGTTTTTGTTTAAGGCTAAAGGGGACTTTAGGCACACTTTGGTGCCTTTACTTGTAGTTTACAGCCCAAGAGATATTCTTTGGTCGTAAACTCCCTTTAAGGGATGATTTTGATGTGTTTAGGTCTCCAAATTAACTACAAGTATTAGAGGGTTAAAGTCTAAAGCCTTAGGAGTGTTTAGGGCACATTTTAAGCCTTTGAAATTGGTGTTTACGGTCCAAGAAACTCTTGGGCCGTAAACTCCAAAAGTTATGTGTTCTTGATTGATTTCTATCCTCAAATGTTTATACACAATGTCCTTAACAAGCTACCTAACAAGGAAACGGGACTAGATATCTTTTAGGCTTCGTTTTGGAGTTTACTCCCCAAGAACGTTCTTGGGCGGTAAACTCTCGGATCTTACGTATTTGACATATAAACAATGTTATCAAGCATATAACAAGCATTAAAACACTATTAGGAAAGTAGACTCACGATTTGGGATGAAAACCCTAAGATCCGTGAGAGAGAAAATGGCTTTTCTCTAGTTGGAAATGTGAATAATGAATTAATTTAGTTCAGAAATCTATTTATAGTCCTGAAATATTTTGGCAGAAAATATTTTTATTCCGGAATTTGATTCTAACATTATGAAGTTTGAAAGGCTCAAGTTTCACAAACCCATGAGCATCCACTCTGCTGATAACTCCTTAAATGTAAACCCTAATGTACACAAACTCATTCGGAAAAGTCTGAAATTCACTGAAACAGGACTAGCTTCTATTGAATAGATAATGTTCATACAAATGGAAATTTCGGGTTGTCACATCTAATGTAATCAACGCTGCTACTAGCTCATTCACGCTAATGAGCCTTTGTCAAAAGGTGACTTTCGATGGATCTAACTTTAGCGAATGGATAAGATACATTCGCACGATCGCTCGTTACGAGGACAAGGAGCATGTTCTCAATGAGAAGCTCGAGAAGATCAATCCAGAAACTGCCACTCCCAAAGAAATGGTTGTGCTTGAAACACATGAGTGGGATGCAACAAAAGTCCATTGCATCATGATAGCCACTATAAACTCTGAATTCCAAAAGTCCTATGAGGACATGTATCCTTATGAGATGCATCTTGACTTGATGGAGCGATACCACCAAAGTGCAAGGCAAGAACGCTATGAGATCATAACGAATATGATCACTGCTAAAATGGGAAATGGAGAATCTCTTACTATGCACTTGCAAAAGATGCAAAGGTATGTCGATCGTCTTCGCAAGTTGAATGTCAACTTTGGGGAAGATTTGGCTATTGACATTGTTCTTCACTCCTTGCCCTCATGCTACAACCAATTGAGGATGACCTACCACATGAACAAGGAAGAGGTCACCCTAAGCAAAATCCAAAGGCTCCTAAGGACTGCTGAGAGAAATCTTAAGGACAATTCTGTTGCACCATCTCCCAATCTGTCTGCTGCTCCTATTTCGGCAATTGGACAGGGAAGGGGCAAGAAGAAGAACGCTTCTTCAAAGAACCACCACAAGGGAAATTCCCAAGATGGTCCCTCTTCGAGTGGGACCAAGGTTGATCCTGCTAAGCCCAACACTAACCCAAAGGAGGCAGAGTGCCATCATTGCCACAAAATAGGGCATTGGAAGAGAAGTTGCCCGGAATATCTGCAAGCCATCAAGGATGGAAAGATCAAGCCATCTTTTGCGGGTATATATACAATTAAATCTAGTAATTCATCCCATTCTATTTCTTGGGTTCTTGATACAGGGTGTGGTTACCATATTTGTTCTGATTTGCAGGGACTAGGAAGATGTAGAGATGTGGAGCTCGAAAGAATAAATCTAATCATGGGGAACAGAAGATCATCACCTGTTACCAAGATTGGAGTGTATTCTTTAGTGCTTAGTAATGGATTGAATTTAGATTTAAATAATTGTTGCTACTCGTCAGATATGGCAAGAAACATCATTTCTTTTCATGGTTTGTTTAAACAAGGATTTAGATATTCGTTTAATAATATGAATGGTTCTATTTATGCTTATCTAAATGGTGTTTTATACTTTGAAGCAATGCCTTGTAATGGGATTTATGAAACTGTTATGGGTGTAGATAACCTAGGAAATGATGTGTTGTGTATGGATTCTTCCAATAGTATGGATAGAGCATCCTTGTGGCATTGTCGTCTTGGACATGTCAACAAGAAGCGCATAGCCCAACTCCAAAAGGATGGAGTGTTGGAGTCATTCGACCTTAGGGAAGATGACACGTGTGAATCTTGTTTACTTGGAAAGATGACCAAGTCACCATTCACTGGCACTTGTGAAAGGGGTGAGGGTTTATTGGATCTCATACATACTGATGTATGTGGACCCTTTAGATCTACCACAAAGGATGGGAACCGCTTCTATGTGACTTTTACCGATGATTATAGTAGATATGGGTATATCTACTTAATCAAGAACTAGTCAGAAACATTTGAAAAGTTCAAAGAATTCAAACATGAAGTGGAGCATCAATTGGGTAGGAAAATCAAGATGCTTCGATCCGATCGAGCAGGAGAGTACCTAAGTCTTGAATTCCAAGACTATCTCAAGGAATGCGTAATAGTTTCGCAATTGATGCCACCTAGGACACCGCAGTTGAATGGTGTGGCAGAAAGGCGTAATCGAACCCTGTTCGACATGGTTCGTTCTATGATGAGTCGTGCTTCACTACCTATCTCAGTCTGGGGGTATGCCTTAGAGACTGCCGCCCATATCCTTAACCAAGTCCCTACAAAGAAGGTTGCCAAAACACCTCACGAGATGTGGACAGGGAAAGCTACCTCGTTGGCACATATCAAGGTTTGGGGCTGTGAGGTTTTCGTAAGACGAGAGACTCATGACAAACTCGAACCTCGTAGTGAGCGATGTATTTTCATCGGCTACTCGCAGAAATCCTTTGGATATCTCTTCTATAGACCGAGTGACAATGTTGTCTTCGTTGCAAAGAAAGGGGTTTTCCAAGAGCGAGAACTCATAAGTCAAAGAGATAGTGGGAGGCAAATCGATCTTGAAGAGATTCAAGAGTCGAGTGATGAAGGAGCCTCCACCGCTGGCGATCAACCTGAGGAGGAAACTCCGGTGGAACCTATTGACCAATCCTTACCTCTTAGATGTTCCGAAAGAGTTAGAGTTCTTGTATGGTTTTCATATTACTACCGAAGGGGAAACGTATATTAGTGATAGTACACTAATAAATCTAGATGAACCTAATTGCTATAAGGAAGCCATGGCAGGCCCGGAGTCTGTAAAATGGAAAGAGGCAATGGACAGCGAGATTCAGTCCATGTATGACAACCAAGTTTGGAATGTGGTTGACAATGTGCCCGGACGTAAGACGGTTGGGTGCAAATGGATCTTCAAGAAGAAGACCGACATGGATAGGAATATGCACATGTACAAAGCTCGATTGGTTGCGAAGGGCTTTACTCAAACTCCTGGAGTTGACTATGATGAGACCTTCTTACCAGTTGTGAAGATAAAACCTATTAGGGTGATGCTAGCTATTGCCCCATTTCATGATTATGAGATATGGCAAATGGATATCAAGACCGCCTTCCTAAATGGGAAGTTGGCTGAGGATGTTTACATGGCTCAACCAGAGGATTTTGTCGATCCGAAGCATCCCAATAGAGTGTGCAAGCTTGAGAAGTCCATTTATGGACTTAAGCAAGCGTCTCGCAGATGGAATCTTTGCTTTGATGAGAAAGTCAAAGAGTTTGGATTTGTACGAAGCGAAGATGAATCATGTGTATATGTCAAAGCCAGTGGGAGTATAGTTAGCTTCCTTGTTTTGTATGTCGATGACATACTGCTCATAGGAAATGACGTCCCGACTCTACAAGAGGTAAAGTCCTGGCTCGGGAAGTGCTTGGCTATGAAGGACCTCAGAGAGGCTTCCTATATTTTGGGAATAAGGATAGTAAGAGAAAGAAGTAAGAGACTAATAGGACTTAGTCAGAATACTTACTTGGATAAGGTACTAAAACGTTTTAGTATGGAAAACTCAAAGAAAGGAGAACTACTGATAAAAAGTAATGCCAAGTTGAGTAAGACTCAAAGTCCGAGTACCGAAGCCGAGATAGCTGAGATGAGCCGAATACCCTACGCTTCCGCAGTTGGCTCAATCATGTACGCTATGACTTATACTTGCCCTGATGTGGCCTTTGCTTTGAGCATGGTCAGTAGATATCAAGGGAACCCTGGCAGAGCACATTGGATTGCAGTCAAGAATATACTTAAGTACCTTCGGAGGACCAAGGAATGGTTCTTAGTCCTCGGAGGGAGTGATGACTTAAAGGTGCGAGGGTATAGTGACGCCAGCTTCCAGACCGACAAGGACAACTACTGTTCGCAGTCGGGCTGGGTCTTTACCCTTAATGGAGGAGCAGTGACTTGGAAAAGTTCCAAACAAGAGATTGTAGCTAATTCAACGTGTGAATCAGAATACATTGCAGCGAGCGAAGCGTCAAAGGAGGCGATGTGGTTGAAGAACTTCATTGGTGATATTGGAGTTGTGCCTGCTATAAAGGAACCTATGGAAATTTTTTGTGATAATGAGGGAGCGGTTGCCTTGACCAAGGAACCGAGGGATCATGGTAGATCTTGGCATATCGACAGAAAATATCACTTTATTAGACATCGAGTAGAAGAAGGAAACCTCGTAGTCAAGAGGGTATCGTCAGAGGATAACCGAGCAGATCCACTTACGAAGGGACTGAGTAGGGTTAAGCATTTGCAGCACGCTAGGAGCATTAGGCTGAAAGACGATATTAGTTTAGATTAGATAGTTTTGAAACATGTAATAGATAGATGTAATTGACATTTGATGATTAAATAAAAGAGTATTATTTATAAGTAAAGTTACTTTCTTATGTTTATTGTTTAACTATTGTTTCACTTTGCATGTTTTGACTTCCTGAATAATTAAGTTATTAAGAATAATCGAATTATTCGAATGGTCCACAATCGTTCATATGTTAGAAGTAGGTATGAATGAAGATTGTCATGAATTGGTGTGTAGATTGTCTAAAAGAGTATTAGACATAGCAAAGGTTTGCTACAACATTCATGAGTGCTTATGAATAAGTTTTGAGCATTGGAATAAACCCGCGCTTGATGGAATTAGTTTATGGAATGAGACACAAGGGATCGCAAGACGATAATATCATATAGTCTTAAAACCAAGATATATGGTTTATTGTTTATTAATTGGTTGTGCATTGATAATGTGAAACCACGTCAGTAAATTGATGTCATAAAATGCATTGTTGTGTATGATTGATTAGTAAATAATAAATGCATATAAGTCAAAGTTTATCTGTTACTTTTATCCTAAGAGAATAAAAGCGATATCACAGCCGCTCGATGATTTGATTTAACTTATGTGTCAGGCCTGGTCAGGACTGAATTGATGTGTTCAATTAAGTTTGATGTCAAATGAATTTGAGATCGAGAAACCAAATGCTGGCCAATAAGTTCCATAAGATTGTCCGCATAATATCTAAATAGAGGACTGTACGATCCTTTATCTAAAGGACAAGAGATTAATAAGATCAGAGTTGACAGTGTCTTTGAGAGCTACGATTGCTAATCGGTTTGTTTTTGCATATATAGTTACTAGACTTATCCAAGTTGGAGACGGTTGGATTAGTGTCTAAGGCTGTAACTATATTTGGTAAGTACTTGACCCGGTTATGCATGGTCCTTTTGGGTTGCCTTCACCATAGCAACTTGACAGGATGATTTGTTAAAAGAGAATAAATATTATTGTTAATATATTATGAGAATAATATATTAAAAGATTAATAATATTATTTGATTAATATAAGTTATATATTAATTAAGAATTAATTTGGTGACTTAAAGAGGTTAATTGAATAAAGGGGCATAAACTCTCAAAAGTGTGATAGTTGTGTTTTGGGCTATGTATCCTTATAGATAATGGGGTGGACAAAATTTAGGGTTAGGGGAACCTTAAATTGTCCAAGCCTAGTATCTAGAAGGATCTTGGATTGCTTAGGGCCTAAGTTATTCAATTTGGGTTAAAGGTGAAACCCTAGTATCCCATAGTATAAATAGACCCCTAGGGTGAGGGAAATCAGCACTCATGCAAGGAAAGGAACCCTAGGGCCGATTTCTCAACCTCTCTGCTCTCTCTCTCTCTCTCTCTATATATATATATATATATATATATATATATATATATATATATATATATATATCATCCTCTTGCTAGTTGGTGTTTGTGAGCCATTAGAGGAGTGACAATTGTTACTCTATGCTCTAAGGAGAAGAAGTATCATGCAAGTAATCTAAGGTATTGTTCTAGATCCAATTACATATGATTTGATTCAATTGTTTACATTAGATCTAGTATTGTAAGCCTTGGATTCAATGCATGTTCAATTAGAGAAACCTAGATCCTAGCATTAGGGTTTGCATGTGCCCATTGGAAAGTTCTTATGGCTCAAACCCATCAATCTCTAGGTTTGAGGAATATAAGATATTATCATCTCATGATCACTCGTGATAAAATCTATGAAGTGATTCCAATGAGCGTGGGTTGGATAACTTAGTCAGAACTTATGAGCATTCATGAGTGTTGTAGCACAACTTTGTCCAACAACTTAGACCTCTACAAGCCAACCCAAGATATTCGTGATTCATATCTACTTCCAACATATGACCGATTGTGGATGGTTTGAATAACTTAGTCAATCATGAAGAACGACCTAGTTATTCTGGAAGTCAAAACATGCAAAATCAAACACAAGAATAATCGAATCTAATATGGTCCAGAACTTATGAATATAAATAAAATACCATTTATTTATCACCATATGATTACACATTAGTCATTGCATACAGTTTCAACTATCAACTTTATTGTTGAATTAAATCAATAGTTGTCCCATGCTCCAAGCATGTACACTATATTTTTCTAAACACTAGTCATGCCACACACCAAGTATGCATACTATGTTTGTGTATGATCTTTACTTTGTGAAAAAGACCAATTGAACATAACTCCGATGATTCTCAATTTCATGGTCCCAAATCCTTACTACAAATGCAAGAATTCCAAATTCATGCCATTTACTAAAATCTGTTAGATTCTAAACTTATATGCATTGATCCTCTTGTAATGATTATGCACAAAGTCACAAAGACTTAACAAAAAACGTTACAGAGCATTCCAAAGAAGATCAAGTATTTGGAAACATCCTTCTTGCATTAAATTTTCTAATCTTACACAGATTTATTGAACAACTTCCACCTATACGATCATTTCCATATTCCCCTTTTGACTATCAATTCTGAACAAGAGTTGCATTTTTTTCAGAATATGTCAATATGGGCCTTCCAACAATTAACACTATACTTCCAACTGTCCTTGAGCAACCATTCTTTGGTAAACCATAGATTGTCCTCGACAATTGTCTAATCCTTTTAGTCATATCCAGTTCTAGACCTTTTCCCTTCTTAATGCCCCAGGCATTTGGAAAATTTTAGAAAGGATGAATATAGAACATGTAATTGATCTTATATCCAAAGCATATGGGACACGATTGATGATGTCACACATAAAGACATGATACTAGACCAGTCCTTTTGCTACAATATTTCTATTTGCAAAGTTCTCATCATTTCAGATTATGAAAAGGGATGCCGTAATCATAATCGAATTTTAGAATGCAAATAATAGACCCATATATAGATTTCCTTATGTTAAGCCATTCCAACATGAAATTCATATATATATATATATATATATATATATATATATATATATATATATATATATATATCCTTGACTAAGTACGATTAAAACATCAATCTAAGCTTTTAGATTTGAGATGAAGTATAATTTCCTCTTCCTTAATTATAGCAAAACAACTTTATTCCCAATTGAAACCTTTTGTTTTCTATAATTAACATTGCTAACTTGCATGTACTCAGAAATCAGCTAGACTTCTAGAAATCAATACTTTATTGACTTTCTTATCAAAGTTCAGATTCCTGATACTAGATTGCATTGATAAAACTTTATCAATATCATACACCTTACCTTAGATAGCTCACACGTGTGTCTAAACAATTTTAAGAACTATGAAAAGGGATGTCGTAATCATAGTCTCGATTGTTTAGACCTTTGCCACTTCTTACAAGTCCATGTTAGTGTGTCGGTTAACCACACATGCTCCATTAATGACTTTGAGAATGCAAATATCACATTTGCTATCTAGCTAAAATCTACTTAGTGAAAGTGTTTCCTCACCATCATTTTCATGAATCGGATAGAAACCTTACGACACTTAGATTTAATGGTGTATGTGTTCTTATCCATGTAAATTGTCAAAACCATAGTCACAAGACAAGGATAATGACAAATTCAAACTCATATCGGCTGAACTCAATCTTAATTTCTTGCCATCTGGCAGCTCAAGGGCCTACCATTGCTTCCAAGTTGTTATGCAACCAATTGAGAACTCTAAGAACTCATATGCAAAGCCAACTTTAATTATAATGGGCATAGAATATGTCAACACGATAGGTTATAAACCTTAAGTCGCGTGCTAGTGAAGAACTTCAGGTTTTTATTCTTGATTAGATCTTGAAATTCTTTTCAGGATCTTTAAGACTCCCACTGTCCTCTTGACATATAAGACTATCTTGCCAAATATTTAAGAGATAGTGCAGATTCTTTATCAAGACAAACACTTCACACAATTGGCCTTAGTTGGTCTTTGTTTTATCGAAAACATTACAACTTACCAATTTCAAATGTACAAGAGTAGAAAACTTTTACTCTTACATTTGACAAGTGTATTAAACCTTCTTTAAGACATGTCACTCAAGTTACAATTTTATAGTATATCTCTAAGAATTGTTTTTGGAATGAAGTATGAATCGTCTTCATGATTTAACCACTTCAACAATTCATAACTCCTCTTCTTAACTATCAGAATCCACTTAGAGGATGAATTGTGATAAGGTCTCAAAATCATTAAGATGGTATTAAAACATGATACTAAAGTACTCTCCCATCTTTTCATATTTGAGAAACTTTTATCTTTCTACCTAAGTTGATTCTTCTTATTCGCTCTGTCATACATTAGAACCTTTTCCAATGTCTCAGAATTACACTTAAGCTTGTAAGTATAACCATATTTACAGAGCTATAGTAAATTATGGCGAATAGTCTTATCGGTCTTTTGTGGTGGACTTAACCAATGCACAAGAATGTGTACTCGATCCCTTAGTCTTTTACTTGACTCACACATCCATCTGAACAAGTAGTTAGTCTTAAATTTTCCAATGCTTGAAAGTTCTCATCCATCGTGCTATACAACTTGCATGATTCCAAGTCTCGGTCCAATTTAAACCTTGAGTCATGAGAATCTTTCCTTATTTCGTAAATTTAGACATTACCACAAATGAGAGAATCAAATTCACTTTCCAATCTTGCTATCAGTGGAATCTTATAAGCAACAATTTTCCACTAACGCCATTATAAGGATACGTAAAATAACTAAAATCAAAAGATTTACCTTTTATTTTAAAACTTTGTGGAAAAACTTATCCTTACAGTCCATATGAAAACTTGTTGTTATCTATTGCTAAGCAATGTATATATATATATATATATATATATATATATATATATATATATATATATATATATCATAACTCTTAAGTAACAGCCCATAAATTCTGATCACCGAACCATGCGAGTGAAATTCATCTTCGCGATCAGAATCCTTATATACTTCTTTTAAGTTTCTACACTTCTCCTTTGATTCTTAACTACCAACATGTGACCCAGTCACATCATGTAATAAGGATCTCCAAGTAGGAACTTAATAGAGTTAGACAATAGACTTAACCTGAAGTAGAGTCAAACTTATTGACTTGAACATCCTTAGGTAAATTTGGCAGCTTCGCAACCAATTCCCCTTCCTTTGGAAATGGAACCTTGATAATGGGACTATCTCAGACTTAGCCTCTCTCTTTACCATTTGGTCAACCGAGTTGACTATGTCCGATCCTTTTCCATTGGGAAGAGAGAGCTTTACTGGATATCCAATGTTACATTGTCAATATCCATTGAAAGTTTGGGAAGTTGATCTTAGCAAATAGATAAGATCATTAAGGGTCTTGTCATAGTCTGTTTCATAGGAGCCGCAAAGGAACTCACTATGTGACTTAGAAAGTGGTTGAGCCACCAACTTTTTCAAGACTTTGACACCCAACTCTCCCGGGTTGTCAATATGTGACAACATCTCCAAGATGTGATCACACATAGACCTTTTCTTGCCAACAGGGCTTGAGTGACCTTAAACTTTTCAAGAACTTGTGGGTTAGGGAGAATAATTGGAGGAGGTGCAGGAAGTGAAGTTCCAAGAGATTTGGGAAGATCATAGAAGTCTGAACTAGACATCTTTTGGGAGATATTCTAGATAGTTGATTTAAAGTCCCTAATATAACACCCAATATGAAATATTAAGGCTAGGACCCAACACAATACTTTTATAACTTGTAAGAGAGATGTCGTAATCCAAGCTATAAAATATTTAGGTGAATGACGATTCACCAATTTCTACCAAGATAAACGAAATGTATTATTAGGTTTTAATTGGTTTTGAAACTCCTATATTCTTTTGAAATTCATTGAACTTTTCAATGACATGTTTCAATCTCGAGTGTGCCCTTCAAGTTTTGTGACTCGGATGCCGAGGATCACAAAACAAGGTGTGAAGTAACCATGCAAATTACTTGGTACCCTTAATATTTACCCCTTAATCGATGTGTCGGTTAACCACACACGCTCCATCGATACTATGATAAACATTAAGTTACCCTTTGTCTACCTTGTTAAATACGACTTAGTGTGCCGGTTAACCACACACGCTCCACTAACCGACTTAAACAAAGTGCAAAGTGTAATTTCATGGATTAGCACCTTATATCACATTTTCCTAAGTAACTAAGATTGGATATTTATAAAAGGTTTAGTTACTTAGTATTTATCATTAATACTTTTAATGAAGGGAGAATTCTAGTCCTTGTCCTGCCCGTTCGGCTAATGACCCTCCACCGGTCAAGGAAGCGGTGGGTGAGAGTGGACACCCATTAAACTGCCATTTTATAGGCCGTAACCTTATACCCCCCCATATAGACCGGCTTCGTGAATGAGGCCTACTAATGGTAAGACCGACTTTACTCTTATATATATATATATATATATATATATATATATATATATATATATATATATATATATATATATATATATTAACTTATAATATTATAAAGTATAAGGGTTGAATTTTATCTTTTAAAATTCTAAGGGCTAACTTGGAATTAAAGTATTCATAAGTCAAACATTTTCAAATTCCAAAACTTGAGGGCAAGTTTAGAAACTAGTCAAAACTAATTAATTCCATAACTTATGTGTTTAAAGTACTTTTAATTAAAATACTCTTCAAGTTCCATAACTTAAGGACATAACACCATAACTTGAGGACAATTTATGGAAGACTTGAAACTAATAAAAGAATGTAACATTTCCTTTATTTTGTAACTTATGGAATTAATTAAGGTTACACATTTTATTACTTAATGAAGTGACTCTTGAACCTCCATAACTTGAGGACAAGTTATGGAGTCATAAAACCATTTAATGAGAACAAGACTCTTCATTTTGTAACCTTTGCCATCGTTTATGAGTTTTAAGAAACTTGAATGTGACCTTTCATGTAACTTGAGGACAAGTTACACAAACACATTTTAGGATCATTTCTTAGATTAAAATGGATTGAAAACACATAATCAATTAACTTATCTATTAATCTTAGCAACTCATATGATCAAAGATAACTCACATCAAATTTTTTCATGTAATTAGCATAAATTTTAAACTAATACAAAACATGAATCTATTGACAATTATCTTTGAAATTGGATTAGCATGAACATTACCACATCAAAAACAAGTTTATAAGTTCAAATACAGCTTATGGTAATGCTCCTAGTCCAATTCCAGCCAAAAAAAAACCCGAAGATATGCTGTCTGGAGGCCAAACTCGTCGAGTTCTTCATGGAACTCGTCGAGTTCATGTTGTAACACATGAACTCATCGAGTTTTCTACCAGAACTCATCGAGTTTTAGGCCCTGACAGATTCTTGGCTTCGATAAATCTATTTGCATCAAGTATAAGAGAAAGCAAATATAGCTCTGATACCACTGTTGGGTTTTGAGCATTCTAACACTCCTAAGTGTACATGCAACCCTAAATACATTGGATCTATGTTTTCTCTATTATACATGCAAATATGAACTTTCCAAGGTATTCATCCTAACTAACATAATAACATTGATTCATATGAATATATCAAGTTAGAGTTACATACCTCTTTGATATAGAATGTCTTCATGAAGCCCGAGTGCCTAGTGCCCCAAGTGTGACACCTCAAATGGTACACACAACACCAAATACACTTGGAATAACTTGAGAGAACATACACACTTTATGAAATTGGCTAGCCCTTCATTCTCACACATAGTGGCTGATTTTGTCAACAATAAGATGCTTATATTATTAGTGACAATTAGGGTTTCCATTTCCTTGGATCCATGGGTTCAAATACACTATGAAGCATCCATGGAGAATCTTATGGGTTTTAGCCCAACTTGACAATTGATGAAGCATTAGCTCACTATACAAGTATGGATGATTTTCACAATCAACCCATATATTTAATTAGTCTTCTTTTGATCACTTAATTAATCCTAGATTAATTCTTGATCAATACTAATTAAATAATCTTATTAATATATTAGAACTTATAATATATTAACAAACCTTAAGTGTTATTTCTCTCATTATAGTCTATCCAAATGCATGATGCCAGCAACCCAAATGGACCATGCCGGGTCGGGTCAAGTCTTACCAATTATTGTTATGGACTTAGACATTAATCCAACAATAATCACATTCTAGCATGTAGCACTTCTAGCTACAAAGCTTCTTAAACCTTAACAATGGTTGTGATACTTCTATTTATCGCTTCAGTTATGTTAAACTTTAATTGTGTGGCTTAAGTTAGATGCTACATCGATCTTGGTTCTTTGAACCATGTAACATACTCATCTTATCCGGACTCAATTAGATATGACCATTAGGGTCGGATTAACAATCATTTTCGTAGTCATTACCGAAACGATGGTAACGATAGACATGAGCAAAAAAAAATCAAATACTAGTGCCTTGGTAACCTTGTGACCTTCCCTGAGCCAAGTATGAGTACTGTGCTTTCGGTAATATATGCCTCTACTACCATTCACACCTTCTCATACTTGTCCCAAGTATTGTCTCATAGTTCTCCAATTCACCATACAAGAAAACCACATAACAACTTAACACACTAGATAATGAAACCAAGGTTTATATTACTTCTTGAAACGATTACACAAATCTTCAAGTTTAACCTATACTATGCCTCTAATAGGCTACAACACCGGATACTATCTGCATGGCTACTTCATATCTTGATCTCGGAATATAAAGTCCTCACTTCTGATTCCTTGCATTGTTATCTACTTCATCAAGGATAATGTGGAATGCCCTTGGCATTGGTGGTGCATTTGGCCTTGCTACCTTGTTTTTCTTTAGGAAATCTCAAGAAATATGCCCTTCTTTGTTACATCTGAAACATACATTCTTGTTGAATGTGCACTCATTGGCGTAATGCTTAGACTTTCCACACTTGAAACATGTCACCTTTATGACACATTTTCCCAAGTGTTTATTCTTGCTCTTATCGCACCATCTTGCTTCACCTCCTCCCTCTCTTCCTCCAGACATTGATAATTTGCTCTCCTTGTTGGACTTTGAAGATCCTTCAAAATTCCTCTTTTTGCCAACTTCAACTCTCTCCAAATCCCTTTCCTTTATCTGGGTCTCAACATTCATGCTTCCCCAGACGACGACTTTCAAAGTGGTTTCTTGTTTAACCATTGGACCAAAGTCTATGGGTAATCCATTGGCAAAATTATTGACCTTTGAGAGTTCAGTTGGAACTAGGTAAGGAACAAGCTTCATCTTCTCCGTAAAACTTGCAGCATACTCGGTGACACTCATCATTCCCTTCTTCAGATTGTAGAACTCATTGTTGATCTCCAGAAGATCATGTTCAGAGCAGTACTACACTTTTAGTTGCACCAAGAAATCTTCCCAAGACATCTTGCTTGATTCACCCTTGGGCATCATATCAGCTAGTAGCTTCCATGAAGTCAGTACTCTAGACTTTAACAAGGGAACCGCGAGAGCAGTCTTTTGTCTATTGCTACAGTCACAACTCTCAAACATTGTCTCCATCTCGGAGATACAGTCCATAACTTCCATCAATGTTGGGCTTCCAGAAAGACACGGTGGTTTGGATGCCACAAGCTCCTTGTTTTCATCCACGTCTGACATTTCATTCATCTTGGTTATTCCTTCTAACCATTGGTTGTTCAGCTTGACCAATGGTCCTACTGTAGTTCCCTTCTTCCAACTATCGATCATTCAGTTTGGGCTGTTCAACAGGCATCGTTGGTTAATCCTGGTTCTGTTTAAGTAACTGCCTTGTTTCCTCTGTTTGACGATCCAACATCATCTAGATCATTTCTTGAACTCAAGCCATCGTGATTAGCTCAGGTGCAGCTGCTACTACTTGTACTTTCTCAATACTTAGGTTGGAGGCTGCTGATTCCTATTTCCATTCGCGTTTCCAACTCCACTTTAGGTTCTTTCCATTTCGATCTATACACCAAATTAGATGTTCGGTGTGTAATGACGAGAATTAAGATAGGAAAGATTTTATGGACAATAGACGTATAAATCTCCTTATCACTCCGAAAAGTTACATGCCATTTCTAATTCCGTAGTTAATAGTTTAGAAATCCGAACACATAAAATTTCCAAATCCGGTCGGCAATAGACCATAGATTCGATGAAATAATAGCACATAAGGCATGTTTATAGCTATAACATAAATCATTTAGCATATAAAAGCATTTTAGGAATCTTTCCTTAAATAAGCTAGTGCTCGTGTCTATTCAGGCATACATTCATTGCAACTTAGCATATAAAAGCATTTTAGGCAACTTCTTTATTTCTTAAGGATCTATCCTAAGAATCATTTATAATTCACCCATTCATTCCTAAGGATTGCCCTAAGGAATAAGCACGAAGTCCATCATTTTCCTAATGACACAGCTATCAATGTTATCTATTAAGCATAATGGCCAATTTTATCATATAGGCGCAGCTGAAGAATTATGACATTCTCTATCAGGTACAGCTATCGATATTGTCCTTTTGGTGCAGCTTACGGTGTCATAATGTTCTGTATTAGGCGCAACCGTTGATATTACCCTTTAAGCGCAACCGCTAGGATGTTTAGAGTGCATCGTAGATCAAAGCATCTACAGGTTTTGGCACAGCTATCGATGCTTACCAATAGGGCATTATGTCCATAACTGCCAATGTTCCTCTATATCAGCTTTCAGCCTTTATCCTCCATTGATGTTTTGTAGAATCAAAGAAATGAAAGGAAACTTAAAGAAAGAGTAAGTTGATTCTGATCATGAAGAGATGGATTTCATCGTATGGTTCGATGATCAGAATTTTGAGCTGCTTCATAAGAGTTATGATAGATTGCTTAGGAATAGATAACAACATAGTTTTCATATGTATTTCCATTGTAAGGACAAGTTTTTCCATAGTTTTTTAAATAACGGAAATTTTTTAAATTTATCTTATTTTAAGTTTCCTTACAATGGCATTTGTGAAAAAAAATTCTTATATGTTTCCATTGATAGCAATATTGGAAAATGGATTAGATTCTTTCATTTGTCGTAGTGTCATAATTTACCAAATAAGGAAAGATTCTCATCACCCAAGTTTCAGTTGGATAGAAACTTGGAAACATGCAACTTATATTTTGTGATGAATGAGAACTTCATCTTTGGGAAATTAAAACTAATTCCTTGTTCACATGTATATGTGAGTCAAGTGAAGGACTAGGGGATCGGTTATATTGGTGTGCGTGGGTCAGGAACACCACAAAGAACGATAAGACTATTCGTTATGATTTACTAAATGTTAGTAAATATGGTTATGCTTACAAGATTAAGTGTAATTCTGAACCATTGGAAAAGTTTCAATGTATTATAAAACGAATAAGAAGAATCAAATTAGGCAGAAAGATAAAAGTTTCTCCAATTTGAAAAGAAGAGAGAGTACTTGAGTATCGTGTTTTATTATTATCCTAATGATTATGAAACCATATCACAATTAATCCTCTAAGGACAACTTAGTGCATTTTTATGGCTAAGAAAAGAAATCGCGAATTGTTGAAATGGTTAAGTCAAAAGGTGAATCATACTTCTAGAATCAAATCTTAGGGTCACACTCCAAAATTGAGCCTTGAGTGACAAAATCTTAAGAAATGTTTATCACACTTATCAAATGCAGAGTAAAATGTTTTCTACTCTTTTACATTTGAAATTGGTAAGTTGTGATGTTTTGGATAAAACAAAGACCAGTTGTCTGAAGTGTTTGTCTTGATAAGAAACCATAATAACTCTTGAATATTTGTTTGTCAAGAATGTTTCTTGACAAAGTGAATCTTATATGTCAGGAGGTCAGTAGGAGTCTTAATGATCTTGAAAAGTTTTGAGAACTAATCAAGAGTAAATCTATTGTTAATCACTAGCTCACGACTTGAGGTTTGTAACCTATCGTGTTGACATATTCTTGTTTCTGTGCCCATTCCACTTAAATTTTACTATGCATGTAAGTTATATGAGTACTCAATTGTTTGCGTGACACCCTGGTGATGAGAATTATGAACATTGGTTTGGCTTGCAGAATTAAAGAACACACAATGAACATGGTGATTTCGGTGCTTAAGAGATGCATTTGATTATGTATGGTGTTACAAAAAGGGATCTAGATCTAAATCTACATAAATAACACACACTCATAGACTCAACTTTTACACCTCTCAAGCACACCTCTATAAGTGGAATGAACACACCTTATATAGAGGTGTTTACATGTCACTCTCTCACTCTCTATCTCATGTCAAAAGGCTAATGCACCACATGTAAGTAGGTCTACAAACATCAAACCATTTAAAAAGCCATACATGGATAACTTTATACCCCCAACACCTTGAAGCAATGGTAGGCCCTTGTGATGCCAGGTGGCAAGAAATTAAGATTGAACAAGTTAAGTAAATATGAGTTTGGATTTTTTACTAACCTTGTCTTGTGATTATGGTTTTTGCAAATTCACATGGATAGGACCACATACACCATAAAATCTAAGTGTCATAAGGTTTCTCTCCAATTCATGAAAATGATTGTGAGGAAACGCTTTCACTAAGTAGATTTTAAGGAGATAGCAATTGTGACATTTTCATTCTCAAATTCGATTATGATCATGGCATCCCTCTTCATAGTTCAAATTTTGAGAAATGGAAAAGGTCTAAACATTTGAGGCTTATTATTGTAAGTTCTAAAATTGTTTAGACACACACGTGAGCTATCTAAGGAAAGGTGTATGAATTTGAGAAACCTAGATAAAGTCTTATCAAAGCATCTCGTATCAGAAATCTGAAATTTGGTAAGAAATTCAATAAATATTAATTTCTAGAAGTCCAGCTGATTTTTGGGTACATGTCAAAGCTAGTGGGAGCATAAGAGTTATGCTAATAAGAATTTAATTATTATGCTAGTGGGAGCACAATTATTACGTTAAGAGTTGCGAGTTAGCAATGTTAATTATAGAAAACAAAAGTTTCAATTTGCAAAGATGTAGGGTTTAAAAAATTGTTTTGCTATAATTAAGGGAGAGGAATTCATTCTTCATTTCAAATCTAAAAGATTAGATTGATATTTTAATCGATTTTAGTCAAAGGATATATATGAATGTTATGTTGAAAAGATTTGACATAAGGAAATTCTATATATGGAAAAGTTATAGCGAGAGACTGGTAAAGTATCATGTCTTTATGTAAACCATTAAGAATCGTATTCTTAGGACATTACGAGGGAAAAGGGACTAGAACGAGATATGACTAAAATAGTTAAGAAATTGTCGAGGATAATCCGAGGTTTACCAAAGATTGGCTGCTTATGGACAGTTGAAAGTATATTTTAAATTTTGGAAAGGACCATATAAACATACTCTAAGAAGAGGTAACTCTTGTTCAAGAGTGATAATCAAAATGGGAATATGGAAATGTTTCCATAAGTGGAAGTTATTCTTTAAATCTGTGTAAGATTAGGAAACTTAATGCAAGAAGGATGTCCAAAGGAATCTACTTTGAATGTGAGACTTTGTTTCCATGGAATTGCTCTCCATTGGAATGCTTTGTAATGTGTGTTGCCAAGTCTCTGTGAGTTTTGTACATAGTCATTTCAATAGGATCATTGCATATAAGTTTAAAATCTAACAGATTATAGTGAATGACAAGAATTTGGTATGCTCACATTTAGGATAAGGATTTGGAATTATGAAATGAGCATCATTGAAATGCTGTCAATTGATCCATTTCACAAAAAAAGGACCATAGGTAAACATAGTGTGCATGCTTAGAGAATGTGATAACTATTGTTTTAATTCAAGTATCAATTTGATTAATCGAAACATTATACAATGAATAATGTGTAATCAATATGGTGAATAAATAATAAGTGTTTTATTTATATTCATATGTTCTGAGACCATATTCGATTCGATTATTCTTGTGTTTCATTTAGCATGTTTTGACTTCCAGAATAATAAGATTATTCAAACTATCCACAATCAATCATACTTTTGACATAGGTATTGAGGCAAGACTGTCATGAATCTAACTGTAGATTTTCTAGGTGTTGTAGACACAGCACAAGTTTGTTACAATGTTCATGAGTACTCCAAGAATAAGATTCGAGTATTGGATTAAACCCACGCTCATCTGAATCACTTCATGGATTTTATCACAAAAGATTGTGAGACGATAATATCTTATATTCTTAAAACAAAGACGTGTGAATTGTAGCTTACAAATCGGTTGCACATTGATGATGCGTAAACACGCCAGTAACTTGGTATTATAAATACATTGTTCTGTGTGATTTGATGAGTAAATATAGCAAGCATATGAGTCGAAGTTTATCCATTCCTTTTACCCTTAGAGGGATAAAAGCGATATATGTCGGCCCCTCGATGATTTAGTGATGACACCCTAAGCGCTTGCCAAGCCTGGACTGATTTGATTTGTTCAATTAGTTGGCTGTCATAAATCAGAAATCAGGAAACAATAGATGGACAGAGAGAATGATTATAACCCATGTATCATTCCATATGATATCTTGTAGAATGGAAGAATATATGATGCCTTATCTAATGGACGCATTATTGACTAGGTCAGAGTTCGACAACGATTTTGAAGAGCTACAATTGCTAGTCGGGTTGTGGAGTCATACTTGCAATAATAGTTATTAGACTTATCCAAGTGGGAAACTGTTGGATTAGGTGTCTAAGCCTATAACTATAATTGGTATGTACTTAACCCGAGAGTAGCATGGTCCATTTGGGTTGCCTTCACTAGAGCAATTTGATAGGATGGACATCCGAGAAAAGGTTGTTTATGATTTATTAATATATTATAATTTCTAATATATTAATATGAAATCATGTTATTTAATTAGTATTGATCAATAATTAATTTATAATTAATTTAGTGATCAAAAGAGACAAATTGAATAAATGGAGACTGATTATGTAAATTAGTGATATATATATATATATATATATATATATATATATATACACATATATATACATATACACACACACACACATATATATATATATATACATATATATATATATATTGTTTGGGCTATTGATCCATGACGGACTAACTTTACATAAGTATCCATGAAGAGTTAGCCCACATGAAACATGGATCATAACCCAAGTGTATGGATTAGGGGTTACCCATGACTCCTGGATTCCTACACTCTATATATGACACTCCTTTGGCCTAAAATTGGTTGAGAAGTTACTCTTGGAGAAGCATAGCCGAATTTTAGTGCTCCGTATTCTCTCTCAAAAGTACTCCATTTGTTCATGGTGTTTGTAAACCATTTGAGGCATCACATATGAGGTGCTGAGTTCTTAAGGGCCAAAACTACAAGCTACAATAATAGGTAATTCTATAACTCACTTTTATGTTGATTATGTCAATTGTATGCTAGTTGTAGGCTTGATGCTTTGGAAATAATATTGCATGAATAATTGGAGAAAACTTAGATCCAAAGCATTTAGGGTTGTATGTGCACCATAGGAAGTTGTAGTATACTCAAACCCAACATTTTGTTTGTCCCTTTTTGTTCATTCTGTGATGTATCTGCACCCCTTTGTACTTTTGTATGCAATGAAAGATATTGGTTATCAATGATCGAGAACTATATACTTTGCTTTGTACTTGGTATATGAATGCTTTTTCTGCATTTTGAATTGACTAGTGATATCTTTAGACTAGGGTTATTTGACATTTCTACTATAATTGTTTTCTACACATTCCCTTGTTCTAGGGTTCGCATTAGTTAGCTAATGTGCGTTTTGGAAGTCGTGTAACTACTGCTGTTGGCTTATATGCTTTCAACAATCATCGACTTGTACGTTTAGTCGAGTTTTTTAAATTAACTCGTGAAGTAGCCTGTGTTCTTGGCTATACTTTGAGGTTTAACTACCTGTGTTTTGGCCGAGATCGACACCTCAACCTTTTACTGTCTAATTTTCAGGGGAAAAGTTATGAATCTTTTTAGGACCCCTTTTTCATGCCATTAATTAAAGTTTGTACATTCTCAGCTCTGAGATGTTATTGGCAAGTTTTAGGTAAAGATTATGATTCTTTGAGACCTATGGTTGCATCCTTGCATAGATTTTGCTCAAATGGCATAGGTGATCAGTCGTTGTTGTTACTTGGAAAATATACACAACGTTTTTACTTTGTGTTTTGCAATTGATTAAACAGAATTCTGGAAAGCTTTTTCAAAGAAAAAATTATATTGACTACAAAAAGGAAAAACGTGAAACATTAGACTCTAAATATCTAAGTATCGGGGTGCAGACCTGGTCTCCGTGTTGGCACTTGGAGTATGGTTATACGATGCGAAGTTTGACCATAATCTTTTTTTTAGCTTTTTGCTTTATTCTCGTTTGGCCACTTTGTTGTGGCTGGCCCGTCATGGCCACGTGTCATTTTTTTCATTTTCTCCAGGTGTTCCTTGTTAACTTGGGGTTTCTTTCTAGTTCCACTACCAAGTATTTGTGTCAATTTCTCCCATCACCACCCATCGAACCATCTGGGGCATCAAGGGTGTAACTTGTCATGTAGAATGTTGTGTTTTTTAAACTGGTGTGATGTTTCCATTGCTGCCTTTCTTTAATATGGGCAATGTCTGCCTCTTTGATTTTCGACTGGGTGTGAAATAGCCGAATTTCATTTTCCATTCTCTTTTGGTGCTCGCACTTCCTCTTTTCCATTGGCCCCATATGAGCTTTGACTTTGGGGAGTGTGTCCCCCTGATTGGGAAAGAATGCCACTTGCCCTTTTCTGTGCATGCCAATTGGTCTTATGTTTCGTATGGTTGTTCACAATTTTGTTGTTATCATTAGAGGTCCTGCTCGGTTCCCCTCTTTAGTGGAACTTGCGTGCTAGAGTGATTCATGCTCTGTTTCTTTTTGTGTTATTATTGGTGCCTGGCTCCTTCGTCCCAAAGGGGCTTTGTTCATCTCCAAGACTGGGGAAGAGTTTATTTAAATCTCGAATCATTTTTCGCTTAGGCATGGCTAGGCCACTAATTGCGGGTTGGACTGGTGCTCTTGCCCGCGAGTAGGCATTCCCCTATATTGTGATTTTTTCTCCGGGATATGGCGGAACCATCTTCGGATCAGTGTTTGTTTCTTTCCATGAATGCATATATATGCCTTTTCCTTGACTCGTTGATCAACATTTGTGTCATTGCTGATCTCCTTTATCGACTCTCCGTTTTCTGAAAATTTTCACTTTGACACGATTTGATTTTTTGTTTTGTTTCTTGTTGGGTACTGCATTCATTTTCTGGCCTTTTGCTACGACTGTCGCCGACCTGCCTCTTATGCCAAACTTGAGAATCCTGTGGAGTGTGGACGGGATCGCTTGTATCTGAAAAAGTGCAGGTCGGCCCAGTAAGATATTGTGTTCTGCTGGATAGTCACCGACCCAGAACTAGAGTATTCTCGTTATCTGTTATGTTCCATCATGACTGAATAGTGTAAAGGGGAGAATGATTGTGCCTGTTAGCCAGATGTCGTGACTAGTAAACCCAACTAGCAGACCCTGTTGTGGTGTTTGGAGGTACTTTTTCCACTCGATTGGCCACCGCCGAAGGCACTGCTCATAGATTACATTAACCCTACTTCGATTATAATGTAAACATGCTTAACATGTTTTTACCAATGAACCCTATGATGTATAATGGCTCGTTCGGATCCCAATTTTTTGGTCTGGGCTCGTTGAAAAGGCTATGTTAAGCATGTTTTGATTGTATACCTTCACGCTAGCTTGTTGGCTTTGGACATTGCAACATGGGCAAGGCCCGATGATGGTTAGTATCTCTGGCCTCTTATCATGGTCGTTTCCCCCGTCTTTTTAATTTCTAGGCTGGTGTGTATCCTCATCAAATTTTTTTCTGAACACTTTTGCGATGTCAATTATGTTTCCAACAGTTGCTTCTCATCTGTCTCCCTTTTCAAAACTGTGCACTCGGTGGTATCGTGAGTTTTACTCTTGTGATATTTGTATAACTTGGTCTTGTCCTTGTTCTCCTTTGATAGAGTTTTGTTGATTGCATGGAAATCTGCATGACCATTCCTGTTGTCATCTTTGTTAAACGGCCTGTACCACCTCGACATGTGTCTGGAGTGGCGATTGTGTTTCTGTTGATTACCTCTTGCCTCTCTTGCTGAGTTGAACTCGGCCAGGTTGCCGCCTCCTCCTGTTTTGATGTATGCGTTAGCTACGGATTTGAGATTGGCCTCTTTTCGCTCTTCTCCTTCAATTTGCCTCATGTATTTTTCCACTCGGAACTTGAGCTCGTCCCTGGATCTGGGGACTTTCGCTTGCATCTTCTTAGATAGGGCCCCTGGAAGTAGACCTTGGGAAAAGGTGCCCATCACCAGGAACTCTTCATGTCCTGGGACATTCAGGGTAGCTAACGTGAATCGATCGTAGTAGTCACGAATCGACTCTCCTTCTTTTTGCTTACACTCCATCACAGACTTGGCGTCCCCTTTGCCTTTTCTTCAACTGCATTTCCTGTTAGGGTGCAGGGAATGTAGGTGCAGGTGAAGCGACAAACCATCTTAAGATATGTCATCATGCACTTATAGTTGTCGATGTGGTCATCTGGGTCAATAGTGACGTTGTACTTCGTCATGTTTGGTATTATCGTAGTGTGTGGAATCTCTTATTGTAGTAGTTGATGTCTGAAATTAGAGCTTGTACTTCGCATGGGGTTATCCAAGTACAAGTACGGCGTACTGCTATAGGCCATATGTTGATGCACCTGGTAGGGGTTCGCGTACATTTGGTTGTACATGGCCGTCGGCAAGATGAACGGCTGACATTGCTACAAGCTTGGTTGTGGCCCAAATTGTTGAAATATGTATGGCCCTGTTGGGTAAAATAGGTATGGGTTTGCTCTTGTGCACTGTTCTACAAACGGGTTGAATGTTTAAGCGGTCGCCATGAAGGTGGTGAGTTATGGTGCTGCTGAGAAATGGACTTCGGGTCCGTAGGAGCTGGATCCCTGGTCAATCGAGGTCTGCACGCCTATGACTTGTGGTTGAGATGCTTCTGGGATTGGACCTTGAGCCTGTTGTACGAACGGGTTGAACACCGATGGTTGTTGTATGAACAGAGGCACGTAAGGCACACTTGCCATGGCGAAGTGTGGGTGGATCATCGATGAATACTGTGCTTGCGGTTGAATATTATGAGAAATCCAGTCTCCGATGCCCGGATTATGTGGAAACGATTGTTGATGAGAAACGGTATCTATCTTTTTTGTGTTGCGACGATCTGTGGAGTTGTGGTTACGATTGTTGCTTATTGAGGCAGATTAACAGTTGGACGCCATAGACTGGCTATATAAGTTGTCATCGTTTCAGTTGTGGAGGTGGAAGGTGTCTGTGAGACTGGTGTTTGATTTGAAGCATGTTCTTCCTGGCTAGGAACTTTCGCTCCGTCTAATGACTGCATTGGACGCACCGGGCTTGTCTCTGCTACCCCCAGAATTTTGCCTGCCATCTTTGTTCTTTGGTTTTGCTTCGTGGATGTATCATTATGGAGATACGTCCGAATGGTTCCAAATGTTGTGATATGTCGGAGATGGTTGGATTGAGATCAAGGGTGAGTGTCGAGCTGGTTCCTTCTACTGATATCACAGTACAAAGGAAAGAAATGACTGTTAGAAAAAGTCCAGGAGGGGCTCTGTGACATCCCCATTTTCTCGGCTAGAAAAGACCGATTTTGTTTATGCTTTATAAAAATCAGAGTACCTCTTATAATAAAAATGTTGCGGAATATGTTCCTAGTAAAACATGATAAATACGTTATCAAAGGATTTCCGAAGAAAAAGTATTTTTATTCATTTTAAAACATTTGGGATGTCATCGTCAATAAAGAAACATAAGCATAAACAGAACTTACATTCATTATCACTAGTGATTTATATCTCCTTAATCTCTCAGTGTAATGTGACTTCATATCAACACCTGTGATACGAATAAACTGAGTGGGTCAGGTTGGGAAACCTGGTGAGTACATAGGGTTTTCAACCCACAATAATATAATTATTATGTTTGAACATCAAACAATGAACCGAAATACCCATCCCCATTATCTTCCTTACTCTTAAGGGTCTACCCTAAGAGTCATCTATCCTGCATTCCTTCATTTCGAAGTCCCTTGTTCCTAGGGTTTATACGACAGGCACTAATTTCATAGCTGCCAATGCACTAAATCCATAGCTGCTAAAGTTCATTCATCAGGTACTAAATCCATAGCTACGAGTGTAGGTACTAAGTCCATAGCTACCAACGTTTACCTAACAGGCAATAAGTCCATAGCTGCCAGGTACTAAGTGCATAGCTACCATCACCTAAAAGGTACTAAGTCCATAGCCACCCATGTTTACCTAATAGTTACTAACTCCATAGCTAACAGTGTTTGTCCAATAGGCACTAAGTCCATAGTTTCTGATGTTATTTATTAGGCACTAAGTCTATAGCTGCCGATGTTTGCTCACATCGTCTTTTATCTCTCATTATTCATCTACCCATGTCATACCCAACATATTTGTAGATATAAAATACATATAGAGTTTAAATCATTTAAAACATGTATAAAAATGTTCATCCAACATAGACAGCAAGTATTCAGATAATATGCACACATAGCACGTAGTTTATATAAAATACTTTATATATATGTGTAATATGAAAGTAACTATGCACTCACCTGATACGGTGGTGACTCGTTACTCGGACAGCACTTCGTTACTCTTAAAACAATTTCCCTCGACAAAACCTAGTATCATTACCACTTGGGCTTAGTTTAGTATTTACCGAGACTAATTTAATAGTCAAGTTGTTATTATTATTATATAAGCGTTAAACAACACTATATAACTCATAATAATTGCCCAAATAATTATTTTAAGGTCTTAATAATATTACTATAATTAATTAGAAGCTATATTAAAAAATAGTGTAGGCGTAGCTCACTTACAGCGGGTTTTAATGAAAATCGGGTTTTGCTTGGAGCAGCGTTTCCGAACTGAAAGGGTCTTTTTCTCGGGACTTTGGGAGCCTCGGGGCTTCCTTCGGGTGCTAGGAGGTTTACCTAGGGTTTAGGAGGCTTAAGATATGCTAGAGAGAGAAAGACACTAGCGAGAGAGTGAGTTTTAGTGTGAAAATGGAGGCTGCCCTCGCACCTCTATTTATAGATGCAAGGCCTCGCAGGTACGCCCTGCGTTCCTTTTGTCTACGCGGGGCGTAGCTTCAGTCATACAACACGCATCGATGATCTGCTGGGGCGACGTGTGCGAAGCGGCTCCGAGGAGGGGTTCGCATACGCGACGCGTTCCGAGCTCGAATGCTGGGCATAGCGAACGGCGACGTGTCCTTCATCCGAAGCAAGGCGTGATCAGCAAGTAACGGCTAGGATCTTGCCACGTCAACAGTCGAGCAACAGGCTTCCCAAATTCGAGTATAAACTTTAAAAATTCATAACTATTGCGTACGAGCTTCATTTTCTACGTTCTTTATATCCACGTGAAGGTTGGAACGTACTCTACAACTTTTGTTTAGACTGCATCAGGTAATTTTGACTTTATTTAAAAATTATATTATTAATAGGCTGGGACATGATTGGTCCGTTAAAACTCAAAACTTCTTCATCTAACGTCTGTTTTCGTTAGTCTTTTTATCGTTACGCTACTTTTAACGAGATCTTCGATTCTTATTTAGGTTGTGTCAGCTAAAAACCGCTCGATCTAATATTCGAATTTCGGGTTGTACACTGCTAAGCCAAAACTTCGAAAAATCATAACTTCCTCATACGAAGTCAGATTTGGGCGTTTTTTTATGGACGTTCTCGGTTTAATGTATTCTACGACTTTCATTTAGATCACTAAGGCTAAAACTCGCTCTATCGTAAATTCACTATTTACGCTTTCCGATGTCGTGCCGGTTCCGTCGCGAAATTTCGACGGGCCATAACTTCTTCATTATAACTCAGATTCCCGTGTTTTTTTATATGTACGGAACCCTTGTAATATATACTAAAACTTGGTTAAGATTAATCCTTCTAAATAATATTCCATCAAAAACTCATTTTTTATGCTTATTGTCTCTAAATTGACTAGCCCGGATCTGCGGGTGTTACAATTATCTCCCCCTTAAGATGATTATGTCATGGAATCGTCAACAAAACAGGGTAGTATAATGACTCCATACATTATGTCTTCATCCTAGATAATAATCATAACATCCTTGTTCCTTCGAATGAGTATCTAACTCTTGGACTCCTTGACTGCAGGCGGCGCTCGATCTTGCATTTGCTTCCTGTCTCACGTTAGACTCCAATTTATGACTTTCAAGTCATCATCTCAATCCTCAATGAATACAAACTTAAGATAAGTTCTTTTATTACTACAATGGAATGATGTGTCATATTCTAATGACCTATCATCGTACGTTGTTACGCTGAGACTCGGGTCTCTTAGAGTCTTCTAGAACAGACTATACTTTCCTTCATGTTCTAATCTCATCTTAAAAGGTAGCATTTCTAGCTACAAGCAACCATCGCGATAACTCTACTGATCGCTTTGATTAATTCTTCCGGCTTAAGTCAGGTGCTACTTCGAACTTGGTTCTCGGAACCACGTAACAGACTCATCGTAGTTGGACACAATTTGGTATGACCGTTAGGGCTGGAATAACAATAATCTTTTTAGTTATTACTGAAACAATGGTAACGACATACTTGATTAAAATGATATTAATTACTAGCTTCTTGGTAACCTTGTGACTTTCCCTGATCCAAGTGCGAGTCTTGTGCTTCCTGTAGTATAGGCCTCTACTAGCATTAACACCTACTCATACTCATCCCAAGTATTGTCTCGCCGTTTTCGAAGTCACTATACAAAAATTCACATAACAATTTAACATACCAAATAACAAAACGAAGGTTTTATTATTTCTTGAAAATATTACATAGGTGTTCAAGTTCACACTAGACTATGCCTCTAGTAGGCTACATCATATGATTCTATCCCCTGGGCTACTTCATAACTCGATCTTTGGGTATGAATTCCTCATCCTTGATTCCTTGTGTTGTTTTCTGCTTCATCGAGGATCATGTGGAATGCCCTTGGCCTTGGTGGTGTATCTGGCCTTACTGCTTTGTTTTTCCTTGGGCAGTCTCTGGACATATTCTTATTGCCTCCACATCCATAGCATACCTTATCATGATGTGTACAGTCCTTGGAATAGTGACCGGACCTCCCACACTTGTATCAAGTCACTTCCTCGATACATTTCCCGAAGTGTTTCTTTTTACACTTCTCGCACCACTTATCTTAACCTCCTCCTCATCCTTCAGTGTTTGAGAATTTCCTTTCTTTGTTAGATTTTTAAGATCCTTCAAATTTTCACTTTTCTCCTGCCTTATCTTTATCTAGACCCTTTTCTCTTATCTGGGTCTCTACGTTCTTAGCTACTCTAACAGTTGTTTTCAAAGTAGTTTCCATTTTGAAAGTTGGGCCAAAGTCTGTGGGCAGTCCATTAGCAAATCTATCGATCTTGGAGAGTTCAGTAGGCACCAAGTAGGGGAATCGCTTCATCCTATCGGTTAATGTGGTGGCATACTCATCCACACTCGTCTTTCCTTTCTTCAGGTTCTGAAATTCGTTGTTTTGGTCTATCAGATCTATCTCTGAGCAGTACTGCATTTTAAAATGCTCTAAGAATGGTTCCGAAGACATTCACATAGCTTCTCCTCATGGCATTGTATTTGCCAACAACTTCCACCAACTTAGCACTCCAGTCTTTAGTTGTCTAACTGCAAAGACGGTCATTTGCCTGTCGCTACAGTCACAACTTTCAAACACCATCTCCATTTTAGAGATCTAGTCCATAATCTCAACCGGCTTCGGGCTTCCGGAAAAGCTTGGTGGCTTCGCACCCAAGAAGTTCTTATACATTCTTCCATCCTTGTCGTTTCCTCGCTCCGGGCCACTCCTTCGTTCTCCTTGAGTCCCAACTTGACTCACAGGGCGCCTATAGTTCCCTTCCTCCAATTGCTTGGGAATCAGCTCAGGTTGCTCAATGGGTATGGTAGGTTCGTCCCTATTTTCATGCAACATATTCCTTATTTCTTCCCTTTGTTCAGCTAACATTGCCCGAATCATGGCTTGTACTCCAGCCATGGTAATTGGTTCAGGTGCAACTTCTACTACAACAGGTATTTGGTCAATCACTAGGGGCTGTTGATTCCTATTTCCATTTCTGTTCCCGACTCCACTTTGGGTTCTTGCCATTTAAATCTATACACTAATTCAGACGTTCAGTGTCTAATGACGAGAATTAAGATAGAAAAGATTTTATTTACGATCGATGTGAAAATCTACCTATTACTCCGAAAAGTTACATGCCAGTTCGAATACCGTATCTAAACGTTTAGAAATCTGAACACATAAAATTTCCATATCCGCTCGGCAACAGACCATAGACCCGTTCAGACATCTAGCATCATAAATCATCATAAATCATTTAGCACATAAAAGCATGTTAGGCATTTTCCCAACATAAGCCAGTGCTTGTGTCTATTCAGGTGTATTACCTAAGACACACTCCTCACCATCATTGCTTAGCATTCTAAGTTTAAGTCTAGAAATAAAGCTATATTCCTAGTTCGCTTAAACTAAGGCTCTGATACCAACTGTGACATCCCCATTTTCTTAGCCGGAAAAGGCCGATTTTGTTTATGCTTTACAAAAATCAGAGTACCTCTTTTAATAAAAATGTTGCGAATTTGTTCCCATTAAAACATGATAAATATGTTATCAAAACATTTCCGAAGAAAAGTACTTTTATTCATTTTAAAACATTTGGGATGTCATCGTCAATACAGAAATATAAGCATAAACAGAACTTACATTCATTATCGCTAGTGATTTATATCTCCTTAATCTCTCAGTGTAATGTGACTTCATGTCAACACCTGTGATATAAATAAACTGAGTGGGTCAGGTTGGGAAACTTGGTGAGCACATAGGGTTTTCAACCCACAATAATATAATTATTATGTTTAAACATCAAACAATAAACCCAAATACCCATCTCCATTATCTTCCTTACTCTTAAGGGTCTACCCTAAGAGTCATCTATCCTGCATTCCTTCATTTCGAAGTCCCTTGTTTCTAGGGTTTATACGACAGGCACTAATTTCATAGCTGCTAATGCACTAAATCCATAGCTGCTAAAGTTCATTCATCAGGTACTAAATCTGTAGCTACGAGTGTAGGTACTAAGTCCATAGCTACCAACGTTTACCTAACAGGCAATAAGTCCATAGCTGCCAGGTACTAAGTCCATAGCTACCATCACCTAAAAGGTACTAAGTCCATAGCCACCCATGTTTACCTAATAGTTACTAACTCCATAGCTAACAGTGTTTGTTCAATAGGCACTAAGTCCATAGTTGCCGATGTTATTTATTAGGCACTAAGTCTATAGTTGCCGATGTTTACTCACATCGTCTTTTATCTCTCATTATTCATCTACCCATGTCATACCCAACATATTTGTAGATATAAAATACATATAGAGTTTAAATCATTTAAAACATGTATAAAAATGTTCATCCAACATAGACATCAAGTATTCAGATAATATGCACACATAGTACGTAGTTTATATAAAATACTTTATATCTATGTGTAATATGAAAGTAACTATGCACTCACCTGATACGGTGGTGACTCGTTACTCGGAAAGCACTTCGTTACTCTTAAAACAATTTCCCTCGACAAAACCAAGTATCATTACCACTAGGGTTTAGTTCAGTATTTACCGAGATTAATTTAATAGACTAGATGTTATTATTATTATATAAGCGTTAAACAACACTATATAACTCATAATAATATCCCAAATAATTATTTTAAGGTCCTAATAATGTTACTATAATTAATTAGAAGCTATATTAAAAAATAGCGTAGGTTAAGCTCATTTACAGTGGATTTTATCGAAAATCGAGCTTTGCTTGGAGCAGGCTTTCTGAACTGAAATAGCCTTTTTCTCGGGACTCCGGGAGCCTTGGGGCTTCCTTCGGGTGCTAGTTCGTTTACCTAGGGTTTAAGAGGCTTAATATAGGTTAGAGAGAGAAAGAAACTAGAGAGAGAGTGAGTTTTGGTGTCAAAATGGAGGCTGCCCTCGCACCACTATTTATTGATGCGACGCCTCGTAGGTACGTGTTGTGTTCCTTTTGTCTACGCGGGGCATAGCTTCGGACCCGAGGAGGGGTTCACGTACGCGGCACATTCGGAGCTTAGACATTGGTCGTAGAGAAGGGTGATGTGTCCTTCATCCAAAGCGAGGCGTGATCAGTAAGCAACGGCTAGGATCTTGCCACGTCATCAGACGACCAAAAATGCTTCGCAAATTCGAGTCTAAACTTTAAAAATTTGTAAATTTTGCGTACGAGCTCCATTTTCGACGTTCTTTATATCCACACGAATGCGGGAACGTACTCTACAACTTTTGTTTAGATTCCATCGGCTAATTTTGATTTTATTTTAAAATTTATATTATTAACAGGCCGGGACATGATTGGTCCATTAAAATCTCATAACTTCTTCATCCGGCTTACGTTTTCGTCTGTCTTTTTATCGTTACGCTACTATTAGCGACATCTTCGACTCTCATTTAGGTTGTGTCGGATTAAAACCGCTCGATCGAATATTCGAATTTTGGGTTGTACACTGCTAAGCCGAAACTTCGAAAAATCATAACTTCCTCATACAAAGTCAGATTTAGGCGTTCTTTTTATGGACGCTCTCGGTTTAACGTATTCTATGAATTTCATTTGCATCGCTAAGGCTAAAACTTGCTCTATCGTAAATTCACTATTTATGCTTTCTGGTGCCATGCCGGTTCCGTCGCGAAACTTCGACGGGCCATAACTACTTCGTTATAACTCGGATTCCAGTGTTCTTTATATGTACGGAACCCTTGTAACATATACTACAACTTGGTTAGGATTAATCCTTTTAAATAATCTTCCATCAAAAACTCATTTTTGATGCTTATTGTCTCTAAATTGACTAGTCCGGATCTGCGGGCAATACAGGCTCCCAGGACGAAGCTCCGATGATCAAGTTAGAACTGATTCTAAGAGGAAATCAGGAATGTCTGAGAGAAAGAAAATCCAGTCTCCTTCTCCATGAGGAAGAAGGGTTCCTTTATACCTGATCGGGAGGCACGTGCCTCTTAACTGATTCTGTTGAGCCTTCCCTCGTGAGATGTGACATGGCGGATCTGTATTGAAAGACCCCTATCACGTCTTTCTATCTCGCCCCCCCCCCATTGGCTAGAGGGGAATCTTCGATATAATAATGATCGTGGTTGTTGTCAGATAGGCAAGTGGAGCTCTCTGATTGGCTCCACGTTTGTCGAGATATTTTTCCTGGGGAGAAGAGGGTAAGGCGCAGTTCTGGCCCTTAACCGTCATACTAGTGATTCCTAAAGGCGGAGGCCCGACCTTGGCTTCAGAATCGATATGACCAGACTCTAACTAGGCCAAGCTTGGTGCTAGTTTTAATTTTCTTCTTTAACGTTTTTCCTGAGGGATACGTTAACAAAGATAGTTTTTTGTTATTGAATGACTAATAAATAAGTGAAACTTAAGAGAGATATGAAGATAATGAGGAAAGGAAGATTATTGGTGAACAAAGTCTAATGATAAGAAACTAAATATTTTTATGAAGTAAACAACTACTCTAGGTAAAAGGTTAAAAAGTCTCATAGTATTAGAAATGATATTGCTAATAAATATATTGAATCGACATGTATTTGATTGATAATACAAGTATATATACATGTTTTGATACACTATTTTGGTATGGGATATACACAATATCTTCACTAACTAATATCCCAGTATATTAGGAAATATAATCTTACTAGCAAAGATAATCATATTATACAGGTTGTGATATACTATTTTTGCTATAGGATATGCATAATATCTTCACTTACTAATAATGTCCCAGTATACTAGGAAATATAATATTGTTGTGAAGATAAAACAATCTCGACTAATATACACCCATAGTCAAATTGGGAGGAGAACGGGAATGAGATTCTTTTTAAACTCATCAAATAGCACAAGAGGTAGACCTTCGGTGATGATATCTACGGCTGATAACGTGAGAGAATATGAAAAACATGGATTTGACCATGAGTAACTTTTTCTAGAAATAAGTAGATGTCAAGGTCGATGTATTTTGTCCTTTAATGTTGAACTATAATGCAAGATAGGTATACTACACTAACATTGTCATAGTATACGCATGTGTTTTTATTTTGAGGAAAATGAAGTTCTAATAGTAGATTCCTTAGGTAACATGTTTCGGATAATACATTAGCAATGCCTCAACACTCCACCTCGACACTTGATCAGGAAAGAGTTGGTTGTCGCTTTAATGATTAGGAGACGAGATTGTTTCCCATGTAGATACCATATCCTGACGTCGAACGTCATGTGTCCGGGCACCCTGCCCAATCAGCATCTGTATATGCGATTATGGAGTGTATGGGTGATATGGTGAGGTACAGTCTGTGATGGATTGTGCTCTTTATGTAGCGCAAGATCCTTTTAAGAGCAATAAAGTGGGTTGATTGAGGAGCATGCAAATGCATGCAAATTTGTTGAATAACATAACATATATCTATGCAGATGAACGTAAGGTATTGGAGCGTGCCAACTAGCTGACGGTGGTGAGTGCCTCCATTGAGAGAAGAGTGTCATCATTGTTTCTCAACTTAGATTTTGTGTCGACTAGTGTGGATGATGGATGATAGGAACTCATGCCGGATCCTTCTAAGATTTCAGTGGAATATTTTTTGTGAGAGTTGAACGGTATCTTTGCTTCGTGTGACTAAAATTCCAAGGAAGTGGCTTAGAGGACCAAGATCTTTCATTGTATGTTCCTTGGCTAATGGTTGCCTCAATTTTTGGCGTAAGTGAGGTGATGATGTCACGAGAAAGATGTCATCTTCTTATAGAAATATGAAGCACATATATGACATGTTCATGTAGACAAACATAGAATGATCACATTTGTTGTGTTTGGATCCCAAGGTGAACACGCAATCAGTGAACAATTAGTACCAAGACCGTGGCGCTTTTTTGAGGCCATATAAAGATTTCTTCATTAAGCAAACATGGTCCGGATTGGAGGGATCTTGAAACCCTAAGGGTTAATGCATGTACACAGTTTCGTGGAGGTACCCATGTAAAAACTATTAGATAAGGTGTCTAAGTCCGTAACTATATTTGGTATGTACTTGACCCGATTTAGCATGGTCCATTTGGGTTGCACTTCACTGGAACAATTTGTACTTTTAAGAAGAGGATATGTATGATTTATTAATATATTATCAGTTATAATATATTAATATGAAATCATGTTATTTAATTAGCATTGATCAAGAATTAATTTGGAATTAATTTTGTGATCAATAGAGACTAATTAAATATATAGGGATTGATTGTGTCAATCATTCATTCTTATAATGTGGGCAAATCATCCATGATTCCTTATGTTGGGTTTAACCCATGTGGTGAACCCTGGATACTCCATGGAGGTTAAAACCCGTGGATCATGAAGAATGTGGAAAGTCATGCACATTAGGGTCTACCCTAATGTAACTACATTATATAAGAAGCCCTTTGGTTCAAGAAATTGGCACTTAGAGTCTATACATGAGTGTGGCCGACTTTTGTGTGCTAGAGAGTCCTTTTCCAAGTTTCCAAGTGTTAGTGGTGATTTGTGATTCCACTTGAGGCATTCACATCATTGTTGTTAGGCTTTTAAAGCTCCAAGCAACAAGCTACAACAAAAGGTATGTTATCTAACTTGTTTTATTACCCAACTAACAAAGTTTTGTATGCTACATAGGGTAATACCTTGGAAAATGAAAGTTTTCATGTATAATAGAGAAAACATAGATCCAAGGTATTTAAGGTTGCATGTACACCTTAGGAGTGTTAGAATGCTCAAAGCCCATCAGTGGTATCAAACCCTTGGCTTGTTTTCAATTATACTTGATGCTACTTGTTGTTTGAAGTTGAAAAAAATCGAGTTTTATGCATTCTAACTAATGAACTCGCCGAGTCCAATGATGGACTTGAAGATTCCATGTACAAAATGAGCAACTCGACAAGTCCAGTTCATGGACTCGCCAAGTTGGCTGGACAGAGTGCAGAAAAACAATTTTTTGGCTACAAATGGATAGGATCATTACCCCAAACTGTTTTGAATCATAAAAATATGTTTTTTCAAGATATGGTAATGATCATGATCATCCATTTGAAAGGTAATTGTCAAAATTTCACGTTTTGTATTAGTTTATATAATTAGTCTAATTACCTAAAATTTGTTTGATTTGGATTATCTTGTTCATATGAGTTTAATCAAGAATTTGAACATGCTTGTTAGTTTAATTGATGATCTTGATGATTTTAATGGACTCCATAACTTGACCTCAAGTTATGGAATTCCAAAAGTTTTTCATTTAAATGAATCATTAAAAGTCATAGGTTATAGAAAAATGAAGAGTCTAATTTTAAAAGACCATTAAACTCATATGTTATGAAGTTGAAAAGTTTTGAAGAGTTTCAATACTAGTCCTCAAGTTTTGGAATTTGTAACGTCACACATTAAAACTTTAGTACCAAACCCTAGAATTTTAAAAGTTTAAAATTCAACCCTTATACTATTTTAATATTATAAGTTTAATCATATATATATATATATATATATATATATATATATATATATATATATATATATATATATTTATATATGTATGTATGTATGTATAACAACAAGTCAGTCTTACCGTTAGTAGGCCTCATTCACAAAGTCGGTCTATAAGGGGGGTAAAAGGTTACTGCCTATAAAATGGTGGTTTAATGGGTGTCAACTCTCACCCACCACTTCCTTGACTGTTGGACGGTCGATAGCCGAACGGTAGGTCAAAGACTATAATTCTCATTAAAAGTATAATGATAGATATAAAGTAACTAAAATTTTTGATGAATTCGCAATCTTAGTTACTTAAGGAAAATGTGAAATTGAGGCAAACCCATGAAATTACTTAGGTAACATGTTTCGGATAATACATTAGCAATGCCTCAACACTCCACCTCGACACTTGATCAGGAAAGAGTTGGTTGTCGCTTTAATGATTAGGAGACGAGATTGTTTCCCATGTAGATACCATATCCTGACGTCGAACGTCATGTGTCCGGGCACCCTGCCCAATCAGCATCTGTATATGCGATTATGGAGTGTATGGGTGATATGGTGAGGTACAGTCTGTGATGGATTGTGCTCTTTATGTAGCGCAAGATCCTTTTAAGAGCAATAAAGTGGGTTGATTGAGGAGCATGCAAATTTGTTGAATAACATAACATATATCTATGCAGATGAACGTAAGGTATTGGAGCGTGCCAACTAGCTGACGGTGGTGAGTGCCTCCATTGAGAGAAGAGTGTCATCATTGTTTCTCAACTTAGATTTTGTGTCGACTAGTGTGGATGATGGATGATAGGAACTCATGCCGGATCCTTCTAAGATTTCAGTGGAATATTTTTTGTGAGAGTTGAACGGTATCTTTGCTTCGTGTGACTAAAATTCCAAGGAAGTGGCTTAGAGGACCAAGATCTTTCATTGTATGTTCCTTGGCTAATAGTTGCCTCAATTTTTGGCGTAAGTGAGGTGATGATGTCACGAGAAAGATGTCATCTTCTTATAGAAATATGAAGCACATATATGACATGTTCATGTAGACAAACATAGAATGATCACATTTGTTGTGTTTGGATCCCAAGGTGAACACGCAATCAGTGAACAATTAGTACCAAGACCGTGGAGCTTTTTTGCGGCCATATAAAGATTTCTTCATTAAGCAAACATGGTCCGGATTGGAGGGATCTTGAAACCCTAAGGGTTAATGCATGTACACAGTTTCGTGGAGGTACCCATGTAAAAACTATTAGATAAGGTGTCTAAGTCCGTAACTATATTTGGTATGTACTTGACCCGATTTAGCATGGTCCATTTGGGTTGCACTTCACTGGAACAATTTGTACTTTTAAGAAGAGGATATGTATGATTTATTAATATATTATCAGTTATAATATATTAATATGAAATCATGTTATTTAATTAGCATTGATCAAGAATTAATTTGGAATTAATTTTGTGATCAATAGAGACTAATTAAATATATAGGGATTGATTGTGTCAATCATTCATTCTTATAATGTGGGCAAATCATCCATGATTCCTTATGTTGGGTTTAACCCATGTGGTGAACCCTGGATACTCCATGGAGGTTAAAACCCGTGGATCATGAAGAATGTGGAAAGTCATGCACATTAGGGTCTACCCTAATGTAACTACATTATATAAGAAGCCCTTTGGTTCAAGAAATTGGCACTTAGAGTCTATACATGAGTGTGGCCGACTTTTGTGTGCTAGAGAGTCCTTTTCCAAGTTTCCAAGTGTTAGTGGTGATTTGTGATTCCACTTGAGGCATTCACATCATTGTTGTTAGGCTTTTAAAGCTCCAAGCAACAAGCTACAACAAAAGGTATGTTATCTAACTTGTTTTATTACCCAACTAACAAAGTTTTGTATGCTACATAGGGTAATACCTTGGAAAATGAAAGTTTTCATGTATAATAGAGAAAACATAGATCCAAGGTATTTAAGGTTGCATGTACACCTTAGGAGTGTTAGAATGCTCAAAGCCCATCAGTGGTATCAAACCCTTGGCTTGTTTTCAATTATACTTGATGCTACTTGTTGTTTGAAGTTGAAAAAAATCGAGTTTTATGCATTCTAACTAATGAACTCGCCGAGTCCAATGATGGACTTGAAGATTCCATGTACAAAATGAGCAACTCGACAAGTCCAGTTCATGGACTCGCCAAGTTGGCTGGACAGAGTGCAGAAAAACAATTTTTTGGCTACAAATGGATAGGATCATTACCCCAAACTGTTTTGAATCATAAAAATATGTTTTTTCAAGATATGGTAATGATCATGATCATCCATTTGAAAGGTAATTGTCAAAATTTCACGTTTTGTATTAGTTTATATAATTAGTCTAATTACCTAAAATTTGTTTGATTTGGATTATCTTGTTCATATGAGTTTAATCAAGAATTTGAACATGCTTGTTAGTTTAATTGATGATCTTGATGATTTTAATGGACTCCATAACTTGACCTCAAGTTATGGAATTCCAAAAGTTTTTCATTTAAATGAATCATTAAAAGTCATAGGTTATAGAAAAATGAAGAGTCTAATTTTAAAAGACCATTAAACTCATATGTTATGAAGTTGAAAAGTTTTGAAGAGTTTCAATACTAGTCCTCAAGTTTTGGAATTTGTAACGTCACACATTAAAACTTTAGTACCAAACCCTAGAATTTTAAAAGTTTAAAATTCAACCCTTATACTATTTTAATATTATAAGTTTAATCATATATATATATATATATATATATATATATATATATATATATATATATTTATATATGTATGTATGTATGTATAACAACAAGTCAGTCTTACCGTTAGTAGGCCTCATTCACAAAGTCGGTCTATAAGGGGGGTAAAAGGTTACTGCCTATAAAATGGTGGTTTAATGGGTGTCAACTCTCACCCACCACTTCCTTGACTGTTGGACGGTCGATAGCCGAACGGTAGGTCAAAGACTATAATTCTCATTAAAAGTATAATGATAGATATAAAGTAACTAAAATTTTTGATGAATTCGCAATCTTAGTTACTTAAGGAAAATGTGAAATTGAGGCAAACCCATGAAATTACTTAGGTAACATGTTTCGGATAATACATTAGCAATGCCTCAACACTCCACCTCGACACTTGATCAGGAAAGAGTTGGTTGTCGCTTTAATGATTAGGAGACGAGATTGTTTCCCATGTAGATACCATATCCTGACGTCGAACGTCATGTGTCCGGGCACCCTGCCCAATCAGCATCTGTATATGCGATTATGGAGTGTATGGGTGATATGGTGAGGTACAGTCTGTGATGGATTGTGCTCTTTATGTAGCGCAAGATCCTTTTAAGAGCAATAAAGTGGGTTGATTGAGGAGCATGCAAATTTGTTGAATAACATAACATATATCTATGCAGATGAACGTAAGGTATTGGAGCGTGCCAACTAGCTGACGGTGGTGAGTGCCTCCATTGAGAGAAGAGTGTCATCATTGTTTCTCAACTTAGATTTTGTGTCGACTAGTGTGGATGATGGATGATAGGAACTCATGCCGGATCCTTCTAAGATTTCAGTGGAATATTTTTTGTGAGAGTTGAACGGTATCTTTGCTTCGTGTGACTAAAATTCCAAGGAAGTGGCTTAGAGGACCAAGATCTTTCATTGTATGTTCCTTGGCTAATAGTTGCCTCAATTTTTGGCGTAAGTGAGGTGATGATGTCACGAGAAAGATGTCATCTTCTTATAGAAATATGAAGCACATATATGACATGTTCATGTAGACAAACATAGAATGATCACATTTGTTGTGTTTGGATCCCAAGGTGAACACGCAATCAGTGAACAATTAGTACCAAGACCGTGGAGCTTTTTTGCGGCCATATAAAGATTTCTTCATTAAGCAAACATGGTCCGGATTGGAGGGATCTTGAAACCCTAAGGGTTAATGCATGTACACAGTTTCGTGGAGGTACCCATGTAAAAACTATTAGATAAGGTGTCTAAGTCCGTAACTATATTTGGTATGTACTTGACCCGATTTAGCATGGTCCATTTGGGTTGCACTTCACTGGAACAATTTGTACTTTTAAGAAGAGGATATGTATGATTTATTAATATATTATCAGTTATAATATATTAATATGAAATCATGTTATTTAATTAGCATTGATCAAGAATTAATTTGGAATTAATTTTGTGATCAATAGAGACTAATTAAATATATAGGGATTGATTGTGTCAATCATTCATTCTTATAATGTGGGCAAATCATCCATGATTCCTTATGTTGGGTTTAACCCATGTGGTGAACCCTGGATACTCCATGGAGGTTAAAACCCGTGGATCATGAAGAATGTGGAAAGTCATGCACATTAGGGTCTACCCTAATGTAACTACATTATATAAGAAGCCCTTTGGTTCAAGAAATTGGCACTTAGAGTCTATACATGAGTGTGGCCGACTTTTGTGTGCTAGAGAGTCCTTTTCCAAGTTTCCAAGTGTTAGTGGTGATTTGTGATTCCACTTGAGGCATTCACATCATTGTTGTTAGGCTTTTAAAGCTCCAAGCAACAAGCTACAACAAAAGGTATGTTATCTAACTTGTTTTATTACCCAACTAACAAAGTTTTGTATGCTACATAGGGTAATACCTTGGAAAATGAAAGTTTTCATGTATAATAGAGAAAACATAGATCCAAGGTATTTAAGGTTGCATGTACACCTTAGGAGTGTTAGAATGCTCAAAGCCCATCAGTGGTATCAAACCCTTGGCTTGTTTTCAATTATACTTGATGCTACTTGTTGTTTGAAGTTGAAAAAAATCGAGTTTTATGCATTCTAACTAATGAACTCGCCGAGTCCAATGATGGACTTGAAGATTCCATGTACAAAATGAGCAACTCGACAAGTCCAGTTCATGGACTCGCCAAGTTGGCTGGACAGAGTGCAGAAAAACAATTTTTTGGCTACAAATGGATAGGATCATTACCCCAAACTGTTTTGAATCATAAAAATATGTTTTTTCAAGATATGGTAATGATCATGATCATCCATTTGAAAGGTAATTGTCAAAATTTCACGTTTTGTATTAGTTTATATAATTAGTCTAATTACCTAAAATTTGTTTGATTTGGATTATCTTGTTCATATGAGTTTAATCAAGAATTTGAACATGCTTGTTAGTTTAATTGATGATCTTGATGATTTTAATGGACTCCATAACTTGACCTCAAGTTATGGAATTCCAAAAGTTTTTCATTTAAATGAATCATTAAAAGTCATAGGTTATAGAAAAATGAAGAGTCTAATTTTAAAAGACCATTAAACTCATATTTTATGAAGTTGAAAAGTTTTGAAGAGTTTCAATACTAGTCCTCAAGTTTTGGAATTTGTAACGTCACACATTAAAACTTTAGTACCAAACCCTAGAATTTTAAAAGTTTAAAATTCAACCCTTATACTATTTTAATATTATAAGTTTAATCATATATATATATATATATATATATATATATATATATATATATATATATATATATATATATATTATATATGTATGTATGTATGTATAACAACAAGTCAGTCTTACCGTTAGTAGGCCTCATTCACAAAGTCGGTCTATAAGGGGGGTATAAGGTTACTGCCTATAAAATGGTGGTTTAATGGGTGTCAACTCTCACCCACCACTTCCTTGACTGTTGGACGGTCGATAGCCGAACGGTAGGTCAAAGACTATAATTCTCATTAAAAGTATAATGATAGATATAAAGTAACTAAAATTTTTGATGAATTCGCAATCTTAGTTACTTAAGGAAAATGTGAAATTGAGGCAAACCCATGAAATTACACTTTGCACCATACCAGGTCATTAGTGGAGTGTGTGTGGTTAACCGACATACTAACATGGACTAGTAAGGGTGGCTAAGGGTAGCTTAATTTTTATCATAGATCGATGGAGTGTGTGTGGTTAACCGACTCATCGATTAGGTGATAAATGACATTAAGAGTACCAAGTATATTTGCATGGTTATTCACACCTTATTTGTGATACTCGGTATCCCAGTCACAAACTTGAAGGGAATAATCGAGAATTAAATATGCCATTGAAAAGTTCAATGAATCTCAAAAAAATCTAGGAATTTTAATTCATCTAAAACCTAATGATAAATTTCGTTTTTCATGGTGGAAATTGGTAAATCGTTATTTACCTACCTTCAAATATTTTGCAAGTTGGATTACGGCATCCCTCTTCCAAAATGTAAAATATGGTGTTGGGTCCTAGCCTTAATATTTCATTTTGAGTGTTATATTAAGGACTTTATATCTAATCTAAACTTTGTCTTTCTTCTTTTTCAGATGTCTTCCAACAATGTTGCTTCTGGCTCAAACCCTACCGGCTCCTTTGTGGGAGAGTCATTTTTGATGGAACTAATTTCAATGTTTGGATTAGAAACATAAGGATGGTCACTCGTTATGAGGACAAGGAATATGTCACTAACAAGGAGCTGAAGGAAATTGATGATTCTGCTGCCACTCCTCATGAGATAGTTGATTTCAGGGCACATGAGAAAGATGCCACCAAGGTAGCTTGTATCATGCTTGCCACCATGTCTCCTGAACTCCAAAGTCCTATGAGGACATTTACCCTTTTGAGATGCACCAAGACTTGATGGAAAGATACCATCAGAGTGCTCGTCAAGAGCGGTATGAAATCATCTGCTCCATGATTACAACAAAGATGAAGGATGGTGAACCCATCAAGGGCCACTTGCAGAAAATGCAAAGGTTTGTGGACCGTCTGCTCAAATTGAATATGAACTTTGATGAGGATCTAGCTATACATATTATTCTACACTCCTTACCTCCATGTTATGATCAGTTCTGCATGACTTATCATATGAGCAAGGAGGAAGTCACTTTGAGCAAGCTTCAGGGCCTTTTGAGGACTGCCGAAAGTGGTCTCAAAGGTAAATCTGCTGTAACCACTCCTACTACTACAGCCCCAGTCCTGGAAAACGGTCAAGGCATGGGAAAGAAGAGGAAGACCCCTTCCAAGGGTCACAAGGGAAAGTCTCTTGATGGGTCGTCTTCTAGCAAGACTAAATTCGGTCCTGCTACTCCCTCCTGCAACCCAAAAGAAGCAGAGTTCTTCTATTGTCATGATAAGGGGCACTAGAAGCGAAAGCTGCACATAGTACTTGTAGGATGTTAAGGACGGGAAAGTAAAACCCACCCATACAGGTATTTACACTATATTGTCTAATAACTCACTGCATACTAATTCTTGGGTCGTTGATACAGGTTGTGGTATTCACATTTGTTCTAATTTGTAGGGACTAAAAAGAAGTGAGGATGTGGAGCACGGGAAGATAAACTTAATCATGAGGAATAGAAAAGCTTCACATATCACCAAGATTGGAGTTTATTCTTTATAGATTTGTAGTGGGTTAAATTTGGATTTGAATAATTGTTGTTACTTGTCTGAAACAGCGAGAAATATTATTTCTTTTCATGGTTTCAACAAACAAGGTATCACATTTTCGTTTGATAATGAAATTGGTGCAATAAATGCTTATTATAATGGTGTTTTTTTTTTATTTTAAAGCATTGCCTTGTGATGGTGTATATGAAACTTTGATGGTTATAGACAAATTAGGAAATAATGTATTACATATTGATTCGTCCACTAGTTTGGATAAAGCAACCTTGTGGCATTGTCGTCTTGGACATGTCAAAAAGAAGCTCATAGGCCACCTCCAAAAGGCTGGAGTCTTGGAATCATTTGACTTAAAGTCAGATGATAATTGTGAATATTGTTTGCTTATAAAGATGACTAAATCACCTTTCACTGGTTCTTGTCAGAGGGGTTAGGGTTTGTTGGATCTCAAACACACCGATGTGTGTCGACCCTTCAGAACCACCACAAGGGATGCTAATCGCTTCTATGTGACTCTTACTGATGATTAAAGTAGATATGGCTATATCTACTTAATCAAGCATAATTAAGAAATCTTTGAGAAATTCAAAGAGTTTAAGTAGGAAGTGGAGAATCAGTTGCGCAGGAAGATAAAGATGCTCTAATCCGATTGAGGTGGTAAGTATCGTAGTATCGAGTTCCTAGACTATCTTAAGGAATGTGTAATTGTTTAACAATTGACACCTCCTAGGACACCCCAACTTAATGGTGTGGCTGAGAGGCGCAATCTAACCTTGTTGGACGTGGCTCGTTCCATTATGAGTCAAGCTTCATTACCAACCTCATTTTGGGGTATGCCTTAGAGACTACCGCCCATATCCTTAATCTAGTCCCTACCAAGAAGGTTACTAATACACCTCATGAGATGTGGACAGGGAAGTTGACTATGATGAGACCTCTCACCAGTAGCTAAGATTAAGTCTATTGGGTTTATGCTAGCCATAGCTGCAGTTCATGATTATGAAATATGGCAAATGGATGTCAAAACTGCTTTCCTTAATGGAAAGTTGGCTGAGGATGTTTACATGAGTTAGCTAGAGGGTTTTGTCAATGCAGAGTACCCTAATAGAGTGTGTAGTCTTGAGAAATCCATTTATGGATTAAAACAAGCATCTCGTAGATGGAATATTTGTTTCTATGAGAAAGTCAAAGAGTTTGGCTTTTCGAGAAGCGAGGATGAATCATGTGTATATGACAGTGCTAGTGGGAGTATAGTTATCTTTTTGGTATTGTATGTGGATGACATACTACTCATAGGAAATGACATCCCAACCTTACAGGAGGTGAATTCCTGGCTTGGGAAGTGTTTCGCTATGAAGGACCTTGGAGAAGCTTCCTATATCCTAGGGATAAGGATATTGAGAGACAAAAGTAAGAGACTAATTGGACATAGTCAAAGTACCTACTTGGACAAGGTGTTGAAGAGATTCAACATGCAGGATTCCAAGAAAGGTGATTTACTAATCAAGATCAAAGCCAAACTGAGTAAAACTGAGAGACCGAGTACATAGGATGAGATAGCTGATATGAGTCGATTACCATATGCTTCCGCTGTTGGCTCGATCATGTATGTTATGACTTGTAATCGCCTTGATGTGCCCTTTGCTTTGAGCATGGTCGGAAGATATCAGGGGAACCCTGGTAAGGCTCACTGGACTGCAATAATGAATATTCTCAAGTACCTGTGAAGGACTAAGGACTAGGTTCTTATCCTCGGTGGGAGAAATGACTTGAGAGTGATAGGGTATAGTGACGCCAACTTTCAAACCAACATAGATAATTTCCGCTCTCAGTCGGGCTGAGTATTTACCCTGAATGGAGGAGCAGTTACTTGGAAGAGTTCCAAGCAGGAGACCGTAGTTGATTCCACGTGCGAATCAGAGTATATATCAGCAAGCGAAGCGGTGAAGGAGGCGATATGGCTAAAGAGCTTCATTGGAGACCTTGGAGTTGTATCAGCTATAAAGGAGCCTATGGAAATTTTCTATGATAGCAACAGTGTGGTTGTCTTAGCCAAGGAACGAAGGGATCATGGCAGATCCAAGCACATTGATAGACAATATCACATCAGAAGACACAAGATAGAAAAAAGACTCCACTTTGCAAAGAGGCTATCGTCAAAATAGAACCTAGCAGATCCCCTCACGAAGGGATTGAATAGGGTTAAGCATTTACAGCATGCGAGGCGCATCGGGTTGAAAGACGATATTAGTTTTAGTGATTAGATAGTTATTTCTGAAACTTGTAATAGATAAAATGTAATTGACATTTGATGATTAAATAAAAGTTATTGTTTATTTATGAGTAAAGTTACTAGTTTGTGTCAATTATTTACTATTGTTTCAGTTTTGCATGTTTTGACTTCCAGAATAATAAGATTATCAGTAAATTACACGAATCATCCCTGGTGTAGATATCAAAATGCACGTTTAGTCCCTAATTGTAAAAATTAACTCGTACCGTCCCTTATGTCATAAAAAGTTGCACGCTTCATCCCTGATGTCGTAAAAAGACTATTATACCCTTATCTGTTTCATTTTTCATTTTTTTATTATATGATTTATTATTATTATTATTATTATTATTATTATTATTATTATTATTATTATTATTATTATTATTATTATTAGTATTATTAAATTATAGTGACCCTTTCTTTCTTCCCTGTGTCTAAAAGACTGAAAGTATGAAACCAAACACTACTCTCTTCTCTCTGTCGGAAACTTCCGACCACCACTACGACATATGAAACCACTAGCCACTGTCGCTCCACCTCTCCCTTTCTCGTCAAGTTTTGCCGCCTGAAACATCTTCAAAGCCACCAGAAGCTCTTACCAAACAAAATCAACATGAAGGACTCCTTGATGCTGAAACCTGTAATTGTGATTGTTTTCATCTCCCCTTCGAAACCCACAACTAGGGTCGATTTCACCAAATTCATTTACAAGAAATCATTTCCAGGTCTTGACTCCAACAGGCACATATACAAGAATGTTGTATGAAGATCTTCTCCGAATGTTAATCTAGAAATTATGTTAAGTGTGATTTCTATTCATCGGGGTTCCATATTTGCTTTTCCAGTGACAAGGATTTCACCAGATTTGTTTTTCTGGCGACAAGAGTTTCAGCAAATCTGTTCGATTGGAGGTGCTATTGAAGAAGGCAAATGAGCAATTTAAGGATGGCAGTTGTGGAGAAGACATGTGCAACATTTAGCCAAGATGGTAGCAGATCTGTTGAAACCACCACAAAAAATCGCCCACCGTCATTGAAAATAACATTCTCATATACACGAACACTGCTCCATCTTTGTCTCTCTTGCCCTTTTTATCTGTATCGCATCATCACACACACACAAAAGGTGTGTGTTTTATGCTCCTATAGTTCGGCTAGAATTTATAAAGAAGGTGGTGGTAGACGATGGTGGGTGGTGGTCCGGTAGTGATGATGGTCCGACGAGGTGATGATTTTGTTTTAGATTTTTGTGTCAAATAATTTTGGGGAAAAAATGATTTAGAAAGGAAATGGATGGGATAAGATGGGTGGGATGGGGTTTTTTGATTTTTTTTTGTTAATAATTATAAGAAAATAAAATAAAACAAAAATAGAATAAAAAGGGCAAAATCGTCATTTCAAGTCTCGTAAGGGATGAAACGTACAAATTTAAACTAACGAGGGATGACATATGCAACTTCTAACCAAATGAGGGATGGTTTGAGTTAATTTTTGAAAATAGGGACTGAACATGTATTTTGATACTTGTACGAGGGACGATTCACGTAATTTACTCTAAGATTATTCAAACTGTCCACAACCAATCATACTTTGGAAGTAGGTATTGAATCAAGACTGTCATGAATTTGACTTGTAGATTGTCTGAAATGGTTAGACATTGCTATGACATTCATGAGTGCTCATAAGTTCTAAGTATTGGATTAAACCCACACTCACTTGTATCACTTCATGGAATTCATCTCAAGTGATCGTGAGACAATAATATCATGTAAGTCTTCAAACCAAGAGATATGAGATGTTGACTATGAGTTGGTTGTCCATTGATAGTACGAAAATGCATCAATAACTTGATGTTATAAAACATACTATTGTGTATGATTTGGCGAATAGTTAGTACAAGCATATGAGTCGAAGTTTATATGTTCCTTTTAGTCATCGGAGGATTAAAATAAATATCTTGGGCTCCTCAATGATTTTGTTTTGACTTATGTGTCGGGCCTGGTCAGAACTCAATTTATGTGTTCGATTAAGTTCTATGTCAAACAAATTGGAAATCGGGAAACAAACTGTTGGACAATAAGTATGATGTTGTTCCATGTATTTTTCCGACTGATATCTTGAGAACAAAGGATTATATGATCACTTTTCTAAAAGGGTGCGTTCAAGTTCAACAATGTTTTAAGAGCTACGATTATTGGTCGGTTTCTGAAGTCGTACTTGCAACTATAGTTATTAGACTTATCCAAGTGGGAGACTGTTGGATAAGGTGTCTACGTCCATAACTATATTTAGTATGTACTTGACCCGATTTAGCATGGTCCATTTAGGTTGTACTTCACCGAAACAATTTGGACTTCTGAGAAAAGGATATGTATGATTTATTAATATATTATAAGTTATAATATATTAATATGAAATCATATTATTTAATTAGTATTGATCAAGAATTAATTTGGAATTAATTTTCTGGTCAAAAGAGACTAATTAAATATATAGGATTGATTGTGTAAATCATTCATTCTTATAATGTGGGCTAATGATCCATGATTCCTTATGTTGGGCACAACCCATGTGGTGACCCATGGGTACTCTATGGAGGTTAAAACCCATGGATCATGGGGAATGTTGAAAGTCCTGCACATTTGGGGTTTACATGGTGTAACCCTAATGTAACCACACTATATAAGAAGCCCTTTGGTTCAAGAAATTGGCACTTAGAGTCTATAGAAGAGTGTGGCCGATTTTTGTGAGCTAGAGAGTCCTCTTCCAAATTTCCAAGTGTTAGTGGTGATTTTTTATTCCACTTGAGACATTCATATTATTGGTGCTAGGATTTTAAAGCTCCAAGAAACAAGCTACAACAGAAGGTATGTTATCTTACTTGTTTTATTACCCAGTTATCAAAGTTTTGTATGCTAGTTAGGGTAATACCTTGAAAAATGAAAGTTTGCATGTATAATAGAGAAAATATAGATCCAAGGTCTTTAGGGTTGCATGTACACCTTAGGAGTGTTAGAATGCACAAAACCCATCAAAACATGTTTTTCACGTCAAGCTGGTGAATTTGTCATGCGTTTGAAAGTGCGATGGAAAGAATGGTGTGGATTGGTGTTGGCTTCACCACGAGACTAAATGTTTCTCTACAATCGATTCCTTCCTGTTGAGATCTTCCATCACAAACCAAACGATATTTTTATCACTCTGAAGAACCTTCAGCCTTAGTTTTGTGGCGATAAATCCATATATACTTCATACCACATTCATATTCAGAGTTTTTGGGACTAACTTCCATGTGTTATTGTCAATAAGGTTCTAGAATTCATCACTCATGGCTGTATTCCAATATAGATTTTTGAAAGCCTCGAAAGGAGTTTTATGTAAATGTGAGATAGACGATGATGCATGAAGAAGAAAAGGCTATTTTGATTTGCAGATGTCATACATACTCCTGGTATGTCTGATTTGATTTAAGGTAGTTTATGAGATGATGGTAGGTAGGGGTGTTGGTTGTTGTGATACTGGAGGTGGAGGTGGAGCCTGGATGGAACGACGAGAATAAGTGAACTAGATGGGGGGTTTTAGAGAGGGTGTTTGAGCAGTGGTTACATATGGGTCATAAGTAGACCACAAGGAAGGGTAAGGGTCTACTTCGGTATTGGTTTGAGTGGAAGGAGTTGATGGTGAATATGGCAATTTTGATAATGGGAATATTGTTTCGTCAAAAATGATGTGGCGGGAAAGGATGATGGTACTGTTTGGATTTTATAGCATTTATACCTCTGATGGTTGGATGGGTGACCCAAGAAAACACAAGTTGATGACCGTTTGTTTAATTTATGTATAACAGAATAAGAGGTTAGGGGATAGCAGAGACATCTGAAAGTGCGTAAATGAGAATATGTGGGTTGAAGATATTATATAAGGTGAGTATGTGTGAGTTTATGTAAGAGATTACTTGAAAGAATGTTTAGGAGATAAGTGGCATGTTGAAGGGCATGTTGCCAAAAACGTATTGGTACTGTGAAGTGAGCAAAAATAGTTTGCAACACATTATTGATTGAAGGAATTTTTATTTCCGCTTTTCCATTTTGCGGAGAGGTATGTGAAAAAAGAGAGTAGAAACTGGATGCTACTTTGAGAACAAAAATGATGAAAGTTATGATTGTTATACTCTCGGCCATTATCACACTATAATGTTTTTATGATAAAATGAAATTGGGTTTTGATGAATGTGACCAATTGAACGAAAGTGAAATAGACTTGAGATTTGTGTGCAAGTGGGCTTGTCTACAATAAATTAGTTTTTTCATCTAAAATAAGAGATAATATCGATGACCACTTAAACTTAGCACACGTGATGTCCACAAATCAGTGTGAATTATATCAAAAGTTAAATTTGTGATAGAGTTTGAAGCATAAAAAGGAAATCTAGATTGTTTTCCAAACACACAAGAAGAATAAACATGACATAAATTTTTAGAACTAGGGCTTAAATTTAATGTAGACTTTAAAGAAGATAAAATATCATATCCCGAATGTCCACGCCTATGGTGCCATAAATCCTTGGTTATTGCAGCAAAAGTTGAGGGTGTTGTAACTTGGGATGATGATTGAAGTGTGAAAGGATAAAGATTGCCAACAAAATTTCATGGAAGAGTTGGTATCCGCGTATGGAAATCGTTCACATCAAAATGACAAGGTCAAATTCCACAGAAAGATTATTGTCAGTGGTAAACCGACGAACAGATAAATGATTTTTGATAACCTGAGGAGTATCAAGAACATTTTTGATAATTAAAGGGGGAAAGGGTAAAGAAGAGTTTGATGTCCTGTACCTTGAATTTGAATAGTGGAACCATTACCAACAATTACATTCCGAAAAGGGCAATTATCTTGATAAGACATGAAGTCACCTGAATTATTCGTCATGTGGGAAGTAGCTCCGATGTCGACATACCAATTTGTATCAGGTGGGTGGAGCGGTATCGTGTGGAAAGCATGTTCCAAATATTTTGGCGTGTAGCTGGAGTCAGAGGTAGCATAGGTCTGATGGGGTCGGCTTCAAAGAATACCAGGTCCAATAGATGGGGGTCTAGGATTGCCAAGTTGTTGTGTAGGTTAAGGACACGGTGGATAGGCCCACAGTAAGTAGTTTTGGAATGCTCAAGGTGGTGTTGTAGTCTATGGTTGATAGGAGTATGTACCAGAAGTGTATTGTGGTTGATGGGCGAACTATTGTTGAATCATCGTACCCTGATGTTGTTGATCTACCCTTGCCACAACCTCCTCTGCCACGACCCGTCAACGAGAAGTGCTAAAATTATATTGTTGCAGATTGGATTGGTTGCTGTTGTTGATGTTTCTGGGGTTCGTAGATGTCGTGGAGGCTGTTAAACCGGTGGCGTTGGCGCATATGTTAGGTGATGTTGCAGCGGTGACAACTTTATAAGCTTTACGATATTCTTCCATGATTAGTTTGGATCGGGCATCAAAAAAATTAGGAAAATAAGTGGTTTGTTGTATGACCATGGCGACACCTTAGTAACTTTCATTAAGAGTAACAATCAATTGTAAAACGAGTCTTGGATTTGACACCGGGTTTCCCACGTTGGCAAGTTGATCCGCCAACATCTTCATAGTTTCACAGTAGGAAGAGATGTTTGGATGATGACCAAGACATGTGGAGATGAACTTGCTGTCAAGATGGATAAACCTTGAACTTTGTTTATCTTGAAAGATGTTTTCCAGAGCTTGCCAAGCCTGTGAGGCGGTAGTGTTAGGTTTTAGGATAGTGTGAAAAAGATCATTAGAGATGGTACTATAGATCCACTAAAGAATAATGGCATCTAGATGAGACCAGGTTTTTGATTTAGAAGTTACTTTGGCCTTCTCGGCCTTGGTAGCTATTGAGGAAGAAGGGGTGGATGGTGGTGGTTTGACTTGGGGGTCGATGTGATTTCCAATTTGGAAGGCACGACACTAAATTTTGAATAACTCGGCTCATGAAGTGTATTGACCATTTTCCATTTCCAGAGCGAATGGAATGAAGTTTCTAATGTTTGTAACAGTGATGGCAGAATGATTTCCGGGATCCATTGAAGAAGAAGATTCGATAAAAGAAAGAAAGAGGAGAAGGTCGGCGTCTGAGAATGGTTTTTAGAGGATTATGGTCTCTGATACCATGCTAATAATTATATTGAATCCGTGTATATTTCATTTATAATACAAGTAAATATAGACTATTATACATTATTTTCGGTATTAAATATGCACAATATCTTCGCTAACTAATATCCTAGTATACTAGGAAAGATAATCTTGCTATACTATGATACACTATTTTTGGTATGGGATATGCACAATATCTTCACTAACTAAGATCCCATTTTACTAGGAAAGATTGATGATAAGACAATTTCGGCTAATAGATATGATTCAACCATTGGAAATTAGTAATGGTGAGAAAATAAATATACTCTAGTACGAGATGACCATGGGAATATAATAGGTTGATTGGAGCACAAATTGACTTTTGAAAAGTCAAGATTTCTAGCAACAAATAAAATTGAAAAAACATCACATATCCTAGCATCAACCAATTAATTTTGATGATCCAACATGTATAAGAAACTTGAGGACGATAAGTTTTTAAAAGTAATATCTATGGATACAATATGAAATTTCAAACTCCATGATAGATTAGATGACGACAATCTTATTCCTACTTTAGTGATTTCTAGGAAAAAAATATTGTTAAAAGGAACGTATTTGTAACATCTGAAAACATAAATATATGCATTTTAACTTTTAGTTCTTTAATTATTGTTATTGGATTTTTAAAGAGAAGGGGAAAAATACAGCTCTTTTGTATTTTATACGATATTCTTGAACTCAAAAGAATTAAGAAAGAATATTACATTTCGCTGTATGTGTATTATCATTGACGTATTCTAGATTTTATGTTAGTTTGGTAGTCATGTTGAATGGACTAGGAGACAAAAGGAAAATAAGGTAAATCTTATTCCTTTATAGGGATTAAGTGTAATTCTTTGAAATTAATTTTGACTTTGTCAAAAATCAAAAGATGGAGCCGGTGGAATTATGAAAACCTGAATGTGTTGTTTGATCTGAACCACATTACTTTCTGATTTAAAAAATCAAAAGATGGAGACAATGTTTAATGTAGTCAAGCCTTGGTTAAATTGATAAACTCATAAACATATTTGGATATAATGGCAAATGCAAGTTATAATTGGTTTGTGTCTACTAGCGTGTGGGTATGTGAACATAAGAGAAACATCGACATAGAGGGGGCTATCATGGATTCATGGTGGCTCCACCACGACTGGCATCAGCAGCTGCCCACATGGTGATGGTAGTAATTGGTCAAATTTGGTGTTTGGAACAAACAAAGGCCTTCAATTTCACTATTAGGATATTACCCAAAACTAAAAAAAGAAACATATATAGTGTGAGGTTTAATAGAGAACTATAATTAACCAACAAACCAAGTAACCAATCGTGAGCGTCGGAAATTATAACGATCAACGGCCAAGGAAATAGAAATATACTTTTATATTAGACGCACACACACCGGGTTATACCAAAAAATCCACCATTTACAAAAAAAACTCACAACTTTTTTGGTTTAAAATATTTTTTAGGCCATGTTTTTTATCGAAAAAAAGAAACCGAATATACCGTTGTTTACGATTTTCGTCCTCTTTCCATAGGAATTCATGATGATATATAAAAAACGAATTATTTTTTTCGAAAAAACTAACTTCATTTTCTTTGATGAAAAAAAGTTAAGGTCTATTTTTTTATAGAAAAAAATTAATAAATATATAAAAATTTATATTTTTTGTAATTTTTAAACATACATTGATATTCATGTTAAAAAAACTAAAAAAAAAAAATAAAAACAATATTTCAGTTCAGATTCACATTGTGAACCTATTCAGATTCATATTATAAACATGTTTAGATTCACAGTGTGCAAAATAATAAGTCAGATTTACAGTGTAAATTTGAACTGATCAGAGATTTTTCACATTTTGAATGTTAAAATTTGAAATATTTACAGTTACATTTACAATGTAAATCTACACTAATCAAGGTTTTTTTTTGTAAATCTTCTTTGATTCACAGTGTGCATAATAGTAATTCAGATTCACAATGTGAATCTTAACTATTCGAAATTTTTCATATTGTGAATGTTAAAAATTGAAATATTTACAGTTTAGATTCACAATGTGAATCTACACTGTTCGAGTTTTTTTTAGTCAGTGTTGATGTTTATTAATAGAGTACAAAAAATTAAAATGTTTGGTATAATTAGTTTTCTTTATAAAAATAAACTTAAATATTGAAAAAAAAAACTAAGAAAATGAAGTTGTTTTTTTTCGAAAAAAAAATTTCGTTTTTTATATATCATCATTCATCTCTATGGAAAGATAACGAAAAATGGTGAACAACGGTATATTCGATTTTTTTTCGATAAAAAATTTGGCCTAAAAAAATTTTAAATGAAAACAAAATAAGTGGGTTTTGATATATTCCGTTACATGTGCGTCCATTATAAAAGTTTATAACTCTTCATTTTGTCGTTTAATAATGGTTATCTATTGAATATTTCCATATATATATACTAATAAAATAGTAGTTCTTTTGCCATGTATCACTATATTAGATTTCTTAATTAATGTGTTGTTACTTGTCAATCTATTAGTTCTCCATTTTAAATTTATTAAACCTTCTCATTAATGTGATGCTATTTTGAATGTATTTATTCTCTATTTTAAATTAAATTTTAAATTTTATATTATTATTTTCATTAATTCACAAAAAAAGTCTAATATATATTAAAAATTATTTTTATATATTTATTTGAATCAACGATTATAATTTCACATAACTAATAAAAATATCTCTTAATTAGTAATTTATTTAAAATATTTGATTAATAATTTTGATTTTTTTTATTATAATAGTTTAATTATTTTTATAACCGTGGTTCCAACGGTTTATAAAATAGTATATATATATATATATATATATATATATATATATATATATATATATATATATATATATATATATATACACACACTAATAAAAGAGTAGTTTTTTGTCATGTGTCATCATATTAGACATCTTAATTAATGTGTTCTCACTTCTCAATCTATTATTTCTCTATTTTAAATTTATTAGACATCATCATTAATGTGATGCTATTTGTCAATGTATTTATTTTCTATTTTAAATTTTAAATTTAAATTTTATATTATTGTTTTCATTAATTCACAAATAAAAAATGTCTAATATATATTAAAAATTAATTTTACATATTTAATTGAATCAACGATTATAATTTCATATAACTAATAAAAACATCTCTTAATTAATAATTTATTTAAAATAATTGATTAATAATTATGAGTTTTTACTGTAAAAGTTTAATTAATTTTATAACCGTGGTGCCCACGGGTCATAAACTAGTATATGTATATATATATATATATATATATATATATATATATATATATATATATATATATATATATATATATATATATATATATAGGTGTGAGACTCATGTATTATATGAATTTATTTAAAAAAAATTAAATATGAAATTTAAACTATTTGAATATTTTGAATTTATAAGAAAATTGAGAAAAAATTTCAATTATTAAAATTAATGAGACTTTAATGTATTGAATACATTACATATATAAACTTTTTCTAACAAATACATTACATATTTAATGTGGAATTTTAATATAATAAAATGAAAAATATAATAAAATGACAAGTGGAAAATAGAAAATTTAAAAATTCTAAAAATTGCCATGTATCCAAATGAAAAAGAAGAGGACATATGGCAAAAAGTTCCTTATTTCTTAGGTAGGATATATATACATATATATATATATATATATATATATATATATATATATATATATATATATATATATATATATATATATATATATATACCCTTAATGATGTATAAACTTAGGTACTTAAACTCACCATACTACGTCGTTTTTTATCATATAATACATTCTAATTTTCCAATGTTCTTATAATTTAAATTTTAACTTGAATTACTTCCCTAATTTTTATAAATGACACATTTATCTTCCTCTTACATTTTTCTCATTTTCAACTACAATATATATATATATATATATATATATATATATATATATATATATATATATATATATATATATATATATATAGTCTACTAGGTGTTCGGAAAAAAGATGTGATGTAAGATAAAGAAAATAGTAAATTTTGGAAAATCTTGAAAATAAATCAAGTTAGGTGTTGATGATTAAGACCATTATAATGAATATATCAAACAAAACGATATATTATGATATGTTTGGGTACGTAAGCTTATATACCCTCAAGGGTATATTCACGTTTCCGTATATATATATATATATATATATATATATATATATATATATATATATATATATATATATATATATATATAGATCATATCAGATGTAACGCCCTGATTCTCAGGTATGGGATTAAATGGAAGTTTATTTGGTTGGAAGATCTACTCAACGAGTTGTTTGCCCTACTCGTCGAGTAGCGGCGGGGTGGGATCGCACACTTAGTCGCCTACTTGTCGAATCCATAAAGGGATTTGACAAGTAGGAGCTGAATGAAACCCTAAATTTCGGGGTATTTCACTTATATAAAGGATCATTGGCCTTCCCAAGCCTACCCTTCACTACTTCTTGTCCCTCTAAAGTCCTAATCGTGTGTGTGCTCATTTTGTGCATTCTTAAGCTTGGAGGAGGATTTTCTTGGAGAACAGAGCTTGGAGATCAAGCGTTCAGAAGCAAGGAGCTTGAAGGATCTGAAATCTATTGTATTTAGCATCTTCTAGAAGGTATAAATCGTTGCCCTAACCTCATTTCATTCTAGATCCCCTCTTTGGACAAATTCTTGGGTTTTCATGGTATGATTGGAAGCTATTCTTGTGTGCAAACTCATATCTGAAGTTATAACTTTAGAACTGAGCTCCTTTGGGCTTCTTAGTCCATAAAGTTTCCAGCTTGAGCAAGAATGATTCTCTCCCAAGGTGTAAAACTCCATTAGCAGCATAGATTGGTCATTTAGTGTCTTTAGAACCTTGTATGTGCGTAAAGTTTGCAACTTTACGTGATAAACATGCCTTGGAAGCTTGAATCTGTAATCTGGAGCCTTGCCATGGCTTAAAAAGCATTTGCATGGATGAAGGTCTGCAAGGACTCGGTGAGCCCGATGAAGATGGCCATGAACTCGACGAGTTGGATGAACAACTTGGTGAGTCCGTTGAAGTTTGCCTTGAACTCGGCGAGTCGTTAGAAGACTCGGCGAGTCGGCTAGGGTTTCTCCCAATTCTTGGACACGTATGAACTCGAAGAGTTAAAGGAGAACTCGACGAGCCAATCAAGGATTTCACAACTTCTCGAGTTCGGGAAGGACTTGACGAGTATGTGAATTGCACTCGATGAGTCGAGTCAACATGAACTATTGACTTTGACTGTGGACTTTGATTTTGACCAAGAGTTGAAAAGTTGATTTCTGAGGGTATTCTGGTAATTTGAGATTTATGAAAGAGGGTTTTATGGTATCTTTAGGTAGTGAAGTTCGTGTTGGTGATCCGGGAGTTGAAGCTTTCTAGTTTCAGACGTCAGTTGCGAGGTGAGTTCTCCTCATTATATCAAGAAGGTCTACGGCACCAAGGCGAACCCTTTATGATTTACATCCTGGTTTAGGATGGTTTCTATGTTAGATTACATCCTTGTTTAGGATGATTGCTATGCTAGTAATTTGTTTGATTGATAACCTGTTTGTAGGAAGGTGTCTATGCTAGAGATCAGTTAGATCTGTATAACTCTTTGTTATTGCATGCTAGCATACGATAATTATGTGCACATCTTTATTGGTATGGGGAAGGGTTGAGGCAGGTCTTGTTGTGTGCTATAGTTCCAAGACACCCCAAGCGGACCGGGTAGACTGCAGGCCCAGGCCGGGCAAATCTAGTCAGGCCGAATACCCAACGAGTGGTCCAGATAGGCTGAAGGCCCCAAGGGGGGGGCGTCCAAACGATCTGATGGCTCGGAGAGAGGTCCAGATAGGCTGAGGACCGGGAGCCGGTCCATTCAGACTGATAGCTCATTATGCATTTTGTTTGTTGTTTTATTATATGTTTATATGATATTGTTATATCTATATGGCGTTGGTATTTTGGGGAAACTCACTAAGCTTCGGGCTTACAGTTATTGATTTTGTTTTAGGTACTTCTGATGACCATGGGAAGGCAAAGGCGTGATCGTACAACTCCTCATGCTTTACCTATGTCTCTAGGAAAACTCTGATATTATACATTTTGAGAACAAAGTGGTAATGATTTTTAATGGTTTGAAATATTTTAAAATTTTTAAATTGGTTTGAATTTTTGGAATGTTACAAGTTCGTATCAGAGCCTTGGTTTGAGTGAATTGGAGGAACATTCGTGTGAATCCAGTCTCAAATCAAGGAAATCTTTTCAAAATGATTTCTAAAATGGTTTTGAAAATTAGTAATGGAGGAGACATGTGTACGATCAGCCGGAGCTCGTGGATAGACCCCAAAGTACCATCCAGTATTTGATTATCTGATATGTTAGAACAGCATGCTAGTACTAGGCTAGGGATCTTCAGGAATTGCATGATAAAATTGCCTGACTTCATGATGTCTGCTTGCCTAGGGTTTTCCTTACATGAAACTGACATCATTACTGTAGTTACTTGCGTGTGTATCACGGTCATACGTAATTAAGATCTTATAGCCTGAGAATGTTTGATTTGGCCTTATGTTTTGTTCTTGTCTGATTGGGAGCTTAGGGTAGGATTGGATATTCGAAAGTATATACGGTCCAAAATTATGTATGGCTAGCACACGCTAATGATGTAGGGTTGGTGGAAGTTTCATGGGTGGATAGGTTGTTTGGGATGAGTCTGCCGACTTCGAGGCATTTAGCCTTCCTTTGGGAGTGAGGCTTGAGTGCTCACTATGATTATATGTATTGTTAAGGCATTGTGATGATACTTGGGACAAATATGGGTAGGTGTGGAAGGTAGTATGGGCCCGTACTACTGAAAGCACAGGACCCATACGCATAGCAAGGAAGTCACAACCCCTAGGTTTTGTCGGGAGTTAGTTCCCAGTTATTTGTATGAATTATCTGATACGATGTGTTATGTTTCAGAATGGTGATGATGAGGCGCTTTGTAACTGGATCCGGTTCGAGATCAGGATCAGGAGAGGGAGAGGGTGAACAGGGGGCGCCGACAACGCTCGAGACTATCAGCTAGATAAGGCCAGATGAGATGGATGACAGGATCCGAGAGATCCTGCACAATAAGGTTTCTGTGTTGTTTCGGGCCGAATTGTTGGAACTGTTCGGGTCTCTTAAGACCTCTATGGTGGAGTATTTCTATGATTGTTACGCAGCCCTTACTGAGGCGGCTACCGCAGCAGCTTCAGCAGTTGTATCCACGACAGGGTTGGAAGACGGTCGGGCTTTTTAGTATCAGGACTTCGACAACATGAAGCCCCCTACTTTTGATGGGGCTCAGGACCCATCAAAGCCATGAGGTGGCTGTCTGATGTGGAGGGGTGTTTCTTCACATGTGTATGTCCTGCTGACCAGAGGGTCAGATGTGCCCTAAACTTGCTAAGGTCCGGGGCAAAGGACAAGTGGAGGTTAGTGACTGGGTCATATTCAAACGAGCAGAGGGCTGTGGTGTCATGGGAGCAATTCCGGGATATGTTCCGCGCTTGCTACATTCCTCAAGTCGAGGAACGGTTAGCTCAGGAGTTCTTGGAGCTGAAACAGGATCGGGAGACGGTGACGGAGATCACTCGTATGTTTTCTGAGAGGGAGATGTTCTGCCCGGATTTTGCTTCTGAGCAGTCTCAGATGACCTGTTATCTGAGCATGCTCAAAACGGATATTCGTCAATATGTGGCGACCCAGCGTTGTGATACACTTCTGGAGCTACAAGAGGCCTCCAGGCGGCGGTAGCTTGAGATTAAGTTACAGCTGAGAGAGTAGGGTCGGGCCCTAGCACAGTCGCAGCCAGCGCCAAAGCGGTCTAAGACCATTGATTCTAAGCCAAGTGTACAGCAGGGCCGCACTTGTGGCAAGTGCGGAAAGGGGCATTCGACTGCTTATAGGTCAGGTAGCGAATGCCGTAAATGCGGCCAGGAGGGTCATTATGCGAGGGATTGTCATCAGGCGGCCCTAGTTCAGGATATGAGGATCTGCTACCATTGTCATCAAGTTGGTCACGTGAAGACCAACTGTCCGCAGCTCATAGCCAAGCCAGCGCAGGCTCCAGGACTGGCTACATTGAGGATTACTGATGGGAGGCCAGTTAGGGCAGAGACTCCGAAGGCTCAGGGGCGTGCCTTCCAGCTCACCGCAGAGGAGGCTGGAGCAGCACCAGATGTGGTTGCGGGTACGTTCTTAGTGAATTCCTTGCCTGCTTTGGTTTTATTTGACTCAGGGGCAAGTCGGTCTTTCATATCTCAGACTTTCAGTGAAGATTTGGTGTGCCAGTGGGCGAGCTAGAGAGTCCATTGCGAGTCTCTATCGCCAACGAACACGGAGTTTCTACTTCTTCGGTCTATCGTGGGTGCGAGTTGGAGATCTTCAGAGTGCCCTTTCCGATTGATCTGATACCGATTCCCATGGGGGAAGTGTGTGTAATCGTAGGCATGGATTGGCTTAGCCATTTTGGTGCCATGATAGATTGTGAGGGTCAGTGAGTTATAGTTCGAACCCCAATTGGGGGTGAACTAATCGTTTATGGTGAGGGCAGTACATTCAGTACGGGTGTGCAGGATTTTTACCGTATGTGGTGGATACGAGGGTCAAGGATCAGACTCCAGTTTCAGAGGTTCCAATGGTTAGGGAGTTTTCCGATGTGTTCCCAGAGGAGTTACCCGGAGTGCCTCCGGAGAGGCAGGTCAAGTTCAGAATCGACTTAGTGCCAGGTGCGGCCCCTATCGCCAAGGCGTCGTACTGACTGGCACCGCCAGAGATGCAGGAGTTGTCATCACAGCTGGAGGAGCTGCTGGGAGAGCGGTTCGTTCGTCCGAGCAGTTCTCCATGGGGAGCACTGATACTTTTCGTAAGGAAGAAGGACGGTTTGCACAGGATGTGCATTGATTACCAGGAATTAAACAAGTTAACAGTGAAGAACTCTTATCCACTCCCGAGGATGGATGATCTTTTCGATCTATTGCAGGGTGTGTCATAGTTTTCCAAGATAGACTTGAGGTCTGGGTATCATCAGGTCAGGGTCAGATAGGAGGACGTGGAGAAGACCGCGTTTCGGACCCGTTATGGTCATTATGAGTTCGTGGTGATGTCGTTTGGGCTCACCAATGCACCAGCGGTATTCATGGACCTGATGAATCGGGTCTGTAGACCGATGCTAGATCGCTCGGTCATCATGTTTATAGATGATATCTTGGTGTATTCCAAGACTCGAGAGTAGCACGAGGAGCATTTACGGGAGTTATTGGAAGTCTTGTGGCGAGAACGGCTTTATGCCAAGTTCTCGAAATGCGAGTGTTGGTTACGAGAGGTCCAGCTCCTGGGACACCTCGTTAACAAAGATGGGATTTTGGTCGACCCGGCCAAAATCGAGGCAGTCATGCAGTGGGAGGTTCTGAAATCTCCCTCAGACATAAGGAGCGTTTTAGGATTGGCAGCGTACTACTGGAGATTCATTCAGGATTTCTCCAAGATTGCAGTACCCCTCACTCATCTGACGAGGAAGGGGGTGGGTTTCCAGTGGGGCCCTAAGCAGCAGAGGGCATTCGAGACCCTCCGGCAGCGATTGTGCGAGGCCCTAGCTTTGACGCTCCCGGAGGGAGTTGAGGATTTTTTGGTATTCTGTGATGCATCCATCACAGGTTTGGGGGCGGTCCTCATGCAGAGAGGACGAGTGATAGCTTATGCGTCGCAGGAGTTGAATCCGCATGAGATGAGATATCCTACGCATGACTTGGAGTTGGGGGCGGTGGTGTTCGCCCTCAAGATATGGAGGCATTACCTTTATGGTGTCCGTGGAACCATATACACGCATCACAAGAGCTTGAGGCGTATCATGGATCAGTCGAACCTGAACATGAGGCAGTGCAGGTGGCTGGATGTAGTCAAGGACTACGATTGTGATATCCTTTACCACCCTGGTAAAGTGAAAGTGGTTACGGATGCTTTGAGCCACAAATCAGCTGGGTCTTCAACCCCAGTGGTATGTATGAAGATAGAGGTGGATCTCCGCTGGTAAGTTTGATCAGAGACACTTAGGTGGAGGGCATGCGACTAGAGAACTGGAAACTGGAGAGGACCAGGGAGAGAATGCCGAGTTTATGTAGGATAGCTGGGGCTTGTTGACCCGATGCGGTCGGGTATGGGTTCTGATGTCTGGTGGAGTCAGACAGACAGTCATGGAGGAGGCTCATAAGTCTCACTTCTCTATTCACCCGGGGGCCACCAAAATGTACCGGGATTTGAGTTTGAGCTACTAGTGGCTGTGCATGAAGCGAGAAATCGCTTTGTATGTCAAGAGTTGCTTGACCTATAGGATGGTCAAGGTCGATTATCAGAGGCCGCATGGCAAGGTGTAGCCCCTGCATATTCCCATGTAGAAATAGGAACATATCGCAATAGAATTTATTACCAATCTACCAAGGAATGCGAATGGGTTTGATGCCACTTGGGTCATCGTGGATCGATTTACCAAGAGTGCCCATTTATTGGCTATACGGGAGAGTTCATCGGCCGAGAAATTGGCCGACATGTACGTCCGCGAGATCGTCGCTCGCCATGGGGTTTCGATCTCCATTGTCTCCAACTGGGATGTTAGATTTACCTCCCATTTCTGGTAGAAGTTCCACGAGGAAATGGGCACGCGATTGCACTTCAGCACAGCATTTCATTCCCAGACAGACGGTCAGAGCGAGCGGACCATTCAGACCCTTGAGGGCATGTTGAGGGTGATGGGTTTTAGCCATATGAACATTCCTATGTGCACATAGAAGCCCTAATGGTTGGATCTAGGTTTCTCTAATTGAACATGCATTGAATCCATGACTTCTAATGGTAATTCTAGCATAATAACAATAAGAAATCAGAGTTATAAGTTTACCTTGAATCACTTGCTTGATCTTCTTATGCTTGGAGCTTTAGAGTCACAATTGTCACTCCTCTAATGGCTTATAAACACCAACTTAGCAAGAGGATGATTTGAGAGAGAGGGGAGGGAGCTAGAAATCGGCTAGGGTTCTTCCAAAGGCAAGAGTGTCGATTTCATCAACCCCTTGGGTCTATTTATGCTTGTAAGGCTCCTAGGGTTTCACCCTTAAAACCCTAATTGGATAACGTAGGCCCTAAGCAATCCAATTCCTTTTATGATAAGCCTTGGACGATTTCAAGGTCTATCCAAAGCCTCAAAATCGTCCACCCCTTTATCCTTAAAGGATTACAGCCTAAAGTACAACTATCATACACTTGACAGTTTATGGCCTTCTATTTAATTAATCTCCATAAGTCACCAAATCAATTCCTAATTAATTGATGACTTATATTAATCAAATAACAATATTATTATTCCTTATATTATTCTTGTAATATATTAATAATATTTCTTCTCTCATTATAAATCATCCTGTCAAGTTGCTATGGTGAAGGCAACCCAAAAGGACCATGCACAACCGGGTCAAATACTTGCCAAATATAGTTGCAGCCTTAGACACTATTCCAACAGTCTCCCACTTGGATAAGTCTAGTAACTATATATACAAGTATATTCTGATTAGCAATCGTAGCTCTCAAAGATGCTGTCAAACTCTGATCTTATCAATCTTGTCCTTTAGATAAGGGATCATATAGTCCTCTGTTCAGATATCATGCAGACATTTCTATGGAACCAATTGTCTAGCATTTGGTTTCTCGATCTCAGATTTATTCGACATAGAACTTAATCGAACACATCAATTCAGTTCTGACTGGGCCCGACACATAAGTCAAATAAAATCATCGAGCGGCCAAGATATCGCTTTTAACCTCTTAGGATAAAAGTAACAGATAAACTTCGACTTATATGCATTTACTTATTCATTAATCAATCATACACAACAATGCGCTTTATAACATCAATTTACTGATGCGGTTTCACATTATCAATATACAACCAACTAACAAATAACAAATCATATATCTAGGTTTTAAGACCATATGATATTATCGTCTTGCAATCACCCTTTTATCACATTCCATAAGGTGATTCCAGCAAGTGCGGGTTTGTTCCAATGCTCAAAACTAGTTCATAAGCACTCATGAACGTTGCAGCAAACTTTTGCTATGTCTAATACCATTTAGACAATCTACATACCAATTCATGACAATCTTCATTCATACCTACTTCCAATGTATGAACGATTGTGGACAATTTGAATAATTCGATTATTCTTAATAAAGTCAATTATTCTGGAAGTCAAAACATGCAAAGTGAAACAATAGTTAAACGATTAACATAAGACAACAACATTACTCATAAATAATACTCTTTTATTTAATCATCAAATGTTAATTACATTTATCTATTACACATTTCTAATACTATCTAATCTATACTAATATCATCCTTCAGCCCAATACTCCTAGCATGTTCCAAGTGCTTAACCCTACTCAGTCCCTTCGTAAGCGGATCTGCTGGGTTATCTTCTGATGATATCCTCTTCACCACGAGTTGTCCTTCTTCTACACGATGTCTAATAAAATGATATTTTTTGTCAATATTTCGAGATCTACCATGATCCCTTGGTTCCTTGGTCAAGGCAACCGCTCCTTCATTATCATAGAAAATTTCCTTGGGCTCCTTTATGGCAGGTACAACTCCAAGATCACCGATGAAGTTCTTCAACCATATTGCCTCCTTCGACGCTTCGCTCGCTGCAATGTACTCTGATTCGCACGTTGAATCAGCTACGGTTTCCTTCTTGGAACTCTTCCAAGTCACTGTTCCACTATTAAGGGTAAAGACCCAGCCCGACTGCGAACGGTAGTTTTCTCTGTCGGTTTGAAAGCTGGCGTCACTATACCCTTGCACCTTCAAGTCATCACTCCCTCCGAGAACTAAGAACCATTCCTTCGTCCTCCGAAGGTACTTAAGGATATTCTTGACCCCAATCCAATGGGCTCTGCCAGGGTTCCCTTGATATCTACTAACCATGCTCAAAGCAAAGGCTACATCAGGGCGAATACAAGTCATAGCATACATGATTGAGCCAACTGCGGAAGCGTATGGTACTCGGCTCATTTCTGCTATTTCAGCTTCGGTACTCGGACTTTGAGTCTTACTCAACTTGGCATTACTTTGTATCAGTAATTCTCCCTTCTTTGAGTTTTCCATACTAAAACGTTTTAGTACTTTATCTAAGTAAGTGTTCTGACTAAGTCCTATTAGTCTTTTACTTCGTTCTCTCACTATCCTTATTCCCAAAATATAAGAAGCTTCTCCGAGGTCCTTCATAGCGAAGCACTACCCGAGCCAGGACTTAACTTCCTGCAGAGTCGGGACGTCGTTTCCTATGAGCAGTATGTCATCGACATACAAAACGAGAAAGCTAACTATGCTCCCACTGGCTTTGACATACACACGATTCATCTTCGCTTCGTACAAATCCAAACTCTTTGACTTTCTCATCGAAGCAAAGATTCCATCTGCGAGATGCTTGCTTAAGTCCATAGATGGACTTCTCAAGCTTACACACTCTATTCGGATGCTTCGGATCAACAAAACCCTCTGGCTGAGCCATGTAAACATCCTCAGCCAACTTCCCGTTAAGGAAAGCGGTTTTGACATCCATTTTCCAAATCTCATAATTATGAAATGCGGCAATAGCTAGCATCACTCTAATAGATTTTATCTTCGCAACTGGTGAGAAGGTCTCATCATAGTCAACTCCGGGAGTTTGAGTAAAGCCCTTCGCAACCAATCGCGCCTTATATGTGTGTACATTTCCATCCACGTCGGTCTTCTTTTTGAAGATGCATTTGCACCCAAAGTTCTTACATCCGGGCACATTATCAACCAAATTCCAAACTTGGTTGTCATACATGGACTGGATCTCGCTGTCTATTGCCTCTTTACATTTTGCAGACTCGAGGCCTTCCATGGTTTCCTTAAAGTTATTAGGTTCATCTAGATTTATTAGTGTACCATCACTAATATACGTATCCCCTTCAGTAGTAATATGAAAACCATAAAACTGGGGTTGAACTCTAACTCTTTCGGAATGTCTAAGTGGTAAGGATTGGTCAATAGGTTCAACAGGAGTTTCCTCCTCGGGTTGAGTGCTAACGGTAGAGGTTCCTTCATCTATCGACTCTTGAATCTCTTCAAGCTCGATTTGCCTCCCACTATCTCCTTCGCTTATGAGTTCTCGTTCGCTTATGAGTTCTCCTTCGGTCTATAGAAGAGATATCCAAAGGATTTCTGCGGGTAGCTGACGAAAATACATCTCTCACTACGAGGTTCGAGCTTGTCGTGAGAATCTCGTCTTACAAAAGCCTCGCAAACCCAAACCTTGATATGTACTAACAAAGGAGCTTTCCCTGTCCACATCTCGTGAGGTGTTTTTAGCAACCTTCTTAGTAGGGACTCAGTTAAGGATATGGGCGGCAGTCTCTAAGGCATACCCCCAAAATGAGATAGATAGTGAAGCACGACTCATCATAGAGCGAACCATGTCTAACAAGGTTCGATTACGCCTTTCTGCTACACCATTCAACTGTGGTGTCCTAGGTGGCGTCAATGTGAAACTATTCCACACTCCTTGAGATAGTCGTGGAATTCAAGACTTAGGTACTCTCCTCCTCGATCGGATCGAAGCATCTTGATTTTCCTGCCCAATTGATTCTCCACTTCATTCTTGAACTCTTTGAACTTTTCAAACGTTTCTGACTTTTGCTTGATTAAGTAGATATACCCATATCTACTATAGTCATCGGTAAAAGTCACATAGAAGCGGTTCCCATCCTTTGTGGTTGATCTAAATGGTCCACATACATCGGTGTGTATGAGGTCCAATAGACCCTCACCCCTTTCACATGTACTAGTGAAGGGTGACTTGGTCATCTTTCCAAGTAGACAATACTCGCATGTGTCATCTTCCCTAAGGTCGAATGACTCCAACACTCCATCCTTTTGGAGTTGGGCTATGCGCTTCTTGTTGACATGTCCAAGACGATAATGCCACAAGGATGCTCTATCCATACTATTGGAAGAATCCATGCATAAAACATCATTTCCTAAGTTATCTACAATCATAACAGTTTCATAAACTCCATTACATGGTATTGCTTCAAAATATAAGACACCATTTAGATAAGCATAAATAGAACCATTCTCATTATTAAAAGAAAATCTAAAACCTTATCTAAACAAACCATGAAATGAAATGTTGTTTCTTGCCATTTCTGGCTAATAGCAACAATTGTTCAAATCTAAACATAAACCTTTCCTAAGCACTAAAGAATACACTCCAATCTTCTGATGGGTTTTGGTCATAAGACATCCTATGTGCTCATACAAAACCTAAAGCTTAGATCTAGGTTTCTCTATTGTACATACTTTGAATCCAAGACTTTGAACCCTAATTCTAGCATATGGAAATCAGAATTCACATGTAATTAGGTTTAAGAACATACCTTGATTGTTATATAGCAATAACAATCCAATTCTTCCTTGAATTGACCTTGGAAAGCTGAGAGTCACAAGTGTCACTCCTCTAATGGCTTACAAACACCATAAGCAAGTGGAGAAGGTATAAAGAGAGAGGAGGGAGGTTAGAATTCGTCCTTAGGACCTCTTGGGAAGGGTTAGACGAATTCCTAAGCCCTAGGGGGTTTATATAGGTGTAAAGATTAAGGTTTTAGTCCTTATCCTTATCTATTTGCTTGTCCACCAAGCAACCATAAGATAAGTCCTAGAAACCCTTATCCTAGTCGAATTCTAAGGGATTTACACCTCAAATTCGTTCACCATACATATATAAGATAATCCTTACCTTATTTTGTAACTATCACATAATTACAATTCAGCCCCTTTAGTTTAATTAATTACACTTGATCACAAAATTAATTCTTAATTAATTATTGACCAATATTAATTAAACAAATATGATTTCTCCTTTAATATATTATTCTTATAACATATTAATAAATCATAATAACCTCTCTCTCTTTATTTATTTCTCCAATCAAGTTGCTTTGGCGAAGGCAACCCAAAAGGACCATGCACCATCGGGTCAAGTACATACCAAAATAGTTATGGACTTAGACACTAATCCAACAGTCTCCCACTTGGATAAGTCTAATAACTATTCTGCGTATGACTTCGGATCCCGATCTGCAATCGTAGCTTTCCAAAGCCGCTGTCAACTCTGATCATATCAAATACGCGTGTCCTTAGATAAGGGATCATATATTCCTCCATTCTAGATATCATATGAGATATGATTTCAAATCATTCTCTTTGTACTATATCTCGATTCCCGATTTATGACGACTGACTAATTGAACAAATCAAATTAGCCCTAGCCCGGCCGAGCATTTACGTTTGTCATTACTAAATCATCGAGGGGCCCAAAGATATCGCTTTTATCCTACTTTGAATAAAAGGAACGGATAAACTTTGATACAATGCTTGCTTGCACTCACGCACCGAATCACACACAACAATATGTTTTATAATACCAAGTTACTAGTGTGTTTACATATTATCAATGTGCAACCGATTCGCAAGATACAACTCACATATCTCGGTTTCAAGAATATAAGTTGTTATCGTCTCACCAATCACTCGTGATACAATCCATGGAGTGATCCAAGTGAGCGTCGGTCTAATCCAATGCTCAAATCACATTCATAAGCACTCATGAATGTTGCAGCAAACATTTGCTTATGTCTAATACTCTTTTAGATAATCCACACACCAATTCACAACAGTCTTCATTCATATCTACTTCCAACATATGAACGACTGTGGCGTGTTTGAATAATTCGATTATTCTTAATAAACTCAATTATTCTGGAAGTCAAAACATGCAAAGTGAAACACAAGAATAATATTAATCCCATATGACCTCAACCCTTTGAGCATAAATAAAACACCTTTTATTTATCACCATATTGATTACTCATTATTTGTCGTTTCGGTTAATCAACTTCTTACTTGAATTACAACACTTGTCCCATGCTCCTAGCATGCACACAATGTTTACTTATGGTTCTTACTTTATGAAATAGATCAAATTGAACACATTTTCAATCTTTCTCATTTCACAACTCCAAATCCTTTTTCCATAAGTTAAAGAATATCAAATTCTTGCTACTTATAGAATATGCTAGATTCTAACATTCTATGCAACTTATCCTTTCGTAATGTCACTGCACCAAAGTCACAAAGACTATTGCCAATGATATTACAAATTCTTCTATCGGGGATTGTTACAAGACAATTCTATAGACGTGATGTCTGTCACTCAAAGTACATTCTTTGAACATCCTTTCGCATAGAAGTTTCTAATCTAGTCATAGATTTCTCAATATTCAATTCCCAATATCGACACACTTCCATATGTTCCATATGACAACTCATTCTTAATAGAATCTTATCTATTCGTAATGATGTCGATATGGTCCATCCAATATGGAAACATTTCCATATTTTCCAATACTATACTTCCAACTACTCACAAGCGACCAATCCTCGTCGAACTTTGGATTCCTTTCATAGTTGTTTAATTATTTTAGTCAAAACCAATTCTAGTCCCTTTTCCCACTAAATGCGCTCGACATTTGGAAAATTTAAGAATGGTCAAACATTAAAGCATTTGCAACCGATCCTTTACCCGAAGCGTATGGGACACGACGCATAATGTTTTATTTGCTATGTTCTCAAAATTCGAATTGTGAAGAGGGATGCCGTAATCATAATCAAAATTTTAAGAACACACTTTGTACCTTTGACTAAATTTTATTAACATTTCTCAACCTAAACCTTTAGATTTGTAATGAAGCATAATATTCTCTCCCTTAATTATAGCAAAACAACTCTTCAACTATTGCGACTTTGCAAAGTATGACTCATGTTTTCTATAATTAATATTGCTAACCTTGCAATACTTTCCTTAATAATCATACAATCATAACATTTATGCTCCCACTATCATGATGATTATTATAAAACATAACACTTATGCTCCCACTAGCTTCGACATGTATTCATAAACATCTTAACTTTTAGAAAACAATACTTATTGAATTTCTTAAGTTCATGTTTTTAATACTTAGTGCTTTGATAATCTTTTATCAAGGTTTCTTGAACTTATACACATTTGCCTTCGATAGTTCATATGTGTGTCTAAACAATTAAGATTAATTGCTAAACCTCACAATTTAAATTATGGAAAGGGATACCGTAACCATAATCGAATTCGAGAATGAAATTTTACAATCACTATCTTCTTAAAATCTCTCTTAGTGAAAGCATTTCTTCACAATCATTTTCATGAAGGAGGAAATCTTATGACACTTAGATTTGAGCGGTGTATGTGTTCTTATCCATGTGAATTTGTTAAAACTAAAGTTTACGACAAATTCAAACTCATATGGACCGAGCTTTCTTAATCTTGATTTCTTGTCTTATGGTAGCACAGCTGCCCACCATGTCTTCCAAGTAGTTAAGCAGCTCACCTTTTCTTATCAATGTACCTTTCATTGATTAAGGTGCTTTGCCTTTTATGTGTTCAAAATGAGAACTCATAGAACTCTCATGCATAATTAACTTGATTGGATTGGCACAGAAACAAAATGATGTCATCACGATAGGTTGTAAACCTCAACTCGTGTGCTAGTGATGATCGATAAGGTTTATTTGATTTGTTCTTGAAACCTTTCAAGACCATTAAGACTCCCACTGACTCCTTGACATATAAGATTCTCTTGTCAATAAACATTTCTTGACAAACAAATATTCAACAGTTAGCGTAGTTTTTATCAAAACACTTCATAAATTGGTCTTAGTTGGTCTTTGTCTTATCCAAGACATCACAACTTTCCACATTTTATGAAAGTTACAAACCTTCTTAATACCTTTCACTTAATGTCACAATCTTAACTTTAAGATTTATTATTAGAACGAAGTATGATTGACTTATTGATTTAACCATTTCTTCAATTCTTGATTCCTCTTCTTAGACATACAATTGTACTAAGACTCACTTAGAGGATCAATTGAGATATGGTTCTTAATCATTAAGACCTATCATAAAGCATAAAAGGTACTCTCCCTTCATCTTAGAATGGAGTAACTTTTATCTTTCTGCCTACTTGATTCTTCTTATTCGTTCTACTATTGATTTAAACCCTTTAATCAATTCAGAATTACACCTAATCATGTAAGTATAATCATATTTACTAAACCTTTAGTAAATCATGATGAATATCATTTTTACTCTTATGGTGGACTTGATCAACACGCAACATTGTGTGCTCGATCTCTTAGTCCTTCACTTGACACCTTGTCAACGAATTAGTCTAATTTCCATATATGAAATTTCTCATTCATCGTGCAACCAAGTTGCATGATTCCAAATTTATGTCCAATTGAAACTTGGGCAATGAGAAAACTCTCCCTATTTGGTAAATTCTCGACTTTTCCATAAACACCATAAATAAGAATCATATCCATTTGTTGTAGAAATATGAAAACACCAATTTTCATAACGATTTCATTGCAAGGAAATAAATAAATAAATAAATAAGTCAAACGAAAATTTATTTTATTTATAAAAGCAGCGGAAAACATATGTCCTTACAATGAAAAATCCATTGAAAACTATGTATTTCAAAAGAAAAATTTCTAACAACTCTATCATAACTTTCTAAGATCAAAATCTAATCTTCAAGTCCATGCGATCAAGATCCATTCCTTATGATTAGATTCATCTTGCTCTTTCACCAAGCTTCCTTTCTTTTCACCGATCTTGTAAAACATTCAAATGCAATCTTATTACATTATGTATTAAGAATTAATGAATAGGAACTTAATGGAGTTAGATAGTGGATTTTACTTGAAGCGCAGCCATAATCTTTGACTATCCTATCTTCTGGACTCTTCAGGCTCTTTGGGCAGACTTGTATCCAACGCCCTTTCTTTTGGCAGCAAACGCAGGTCGGTTTTCCTAGAACATCCTCGGAAGTATGGTCGGTTGACTCTCCCAACAAATACGCTCCATTACTTCGCCAAATCATTTCTGATTCAGCAGCAATGAGCATGTAAGTTAGGTCAATGAGGTTGTCGTCATGATCCATCATATAATACTTTCTTTTGAACTCATTATATGATTCTGGAAGTGACTGCAAAACCCAATTCACAGCCAACTCATTCAGGAATGACACACCCAACATTATCAACCTATCAATGTGTGATTTCATTCCTAGAACGTGGGCATACACGGGTTTACCATCTTCATGTTTCATTTCCAATAGGGCTTTAGTGATATTGAACCTTTCAATTCTTCGATCTTAAGGGTTGGGGAGAACAATAGGAGGAGGAGGAGGAAGTGAAGCATGATTTCTCGTTCCTCGATTGAATCGTGGAATACCATCTTCATGTGGAATGCTTGTTCCACGGGATTTGGGAAGACCATAGTTGTCGAACTTTGACATCTACAAAACGGGAGAAAAATGAATTCAAGTTAGTAGATAGATTGAGTCCTTGGTAGATCACCCAAATGAAATTCCAAGGCTAGGACCCAACACAATACGCTACAACCTAGAAAAGGGATGTCGTAATCTAGTTGCAGAATATTTGAAGGTAAGTGAATGACGATTCACTAATTTCCACCATGAAAAACGAAAAAGAAATTTAACTTTTAAATCTATGAAAACTCCTAGATCCTTTGAGATACATTGAACTTTCAATGGCATGTTTATATCTCGATATGCCCCTCTTGTTTGTGACTAGGATGCCGAGGATCACAAAGCGGGTGTGAATAACCATGCAAACTTACATGGTGCCCTCACATGTTACAGTCACCTATTCGATGAGCCGGTGAACCACACACGCTCCACCGAACTATGACAAACATTGAGTCACCCTTTGCTACCTTTGCTTAGACCCATTTAGTGTGTCGGTTAACCACACACGCTCTACTAACGTCTTCGCAAGGGCACAAAGTGTAATTTCATAGAATTGCATCAATTCACTTTTGCCTAAGTAACTAAGATTGGGAATTTTATGAAAACATTTAGATGCTTTAGTAATTCATTATACTTATAATGGAAGGTTTCGTCCTATCCTACCCGTTCGGCTAACGACCCTCCACTAGTCAAGAGTGCGGTGGGTAAGAATGGATACCCATTCAATCGCCATTTTATAGGCAATTTCCTTAAACACCCCTTATAGACTAGCTTCGTGAATGAGGCCTACTAACGGTAAGACTGACTTTTACTCATACATATATATAATGTTAGACTTTTAATGTTATATATATAGTATATGGTGTATTTTATACTTTCAAAATACTAGGTGGTCTAATTTAACAATTATACTTTTAATTCAATTAAATTGTAAACCTAAACTTTTATGGATTTACTAAACCTCTTTTAATTATACACCATAATTAATTAATAAAACCATAAGGGTGTGATGTGAACTTTTTTCAAAACAATACTAGAGTTTTAGAATTTAACATTCCTAATTAAACTTTTAATCAACTTTTAAATTCCAAAACTTGAGGGCAAGTTTTGAAACATTTCAGCACATTAGGGTTTAGAATTTAAATATGCATCAAAATTAAACTATTTAATCAAAATTTAAATTCCAAAACTTGAGGGCAAGTTTTGAAACCTTTTTCAAAACATTAGGGTTTCAACTATTTAAATTTCAAAACAACAAAACTTTTGGGGTTCAAATTTAAACTATAAAACCTAAAGGGCCAAACATGAAACTTTTCACAACAACAAGGATCAAATAACAAATAATTCAAATTAACATTTAATCACATAATTATCCATATTTGATGATTTCTTGCAAAATAATTTATCAATTTACTTAAAATAATTAATCAATTATCTTATAAGGAAACAATTATCTTATTAATTGATAAATATCTTCAATTAGATTAAAAATATAGTCAAATATATCATATAATCGGATTAATATTAATCTAACATGATAAGGTAATTATCCCAATGCAAAAACAGCAAGAAATCCCGAGATAAACACTATCTGACGCACCGACTCGCCGAGTCACCCTCTGGAACTCGCCGAGTAGGGCTGACTCGCCGAGTCCAAGAGTGACTCGCCGAGTCAGGTCGAACAGTGAGGCCAAAACACGATTTTTAGTTACATCAAGCATCAATACAATAGAAACCAATCATGGCTCTGATATCACTGATGGGTTTTGGTCATAAGACATCCTATGTGCTCATACAAACCCTAAAGCTTGGATCTAGGTTTCTCTATTGTACATACTTTGAATCCAAGACTTTGAACCCTAATTCTAGCATATGGAAATCAGAATTCACATGTAATTAGGTTTAAGAACATACCTTGATTGTTATATAGCAATAACAATTCAATTCCTCCTTGAATTGACCTTGGAAAGCTGAGAGTCACAAGTGTCACTCCTCTAATGGCTTACAAACACCATAAGCAAGTGGAGAAGGTATAAAGAGAGAGGAGGGAGGTTAGAATTCGTCCTTAGGACCTCTTGGGAAGGGTTAGACGAATTCCTAAGCCCTAGGGGGTTTATATAGGTGTAAAGATTAAGGTTTTAGTCCTTATCCTTATCTAGTTGCTTGTCCACCAAGCAACCATAAGATAAGTCCTAGAAACCCTTATCCTAGTCGAATTATAAGGGATTTACACCTCAAATTCGTTCACCATATATATATATATATATATATATATATATATATATATATATATATATGTATATGTATATATATATATATATATAAGATAATCCTTACCTTATTTTGTAACTATCACATAATTACAATTCAGCCCCTCTAGTTTAATTAATTACACTTGATCACAAAATTAATTCTTAATTAATTATTGACCAATATTAATTAAACAAATATGATTTCTCCTTTAATATATTATTCTTATAACATATTAATAAATCATAATAACCTCTCTCTCTTTATTTATTTCTCCAATCAAGTTGCTTTGGTGAAGGCAACCCAAAAGGACCATGCACCATCGGGTCAAGTACATACCAAAATAGTTATGGACTTAGACACTAATCCAACATCTTCGTCATAGGCAACGATCTTCTGTTCCCCATGATTAGATTTATTCTTCCATGCTCCACATCCCTATTTCTTCTTAGTCCCTGCAATTCAGAACAAATATGGTAACTACAACCGGTATCAAGGACCTAAGAAATAGCATGAGATGAATCGTCAGATTTAATTGTATAAATACCTGCGAAAGACGGCTTGATCTTTCCTTCCCTTATAGCTTGCAGGTACTCTGGGCAGCTTCTCTTCCAATGCCCTATTTTGTGGCAGTGGTGGCACTCTGTCTCCTTTGGGTTAGGGTTAGGCTTAGCGGGATCAACTTTGGTCCCACTAGAAGAGGAACCATCTCGGGACTTTCCCTTGTGGTGGCTCTTAGTTGGAGCTTTCCTCTTCTTGCCTCTTCCTTGCCCAATGGCCAAAACAGGAGTAGCGGGTGGATTGGGAGTGGGTGCAACAGACTTGTCCTTGAGGTTTCTCTCAGCAACCCTAAGGAGACCTTGGAGCTTACTTAGGGTAACCTCTTCCTTGTTCATGTGGTACATCATCCTAAATTGGTTGTAACATGGAGGCAAGGAATGAAGCACCATGTCGATCGCCAAGTCTTCCCCAAAGTCAACATTCAACTTGCGAAGACGATCGACATACCTTTGCATCTTTTGCAGGTGCACAGTTAGAGATTCACCATGACCCATTTTGGCGGAGATCATGTTAGTGAAGATCTCGTAACATTCCTGCCTCACGTTTTGGTGGTATCTCTCCAACAAGTCTTGGTGCATTTCGTACGGATACATGTCCTCATAGGACTTTTGGAATTCGGCATTCATGGTGGCTATCATGATGCAATGTACCTTCGTCGCATCACGCTTGTGAGTTTCAAAAGCAGCCATTTCAGCCGGAGTGGCGATTTCTGGGTTGATCTTCTCGAGCTTCTCATCGAGGACATACTCCTTGTCCTCATAGCGAGCAATTGTGCGAATGTATCTTATCCATTCGCTAAAGTTCATCCCATTGAAAGTCACCTTTTGACAAAGGCTCATCAATGTGAACGAGCTAGCAGCAGCGTTGTTCGCGTTCGACATCTACAAATAGAAAGGACAAAGATAGATTAGAATTTGAATCCCTAATTATTACACAATAAGAAAAATTAGGGCTAGGATCCAACAACAATATTTACATATTAGAAAAGGGATGCCGTAATCTAACATGCAAACAATTTGAAGGTAAGTGAATGACGATTCACTAATTCTCCACCATAAAACAAAACTTTAAGTCTAAATGTATTGAGAATTCGTAGGTTTAGATGAGATTCATTGAAAATTTTCAATTGCATGTTTAAATCTCAATATTCCCCTCTCGTTTGTGACTGGGATACCGAGGATCACAAAGTGGGTGTGAATTACCATGCAAATTCACATGGTGCCTTCATTGTAACAATCACCTATTCGACGTGTCGGTAAACCACACACGCTCCATCGAACTATGATAAACAATGAATCACCCTTTGCCACCTTTGCTTAGAACCAATTAGTGTGCCGGTAAACCACAAACGCTCCACTAACTTCTTAGCAAGGGTGCAAAGTGTAATTTCATGGGATTGCATCAATTCACTTTTCCTAAAGTAACTAGGATTGGGAATTTTTGAAAAAACATGTAGTTACTTTATAGGTTCATTATACTTATTAATGAGGAGACAGAGTTGCCCTATCCTACCCGTTCGGCTAACGACCCTCCACTAATCAAGCAAGCGGTGGGTGTGAGTGTATACCCATTAAGCGCCATTTTATAGGCAGCAACCTTATACCCACCTTATAGACCGGTTTCATGAATGAGGCCTATTAATGGTAAGACTAGCATTTTAATTATACATATATATAGATATATTAATCTTGTAATATTATATTAGTATAGGGTTGAATTTTAAACTTGTAAAATTCTAGGGTTTGAAATTTAAATTGTCTAAATTAAACTTTTAATCACAAAACATAAATTTCAAAACTTGAGGGCAAGTTTTAAACCTTTCAAAACATAGGGGATCAAATAACAAATAATCTAAATTAACATTTAATCACATAATTATCCATATTTTATTTATTTAATTATTTCTTGCAAAACAATTTACCAATTTAATTAAAATAATTAATCAATTATCACATAAGGAAATTAATATTTAATTAATTGATAAATATCTTCAATTAGGTCAAGAATATACTCAAATATCTCAAAATCGGATTTATATTGACCTAACATGATTAAGGTAAGTTTCCAATAGATAAACACCATGGGACTCGCCGAGTTGAGCCTACTCGCCAAGTCCACTATGGGACTCGCCGAGTTCATCAGGCAGAATGACATAACTCGAATTTTGCAAGCAACAAACAAGAAATCAATGCATCAATTCAATAGAAACCAATCTAGGCTCTGATACCACTGATGAGTTTTAGCCATATGAACAATTCTATGTGCACATAGAAGCCCTAATGGTTGGATCTAGGTTTCTCTAATTGAACATGCATTGAATCCATGACTTCTAATGGTAATTCTAGCATAATAAGAATAAGAAATCAGAGTTATAAGTTTACCTTGAATCACTTGCTTGATCTTCTTATCCTTGGAGCTTTAGAGTCACAATTGTCACTCCTCTAATGGCTTATAAACACCAACTTAGCAAGAGGATGATTTGAGAGAGAGGGGAGGGAGCTAGAAATCGGCTAGGGTTCTTCCAAAGGCAAGAGTGTCGATTTCATCAACCCCTTGGGTCTATTTATACTTGTAAGGCTTCTAGGGTTTCACCCTTAAAACCCTAATTGGATAACGTAGGCCCTAAGCAATCCAATTCCTTTTATGATAAGCCTTGGACGATTTCAAGGTCTATCCAAAGCCTCAAAATCGTCCACCCCTTTATCCTTAAAGGATTACAGCCCAAAGTACAACTATCATACACTTGACAGTTTATGCCCTTCTATTTAATTAATCTCCATAAGTCACCAAATCAATTCCTAATTAATTTATGACTTATATTAATCAAATAACAATATTATTATTCTTTATATTATTCTTATAATATATTAATAATATTTCTTCTCTCATTATAAATCATCCTGTCAAGTTGCTATGGTGAAGGCAACCCAAAAGGACCATGCACAACCGGGTCAAATACTTGCCAAATATAGTTGCAGCCTTAGACACTATTCCAACAGAGGGCGTGTGTTATTGACTTCGGTGGGAATTGGGATTCCCACCTACCGCTTGAAGAGTTCGCCTACAACAACAGCATTCATGCTAGCATTGGCACCCACCTTTCGAGATGTTGTATGGATGGAAATGTCGCACACCAGTTTTTTGGGGTGAAGTCGGACACAAGGTGATGGGACAGACGGAAGTAGTGTTGCAAACTACTGAGAAAATTCAGCAGTTTAGATAGCGATTGCAGACCGCTCAGAGTCAGCAGAAGAGTTACGCCGACAGACGTCGATCTAAGTTAGAGTTTCAGGTGGGGGATATGGTTATCCTGAAGGTCTCACCCTGGAAGGGTGTGATTCACTTCAGGAAGAGGGGGAAATTAGGTCCCCATTACATTAGGCCATTTAGGATCATTGCCAGGGTTGGAAAGGTGGCTTACAGGTTAGAGTTGCCGGAAAAGCTTAGTCGGATCCACAACACTTTCCACGTTTCGTAGCTGCGAAAGTGCGTCAAGGATCAGGAGGCGGTAGTATCACTGGATGATGTTCAGGTCGATGAGCGCCTGAATTACCTGGAGAGGACTATGGCCATTTTGGAGAAGAATAAGAAGAAGATTTTGCGGAACAAAGAAATACCTTTGGTGAAGGTGCAGTGGGAACATTAGAGGGGGTCCGAATAGACATGGGAGCCGAGGCAGAGATGCGCGAGCATTACCCGGAGTTATTCGCCGCAACAGACTTCGAGGATGAAGTCTAGTTCATGTGGGGGAGAATTCTAACGCCTCGATTATCGCATATGGGATTAAATGGAAGTTTATTTGATTGGAAGATCTACTCGAGGGGGGGCGGTTCAGACGTGTCGATGGCTCGGAGAGCGGTCTAGATAGGTTGAAGACGGGGAGTCGGTCCAGTCAGACTGATGGCTCATTATGCATGTTGTTTGCTGTTTTCTTATATGTTTATACGATATTGTTATATATGTATGGCGTTGGTATTTTGGGGAAACTCACTAAGCTTCGGGCTTACAGTTGTTGATTTTGTTTCAGCTACTTCTGATGACCGCGGGAAGGCAAAGGCGTGATCGTACAGCTCCTCATGCTTTACCTATGTCTCTGGGAAAAGAGTGATATTATACATTTTGAGAACAAAGTTGTAATGATTTTTAATGGTTTAAAATGTTTTAAAATTTTTAAATTGGTTTGAATTTTTGGAATGTTACATGAGAACACCTAAAAGATTGAGAACGCGAGAACAGTTCTGGACCAATCAATATATAACGGCATATTAGTAACTGTATATTCTAATTAAATTAAAATAAAATAAAATCAATCAAATTCCCTTAAATTTAGGATCAGTTACCAAAAAAGAAGGAGATATTTGATTTTTTATTTTTCTTATTAATGAAATATAAATAACATTTTTATCAAAAAAAGAATTTTAAACTAAAAAAAATTAATTTTTTTTTTTAAAAAATAATTTTTTTCTCCTATATTATGTTTATGTTCGAAAAAATTAATAGAAATCCAACCCCCAATTAATACATTTGTATTCATAAACGATTTTTTTTTCAAAAAAACTAATACTACTACAATCACAAATGAATACATATCAATTTACAAGTAATCCAATTCCTTTCTTTTAATCAACCGAAAATAAAAAGGGGTGTAAAAATTATCATTTCTTCATAAAAGAATACCTTTAATCATAAATAAATACACTTATTCACATATGATTACACTACTATTTAGAAATGAATACATTGTTATTAACAAATGAATACCCTGGTATTCACAAATGAATAAAAGAGAACATCTAATCATAAATAAATACACTCATTCACATACAATTACACTGCTATTTACAAATGAATCCATTTTTTTTAACAAATGAATACCCTACTATTCACAAATTCACAAATGAATACCTCTCTCACGCATTTCATCAAACAGCCTAATCGTCCCAGATACAAAGCCAATGAACCCGATGTCAAATACACCCTCCACAACCAAAGATAATCCTTATACAAAGCTGGAAGTAACACAAATCTAATGTCGCCCCTCTTGCTCATTGGTAATTACTTTTTTCCCTTTTTACCCTTCCTTTTGTATGTGTAATGTAACAGTGGCATAGCACAAACTTTCCCATGCAACCTGTAGAACGGATCACTTGAAGATACAAAACCAATCAATGATAAACTCTAGAGTATCTTCCACAATGATGACCTGCAAACAAATCAATGATGCAAATAAATCAATGATGTTTTGAGAAAATTGGCAATTCACAAACTTTCCCGGCCACCTTGTCAAGAATGTGTTTTGTTTTTACTCTTCAAATTGCTCCTGGGATTTCGAAATCAGAATCCACCAAGAAAAATGTATAATCAACTAACCTTAAAAAATCTAAACATCCAAAAATTGAATATAATAGAATTTGGATGTAATTAGACCTCGACTCCATGTTCTTGATTGAATCGCTCCACCACAAATGGACTATAGTGACAATTAATACATTTGTAAATCAAAATTGAATCGGTGGTTTCAAAATTCAGACCACACAATGCTAACAAAGACAAATAATCCTCAATTTCAATTAATTATAGATTGCAATTGATAATCTTCAGAAGGAAATTCTAGAAACGCAACAAAAAATGCTCCAATTGTTGATTTTTGTTGTTGTCGCATCTCAAAATTCAAATCACACAACGCCAACAAAGACAATCGTCGATTTCAATTAATTTTTTTCTTGACCTGGTGGATCGAAACGAGAAATCAGAAGCTTAGGAAGGAAGCTTATTAATTGAATTTATGTTAAAATGAAAATCAAGGAAATTTTACAAGGGCTTAATATCAATCTACATTATGAACTTGGACAACAGAAATACAAATTTGATTTAACTTGTACCTTTTTCCAGCCACCTTCGATTGAGCTCCACTCTTTGGGTAGTCAGTGTTGCCGCCATCGGCGACTACCCTGCTCTTATTTCTATTCTCATGACCACACAGCAACACAGGGAGATTGAGAACCCATTTGCATTCGATTTATTCCATCTGTATCTTGATTTCCTTCAACCAAATTACCTCAAATTGTGTTTCATGCTTCGAATCCACTCCCGTCTCCTCGTCTCAGATCCTCGTCTCTTCTGATTTTTAAGATCACACCCACCCACCCAAAACTCAATTAGTTTTTTTGTTGTTTTATCCGGGATTTTAATTGTGTGATGGTCGACGATGGAGGATGGCAGAAGATGATGAACGAAAACATGATTAAGAAGGTGGGGGTGTGCAGCCAGTTTTTTCAAAATAATTAGATTAGGGTTTTCTAGTTAAGTAGAGAGAGAGAGAGAGAGATAGAGAGAGAGAGATAGAGAAATTATAGGAATTTCCATTTAATTAAATTATATGGATTTCCTATTATACCCTTCTTGCCATTTCAAAGTTACATATTTAGCATCAGTTTTATAAATATTCATAAATGGTCCAGTTGATAATAGCCATAGATCTAATTATTTATAAAGTTGTGATCTGTTCTCACGTTCTCAACCTTTTAGGTGTTCTCATTTGATCCTACTCCTATGTGTGTGTGTGTGTGTGTGTATATATATATATATATATATATATATTAATCTACTCTAATAAATGAAGGGTTTTTTTGTCACATGTCACACTCTCATTCAATTTGACAAATGTCATTTCTTGATAATTTTAAAGTAATTTCTAGTCCACAAGTCATTTTATGAGTTTTTCTATTTTAATAAATTTCACATAATACTTTAATGTAATAATTACAATAAATGTAGTAATAAATGAATATCAATTTCATTAATGGGGTTACCTTTTTATTTCCAAATTCTCAAATTAAAGCTCATTAGGTTATTTTGTTTATTTATTTAAGTTTAAAAGATAAAAAAAATCAATTTTAATAATTCATTATTTTTCTATAAATCCAAAGGTGTTAAATATTTAGATCTTTATATTTGATTTTTTTTAATTAACCAATGTAATACATGAGTTTTACACCTAGTAAATGAATATGTTTATTCTTCATTTGACAATTATCACCCTATTCGGTCTCCTAATTAATATCATGCCAAATTTTAATTCTTCAATTTTCCACTCTAATAACATTAAATTTATAACATCGGAATAAAAATTAAAATCATGTTAATATAGATTATAATGTTATATAATTTTACATATTTATTTAAGTTTTATATAAATAAAAATATATCCTAATTAATAATTAATTAAAAAAATAGATTAATAATTTTGATTTTTTATTATGAAAATTTAATTAATTTTGTAACCGTGGTTTCCACGGGTTATCAACTTATATATATATATATATATATATATATATATATATATATATATATATATATATATATATATATATATATATATATATATATATATATATAGGTCTAGGTTAATGTGTTTCTTATATTTATTGTGTGTTACATTGCATCAATAAAAATTTAGTAAAATTAAATAATTATTTAATTAATTAAAGACAAATATTAAATGATTTCCATAATCGTCTGTATATTAAATGATATACATAATTATAATTCTCTTTTTTATGGAAACTAATTAAAATCATCATTACTATCGACAAGAACATTCTTTGAGAATTATTCTGCATATAGGTTTTCATGTATGGGTTCGTATTTTGTTTATGGACCCACTCACTTAAAATACAAAAAAGTTGCATGGAGTATGAAGAACGAGAGTGTATTCTACTAAAATACACTCTCATTCTCTTAGAATATACTCTCATTCTCCTAGAGTAAACACTCATTCTACTAGAAGAGACTCTTGTTCTCCATGTTCTAAGCAACTTTGTTGTATTTTGAGTGAGTAAGTCACGAAACAAAATACGAACCCATACATGAAAAACTAGATAAGAATTCATTCTGAAAGAATATCATTGCTAATATTAATGACGAAATTATTCGTTTCCATAAAAAAGAATTATAATTATGGATATCATTTAATATACATATTGTAATATCTATTTCTTAGCATCGAGAGTTACACTATTATTGTGCATTTTATGAAAGTAAATTGTGACATATGTTGTGATAAATTATGCTTAAATAAGTGTTCTTGGGTAAAAGAATTGACACTATAGCTGTTATAGATGAAATGATAGTTTCAGAATAAAAATGTGTGAAATGTAGCAAAAACCAAACCTCACGACGTGAGTAAAGAAGCTCAAGACGTGATAGTGAAAGAACAGTGATTAACTTACATAAGTGAACAGTAGTAGCAACCTACTTTGTTATCTCACGACGTGAAAGGAGGTGCTCACGACGTGAAAGGAGGTGCTCACGACGTGAGCAAAGTACAATACCATATTTTATTTACGACGGACCTCGTTTTGTCATAAAACAAAAGTGTCAGGAAAAAAGAGACTCACGACGTGAGCCCGAGCAGGCCATAAAAAAATAATTTCGTCTTAAAACAGGGGCATTCGAACCCAAACATAAAAACACACACTTAAGGCGAAAAAAAACCCAATTAAACCCTAGAAGTCAGTTGTTGAGGAAATCACTTGATTTAAACAAACAAAGTGTGGATTAAGGTAACAATCGCTTGTTTTACCATATTTGATTTCAATTTTGAGCAAGATTTTTTGTTAGTTTTGATGAAACACTAGATGAAGGGTACATGTCTAGTTGATGATGATGAGTTAGGGTTTAGGTTGAATAGGCTAATTATGTTTATTTCCATTTATTTGAGTATCATGTGAATAAAAGATATTATGTGTGATGTTTGATGTAAAAATTTTGTGAAAGGAAGATATGGTCTTAATAGGTAAAGACATATGATTCTATTAATCTATATGATAGTAAAACTATATGAGAAAGTTATTTATGGATGTTAGATAATTAAGAAATATAGAGTTAAATATTTTAATATGTGATATTGATCATGATCATAAATTCAAATCATATGAACGGTTTAATAATTAGTGATCTTGAAACTTTATTAAATAAAGAATCAAGAAAGGATTCTTGGAATGGAGGAAAAATTGTTGGAGTATCATCCTCACAAACCATAACTAAGGTGAGTAAGTTCCTTTTTACTCATAATGAGAGATGTTAATTGTTGATTGTTTATGTAGTTTATTATAATTATTCGATTTTATTATGTTCAGATGATATGATTAAAGATAAAAGTTTACTTAAATAAGGTTTGGAAAGTATGATGATTAAATGAGAATTTAGTGATATGATTAGAGAGGTCCAGTGCACAAGTAAGATGATTAGTAATTAAGATTAATGTTTGAGAATGTATTGATCAACTATATGATTGAGATGATATCATACGAGGATATATTTGAAGATGAATTAGTAATGATGGTCAAATATATGGAAACGAGCATTCCATATGAGATTATTGAGTTGATTACACGAGACTTGTATTAAAAGACGTGTTATTATTGATGACCGAAATTATGGAAAAGAGTATTACATAATCAATGAGTATCGATCATATTATAATCTCTATATGAGATTATTGCTATGATAACAAAACAAATATGATAATTGAGAAATACCATCATGTATTAGCCAAATGGAAATGATGTATTATTATGGAAACAACTATTACTCACTAAGCGTTATGCTCACATATTGATTATTTATGTTTTTAGGTTACAGGCATAAGCGTTATACTCACATATTGATTATTTATGTTCTTAGGTTATAGGCATATGGATCACGGGAAGGCAGTGAAGGTGTAGTCATGTTTTGAAATCAACTTTTGAAACGTCACTTGATTTGTAAATAATGTTTCTTTTATAAACCTGGCTCGGTCTTGTAGCGTTTAACTATGTATGATATAAACTTGTGAGATGTGGACTGGAAAACTTCCAAATGTAGACCACATCAAGGTTTGGGGTTGTGAGGCTTTTGTGAGATGCGAGACTCACGACAAGCTAGAACCTCGAAGTGAGAGGTGTATTTTCATCGACTACCCACATAAATCTTTTGGTTATATCTTCTACAAACCCAGTGACAATGTGGTCTTTATAGAAAGAAGAGGAGTCTTTAGAGAGAGAGAGCTCATAAGCCAAGGAGACAGTGGGAGGCAAGTTGACCTTGAAGAAATTCAAGAGTCAAGTGGTGAAAAAACCTTAAACCCTAGCCCTCAACCTGAGGAGGAAACTCCTGTTGAGCCGACTGAAGAGCCTGTACCTCTGAGGCATTCCACCAGAGTTAGGAATGCACCTGAGCATTATTATGGTTTCCATATTATTGCAGAAGGTGATACCCTTATCAGTGATAATACAGGGATAAATCTGGAAGAGCCTAACAGCTACACGGAAGCCATGGCAGGCCTTGAGTCTGCTAAATGGAAAGAGGCTATAGATAGCGAGATACAATCCATATATGACAATCAAGTTTGGAACTTGGTTGACAATGTACCAGGTCGTAAGACAGTAGGGTGCAAATGGATCTTCAAGAAGAAGACCGACATAGATGGTAATATACACACTTATAAGGCACGACTGGTTGCAAAGGGTTATTCTCAAACTCCGGGAGTTGATTATGATGAAACCTTTACACCAGTGGACAATATTAAGTCTATTAGGGTTCTATTAGGCATTGTTGCATTTCATGACTATGAAATATGGCAAATAGATGTCAAAACCGCTTTCCTTAATGGAAAGTTGGCTGAGGATGTTTACATGGTTCAACCAGAGGGTTTTGTAAGTACAGAATACCCTAATAGGGTGTGTAAGCTTGAAAAATCCATATATGGATTGAAACAAGCACCTCGTAGATGGAATCTTTGCTTCGATGAGAAAGTCAAAGATTTTGGCTTTTCGAGATGTGAAGATGAATCTTGTATATATGTCAAGGCTAGTGGGAGTATAGTTAGCTTTTTGTTACTGTATGTGGATGACATACTGCTCATAGGAAATGACATCCCAACCTTGCAGGAAGTGAAATCCTGGCTTGGGAAGTATTTCTCTATGAAAGACCTAGGAGAAGCTGCATATATCCTCGGGATAAAGATTTTGAGAAATAGGAGTAAAAGACTAATTGGACTTAGTCAGAGTACCTACATGGACAAAGTGCTGAAGAGGTTCAGTATGGAAAATTCCAAGAAAGGAGATTTACCTATTCAGTGTAATGGCAGACTGAGTAAAACTCAGAGCCCGAGTACAAATGAAGAGATAGTTGAGATGAGTCGAGTCCTTATTGCTTCCGTTGTAGGCTCGATCATGTATGCTATGACTGATACTCGTCTTGATGTTGCTTTTGCTTTAAGCATGGTTAGCAGATATCAGAGTAATCCTGGCAAGGCTCACTGGACTGCAGTAAAGAATATTCTCAAGTACCTGCGAAGGACTAAGGACTGGGTCCTTACCCTTGGTGGGAGTGATGACTTGAAAGTAATAGGGTATAGTGATGCTAGCTTTCAGACTGATAGGGATAATTTCCGCTCTCAGTCGGGCTGGGTCTTTACCCTAAATTGAGGGGAAATTACTTGGAAAAGTTCCAAGCAAGATACAGTGGTTGATTCCACTTTTCAATCAGAGTATATAGCAGCAAGTGAAGCAGCAAAGGAGGCTATATGGTTAAGGAACTTCATCGGAGATCTTGGGGTTGTACCAGCTATTAAGGAGCCCATGGAAATTTTCTGTGATAGTGAAAGTGCAGTTGCCTTAGCAAAGGAACCAAGGGATCACGAGAGATCCATGCACATTGATAGAAAATATCATTTCATCATACATCGAATAGAAGAAGGAATCCTCATTGCAAAGAGGGTATCATCGAATGAGAACCCGACAGATCCCCTCACGAAGGGATTGAGTAGGGTTAAGCATCTGTAGAAGTTAGATAATTTTGAAATATGTAAAATGTAATTGACATTTGATGATAAATAAAAGTTGTTATTTATGAGTAAATTCTTGCTATCTTTTTTCAATCATTTACTAGTATTTCTTTTTGCATGTTTTAACTTCCAGAATAATTATGTTATGGTATATATCATATTATTCAAATTCTCCACAGTTAATCATATGTTGGAAGTACATATGAATCAAGACTGTCATGGGTTTGTTTGTAGAGGTCCAAGATGTTGGACAAAGGGGGCTACAACACTCATGAGTGCTCATAAGTTATGAGTATTGGATTCAACCCACGCTCACTGGTATCACTTCATGGAATTTATCTCGAGTGATCATGAGATGGTAATATCATATAAGTCTTCAAACCTAGACATATGATTTCTTACCTATGAGTTGGTTATGCATTGATTGTACAAAAACGCATTGGTAACTCGATGTTATAAAACGTACCTTTGTGTGTAATTCAACAAGTAGTAGAGCAAACATATGAGTCGAAGTTTATCTGTTCCTTCTTGGATTAGAAGTGATATTTGGGCCCCTTGATGATTTTGGTTTGACCCATGTACCGGGCCCGGTCAGAACTAAATTGATGTGTTCAATTAAGTTCTATGTCAAACAAATCGAAAATCGAGAAACAACTGCTAGACAATAGAAAGACATTGTTCCACGTGTTTGTCCGGCTGATATCTAGAACAAATGATTATATGATTACTTATCTAAAATGGCACACCATCATCTTCTCAGTTCCGAGAGACCTTGAAAGAGCTACGATTATTGATCGGTTCCTGAAATCATACTTGCAACTATAGTTATTAGACTTATCCAAGTGGGAGACTGTTGGATATAGTGTCTAAGTCCATAACTATATTTGGTATGTACTTGACCCGACCCGGCATGGTCCATTTGGTTTGCATGGCATCATGCACTTAGATAGACTAGATGAGAGAAATAAGACACTTATGATTTATTAATATATTATAAGTTCTAATATATTAATAATAAGAATATTAATATTTATTTAGTATTGATCAATAATTAATTTAGAATTAATTATGTGATCAAAAGAAGACTAATTAAATATATGGGTTGATTGTGTCAATCATCCATAACTTATATAGTGGGCCAAGGCTCCATGGATTATCAAGTTGGGTTAAACCTATAAGATGCTCCATGGATGCTCCATGGGAGTTACATAACCCATGGTTCATGGAAATGAAAGGTCATCGCAATTAGGGTTTACATGGCGTAACCCTAATTGTAACATACTATATAAAGAAGTTGTTTTTCACCATTTTCGGCCACTAGAGTGAATCAAAGAGGAGGGAAAACCGATTTTGCAAGTGTTCTTATTCTCTTAGAGTTTATTCCAAGTGTACTTGGTGTTGTGTGAGACATTTGAGGCATCACACTTGAGGTGCTAGGCTCACAAGGTTTCAAAGGAATCCAAGCTACAAAGAGGTATGTAATTCTTACTAACTATTAGAATAAAAGATCCCCATGTATGCTAGATAGGATTATGAACCTTAGAAAATCATTTTGCATGTATCTTAGTCAAACATAGAGCCAAGGTTTCTAGGGTTGCATGTACACCATAGAAGTGTTAGAATTCTCAAAACCCAACACAAACATCACTACACACGACCACCACCACCTGTGTTTATCTATATATAATCACATATGATTATTTGTATTTAATCACATATGATTTATATTGGTAATATTCTTTTTGTCCATATAAATCATATGATTAGATACATATAATCATTTATGATTAGATATATTTAATCATATATGTCATTATTGCGTTATCGATTTAATAATTATTTTTTTCAACTTTAATCATATGTGATTAGATACATATAATCACATGGGATTATATGTATCCAATCACATATGATTTATATGAACAATACTCATTTTTAAGTTTTCGTTTCAATAATTTTCTCTTATATTTAATCACATATGATTATAAGTATTTAATTACATATGATTAATGTTGACTTAAATTTGTTTTAATGTTCTTGATTCAATAGTTGTTCTTGTGTATATAATTATGAGATTATATATATTTAATCACATATGATTTACTGAATCGAGAACATGAAAGCACATCTTTTTCACATAAATGTATATGATTAAATACACAAGACCAACTATTGAATTAAAAAGAGAAAAATTAATATTGTCCGCATAAATCATACGTGATTAAATACATATGATCATATGTAATTATATGTACCTAACCACATATGATTTATTTGGACAAGATTCATTATTTCTTTCTCATTTTAATAGTTGTACCCATGTACTCCATGTACTTAATCACGTATGATTATATGCAATTAATCACATATGATATATATGGACTCTATTTATATTTGTGTTCTCGACTTAATAGTTATTCTCATGTATATAATCATATGTGATTAGATGTATATAATCATATATGATTTATATAGACATCATTACTTTTTTCCATATAACTTATATGTGATTGGATACATATAATCACATATGATTATATGTATTTAATCACATATGATTACTGTGGACAAAGAATAATTACAGAATCGAGAACGTGACAAAGAATCTCATCCACATAAATCATATATGATTGGATACATATAATCACATGTGATTATATGTATTTAATTAGATATGATTTATGTAGATAATATTTATTTTTGCAGTTGCGATTTAATAATTGCTTTTTTGTATTTAATCACATTTGATTATATGTATATAATCACATATGATTTGAGGTGGAAAATATTCATTTTTGCCTTCTCGATTCAATACCTGTGCTCATGTACTTAATCACATACGATTATACATATAACCACATGTGATAAAATACATGAGAACAACTATTGAATCAACAAAGAAAAAATGAATTATATCCACATACATCATGTGTGATTAGATTCATATAATAACTTGTGATTATATGTATTTAATTACATATGATTAATTTGGATAAACATTTGTTTTTGTGTTCTTGGTTCAATATTTGTTATCGTGTATATAATTACATGTGATTGTATGTATCTAATCACATATGATTTATATAGACAATATTCGTTTTCTCCAAAATAAAATCATATGTGATTAGAAATATGACTACAAAAAATATGTCCTTCAGTGGCATACAAAAAGTGTCACTAAAACCCCAAAAAAATGCCACTAAAGGCATGTCAAAGAATCCGCGGCACACATAATAAGTGTCATTAGAAACGCTCTCACTAAAACCTTTTGGTGGCACATTTTAGTTTTGCCGCTGCAGAAATTTGGGCTTTTAATGATATTTTTTATTTGTCACAATAGAAGAAAAGTTTTGTGGGACATTTTTTGTGCCATTGAATGCTCATTTGATTCAAGAATTCATTCTATATTTAGTTACACATTTTTATAGTGACACTTTTTTATTTGCAACAAATACAAAAAATTATTTTATGACACATTTTCCACCGATAAATACTAACGAGATTCTAGAATTTAGGCTATTTATATCTATATTTTTTATGATAATGTACAATAAAAAATAATTAAATTGTAGCAAATAGACAAAAATAAAAATGTTATTTTTTTCATCAATGATTTTAATCTTATTGAATCAGATATCTAAGTAAATATCAAATATGTATAAATACGAAACCAATACATGATAAACATAAAATAAACAACAAAAATAAATAAATAATAATAATAAAAAATAAACTTGAAACTTAATTGCATATGAACTTCCCCAAACTCCATGTTAGCTTGAATAAAATCATTTTATCTCATACTCTAAAATCAATATTAGCAATTTCCTGTCCAAAAACAAAGACAATTCAAAATATAGTTACATAATTCATAGTTTAGAAATAAATAATTTAGCATTAAGGGCAAATAAACTATTTCTGTAAGAACAAACCGAAGACGAAAGCACATAAAACTTTGAACTATAACATGTATTTTCAATTCCAAAAGAAGACTAGCTATTCATGTGAAATTACTTTTTCTTGTCTGTTTTAGTTTAGCGATAATGAAACTCATTAATCTGAGAATAATATAATGTTATTGAAAATTATTTAATTTTGTTTTTCCTGCATTATATAGTCCAGCCGTCGGTGGAAATGCATAAAAAAAATTGTTGGTATGTAATCTTGAAACCACTTTCTTGTTGAGTTTTTTTTATTGTGGAATTTGGTTAAAAAATAGGAATTTTAAAATGAGGTGTTGAGGAAGATGAAGACATAAAGCAAATCCACTTAACAATTAACAGCATCAATTGTCTTAAGAGACCATTATATTCACTTGTCCCTACCCTACCTCCATATGACATCAAAATTATGTGTAAACAAAATCTCCATACTACAAATTTCTTTGAATTTATAAGTATTGAGGGTATTTATGTAATTTTCCTAGTGACCCATCTAAGTTGTTGATTCTGGTTTGTGAAAAGTTTCAATCTTTCATAGCTGCCTCACTGTCTGCCAAGTTTGATTTTTATTCAAAACTAAAAAGATTAAAAGATTTCTTCTTTATAAAATCTCTGCCTTTGTTATGGTGAATCATTTACCATAAGGAATACTGGGAGTATGGTCGTTTGTTAAATCTACAAAGAAGAAGAACTGGAGTCTGAAGTTGTCAAATATTCAAAAGTTATTAACTAGTAACAATTAAAACTTAAACTAAAATTCTCTTGACTAAAAAACTCTTCACCAATTAGATTCCGATTTAAACAAACCCTAACTAACTGTTAACTACTAAATACTAACATGTAGGAACCAACAAAAAAACAAGTTGATTTTCAATTCTTGACAGAAGATTTGTCTAGACTAATCCAAGTTTAAATGGTTTGTTTTGATTTAGATTTCAAGAAAGAACATAAAACTTTCTATTTTTAGAGTAAAAACTTATGCTTATTGTTTTCATAATTAGTGTGAACTAGTTTCAAGTTTAACAACCTTTCTTTTCTGTTCTTTTGTAGCCAAAATTGGAAATATGTTTTACTGTATACATGTTTGAATCACACTAAACCTGCCACAGATAATTAAATAGCTTAGGTTCATCTAATCTTCATTTTCTATTTTTAGATTTCATTATCATATTTCGGAAGGAAGCAAGTGGTAATCACAGTATTCCTTACTCTTACACTACCAACAAAACGAAAGTAAAGGTTAACAGATAGAACATTAGGTATCATTAAACAAAACATTTGTTTCTAATTTTCTGTTATATGTTGACTTGTTGAGTAATCTAGTGTCAAAAAAAGGGATTTCTTTATTTCTTAATTGAAATTTGAACCAATGACAAGACCTTCAGTTTTGTTACGGAAGGAACTATAGGACTCACATAATGAAACGGTAGTCAAATAAATCCATCAGCTATATAGTTATATGCAATAGCTATGAATGCCTCATTCAAACTACAGGAATCTAATTTTAAATACTAGTCGGCTAAAATTTCACATGATCCTGTTACCATTCACATAGTTTTCTCATAATTTACTCAAAATCAATTCAAATTTGATGACAAACCAGTTAAGCACTCAAGATTACGCTCTTTATCTCACATACAAAGAACCCTAAAACCGATATCAGTATTAATCAAAATATAACAAAGACTACAAGATACAATTATCACCTGGTTAAACAAACTCTAATCCAAAACTGATGCAAACTTAAGTTATCAACTCTCATGAATCAGTAAGGGAAACCAATCAACCAAACTTATTTGTGTGGAAAGAACACCACTAACTGGAGAAGTGATGCTATGAACGCCTCTCCAAAGAGAAAACTCCAAGTGATCACTAGTAACACTATCGGGATTCAGAATACTCAATTAGGAAGAGAACCTACGAGTTGGAAGTCATATATCAACATTAAAAGTAAGCGTTTATCAAAAAATAAGCTAAAATTTCCACAAGAATCATTATCGACTCACATTTTGACAATCGTGGAAAAAATAGAAGCAAGATAATGCGTTTTGGGACTATATTCAAAGTCAACTGAGAGAAAAACATCTCAACCCTATAAATTCAAACAATAACTTAGGAATGCGCATAGAAAAAGGATGAAATCGGATGAAAATTAAATTAAAGTATAGTTACTGAACCACATGGAGATAAAACAAGAGTAGAGGCACTGAAGAGGTATTTGCAGAAGGCTTCGAGATTAAAACCCCTGCAATGGGAGATAAAAGGGGAATTATGCATAATAATTGATTCATCTTCCTCGATCGTAGCTTTGTATTGTTTTGGAGAAGAGTACTAACACAATAAGGAGCATTAGATCTCATCTTATGGATTTTTATTTGGAGTTTGCTAATCATAATCTGGATAAGGATCCAATGAAATCAACTATTCAATTTCGGCAAACTCACCATCGGCGGGATGTATGATACTTGGAGAAGTGAAATTCGACTAATTAGGGTATAAGAAATGGGGGACGCGTTCAAATTTCTAGGTTTTTAGAAATATACGCTGATTTATTTTGGAGCAGGGAATAATTAAGGAAACTCAAATCTTTTTAGTGGCATAAAAACATAAAATCACATAATAAAATTTTAGTGATATATGAAATATAAAAGAATATATGACACAAAATATAGAGCTTTTAGTGGCATTTTAATTTTTTTATGTCATTAATAAATGTTAATATTAGTGGAGTAAGTTATTAAATACCATTAAATCTATTAATTTTATAGAGGCATATAAAACATGTCATTAAAAATATATTGTAGTGGCATAAAAAAGATATGTCATTAAAAATGTATGCCACTAAATATCATTTCTATGTAGTGCATATAATCACATCTGATTCAATGTATTTAATCACATATGATTAAAGTGGAAAAAAAATTATTGAATTGAGAATGCGAAAATGAATCTTATCCACTTAAATCATATGTGATCAGATACACACAATCACATGTTATTATATATATCTAATCGCATATGATTTATATGGACAATATTCATTTTCCTGTTTTTGATTCAATAGTTTTTCTTGTGTATTTAATCACATGTGATTATACATATCTAATCACATATGATTTATGTGAATAAGATTCCAATTCACATTCTCAATTCAATAGATGTTATCATGTATTTAATCATATGTTATCTTATGTATTGAATCACATACAATTAATATGAACAAAGAACAATGATTGAATCAAAAACACAAAAATGAATCATGTACATATAAGCCATATGTGATTAGATCATATAATCACATGTGATTTAATTCACGATAAAAATTAAGGAATCGAGAACACATAAATGAATCTTGTCTGCTTGTCTCACTAGAAAAAAAAAACTACATTATGCTTTTCCTTGTTCACTCTACCGGATTAGGGTATCCATGAACAATAACATAATACAAGTAATGCCTACGTAATAGGAGAGTTAATGTAACTAACCTCCTTGAACTTGAAAATTAGCTAGCATGAGCAAGATGGATCCTTTCCTTTATGAGAACCTACATAAAAATTGTAACATTATTTAGCTTGTGCTTTGTTGTATTAATCTTATAAAACTTATATACATATTTCCTTATTTTCTCTTTGATTGTAATGCTCTGTTTGGGATATTTTTTGTTAACTTCCATCCAATTATTAAAATTTGATAAAATTATATTGGTAAATTACCCCTTTTATCTTTTCAGAAATATAATAGTCTCGTTCTAATGGTTTTTGGTTTATTTTATATTAAATTTACAAGTTAGTAACTTTTTTCTGTCACTTTCTATACCACTCAGCTCTATAGGAATAAACTGTAACAATCTACTAAGAATTACATCAGTCCCTCTATAGGTGGGAAACCATACATCCTTATCTAACTATAATTCATGAATTTATTATAATATTTTGAAGACAATGCATAAAATCCGTGACAAAATGGACCAGCCTGAGAAGATTGCCAATTTTACCCCTTAAAGAGTTGGAATTTCATGTTGTGATTCAAAGTTTGAAGAAACTAGACACATTAAGATTTCCAGTAAACTAAGTCTCATGATTTTTAGGTGGCCTTATTGAATTGCACGAATTTTAGAAGTTGGAGGATAGATTTGAGAAAATTGATCATAATAGCTTTTAAATCACTTTTGGTGTTCTACTAAGGAATTAATGATTAAGCCTTAAGTTTATCCCTTTTAACATGATTATTGGTTACTTATTAGGATATTGAGATGTAAATTTCAATTTAACATAAGGGCCTTAATGCTTGGCTTGATAAGGGTTCAAAGTTATGGATTTTCACATAAAATGCTACTTTTACACTTATTCGGTTCTTTCAGATAATATGACAAATAGCTTGTGTGCATGAAATCCTACACTGATAATCAACTTTCTAATAGACTCTAATCCATCCCCTAGAGCTTACTATTCACAATAAAAACAATCCAACTGTATGCATAATTCCTCATAAAAGCAAGCAAATGAACAAGCAAGTTCGTAATTCATCAACAACAGAAAAATATACCAGATTTTTTCAAATAAAATGTCTTCTTATGTGAAATCAAGTATTATACACTCGATTAGTCATTCATTATAAGCTTAATTTCATGAATTTCATGATAAATTGAGTCAATTTAGGTTGAAAAATACATGTGTATAGACTTGAAAACAATACTTCCTAGAAGCTCTCATAAATCGTGTTTGTAGACATCAACTTCGCTGTGGCGTCCTGGATAAATATGGTTACCTGCTTCCGATTTCTGTGGGGAGATAGTGGATTGTAGAAGAAGAAGATGAAGAATTTGTTTTATACGCCTTTGAAATGAAGAAATTGAATTCAATTGGTCGGTGATTTGGAACCAACAAATCATAAGGATACGATTGCCACTAGAACCAGATCGAGAAACATACTCATTGGAGAGAAAGAGACATATAGACATTGTTTCCGATTGTGGAAGGAGTACAGGTGGGGGGAGGTGTGGAGAGGCAGCGATCGGTTATTCTGACGACATTCCTATGACTAGGGCAACGGTCCGCTGGTCTCAGATGTTGCATCTTCAAATGAGAGAAAGGGACTTCTACTAGAGCAGGTGGGTGTGAATAGAGTTGAAATTTTTTATATGTTTGAAGGTTTAAATTGTTCTCAAATGTTCGCAAATTAAGAAATGTTCTCATTTGAACACATCTCTCTCTCTTTCTCTCTCTCTCTCTCTCTCTTTCTCTCTCTCTCTCTATATATATATATATATATATATATATATATATATATATATATATATATATATATATATATATATATATATATATATATATATATATATATATAAAGTAGTGTTCAATCTAGAACATTTCATATTGCGAGGACATCTGAGAACAAATTTGGATCATACAATTTTTTTATATTAAAATCATCAAATAATATTAATGTAAATAAAAAATAAGTAAAAATTTTTTGTAAAAGCCCACTAACCAACACCACTCACCACCTAACACCACCCACCACCCATCTCCACCATCCCCACCCACCATTATCACCAGCACTGGCCATAGCCAAGCACAACAACCACCACCTGTCACTACCACCTACCCACCACTCCCCACCTACTTACCACCCACCACTATCACCACACCCCCACCACCCACCCACCATCAACCATTATGACCACCACCTGTCACTACCACTAACCACTACCCATCACCCATCACCACTACCTTCCTCCACCAACCATCACCATCACCACCCTCACCTACTGTACCCACAACCATTATACATCACAACCACCCACACCCACCACCCACCAAGACCATCATCACCACCAACAACTGACCGCCACCATCACCCATCACAACCACCCAACTCCACCACCCATTACTACCACCTTCCACCACCACCCCACCCATCACCTACTAAAACCACTATACACCACCACCACCTGTCACCACCATCCCCACCACCGACCACCACCATCAATCATCATTACCTGCCTCCACCACTCATCGCCACCTCCACCTCCACCACCACCACCATTCACCACCACCACAACCCACTAACCACCACTAACAACCCACCATCACCACCTAACACCACCACCCGCCTTTACCACGATAATCACCACCCTTCATTACCATCTCCACCACCATCCATCACCTAACCACATCATCACCACCTACCACCATCACCACTCACTGCCTACCACGACCACTGGCACCAAACATCACCATACATCACCACCACCAACCATCACCCACCCATCAACATCACCACAACCAACCTATCCATCACATATCATAACCACCACTCCTACCCTGATACACCACCACCCACTACCACTCACAACCACCATAAACTAACTCTCACCCACGATCCCCATCACTGACCACTTAAGCAGTTAATATCGGTGATTTCCAGGTGGGATATCGGTTATTGATACTTTTCAAAATAGCGGTGTCAAATATTGGTCCAAAATATCAGACCACAAAAATCGGTGATATTTACCAATATTTAACCGATATTTACTAATATTTCTAGGCGGTTTCCAATTGGGATATCGGTTTAGTAATTTTACTTGCTTTTTTTAGTGTTAAGTCATGGCCTTAAGTCTTATGGACTTAACTTAACTAAACCTGCTATTATCTAAAGTACTTAATTGTAGATTTTAGGTCATAGGCTCATGTTTTAAGTATTAACCGATATTATTGTTATGTTAATTGTTACATACTTAAGTGTTAACTTGATAGTTTCTATAAGTTTGATCATGTTGATGTATTAAGTACATAATTCTTAAATGAAGATGATGATATTAGAGTTGATGTGCATGATCTAGATAAAATAATTGGATGCCTTAGTTGATGTGGACTTGGAGGAAGATTCCATGGCTTACATAAGATTATGTTTCAAACATTGACAGTTTTGAATTTTGACTTTTTATATTACTTTTATATATGTTTTATGTTTATATATATTAATTATGCATGATATAAAAAATACCGATATCCCACCGTGATACCCTATATCCCAAATATCAGCCCTTGACCGATATTTGATTTTGGACCACTATAACTGCCTAGCTTACCACCCGTTACTACTACCCACCACCATCCCCCACCTCAACCACCACTACAACCCACCATGCACAACCACTCATCTCCACCACATGACCACCCGCCTATAACCTACAACTACCAACATTATATGTGATTATTTAATCACATAAATCACATGTGATTATATATATCTAATCACAAATGATTTATATAAACAAGATTCGTTTCCATGTTTTCCATTCAATAATTTTCTCATCTATTTAATCATATATATATATATATATATATATATATATATATATATATATATATATATATATATATTGCATTTTTGATTCAATGGTTGTTCTCTTCTATATAACCACATATGATTATATGTATCTAATCACATATGATTTATATAGACACAATTGTTTTTTATTAAATACATATAATCACATAAATCCTATGTGATTGTATATAGTTAATCAAATAAATCATATGTGACTAAATACATATAATCATATGTGATTATATGTATCTAATCACATATTATTTATATAGATAAGATTTTTTTGATTTTTTGATTCAATAATTTTATCATGTATTTAATCATGTGTGATTATATGTATTTAATCACGTATGATTAACATTGACAAATAACAAATTTTGTATCAAGAACGCAAAAACAAATCTTACACACATAAATCATATGTGATTTGATACAAATAATCATATGTGATTAAATACACGAAAACAAATATTGAATTGAAAACGCAAAACGAATATTATTTATATAAATCATATGTGATTAGATACATATAATCTAATCATATGTGATTAAATAGATAAGAAAAAATATTGATTTTTTTCGTATTGTTGATTTAATACGTGTTCTCGTGTATTTAATCACATGTGATTATATGTATGTAATCACATATGGACAATATTCGTTTGTGCGATTCACTTCGGTAGTTGTATTCGTGTATTTAATCACATGTGAATAGATGTATTTAGTCATATATGATTAGATATATATGATTTTTATATATATCTAAGAACATATAATTTATATGGACATAATTACATTTTGTCTAAAAAAATCATATGATATTAGATACATTTTGTCACATATAATAAAATACACGATAATAAAAAATTATCTTATACATATAAATATGTCACACCCCCAAACCAGACGGCGGAAACGTCCGAGGGCTCGTGTGACTTAAATTGATTATCATCACAATGAATATACATGATACATAACATAAACATCACCATGCATCAATATATTACAACCGACATTGTTCACATCAAATACATTGTTTTAACATTACAAATCCATACATAAATTGTTTGATAGTTTTCAAAAAAAAAAAAAAAACACGCTAACATACTTGGTACCTATTTCCTCAACTTACCTGTTACCTGAGAATACAAGTTATTTTGAAAAATGCTAAACATAAACATATGGAATGTTGGTGAGTTCATAAGTATGTTTGATATGAAAAATGTTTTGTGTAGTTTGAACGAGAACAACCCATAAAATCCAATATTTTCAGAAAAGACCATTGTTTGTAAAAAAGGTGTGAAGATCTGTACATATATGCATGATGATTTCAAAACATGTATAATTGAAGAACTTAGTATTAAACGTACAAGTGAAAATGTTGAACTTCCCCGGAAAACCCGATGTTTTCCAAATACATAAAATATAGTGATTTCTCAAATTGATATACCGCCACAATGAATGATTTTGATTACTCTTCCTTGATTACTCGGATGGTTTTAGATTAATTAATGGTTGTGAGTCGTTATAACCACGCATGATAATGAGTAGTTATAACTCCAGACTATGAACGATCCTTAGAGGTGTCGCCCATTATCTCTCACTTAAATCCAAACAACCTTGATTACTTTTGATTAACAACCTGAATCTGTTTACTTTGATTACTCACAAGCCAAGCAAACGAGGAGAAGAGGAGTACAAAGTCCTGCTACTTCTGCAAGTTTACTTTAGGTTGTTGGGTGTGCGAAGGACACATTGGCCCATTTCGCATTTGATTACTTTGACCTTACTAGCTATGCCAAAGGGCCACTAAGGTCCGATAGCACTCAAAAGCCATTGAGGATCCTTCCAATATGGAACTGGGTCATAGAAGGCCCAATAACATATTATCGTTATCCCTTGGGCCCAAAGATCATAGTAATGGATTTCAAAGGTCCAACAAGCATGATTGAAGCCTTTAAGCCCAAGGTTTTGGAATGTTTACTTGCCTTAGAGATGTTGTACGATTTTTGGTGGGTTTGATTGAACGATTGTTATTTTTGTATCGACTCGAGACCGATCGCTTTGTTTATAACGATACTTGGAGTTATACGTGTATTCATCTTTCAGTTTTTGTACGTCGTAGTTTAGCATTTTTGACATCAATATTCTAGAAATAAAATAATTGACTTAAGAATATTGGTTTGACCTTTTCCGTCCTTCTTTAATAAAAACGACAATTTTAGTCCCTTATACAAAAAAAAGACATTTTTGCCCTTAAACTCTTTTCTTGACACTTTTGAGTCATGCACTTGTTCAAATGATATTTTTAGCTCCAAAACTTATTCTAGGGCTGTTTCAGCCCTTCCAGAAAAGTATTTTACGGCTAACGTCCAAACTTTATGCAACTTTTATAGTTTTGACCCAAAATCCAAAAACTTTACATTTTTTATTCTTTTTGGTAAAGAAAAGCATTTTAACCTCTAAAATGATTTTGTTTACCCATTTTATCCCCTGTTTTGAGAAAAATTTCATTTTAGCCCCTTAAAATTCGGATTTGTCGCAATTTTGGGCTTGTTGGGCCGAAAAGCCCAAAAATTAGCCCATTAAGCTAATATTTACATTTTAAGTCCTTTGAAGTGCATAATACTCATACAAACATTTATTGTAACTGTTTTGACTCCTTTGACCCTTAAGAAAACTGTAAATGACAATTTTTGACCCAACTTTTGTTATTTGACAATTTAAGCCCAAAAATGGGTTTTATGTTGAAATTTGTTTATCACAGTCTTATATGTTAATATTCTTGTCTTGTTTAGTATAATATAGCTTAGATCATGTTTGTTTTCCTTCTTATGGCATTGATCTCGAAATTTCTTCCATTTTGATTACATATTCATCACAAAACACATAAAATCACACAAACATGCATAAAATCATACATAGCACACACATACACATAGATCTACACATTTTGCTTGTATTATCCCCCATAAAACTTGTAAAAACCGAAAAAGAGAGGGGTGTGAACTCACCTTGATTTTGTGGTTTCGGTTTTGATGAAGAATAGAAGAAGTTTGATGCTATTTCTCGGCCTAGCAAGCTTCTTGGAGGATTTTTGACTTAGATGTGTTCTAAGATGTAAGATCACGAGTTTGAATAGATTAGGAGGAGGTTTTTGATGAAATGAAGTAGTTAGATCATAGATTTAAACGTCAACTTACCTTAGATGATGATTGTTATGAAATAATCTCCTTGAAAAGCTCCTAAATCTCGAAAATTTGTTGAAGAAAGAGTGTTTCTTTGAGAGTGTTTGAGTGAGAGGTGTGTGTGTGTGTGTCTTTCCTTTGGAGTTCTCGGCCGAGAGTAGAAAAGAGAGAAGAAGAAAAGTGAGTGATATGATGGTTGCTTGGAGATTTGAGTTATTGCATGGAGAACCAAAATGTAATAAAGAGGTTGCAATTCAAAGTCAACTCCTCCCTCCTTTGTGTAATTGGGCCGAGAAGAGGAGAAACGAAGAAAGAAAATTGGGCTTTTTGTTCTTAAGTCCATCTTATGGCCCAATTAGGTGATTTCGGCCCAATTGGTCTTGGGAGAGGGATCACAATCCAAAATAAATCAACAAATTATTTTTATGATCCATTAGGGCTAATTTGTTTTGTTATGGCCCAATAAGGTCCATTAAGGTATTTTTCTTTCATTATAGGCCCAATATGGCTCAAAATGTTAAAGTGAATGGAAGTGGGTCCAATTAGAGCCTATTTAAGAGTTCTAAGCCCAAGATAGTCAAATTGGAAGCTTATTGGCCCATTGGGCCCAATAAGGAAATCCCAGTCCAAAATGGACTTAAACCGGGATTTCTAGGGTTTCCAATTCTTTGTTGACTATTTGTTGTGCTTGTATAAGGTGTTTGATTGAAGTTTTATCGTTATTGAATAAGGATCATACATGCTTTCACATTTTTGGTTCACAAAGGTTGGTATAATTGTTGTTGTTACAAAACATCAAAATTCCTGGTTGTGACATCATCCCCCCATTAGAGGGAATTTTGTCCCGAAATTCTTTTGAAAGCTAGATTTGAGAATGTGAGAATAGGTGAGGGTACTTCTGCTTCATTTGGTCTTCGCATTCCCATGTGAATTCTGGCTCACGCTTCGCGTTCCACCGTACCTTCACAATCGGAATGCGACTTTGCTTAGTACGCTTCACCTCCCTGTCCATGACTTCGACTAGTTCTTCGACGAACAAAAGATTCTCGTTGATTTCGATTTCTTCTAAAGGAATGATGAGGGTTTCGTCAGATAAACATTTCTTTAGATTGGAAACATGGAACACGAGGTGTACACTGCTGAGCTCAGCGGGTAGCTGCAGTCTATATGCACTGGACCAATTCAGGCAAAAATCTCGAAAGGTCCAATGTATCGTGGATTCAATTTTCCCCATTTTCCAAAACAAATGACCCCATTCCAGGGAGAGACTTTTAACAACACCCGATCCCCGACTTGAAACTCCAAGGGCATTCACCGTTTATCAGTGTAGCTCTTCTGTCGGTCGTGTGATTCTTGTATTCGAGCTCTAATTTGAACTATCTTTTCCATTGTTTCATGTATGATCTCCGGTCCCGTTAACGTCTTGTCTGATGTCAGTTCTTTCACTAGCTGGGTGTCACCTACCTCAGCCCAACACAACGGTGATCTATATTTACGTCCATACAACGCCTCGAAAGGAGCAACTTTGATGCTCGTGTGGTAACTGTTGTTGTATGAGAATTCGACTAAGGGTAAGTGGGTATCCCACGACTTCCCAATGTCTATCACACATGCACGAAGCATGTCTTCAAGTGTCTGAATGGTTCGTCCGCTTTGACCATCCGTTTGTGGATGATAAGCAGTGCTCATGTCGAGATGTGCTCCTAGAGCTTTTTGAAGTGATTGCCAAAAACGTGAATTGAATCTACTATCTCTATTTGTGATTATATACACTGGCACTCCGTGGAGTCTCATAATTTCCTTGATGTATATCCTCGTCAACCTCTCCATCTTGTAGGATTCTTTTATTGGCAGCAAGTGAGCGGATTTTGTCAATCTGTCGACTATTACCAATATGGTGTCCAATCCATATGATGACTTGGGTAGTTTGGTCACAAAGTCCATAGTAATCCTTTCCCATTTCCACTCGAGAATTACTAGTTGTTGTAATAATCCCGATGGCTTCTGATATTCCACCTTTACTTTAGCGCAAGTAAGGCATTTGCTAACATAGTTGGCAATCTCTGCCTTCATGTTGGGCCACCAATAGTGTCGCTTAATATCCAAGTACATTTTGTCTGAACCCGGATGGATGGAGTATCGTGTCTTATGAGCTTCATTCATGACTACCTCTCTGAATCCCCCAAGTTTAGGGACCCAAATGCGGTTCATGAAATAATTTGCTCCGCCCTCTTTCACTTCGAGATTCTTTTCCATTCCACGTAATGCTTCAATCGTTCTGTTTTCTACCTTCATGGCATCTGACTGGGTTGTTCTGATTTGCGAGGTTAGGTGGGATTGGATGGTTATCGAGAGAGTTTTCACACGACGATTCAAGTATTCTTTCCGACTCAAGGCATCAGCTACCACGTTATCCTTACCTAGGTGGTACTTGATTTCACACTTATAATCGTTTAGTAACTCAACCCATCTTCGTTGCCTCATGTTCAACTCTTTTTTATTTAGGATATGTTGGAGGCTCTTGTGGTCCGTGAAAATGATGCACTTTGTACCGTAAAGGTAGTGCCTCCAGATTTTCAAGTCGAAGACCACAACTCCTAATTCCAAATCGTGGGTTGTATAATTCACTTCATGTGTCTTTATTTGTCGGGATACATAAGCTATCACCTTCCCACGCTGCATAAGTACGCAACCTAAACCCTGATTCGACGTGCGCAGTAAACTACGAAGTCTTCTGTTCCCTCTGGTAGTGATAGTACCGCTGCACTGCAGAGTGCTTTCTTTAGAGTTCGGAATGTAGCTTCTTGCTTATCTGACCACTCGAAGGGAACACCCTTTTGTGTAAGCATGGTAAGTGGCTTGGTGGTCTTAGAGAAGTCTTGAATGAACCACCTGTAATAACCTGCTAGACCTAAAAATTGACGAACTTCTGTAGGTGTTGTTGGGACTGCCCATCCTTCAATGGCTTTGACCTTAGAAGGATCCACGTGTATTCCTTCTTGACTAACAACATGACCTAAAAAGTTCACACTACGAAGCCAGAACTCACACTTAGAGAGTTTTGCGTATAGCTCTTCAGTTCGCAGGGTTTCCAGGATTTGTCCGAGATGTTGGCCATGATCTTCTTCGCTTCGGGAGTAAACTAGAATGTCGTCAATGAAAACGATGATAGAGTTGTCGAGGAATGGTCAGCAGATTCGATTCATTAGGTTAATGAATGCGGTAGGGGCGTTCGTTAGACCGAAGGGCATTACGACAAATTCATAATGTCCATAACGAGTTCTGAAAGCAGTTTTGGGGAATCCTCTTCCCGGACCTTGAGTTGACGATACCCAGATCGCAGATCTATTTTAGAGAAGTAGCTTGCACCCTGAAGTTGGTCAAATAGATCGTCGATCCGTGGGAGTGGCTATCGATTTTTAACAGTGAGCTTATTTAATTCCCTGTAGTCAATGCACATCCTAAAAGATCCGTCTTTCTTCTTGACAAAGAGAACTGGAGCTCCCCATGGTAACAAACTAGGTCGGATAAATCCTTTGTCCAAAAGTTCGCTAAGTTCGCTGAGTTGGCTGGACAATTCTCGCATCTCCGCAGGAGCTAATCAATAAGGCGATTTAGCGATGGGAGTAGCTCCTGGCACAAGGTCAATTCGAAACTCGGCTTGTCTTTCTGGGGGTATCCCGGGAAGATCATCAGGGAAGACATCCGGGAACTCGCAAGCTACTGGGATGTCTCAAATATTGACCTCTTCCTTGGATTTGTCCACTATATAAGCCAGGAACTTCAAGTCTTTCTTTCGTAGATACTTTTGTGCCTTAATGCACGAGATAATACGAAGGTTCGTGTTGGGTTTGTCTCCGTATATAATTAGGGTTTTGCGATTTGGAAGGTGAAGGCGAACGGCCTTCTCATGACACAAAATTTCAGCATGGTGGGGGCTTAACCAATCCATGCCAACAATTACATCGAAACTCCTAATGGAAACATGCATTAAGTTTATTTGAAAAACGTGTTGGTCCAAGGTTAGGGTACATCCGATATAGACTTCCCTAGTGGATTCTGTTTTCCCATTGGCCATTTCCACCGTAAAGGTTTCATTGAGCTTCTGGGGTTGTTGTTTTAACAAGTGTTTATATTTATTGCTCACAAAACTTCGCTCTGCTCCGGTATCGAATAAGATGCATGCATAAGTGCAGTTTAGGAAAAACGTATCGGTGACAACAGTGGGGTCCTGAACCGCTTCTCTCTGACCCATGGTCAGTACTCATCCTATTCCTCCATGAGGGTTGTTGTTGTTGGGGCAGTTTCGATGGAAATTCCCAGTCTTTCCACATCCATAGCAGGTGTGGCTTGGTCCTGCATTGTTGCCGATGTTGTTAGTGTTGTTGTTGTTGCTGCGGTTGTTACTATTGTTGTTTCCTTGCTGCTGATTCTGGGGAGGATAGGTCCTTCAATATCTTGTCGTGTGACCCTTTTGATTGCAACTGGTGCAATGCATCTCTCTGCACTCTCCATTATGATGGAGACCACACTTGTTGCACTTAGGGAGATTACCGGAATATTGTTTAGTAGCACTTGGAGCAGCTGAGACTGGAGCATGTGGGGTGGATGGAACTTGGGTGGTTGCAGCATTGACTGTCACTTTTTGTTGCTTCTTGGACGATTCTGAGCCTTGTCGCCCCTTTCTCTTGTTATTCTTTCCCTTCTTGTTGTCACTCTCCTTCTTGCCATCAATTTCCACTGCTTCTCGCCCTTCTTGTTGTTGTGGTCGTACAGTTTCTTGGCCAATATCTTGGCATTGTCGAAGGTTTCAGGATTTGCATCTATCACATTTCCTTGGATTGGGGAGGTTAGTCCCTAGATGAATCGTTCGATTTTCTTTCCCTCCGAAGTAATCATGCCAGGGCACAATAGAGACAGTTCGCTAAACCTTGATATGTATGCATAAATGTTTGAATTTCGAACGGTGAGATTCCAAAAATCTTGTTCCATCTTCTGGATTTCGCCTGGCGGGCAGTACTCGGCCATCAGTATTTCTTTCATCTCTGCCTACGACATAGAGTTGGCTATGGGAAAAGTAATGGCTTCTACATGTCCATTCCACCAAGTGAGAGCTAGAGCGACGAAAGTGCATGCAGCAAACTTCACCTTCATTTCCTCCGGTCATTCGCATATCTCAAACACCGATTCCACCTTCTCGATCCATCTTTTCAAAGTTAGCATTCCCCCAGTGCCATTAAAGGTTCGTGGCTTGGTGTTGGTGAAGTCTTGGTAGGAGCATGTCTTGGTAGGTCCTTGATTTATCCCGTTGTTCGAACTTCCTGCCCCTTGTCCATTGACTCCTCCATTGTTCCCTTGGTGAATTTGTGCCATGGCTGCAGTAACCGCCGCAGATACAGCTACTTGGAATGCAGCTGAGTTGACTTCGGGTGAGATTGGCCCAGGGTTTCCGTGGGATGGTCGTCGAGGCATCTTTTTGGTTACGAAATGGAAAGATGTTGAGTGTCTGTGGTTTTTTTGGGTTTGTGGACTCATGACTAGGTTTATATCATGTATTTAAGTAGTTTCGCATATCAACATATAATCATAGAAGCTTAGCACATAACAAGTAATAAAATCACAACAAAACGCATATATTTTCCATTACTAATATTTGTAATTTGTTACATGAAAATTTGCTCGAAAGAGCATACATAAGTGGTGCAAGTTCGGAAGCATAACGACTCTATGAGTACTGTAATCACTTAAACATAGAGTAAATGGTGCATAGCATGGATCATAGTACTAGTAAGGTAAGTCTACTCCTAACACTCTATGGGCGCCCTATGACTGCAGGGAGGTCATATAACGAAGTGTTGTGCCAACAACTGGGCCATCTCAGTCATTTCTCCAATGACTTCATCCCTCTCCTGCTTAGCTTGCAATGCTCATGCTTCGATGGCAAATAGTTGTTGCCACAGAGCAGCAATCTCAACTTCTGGAGAGTGATTCTCCCTTGCGGGATTTCCTGGAGGGGCAGGGTGGTCCTGCTGCGCCTCACTTACGGGTGATGTGGCAGAGTCCTCGCCTGAGTCTTGTTCTTCCTCCATGTCATCATCGGTCTCATCAAACTCGTTGTAACATCCAAAAATTCAAGCCAATTTAAACTTTTCAAAAACAACCCAAATTCATTAAGTTATTACAAAAAGGTTTTCAATACATTTATTATCAGAGTATTCCCATAACCATAACATAAAACATACACATGAGGAGCGGTACAATCACGCCTTTGCCTTGCCACGGTCTCCAGAAATACCTAAAACATTTAAACCACAACTGTAAGCCCAAAAGCTTAGTGAGATACCCCCAAAATACCAACCATATATACCATACACATAACAAGCCATATCATAACAGAACATAGAATAGCCATGCACTTCGGGTCTACTGTGTGACTGGTCCGCCGCACCGGGCATTCAGTCCACCTGGTCCACCCTCCGAGTCTAGCCATATCCATCGAGTATGCAGTGTAGTTGGTCCACCCGCACCGGGCCTTCAACCCACCTGGTCCACTCTCCGAGTCTACAGTATGACTGGTCCGCCCCACCGGGCCTTCAGTAGGCCTGGTCCACTCTCCGAGCCTCGGCACATCTGGTCTGCCCTCGTGGGGCCTAAAGCCTATCCGGACCGCTCGCTTGGCCTTTGGGATATCCGGTCCGCCCTGGGTATGTTGGCCTACAACAAAAAGTAGGACCCGCCTCACCCGACCCCAGTCAACTAACCATGTGCACATAAACATATAACCACATACCAATTAATCATCAGTCAACCGATCTAGCAGATCACATACATAGCATACTCTAAACAGGATACCGACCTAACCGGTCACTAACGTATACCATCCTAACTACCAGGATGCAAACATAGCAAAGCAATAACACAACAACAATACCCGGATTACAATCTGATAAAGGGCCCGCCTTGGTGCCTTAGACCCTGTTGATATAGTGAGGATAACTCACCTCACAACTGCTGACTGAAAAGATAAAATCACACTGCTCCAACCTCCAACACGAACTCCACCACTGATAATACCAAAAAGGCTGAATTCAATAATTACCAAATTACCCCTGGAAGTCAACTGGTCAACTCTTGGTTAAAGTCAAAGTCCTCAGTTAAAGTCAAACTTCCTGATTGACTCTACTCGCCGAGTCAGCCCGCTAACTCGTCGAGTCCCTATGCTCTGAAACTCCCATATCGCAACCCAACTCGCTGAGTCGCCCCAATACTCGCCGAGTCCCACGAACTCTGAGTCACTTCCTGCTCAACTCACCCAGTTGTCCCTTGACTCACCGATTCAAAGCTCAACCAAAAAGGTTAGGACTTCGCGACCAGACTCGCCGAGTCCAAGAACAGACTCGCCGAGTCCAAGACAATCTTCAACAGACTCGCCGAGTTGTTCTTCCAACTCGTCGAGTCCCAGCCTATCTTCATCTAACTCGCCGAGTACACCCATGTGACTCGTCGAGTACATCTAGTTCTTAAACCATATAGTGGCTTTCCAAGCCATGCAGGGGCTCCAATCTATAGATCTACCCTTCTACAAGTTATTCCTCACGTAAAGTTGCAAACTTTACGTGAATCCAAAGAGATCTAAGCATAAAACACTCTTGAACTAGGGCTTGGGACAAGAAGGCTTCATTAACAATTCAAAGACGGGAACTTTATGATCTTCTGGACCATCTCAAGTCCAGATCTAAGGTAGCAACCTTAGATCCAACCTCCAAGCCCCAAATAACTCTAGAAATACTCCCAAAAATCCCACAAATGATAGATCTTGATGGATAATAGCTCAAGCAACAGATCATTACCTCAAGAGAAGACTCTAACAGAAGAATAAGCCAAAACCTTTGCAAAGCCCCTTGCTCCAAGCCTCTTAATCTTGAAAGATCTCTTCAACAAACACTCCTTCAAGATCCAAATGTTCTCTAATTCTCTCAAACGAATATTAGGGTTTCTGGACTTCAAGGGAGAGTAAAGAGATTGGGGAGAGGGTATTACGTTCTTTATATAGGGCCCAACCCCCGGGATTAGGGTTTTCTCCACACATCACCAACTCACCGAGTTGGCCACTTAACACACGACCAGAATCGCGACCCTACTCGCCGAGTAGACCATCCACATTTTCACTTTGAACCCTGAACTCGCACTCCTAAACTCGGGATGTTACACTCGTAGTCATTGTCTGTGTACTCGTTAGGCCCAATGTCGTGTTCTTCTCCCTGATCTCCCTCGGGCTCGTCCTCGATCATTCCGTGGGCCACTAGGGCCTGATAAAACTGAATGCCCTGGTGCTCCCTTCCATAGCGGCTGAGAGGAGGTATATGAATAGACTATTATCACTCCTAATATGTTTTAATTATTGTATAAGTTGAGTTGATGTTCTCTTCTTGGTCATAAAGGGGTACGTTGTTAGGTTTACCTACCATCACGATTTCATCGGGGCATGCGATAGTTGTACCTCAGAGGAAATGTAGTTGATCAGGCTACATTCACTCCTTAATACGACTATGAACAGTCCCGGCTTAACCGAGATGCTAGCATTATCTTGTTTGGTTTGGTATTATGTTATTTTTCCTGTGTCTTACGAGTAGGAGTGTTTTATCGTTGCGTTTTTATTTGTTTTGTTTTGTTCAGAGTTTTTTTGTCCCTTTTTGGTTTATAGTTGCATATCAATGTGTGGTTAGATATGCTAGTTCACTATAAACAGAGCTCTGATACCAACCTGTCACACCCCCGAACCAGACGGCGGAAACATCCGAGGGCTCTTGTGACTTAAATTGATTATCATCACAATGAATATTCATGAAACATAACATAAACATCACCATGCATCAATATATTACAACCGACATTGTTCACATCAAGTACATTGTTTTAACATTACAAATCCATACATAAATTGTTTGATAGTTTTAAAAAAAAAAACAAAACAAAACAAAACAAAACACGCTAACATACTTGGTACCTATTTCCCCAGCTTACCTGTTACCTGAGAATACAAGTTATTTTGAAAAACGGTCAACATATGGAATGTTGGTGAGCTCATAAGTATGTTTGATATGAAAAATGTTTTGTGTAGTTTGAACGAGGACAACCTAGAAAAACCGATATTTTCTGAAAAGACCATTGTTTGTAAAAAGGTGTGAAGATTCGTACATATATGCATGATGATTTCAAAACATGTATAATTAAAGAACTTAGTATTAAACGTACAAGTGAAAATGTTGAACTTCCCCGGAAAACCCGATATTTTCCAAATACATAAAATACAGTGATTTCTCAAATTGATATACCACCACAATGAATGATCTTGATTACTCTTCCTTGATTACTCGGATGGTTTTGGATTAATTAATGGTTGTGAGTCGTTATAACCACGCATGACAATGACTAGTTATAACTCCAGACTACGAAAGATCCTTAGAGGTGTCGTCCATTATCACTCACTTAAATCCAAACAACCTTGATTACTTTTGATTAACAACCTGAATCTGTTTACTTTGATTACTCATAAGCCTAGCAAACGAGAAGAAGAGGAGTTCAAAGTCCTACTACTTCCGTGAGTTTACTTTAGGTTGTTAGGTGTGCGAAGGACACATTAGCCCATCTCTCATTTGATTACTTTGACCTTACTAGCTATGCTAAAGGGCCACTAAGGCCCGATAGCACTCAAAAGCCATTGAGGGTCCTTCCAATATGGAACTGGGTCATAGAAGACCCAATAACATATTATCGTTATCCCTTGGGCCCAAAGATCATAGTAATGGATTTCAAAGGTCCAACAAGCATGATTAAATCCTTTAAGCCCAAGGTTTTGGAATGTTTACTTGCCTTAGATGTTGTACGATTTTTGGTGGGTTTGATTGAATGATTGTTATTTTTGTATCGACTCAAGACCGATCGTTTTGTTTATAACGATACTTGGAGTTATACGTGTATTCATCTTTCAGTTTTTGTGCGTCGTAGTTTAGCATTTTTGACATCAATATTCTAGAAATAAAATAATTGACTTAAGAATATTGGTTTGACATTTTCCGTCCTTCTTTAATAAAAACGACAATTTTAGTCCTTTATACAAAAAAAAGACATTTTTGCCCTTAAACTCTTTTCTTGACACTTTTGAGTCATGAACTTGTTCAAATGATATTTTTAGCTCCAAAACTTATTCTAGGGCTGTTTCAGCCCTTCCAGAAAAGTATTTTACGGCTAACGTCCAAACTTTATGCAACTTTTATAGTTTTGACCCAAAATCCAAAAACTTTACATTTTTTATTCTTTTTGGTAAAGAAAAGCATTTTAACCTCTAAAATGATTTTGTTTACCCATTTTATCCCCTGTTTTGAGAAAACTTTCATTTTAGCCCCTTAAAATTCGGATTTGTCGCAATTTTGGGCTTGTTGGGCCGAAAAGCCCAAAAATTAGCCCATTAAGCTAATATTTACATTTTAAGTCCTTTGAAGTGCATAATACTCATACAAACATTTATTGTAACTGTTTTAACTCCTTTGACCCTTAAGAAAACTGTAAATGACAATTTTTGACCCAACTTTTGTTATTTGACAATTTAAGCCCAAAAATGGGTTTTATGTTGAAATTTGTTTATCACAGTCATATAAGTTAATATTCTTGTCTTGTTTAGTATAATATAACTTAGATCATGTTTGTTTTCCTTCTTATGGCATAGATCTCAAAATTTCTTCCCTTTTGATTACATATTCATCACAAAACACATAAAATCACAAAGACATGCATAAAATCATACATAGCACACACATACACATAGATCTACACATTTTGCTTGTATTCTCCCCCATAAAACTTGTAAAAACCAAAAAAGAGAGGGGTGTGAACTCACCTTGATTTTGTGGTTTCGGTTTTGATGAAGAATAGAAGAAGTTTGATGCTATTTCTCGGCCTAGCAAGCTTCTTGGAGGATTTTTAACTTCGATATGTTCTAAGATGTAAGATCACGAGTTTGAATAGATCAGGAGGAGGTTTTTGATGAAATGTGTTGGGTAGCGTAGCTTTGTTTGTATTGCGTCATTGAGCTCGGTTAATAGTCCAATACTTTGATCTCCGGTTTGGGCCTGTCCAACCGTGAGTTGTAGGGTTCAGTATATAATAATATGCTTGAATGCATATTAGGAAAATGATCTAGAATACAATTGAGAGTATTACGATAGATTTGCAGATTTCTTTATCGTTCCTGTAAACCCTTTAATCCTCTACAGTTGATGTTCTTTATCGAGCTCTTCTGAGGATTGTTTTATAATCATTCGACACTTTTGATTCATTCTTGAGTTGTTTACTGTTTTCGTGTTCTTGCTGTTTACTCTTTATTTTACCTGTTTAAGATCTAATCGATCTTCAAGTTTAGATTTAAACTTATCAATTGGTATCAGATCAGGAGGCTGTGTAATCGATACACTTCTTTTCTGTGAAAAAGGTTTCGATTAGGGTTATTCCGCAATTATTGATATTTATTGAGCCGTCATCTCATTATTGACGTATCTCGATATTTATTGTTTTTCCCTAATATGATTTATTACAAGTCTGATCTTTGAATTGGTAATTCGATCATAATGGACAAGTCGCAATCGAATCCCATCAATATTTCGAACAACATTGGATCAACAACGAAGATTCCCATCCTGTACACCCATGATTATGAAGTCTGGGTGCATCACTTTGAAGATTATGTTATAGGATCTGAGGATAATGGATACCTCATCTGGGAAGCAATTGTTTCTGGACCGTTTTCTCATTCTGCAACTTCAAGGATTATTAAAACTCAAAAGGAGTACAATGATCTTCTGAAAGATGTCAAAGATATTGCGCAAGATGAAAAAGATAAATTTCAGTGCAATATTAAGGCGTTAAGATTGATCAGATTCGCCCTTCAGTCCGACAATTTTAGGCTGGTGAGTTCATGCACGACAGCAAAGGAAATTTGGGACAGGCTACGTAAATTGTACTCTACAGATGAGGATCTTGAACACTCCATCCAAACCTTACTCTTGTCCGAGTTTGGTGAATTCAGGCAAGGAGCCGAAGAAACTATGACCCAAACGTTCGATCGCTTCAATCATCTTCTCAGCAAGATGATCAAACATGACATCGAAAGGAAGCTTATTGAGGAGAAGGTTACTTTCTTAAATGGTCTCAGATCAGAGTGGAGAGCAGTTGTGTCCACAGTTAAAGCCCACGAGCAGTTTAAATCATATTCATTGGCGAAACTGGTGGGCATTCTCAAATCTCAGGAGAAGGTCGTGTTACAGGAGAAGAATGTGGTTTCAAGCCTAGGTTCGTTGGCCCTCTTGTCAAAAAATAAAGGTGTAGTGGAGGACGAAGACCTCAACTTGGAGGATTATGACCTCACGTCTGAGGATTATGCTATGATGGTGTCTAACCCCAAGAGGTTCATCAAGAAGAGATTCCCCACCAACAAAAACCGAAACTGGCAGGGGAGTTATAGCTCAGAAAAGGTTAAAGATGAACTGAAGGTTGAAGAGTCAAAGAAGGAGCCGAAGGCAGACGGTGATTCTGGAGTGAGCTGCTACTATTGTGGGGGAAAGAAACACTATGCAAAGGATTGTGTCCTCAAAAAGATGGCTGAAAAGGACGAGGAAGCTTTGCTGCAGAAAAATCTTGATGAGATCAGGAAGAAGAAATCTACCGCTAACACTTCTATGAATGCTCTAATTGTGCAGGGTTCGGTTGCTGATGACGAGTTCGGTGGCGTGGAGGTTTGGTCAACCGACTCTGAAGATGATGAAGTGAGGAAGCCTTCTCATGGAAAGGCTTGTGTGGCAAAAGAGGAAAGCAGTGGAGGAAGGTGCTTGATGGTGTCTGATGTATCTCAGATGAGGGGATACAACACTGATGGTGGGAGTAATGAACCGAAGGAGCAACAGGATATGTGCTTTACAGCCAAACCGCTCAGCGTGCAGTTCAACAAGCTCGATGAACTGATTAAGAAGGTATAATCGGTTTTTATCTCATTTAAAGTCCCACAATGCTCATATGAAAAAGAACTAAAAAGTGTTAATTCAAGAATCTCTCATCTATATAGTAGTTTAACCCAAACTTGAGTCACCAATTCTAACCTAACTGATCAATTAAGCAGGGTGTCTTCGAAGAGTGAGGAACGACGCATGTGGATCGAACTGCAGGAGTCGGAATTAATCAAAATAAAAGATGAAAACATTTATTTACAAAGAGACAATTTAAAGCTTTTGAAACAGCGAAATGTGTTTTGTCTGATTGCTAAACGTCTTTACTCTAATATTACTCAGCTTCATTTGGATTGTGAAACAGGACAAAAGATTCATCGCATGATTTTACCCTTCCTTGAGTTTAAGGAGGATGAAATTGATGCCGAAGCATATAATTGTGAGAGTGTGATATCATCTGAGGACGTTAATCCGACCTATATGTATGGACTGGACAAAATAGAATCTTTCATTAAATCCAAGGACCATAAGGACATGCTTAAAAACCTTTTGGATGAAAATGATAGACTGAAACTGAGAACCGAAACCATACAAAAATTTGACTCCTTAAACTCCAACTTGAGTTCAGAAAACAAAATTGATGTTGAAAATGCATCTGAGCTTAATGAGGATGACAATATGAGTGAAATTCCTGTAGAGGACACGGTTGACTGCTCAGAATTTGTGAAAAGCGAACCTGAAAACCACAAAAATCTAATTTCAGAAAATTCAGTGGAGTTCGCTCGATTGTCCCAACAAAAGTCCCCGATTCTTGCAGAGAAGGCCGTAGTATATCAAAAGGTTAGAACTACTCCAAATCAGGTATACAAGGTCACAGGCGTAACCGAACATCAGATTGCCGAACTCACAGCTATTGTAAACGAAGACAATGCTGATGGATGCGATGAGTTCTTCTGGTCAGCTCCAATCGATAATGCTGATGAAACGGTAGGCTTGTCTGAAAGGACCTCATGGAAAAGCAAAGGTAGATACGTACCAGAACCCTTGAATAAGCCTGATAACTTTGATGTGCCAAGTACTAGTGGTATGAAAGACATTCCTCAAGAAAAAGGAAATCCGGCAAAAGTAGACACTCCCTCTAGTGAAACTTCATCAGTTCAGAGTGAACCAGCTGTAGAAAAACCGAAACCGAAAGCCAACATCCATCATCAACCGAAGCAGATGAGAAATCAGAAACGTCAAAGGAATCAGAGATACAGGAAGAATCTCTCTGAAAGAAAACAGTTCTGGCAATCCCAGAATGCTTATTTCTCACATCAAGACAAGAACCTAAAGTCTGAGAAAAATCCTGTTGAATCGCAAGAGAATTGCAACAACCGAAAGCAGAGGTTTGGTTCGGAGAAAAACATCAACCGAAAGCAAAGGTTCGGTTCAGAAAAGAATACCAACCGAAAGAAAAGGTTCAGTTCTGAGAATGACTCCAACCGAAAGCAGAAGTTCGGTTCAGAGAACGAAACCAACCGAAAGCAAAGGTTCGGTTCTGAAATCAAAAGAGATCAAAACTCTAAGGTCGGTCCCACCATTGATCAAAAGCAAAAGGGTCACCTAGAGTCTCCAGCCAAGAAGTCATCTCAATCTAAGCCCTCTCATTCTCACTCATCTAATTCTTCTAATTCTTCCAATTCCTCTCCACCTCGTTCTAAATCCCATTCTGTTCCTTGTCAAAAATCTCATACACCAACTGAACAAAAAGGGAAACAGAAGAATTCAGCGTCTAAACCTGAGTCAAAACCGAAAGCACCAAACCCTAATAAAATTAAAGTTTTTACCATAAAAAAGAAAGATGAAACAACACTAATAAAACGAACATATTTAGTTGACATCTCTCTTACTATTCCTGTTCCTGTGAAAGGCTCACGTGGACCCAAGAAACTTTGGGTTCCTAAATCTGCTTAATTTTTGCAGGTTATCAGTGACGAGCAGTTTGACGAAGAATGGTACATTGATAGTGGCTGCTCGCGTCACATGATAGGGAGGAAAGAAGAACTGAGGGAATACAGGTCTCTTTCAAATGGTGGAAACGTCAAATTCGGAAACAACTCCTTCGGCACCATAAAAGGCTATGGAATGATTACTAATGGTGATTTCACGATAAGGAAAGTGGCATATGTGGAAGGACTACAACACAACCTCATCAGTGTATCTCAGCTCGTTGGAGGTACCGGTCTCAAAGTCTCATTCGACGATGAAGGTTCTGAAATAATAGAGAAGAAGACCAAAAGAGTAATTCTCAAATTGGAGCGTAAGGGTGAAATGTTTCCTCTAAACCTCAAACCCATCAAAGGAAACCCAACTATCTGCTTGTTATCAAAAGCACAATCTGACGAAAGCTGGTTGTGGCACCGAAGGCTCTCTCATCTCAACTTTAAAGACCTCAACAAACTTGTCACAGGAGGTCATGTTCGAGGTCTTCCACTGCTCAAGTTCGACAGAGATCATTTGTGTGCTGCATGCGAAATGGGGAAGCAGAGTCGTCAAAGTCATCCATCTATAATAAACACTAAAGTTGTTGAACCACTAGAATTACTTCATATTGATTTGTGTGGTCCATCATCTATCGAAAGCATCGGTGGTAGCAAGTATATTCTTGTTATTGTTGATGACTTTTCGCGTTTTACATGGGTGTTCTTTCTAAAGCTTAAATCTGAAGCGACTCACAAGCTAAAGGTGTTCATCAAGCAGATTGAAGTACAGCTGAAGAAGGTCGTTCGAAACATCAGGAGCGACAATGGTCTGGAATTCAAAAATAGAGAACTCGAAGAATTCCTGGCAGAAAAGGGAATAAGTCACAACTTCTCAGCTCCCTACACACCTCAACAGAACGGAATTGTCGAAAGACGAAACCGATCTTTGTGTGAAGCTGCCCGAACCATGCTAAGTTTCGCTTCTTTACCTCTTTATTTTTGGGCTGATGCTATTTCTGCTACTTGTTTTACACAGAACAGGTCATATCTCAACAAACGATTCACGCTCACACCTTATGAGATTCTCAACAACAGGAAACCCAACGTGAAATTTTTCCATGTGTTCGGTTCATGGTGTTTCATCTTTAATTCTAAAGAACACCGCAACAAGTTTGATGTTAAAGCCGACGAAGGAATCTTTCTGGGCTACTCTCTCACTTCCAAAGCGTACAGGGTATTAAACAAGCGTTCGAGGAAAATCGAAGAGACTTACTACGTGACTTTCGATGATAGTTATGTCAAAAAGCTAAAGGCCAATGAAGACACTGCTGGGGAAATCTTTCCTCAAACTGGCCAAGTCACCGTCTCGATCGCTAATCTATTCGAGAAGTTTATGGAGCTATTTGACGAACCAGAAAAAGCCACTCTCTCAGAAGCAGGTGCAACAGACAATAAGGTAGATCACATGAAACAAATTGTTGAAGAAGCTGCCAGAAGAATGAATGAAGGAGGATCAAGTTCTGACGAGCCTCCACCAGACAATGCTTCAGTCGAGGGGGAGGATCAACCATCGTCAACTCAGCCGACCTCACATGTTGAGGGGGAGCCAAGTTCTCCAACTGCTCCCGAAAGCACTTCACCAACCGAAAGTGCTTCACCATCCGAAGGTGCATTAACTCCCGTAAGCTCAGCACCACAAGAAACCTCTGAAGGTCAAGATTCGCAAAGCATTCCTGAAAGCTCATCTATCGAGGGGGAGCAAGCTGATATGTCTTACGACTATGATAGCCAGTCCGAACCAGAAGAAATGATAAATGCTGAATTGGATCCAACCTTTGATCCAAACTACCCTCCTCTCACCAAATGGACCAGAGATCATCCGGTCTCTCAAGTTGTTGGTGATGTTTCTGAAAAGGTTCTGACCCGATCACAACTCAAGGCAAAATAGACCTCCTTATTTTCCAAAGTTGAATTCTGCATGTTTAACTCATTCGTATCAAAAGTTGAACCGAAGACAGTTAACACTGCTCTTGATCACTCCGATTGGGTTCAAGCCATGCAAGATGAACTGAACGAATTCGAGAGGAACAAAGTCTGGCGCCTCATTCCAACTCCTCCAAATGCCTCGGTTGTTGGTCTTAAATGGGTCTTTAGGAACAAAATGGACAAGGAAGGGAAAGTTATAAGGAACAAAGCTCGTTTGGTAGTAAAAGGATATTGTCAGGAGGAAGGGATTGATTATGAAGAGACTTTCTCTCCTGTAGCTAGGCTGGAATCTGTAAGAATATTTCTAGCTTATGTTGCCCACAAAAACTTTGAGGTTTTCCAAATGGACGTAAAGTGTGCATTTCTTAATGGAGAACTCGAAGAAACAGTGTATGTGGAGCAACCTCCTGGATTCGTGAATGAAAAGTATCCAAATCATTGCTACATTCTGGATAAAGCTGTATATAGACTGAAACAAGCTCCGAGAGCCTGGTATGAAACGCTAACTAAATTCTTAAAGATGTCCAAATTCAAACAAGGTTCGGTTGACCCAACCTTCTTTCGTAAAAAGTAAGGTAACCACCTTATGATAATTCAAATTTATGTCGATGATATTATCTTTGGCTCAACGAATCCTAGCCTAACAGCTGAATTCAGAAAGCTGATGGAGACTAAATTTGAAATGAGCTCAATGGGTCCTATTAACTTTTTCCTTGGTTTAAATATTAGACAGGGACCCGAAGGCATCTTTATTAATCAGGAAGCTTACACGAAGACTCTCCTAGCAAAATTTGGGATGATGGGAGATTCCAAAGTCAAAGTCCCAATGGCGTTCGGCACCAAGCTCACCCCATCCCTGGACAAAACAGCTGTTGATATCATGCTTTATCGTCAAATGATAGGCTCTCTGATGTATCTTACTGCTAGCAGGCCTGACATTATGTTTTCTGTGTGTTACTGTGCTAGATTTCAGGCAAACCCACGCGAACCTCACATGCTTGCAGTGAAGAACATTCTACGATATCTCAAGCGAACTGCCTCTTTAGGTCTATGGTATCCTTCCAACTCAGGCTTCTTCGTTCAAGCCTACTCAGATGCAGACCTTGGAGGATGTGGACTCGACAGGAAAAGCACCACTGGTGGCTGCCAATTCCTTGATGGGAAGTTGGTTAGCTGGCAATCAAAGAAACAAACGTGCGTGTCTTTGTCTACTGCTGAAGCTGAATACATAGCAGCTGCATCCTGCACCTCTCAAGTGATTTGGATCCAAAGTCAACTTCGAGACTATGGACTCAATATGAAGAAGATCCCACTATATTGTGACTCTGAAAGTGCAATTAGGATCTGTCATAACCCAGTGCAACACTCCAAAACCAAACATATAGCACTGAGGTATCACTTCATCAAAGATCATGTGGAAGATGGAAACGTTGAAGTACACTTTGTTAGAACCACTGATCAGCTGGCTGATGTCTTTACCAAAGCTCTTCCTGAAGCATCATTCAATAGAATTTTACAAGGGCTAGGTATGATGGAATCAGAGTCAGTACCACAAACTACCTCTCCACCTCAAACGTAAGAAGCGAAATTGACCGAACGTTCAGGTTCGGTTGAATCATCTGCACTCGCTCATCACTTCAAAGGTAGTTTTCTTGGTTGTAAATTTCATGTACAAAGTTGTTTATCTTATTGTCAAAAGTATTCCCTTGGTTTTCCAAAAATTTTCCAAAACCGAAACCTACCGAAGGTCGGGTTCGGTTTTTCAAAATTTTCCAAAACCGAAACCTACCGAAGGTTCGGGTTCGGTTTTTCAAAATTTTTCAAAACCGAAACCTACCGAAGGTTCGGGTTCGGTTTTTCAAAATTTTCCAAAACCGAAACCAACCGAACGCTCGGGTTCGGTTTTTCAAAATTTTCCAAAACCAAAACCAACCAAACGCTCGGGTTCGGTTTTTCAAAATTTTTCAAAACCGAAACCAACCGAACGCTCGGGTTCGGTTTTTCAAAATTTTCCAAAACCGAAACCAACCGAACGCTCGGGTTCGGTTTTTCAAAATTTTTCTCAACTGAAACCAACCGAACGTTCGGGTTCGGTTCCATAATTTTCCAAAGTTTTTTTTTTATCTTTTTATTTTCTTTCTTAGTCTTATTTTTTTATTTTTTATATATCAAAAATTCCAAAAATATTTATTTCCTTCTAATATCAAAAATTCCAAAAATATTTTGTTTTTTTTATTTTATTATTATTTTTTTTTGTCTTTATTTTTTTTTTGTGTGTTCGTTCGTTTATAGGGATATAATTGTTGGATTAGTTAAGTGTCCCTTGAAGCATGCTGTTGTATGTGTCCCAAGCCTCATAAGATTCTGAATAATAGCCTTAATGACTTGGTATAAACAAACCTTGTCTTCCCAATTAGGCTATCACATTTATTCTAATCATGAGCTACCTAACTCTCTTCTCACATGAGATAAAAGTTTTCTGCTTGGTCCTTATTTTCACAGCAGAGGTATTTTAATTTCTTACACCATCTCCATTACATTTCTCCATTACATTCGTTTCATCAACGTAACCCTTGAGACTCTCATAAATTACCACTGAGGTTTATGGTTACTCAAACACTGTGTTTATGATCTTAGTTTCGTGCCACTACGAGCTGAGTGAAACCCAAAATTCAAAACCAAATCTGAATTGACGGTGACCAATTAATTTGCTCAAGTTTTCACCAAAGAATTGACAGATGTATCTTGATGAAATCTCAAATTTTTATTTTGTGTGATTCCTATGAAATTGTTAAACACCATAACATTTCTTCCCTTGGGATCCAGCTTTTAATTTTTTGTTAAGATTTTATATTTTTTTCCAAGCCACTTTAAACTTATTCCTACCTACTTGTTCAACATACTACATTGGTCTCACAAGTACTTTGTTCACTTTCTATCTTATTTCAAGATTAGAACTGTTGAGTCAAAGATAAAGCCACCCTAAGGAGCCTAATTAAAAGAAGCCTTTCAACACTTATTAATAAGTGTTTGATCGTTATTCAACGGGAAACCACACTAACACTTTAAAGTCTTTCTTGACTTTGAAGGAAGAGATTCGTGCCCGGGATCATTTGTTTTGTGTCTTTATTGACATCACCTTTATTCCTAAAAAGATTTGCTTTATATCTTTTCGTTTTACACTTTTAGCACGAAAATCTTTGATTTTCCAAAATTCTGGTACTAATAATTACAGGCTATTTTACTGAATTGGTGGTTACTTAAAAATGTGGTCAAAATTCATCCACGTGGGAGTATTATTCAGAAGATGCTGTCAAAAGGAATAAGATGAAGGGTTGCTGACTCAGGCGGGAGTCTAATGGATTGAATTTAAAACGGCGGTAAAAAGGGACGCATGCGAATTTGAAACGTCCATTCTTTAACTGACGTCGTGGACGCATGTGCGAATATGAAGCGGTTCCTCTCTGGCACAAAAAGGCGCGTATGGATTTGAAACGGTTTCGTCAGAAACGGCGCTTGTTGGGCGGCGTGTTCCAAGGAATCTGACACTCTCTATCATGCGTGATCATCGCTTACCTTAACTGTCACGCATCTGTCATTCCGGGAAAACCTTTCGTATTTCGATAGAAGATTTGAACAGATTTTTCTCTCTCCTTACAACCACTATAAAAGGCAACCTCATCTCCCTTTTACCTCTTTACCGCATCCAAATTTCCAAAAGAGAAAAATTTTCCTTGAAACCCTCACTGTTCATCATCTTCTTCCCAACTTCAACAATGGCAGAATCATCGTCTGTTCACGCTACCTCACACATCCTTCCCATTCGCCCTCAACAGTGTTTGGTGATCGATTTAACCCCTCAGGCGTACGACTCCTATATGTTTCCCATCATCGAGTGCCTGAAATACTCGCCGATAGCACCTGCACTTTCACGGGTGAAATCAGTGCCCATGGAGCTTTTATCGCAGATCTATGCGACTGCACATTATGATAAAGCAGTCGATAGAATTTTCTTCGAGGTTTCTGATCACAAATCCTCGATTTCCAGGCAACGATTTTCCTCATTGCTAGGGTTTGCTGCTGACCCTTCTAGGGTTCATCCAGAGACGATTCCCATAGGACACCTCTACAATATGTTCTACAATATGGGGTACACGGAGGCGCTCACCTCCGTCGCAAAATTTAAAAAGTCGTGTTTGCCGCCACAGTGGAACGGCATGTTCACTGTCCTTTTCAAGGGTCTTTCAGAACGGAGCTCCGGTTCAGACGGCTCCAGTCGACTCTTCCTCTCCATCATGTACGGGGTTTACAACGGCGTCACCGTCGATTATGCTTTGGTTCTCTGGCAACAACTCATCCAGAGTTTATCATCCTCTTCACGACATTCTGAGGTGTCGTATGCCAGGTTTTGGACCATCGTTGCTAAGTGGGCAATGGATAAGTACAATGTCCCCACTACTGTCGGTGCATCGATGTCTTCGATTGGTACATTCCATACCACGAAGATTATCATCTCAGACGAATCGAAGTTCTCTTTCATTGGTTCCATTCCGGAGACCATGTATGCTGATGTCCCAGCAGACAGCAGAATCATCCGGACTATCAAGGAGTTCAAGCAATCTGGACCGAGGGATCTCACGCAGGAGATACTCAAGTCCATTCACGATGCTGATATGCCTGTTCATAGAGGCAAAAAGGTAGATAAAGGCAAGCAGGTGGCCAAAGGGGCTAAAGGTCCTTCTCCCAGGAAGAGGAAATCAACGAAAGCTGCACAGTCCCCGAAGCCGAAGAGGCGAAAGACTCAACCGAAGCGAAAGCACATTATCGCTTCCTCTTCGAGTGAATCAGACAGTGAGAGTTCGGATTCGGATGGCTCTCAAAGAGGCGAAACCCCTCCAAGAGGCAACACCCCACCCCGATCACCTACCCCTGATATGGAAATCCATATCTCACCAATTCCCTCTCCCACTCAAACAATTCCCACTTCCATTCCCACCATAAACCCCTCCACCACCATTCCTAAAACCTCTTTCCCTATACCACCACCCATTTTCACCGATACAACAACAACAACCACTGCAAAGGTTACAACCAACGTATCTGATACGGGGGTTCATACCGATGCAACCGAACCACCACCTGTAACCGAACCACTACATACAACCGAAACCCAACCACCACCCGAACCTACACATACTCAACAACCACCCGAAACTACCCCCACTCACACTCAACCTGAACCTACTCATACCACAACACCCCCAACTTCACCACCCCCAACATCTACAGGTCATGCCTCTGATGGAGATAACCCTTTCCTTGGAGGGGAAAATATGACCTTCGATTCGGTCTACTTCAGTCCGTTTCAGGTCCAAAGCGACGACGATGAGGAGGCTCCAGTAACAAAGAAGCATCTTAAGGAGCTGCATGAGAAGGTTGACCTGCTTATTGCCTCATCTTCCAATTCTCAATCCGCTCTCTCTGAAGCCGCTCTTCAGAAGATTGTTGATGCCTTCTCAAGGGCTCAGCATGATTTCGTCACTTCTGCCACTGCAGCCATTGACGCCTCGACGAAAGCTTGTGAGGCTGCGACCGAAAAAGTCGATAAACTATTTTCATACGCCTCTGCCCTGTTACAATCTTTACAGGAGAGTGCTGCTGCAACCAAGACAACGCTGGAACCGATTGTTCAACAGTTGGCCACGTTCGTCTCCACAAAGTTGAAGTCGTTCGGCACCCTTCGTAAATCTTTGACAGACGACAACTCTGCCCTTCGGACCTCTATCGACGAGCGCCTCTCTAAACTCCAAGAGGATCTTGCTTATGATAACTCATTGATGGATGCTCTAGCAAGGAAGACCACTGCCCTCAAGGTCAAGAGTGCTCAACTTTCAAGTTCTCAACAACAACTTGACGCTCTTCGATCCGAATGGGAGGTAATAAGGACGTGTGTTTCGGATGTACACTCAGCAATATCCAACATCCTGGAAGCGCACGATCCCATTCTGAACCACACTGTGAGGCGAACCCTTGCAGAAAAACTCGCCCCTGCCCTGGATCTACTCAGCAAAATTGAAGGGCTGCCTAGTTTCGTGTCCACTCCGAAACAAGGGGGAGAAAAGGAGTTCGGATCGCAACCTCCTCATTCCTCAAAAGCTGCTCACATAACCGAACCTCCTCCTACAGGTCAAACTTCTGGTTCGGGTGTGAAGGATAAAGGAAAGAAGATAGCTGAGGAAGAAGAGGAAGATGATCTAGAAACCATTGCCGACTTGCTGAAACGCAAAAATAGTCGCAATGTTGATAATGACAATATTCGTGTGGCACGAGAAGCTGAAGAAGCTGAACGCAAAAAGAAAGAAGCCCACGATCTCCTCAAGAGCAGGAAGACTCTTTTCCCTGCTTGGACTCGAGAGAGAATGATAAAGGAGGCAATCGATACTCCGAGCATCCTATGGCTCGAACCGGTGATCTCCTTCGACTGCTACAATTCTGTCGACTTGCAGTTCGACATGCCCTTAACCCGAAAGGCGTTTATCTTCCACGCCTTCGCCAACGTTGCTGAAGTCCCTCATCCTCATCCGGAGGTTGATCGGGAATTGATCGAGTTCTATCTGAAGGCCGCTCAACCCCAGTATCAAACCTGGAGCGCTCAGAAGATCGTCAACGTTCGGGTGCTAAAGCCTTACACTGAAGGGAGATTTATCAACGTTCGGTTCAGGGTGATCAGAGGGTCTGCAAAAACCGAACATCTCATCTCTCTATCAGATCTACCGAACCTCAACCCCCATGACTGGATCGTTCTGCACAACATCCTCTTGACGAATGAAGCTGAATATGGTCCGATCATAGACCATCTCAAAAGGATGTTGGTGTGCTATATCATGGAGGTCGCCTTGATGGATCAGGAGATTGCCAATGTCTTCAAGAAGAAACCGAAGATCTCTCCTGTTGGCTCTGCCAGTGATCTCAACCAGATGAAGATGGGAAACATTGACCCAAGGTGAAACTCGGTCATGTTCACTAGGGCTGAAGGACAGAAATGTCTCTTTGCCTTAGCGGATAAACATCTTTATACCACTGCTTGTCTTGAGCACGTGCTGGGGATCATCCATCGGTGTAAAGAGAATACAGCGGATGATATCAAATACTTCGATGATATGATACAGTGGTACATCCGATTCAGACAGACGATACTTGCCCTTATTTCGTGTCTGTTTCAGACTGTAAAGAAGAAGGTTCCTGCTGTTGCTGGCCCAAGCAAGAAGTAATGATCTCGCTCCAATTGACGCAAAGGGGGAGATTGTTGGGTAGCGTAGCTTTGTTTGTATTGCGTCATTGGGCTCGGTTAATAGTCCAATACTTTGATCTCTGGTTTGGGCCTGTCCAACCGTGAGTTGTAGGGTTCAGTATATAATAATATGCTTGCATGCATATTAGGAAAACGATCTAGAATACGATTGAGAGTATTACGATAGCTTTGCAGATTTCTTTATCGTTCCTGTAAACCCTTTAATCCTCTACAGTTGATGTTATTTATCGAGCTCTTCTGAGGATTGTTTTATAATCATTCGACACGTTTGATTCATTCTTGAGTTGTTTACTGTTTTCGTGTTCTTGCTGTTTACTCTTTATTTTACCTGTTTAAGATCTAATCGATCTTCAAGTTTAGATTTAAACTTATCAAAATGAAGTAGTTAGATCATAGATTTAAACATCAACTTACCTTAGATGATGATTGTTATGAAATAATCTCCTTGAAAAGCTCCTAAATCTCGAAAATTTGTTGAAGAAGGAGTGTTTCTTTGAGAGTGTTTGAGTGAGAGGTGTGTGTGTGTGTGTGTCTTTCCTTTGGAGTTCTCGGCCGAGAGTAGAAAAGAGAGAAGAAGAAAAGTGAGTGATATGATGGTTACTTGGAGATTTGAATTATTGCATGGAGAACCAAAATGTAATAAAGAGGTTGCAATGGAAAGTCAACTCCTCCTTCCTTTGTGTAGTTGGGCCGAGAATAGGAGAATGGAAGAAAAAAAATTGGGCTTTTTGTTCTTAAGTCCATCTTATGGCCCAATTAGGTGATATTCGGCCCAATTGGTCTTGGGAGAGGGTTCACAATCCAAAATAAATCAAGAAATGATTTTTATGATCCATTAGGGCTAATTTGTTTTGTTATGGCCCAATAAGGTCCATTAGGGTATTTTATTTCATTCTAGGCCCAATATGGCCCAAAATGTTAAAGTGAATGGAAGTGTGTCCAATTAGAGACCATTTAAGAGTTCTAAGCCCAAGATAGTCAAATTGGAAGCTTATTGGCCCATTGGGCCCAATAAGGAAATCCTAGTCCAAAATGGACTTAAACCGAGATTTCTAGGTTTTCCAATTCTTTGTTGACTATTTGCTGTGCTTGTATAAGGTGTTTGATTGAAGTTTTGTTGTTATTGAATAAGCATCATACATGCTTTCACATTTTTGGTTCACAAAGGTTGGTATAATTGTTGTTGTTACAAAACATCAAAATTCCTGGTTGTGACAAAATAATATGCGATTAGACATATATAATCACATATGACTATATGTTTTAATTACATACGTTTTATATGAACAATATTCAATTTTGCGCTTTTGATTCAATAGTAGGTCTTGTGTAATTAGTCACATTTGATTATATGTATCAAGTTACATATGATGTATGTCGGATAGACTTTTTTACGTTTTTATTCAATGATTGTTCTCGTAAATATAATCACATGTGATTATATGTTTGATGTATCTAATCACATATGATTTATATTGAAGGATTTAATTTCACGTTTTCAATTCAATAATTTTTTATATATATTTAATCACATGTGATTATATGTATTTAATCACATATGGTTATGTGGATAAAGAACAACTATTAATTCGAGAATGCGAAAAAGAGTCTTGTGCATATAAATCATATGTGATTAAATACATATAATAACGTATGATTATATGTATCTAATCCATATTATTTATATAAACAAGATTCATTAAAACAAATCTTTTCCAAATATCTCACATATAATTAATACCTACCACCACCACCCTTTACCATTACACACAACCACAACCACATCCACCACCTACCACCTAACACCCACCAACTATCACTGCTTACCACTACCCACCACCCATTTTATTAAAATAAGATTCAATATTTGTTCTCATGTATTTAATCACATATAATTTAATACATGAGAAAATTTAATTAATCGAGAATGCAAAAAAAATCTTAGGTGGTGGGTAGTAGTGAGTGGTAGGTAGTGGTGGGTGGTGGGTAGTGGGTGATATGTGGTGGGAGGTGGATGGTACATGGTAGTGGTGGGTGGTAGGTTGCGATGGAAAGTGGGCGATAGTGGTAATAGGTGGTTTGTTTAATCACATGTGATTATATAGCTTAAAGCACATATGATTTGTGTGGAGAATATTCATTTGGCATTTTCAATTCAATATTTGATCTCATGTATTTAATCACATATGGTTATATTTATTTAATAAAATATGATTTATGTATAAAATATTAGTTTTTTATGTTCTTGATTCAATAGTTATTCTTGTGTATATAATTACATATGATTATATATATATATATATATATATATATATATATATGTGTGTGTGTGTGTATGTGTGTGTGTGTGATTAAATACAAGAGAAAAATTATTGAATCGAAAGAGCAAAAATGAATATTTCCCAAATAATAATGTGTGATTTGATACATATAATCACATGTAATCATATATGATTTATGTAGATATTATTCATTTTCACATTTTCAGAGCAATAGTTCGTCTCATGTGTTTAATCACAAGTGATTATACGTATATCAATCACATCTAATTTATATGGAAAATATTTGTTTTCATGTCTTAATTTAATACTTATTCTCGTGTGTATAATCACATATGGTTATACGCATCCAATCATCTACGACTTATATAGACACAATTTTATTTTGTCAATAGAAATTATATGTGTTTAGATACATATAATCACATATGATTAAATGTATTCAATAATTCGTATCATTTATTTAACTTACATATTATTGTATGTATTTAATCACATATGATTAATGTACTAAATTTTTTTTGACAGAATAGATGGTCTCGTGTATTTATCATATGTGATTAAATTTTATTTATTATTAGTTAATATTATCATATTATAATTTGGCCTATTAAATTAACTCGAAAAATACAAACCTCCACACTAACAGTCTATAATTGTTAATTAAAAGTTCGACTATTTAAAATAAAATTTGATTTTATAATAGTTCTTGCCAAAAAATTAAAAAGTGTAGAGAAATAGTGCTTAGTTGTAAAAGAAATGAAGTGGAAATTAATTCAAAACCAATAGGATTTAAAGTATAATGTGTTTAGTTTAAATATAATGTGTTTATTTTGTTATGACTTTCAACGATAATATACTGACAGTTTTTGTAGTAAAGTCCAAATTACCGACAGTTTTTGAGAATTTTACTCTTTTTTTCCCGGTTAGCCAGTAATTAGGACTTTTTTGTCAAAAAAAAATAAAGTTTAGGACTTTTTTGTCAAATTGTCAAATAGGACTTTACTATCAGAAAAATAAAGTTTAGGACTATCTTATCAAATCGTTGAAAATATTGGGACTTTAGTTTATATATAATTTTTTAGTTAGAAATTTAATTGTATGATACTCTTTAAGCATAAGAGTTATTGAAACCTTCTCTAATCAGTTAGATCCTATTGAAATCCTTAAGGTTTACTTCTTGTTAAATCGTTTTTTTAATCTCAACAAACCGACATTGAAAAAAATAGAGATAATCAAGAAAGAAAGAAAGAACCAGAGTTATGTTGGCTTTTTGCAGTCCTAAAAATGGAGAAATAAGAAACCGAAAAAAACGAAATTGCCCTGGCTTTATACAAACACAAACAGCACATGTCTAGTCAAAAGGGTGTGAATGTGGAGAAGGGAAAGAAGGACAATTTTGTTTTTTGCGGTTTCTTATTTCTCCATTTTTAGGACTGCAAAAGCCAATACAATCCTGGTTCTTTCTTACTTTCTTTCTTGATTATCTCCATTTTTTTCAATGTCGGTTTGTTGAGATTACAAAAACGATTTAACAAGAAGCAAACATTAATAATTTCAATAGGATCTAGCTGATAGAGAATGTTTCAATAACTCTTACGCTTAAAGAGTATCATACACTTAATTTCTAACCAAAAAAATTACATATACTCTAAAGTCTCAATATTTTCAACGATTTGACTAGAAAGTCCTAAACTTTATTCTTTTGACAGTAAAGTCCTAATTGACAATTTAACAAGAAAGTCCTAAACTTTATTTTTTTGATAAAAAAAGTTCTAATTACCGGTTAACCGGGAAAAAAGGGTAAAAGTTTCAAAAATTGCCGGTAATTTGAACTTTACTGTCAAAAAAATAAAGTTTTAGATTTTTTTGTCAAATCGATGAAAATATTGGGACTTTACTGTATATATCCCTTATTAGCCTGGTGAAAAGTTATTGTGTATAAAATTATATTAGATTGGTCATGTTACATCAAACCTTTAAATTTTAATCTCTTTCATTGTTATGATAATAATAATACAATGTACCCTTAATAGAGAGTCAAAGTGTCTAACCTCTTCATAACAATGCATAAGCACAAGATAAACGGACGAATTCCAAAGCAGGCAGTAGCTTTCTCTTCTGACGACCCATTCATCTCTAGTGACTATCTCTTCAGGCAAAGCTTTCTTTTCTGGTGATAATGAAGATTCAAATCCTCTAGATCTCACTCGTTTTGTACCAGCCAAAACAAAGAGAAATATATAATGTCGCCACTATTGTTGAAGTTATAGAAATTATCAATAACTTTCGCTCATTCCTATCATCTCCAGGCGACAAATCCGACGTCCTTTCTTTTTCTTGTCAAAAAGTGGACGAAGGCTCGCAAAAAGGCTCAAATAAGGTTTCAGGTTTTAGAAATCGTTTATGATGGAGACGATGGTGGTCGCTGCAACCAGAACTGGTAGCTTTCTTCTTCTTCTTCAGATCCGAGGAAACCAGATCTATTGGTGGTGGTAGATGAAATGTCATCACTGACGTTGGTAACATTTCAGGAAGAGGAGATGCGAGGAAGTGGTTCTCGACGTTGGGAGGCGAATGGAGGTGGCAACCAATTAGATCCAGAGCGTGTAAAGAGGCGACCGTCGATGTAACAAGATCTTGTAAAAATTTGATGATAAAAGGTGGTGAACAAGAAGAATCATGTAGTGGTACAATAGCGGTAAGTGTAGAGGTGGAGGAGGTAGTTTCCGACGATGGGAGGTGGAGGGAGATGACAAACAAGCAAACATGGATGGAGTGAAGAGGATCCAAACCGGTGATTCTGGTGGCATTACGTTGGTTCCGGTAGCGGTCTAGTGATATCATGGTGGTCCAGATCTTGCTTCAAGATGAGTGTGTGTGTGGAGAAAAAGAGAGAGAAAGAGAGTTTGTATATGAGTGTGTGACATATTGTTTTTTGAAAAATTAAATTTCTAATACTTAAATTAATAGTCAAAATTTGTTCTTAATTTGAAATTTTTTCTCATTTGCATGTGTGTGTTTGTATATATATATATATATATATATATATATATATATATATATATATATATATATATATATATATATATATATATATATATATATATATATATATATATATATAGTCAAGATCAAATAAGAAGGAAATTTTTGGTAGGAAGGTAAGAAGTTTTTTTTTTTTACATATTTTTTTCGCGAACAAACAAAATGAATCATTAGATGATTCATTTGTAAGATGATTCACAAGAAAAAATTCTCAAAAAAACATCTCGATGATTCATTTATACAATGATTTTGTTCTTATTCACTAAAATTGTCACAAAAGTGAATTCTTTCTTAATTTATTTAAAAATGAATCATAAAGATGTTTTTTTGAGAATTTTTTTCTTGTGAATCATCTTACAAATGAATCATCTAGTGATTCATTTCTTTTGTTCGTCAAAAAAATATGTAGAAAAAAAACTCTTTACCTTCCTACCAAAAAAAATTTCTTACCGGATATATATATATATATATATATATATATATATATATATATATATATATATATATATTTATTTATTTATTTATTTATTTTGCTCGATTTTTGTTCTTTGTATAGAACTATACAGTTAGTTTTTCCCTTCTCAACTAATCGCTTTTATGCAAATTGCATTCAAGGTCATATTTAAAAACAAAAATGTATGCAACATCAAATTTTAGTCGGTAATTTCTCTTAAAACTCGTTTTTTAATTTTATTTGAATGTTTTTTAGTTTCATTTGAACTATAAATGTTAATATAAAGATTTTTTAAAACATTAAAGATAATATGCATTTTTTTCGCAAATTTTAATGCATAACATATCGTGTTTTTCAATATAGGGATATATACAGTAAAGTCCCAATATTTTCATCGATTTGACAAGAAAGTCCTAAACTTTATTTTTTTGATAGTAAAGTCCAAATTACCGGCAATTTTTGACACTTTTACCCTTTTTCCCCGGTTAGCCGGTAATTAGGACTTTTTTGTCAACAAAATAAAGTTTAAGACTTTCTTGTCAAATCGTCAATTAGGACTTTACTGTCAAAAAAATAAACTTTAGGACTTTTTTGTCAAATCGTTCAAAATATTGCGACTTTAGTGAATATATAGTTTTTTTTGTTAGAAATTTAATGGTATGATACTATTTAAGCATAAGATTTATTGAAACATTCTCTAATCAGCTAAATCCTATTGAAAAACAATTTCGTTTTTTTCGGTTTCTTATTTCTCCATTTTTGAGACTGCAAAAAGCCAACACAACCCTGGTTCTTTCTTTCTTTCTTAATGATCTCAATTTTTTTCAATGTCGGTTTGTTGAAATTAAAAAAACGATTTAACAAGAAGCAAACGTAAAGGATTTCAATAGGATCTAGCTGATTAGAGAATGTTTGAATAACTCTTATGCTTAAAGAGTATCATACCATTAAATTTCTAACAAAAAAATTATATATTCACTAAAGTCCCAATATTTTGAACGATTTGACAAAAAAAGTCATAAAGTTTATTTTTTTGACAGTAAAGTCCTAATTGACGATTTGACAAGAAAGTCCTAAACTTTATTTTATTGACAAAAAAGTCCTAATTACCGGCTAACCGGGGAAAAAGGGTAAAAGTGTCAAAAACTACCGGTAATTTGGACTTTACTGTCAAAAAAATAAAGTTTAGGACTTTCTTGTCAAATCGATGAAAATATTGGGATTTTACTGTATATATCCCTTCAATATATATCTCATATTATAATAAAGTTAAACTTACAAACTTTATTAATAAAATAATAATATTTATCTATGTTGATAGGAAAATAATTCTTAAATGTCTTTATTTTGGTATACCGGAACTTAAATTACAGTAATAATTACAATAAATATAACAATAAATAAATATCAATTTCATTAATTGTTATCGAGTAATTAAATTTTTGTATCTAATTTTTTTTTTAAAATTAACTCATGTAGTACATGAGTCTCACAACTAGTCCTCTCTAATAAATGAATATTTTTTTGTCACTTGTCAGTCTCATTCAATTATCAAATGTCATTTTGTGGTTATTTTAAATTAATTTTTTTTCTAAATATCATTTTATGAGTTTTTATATTTTTTTAAATTCAATATAATATTTTAATGTAATAATTAGAATAAATGTAGTAATAAATGTATATCATTTTCATTAATCAATTTACCTTTAATTTTAAAATTTCTAAAATTAAGGCTCATTAGTTTCTTTTCTTTATTTAAATTATTTGTTTAAATTTAAAATATAAAAAACGTTTCTACTATAATAATTCATTATTTTTCTTATTTTCTTATAAATTCAATGTTCTTAAATATTTTGATATTTATATTTACTTTTTTTTTTAAATTAACTCATGTAATACATGGTTCTCACAATTAGTCAAATATAAATTCGTTTAATTCTAATTTTCTATTCAAAACTATAAATTGAGAATTTCCAAATTTAGGGAGTTTCATGATTTTATGCCAGTTTCATCTCATTCCAACTGAAGCAATAAATTCAACGAAAAAATAGAGGGTTTGCTTTTTTTGTACATATAGAATTTATAACAAGGTGAGAATTATTGTTTATATTATAATTAATAAACAAACAAACAAATATCTTACAAAAGTCTAAAGATGCATTTTACTGAATATTATGAACAATTATCTAACAAATCCTAACTTATACTAACGGCATAAAGATTAAATCAGCTCTTATATCATATATAGGTTTAGTCCAAGATCAATTTCTCAATTACTTGATAAACATTAAATCAAGGACGAAGAATACTTACTTGAAGAGAAATATAATATTAGTGGAGTTGAAGATGGTGGCGTCATTTGATCGTACTAAACTTGGTGTAAGGATATATTTGTTGATGAAACCGTATAGATAGATTTTGCACAAAATGATATGGTGATTACATAGAGAACGTTTAATTTGAAGGATATGAACCCTTATAGACCCCAATACGTTCCTTGAATAATTCTTTGATTGATGAATCAATTGAACAACTTATGTGAAAGTCTTTAGAACCACAACACGTAATGGTGTTTACATAGAAAAGGCTTAATTTGAAGGAGATCAATGCTTATAGATTTCCCCACAAGTTCCTCTAAATCCGTAATATACATGTAGTCATGTCTAGTGACTCATATATCAATATAGTATAATATCTGTAATATACATATAGTCATGTCTAGTGACTTATATATCAATATAGTATAATATCTATAGTTGTACCCAAAATATAATTAAAGTTACAAAATAGTCTTAAGGCTACACTAATGCTTTATTTTTCAACAATGTATAATTTTAATTTTCAAGACCCAAATTCGTTTAAGGATCTTAGTTGGGTTCATATTTAGTATCCAAATAATAATATTAATTCTAAAAATGAAATGAGATTTACGTATGTATAATAGATTATAGACGTAGCAATATTCTTAAGAAGACATATTTGGGTTATTTATAATGGTTTGAAAGAACAGTCAAATGTCTTTAATATTGCCACTGCCAACAACATAAACACTCTCAACGTGATGGGTTCTACAGCGAATTTCTCCTCCATTCCGATACGATCAGCCTCCACCTGTCTCTCATGCTCTGCTTCTTGGAAGGCAACATGTTGGGACTTGAACAACTCCATAAATGCCACTATCAAACCTAAAACTGTAAAAAAAACATAACAAAACATGAAATATATGTAGAACAAAGTACTAGCCAACAAAATGAATTATCGCAATCTAGTTGACAACTTTGAACAATAAAAAGAAAAAAATAAATCAAATTACATAACTGTCAATTGGGAATAGCCTAATCGGTAGAGGCATTGCCTCTTATTTTACGAGAATGTTTTTCGATCTTTGGAGTTAACAAGAATTGGAGTATTAAAACTAACATCTAACCAGTCAAGCTCACGTTAAAAAAATAATCAAACATAACCTTGTTCATATTGAGTATATGTTAAGGTTTCTTTCCTTAGTTTTCTTTTATTTGAGAAGTTTGGTAGCAATCACAAAAATATGGGTCAGGATGAAAAACACACACATATATATATATATATATATATATATATATATATATATATATATATATATATATATATATATATATATATATATATATATATGGGTCAGGATGAAACACACACATATATATATATATATATATATATATATATATATATATATATATATATATATATATATATATGTATGTGTGTAGGATAAAAGGTTTGAAATATCTGTGAACATGGATAAAAATTTAATATATATCGACAAAAAGCAAACGAACAAAAAGCTGCGCGGCTTGCTTTTTCAGGATGACAAAACTAATTCATTTGAAAACATCTGTGGATCTATGATATATAACATTAGCATGCATGACCTGTTCGATTTTATTGAGGAGCTCCACCGCTTCTGGTGCGAAAAAACCAAAAGTATCAAATGCGAAAGGTATAAACATATGTTGATTATCAATGCATACATTCTCGTGCTTTGTCACTTTGAACATGTATAAACACACACACACACACACACACACACACACACACACACACACACACACACATATATATATATATATATATATATATATATATATATATATATATATATACACACTGCCAAGAAGAAGGAAATATTGGTTAGATGGAATCCAATTCCATTGACCAATGTGAAGTATATGTTGGGTGTAGGAAGTTTTTTTTGCCACCAACCAAGGTCTCCGGGTAAAATAGAGATGGAATGTGCACAAAGATCAAAGATCAAGGTGGTTAACACTATTTATGTGGATATGGTGAAAATGGGTCCAGAACCACACGATAGGATGCATGCATGTCCATGGATAATTATTAAACGTCATAATGAATTTAGAGGGATGGGCATTGATTTTCACGACATTGTGTAAAATAAGGATGGAAACGACCGTCAACATGTTTTTGGACGAAGAGGTAGTTACAGGGGACCCTCTTTAACATATGTTTCATAACATGTTCCATTGAAATACGAAAAAAATCCCTGACAAGTTGCGGATTAGATAGAAAATATTATAGTTAATTGGGACTGGAGGTGAAACCTTAGAGTAGGTAAAGATAAGGGAATAAAGGGAGTTGGAAAATCCATGGAATGGGTTTTTTCTTAGCAAAAAAGAGGATTGTTAAGTATGGAAGTTAACCAAGTCACTGTAATTCGTGATGTCTACGATTCACAATGAAATATAAGACAAATACCTCTCTAGTAGTGCTCTTTATACCATGTGGAATAGTTGGATTCCAATTAAAGTATAGATTCATCGTTAAAGGATTGTTTTGGATGCTTTGCTACCTGTACCAACCTAGAAACTAGTTGTATGGATCTTCCATCTATTATTGAAAATGAGCTAGACTTCAATGGGTATTCTTTAATATTATGATAGATAAACAACTATAGAAGTTAATCCTTATGGCGCGCAATTACAAAAAGGAATCGGTGCATTAAAGGGACATTTTGAAGAGATATCTTCTCGAAGGGGTAAAATAGTTGCAATGGTTCTCTAAAAGGTTGCAATGCATCCTCCAAGGGTTGAATTGATTATTATGTTATATAGGTATGTATATGTAACGTACTATAAATAGTGTGTACTAATTGTGATCAATATGTCTTTTTTGTTGTATAAGAACCCTCCTTTACACTTTGTCTTTAATGCTTTTTGTCCAACACATTGGTTTTAGAGCGGGTTCAAGACCGAATATATATAGAGAAAGCATTATAGTAGAGAAAGAAGGGAGGAAAGATATATAAAGGGTTACTTTTGTTTCTGTGGTTCTATAGCTAGGCTAGAGAAACATACAAAGATAAATTGACATAAATTGAGTGAGACAAACTATTTGGTTAGTTTCTTAGGCATACTATGGCTAGTGCAAGTGAACAAAAAAAGAAAATCGATAATAAGGGTGCATATATCTAGATTGTTGATGGTGAAAGGATGTAAAGAGATAAAAGTATAAGCATGCTTGATAATGTATGTTTCGTTAGGATGCTGTTAGAAAGTACAAGAGAATCATATGAGTTTTTGATGATATTCAGGGGTTACTTTTGATAATAAAAAAAAGGTCTGCATTAACTCCACTTACAATGAAAAATTCATTATTGTGAAGACTTTTATGGTACAAACAAAAGCAAAAAAAGGGTACTTCCATATATATCTCTCTATATAAATACTATAATAGAGGCAAAAAAATATTTGATTCTTATGCAGTTGAAACTTCAATGAGTCTTAAATCTCCTTTTAATAATGAATGTAATGAAAGGCATTTTATAATTGTATTAAACAATACTTTAATAATAAAACTCTATACATTTCAATTAATTAACTATTATAATTCAAGAGTTTTTGTAACTTTTAGTATATTAATTAGTTGATTTAGTATATATATATATATATATATATATATATATATATATATATATATATATATAGTTCATAGATGATTAGATTATTATGATTTTAAAATTAATATTGGGAAAAAGGAGCTAAGAAGACAAAACTTTCTACTTCATGAGATAAAACTTAAATAATAATATTATTGTTTGATATGAATTTTCATCAAATAGATAATTTTTATGTGTTTTTTCTATTTTCTTTCTTCATGTTAAACTTAATTTTTTTTTTCTACATATTGTATTTTATTATTAGAGTTTATGCTTTTGTTTGTCATTATTGTTTCTTAATTCTCTAATTTGTAATTGAAACTTATTGTTTGTTGTTATTTCTATTATTTAAGTTTATTATTTTCTTTGTGATTTTAATATTGTTTTCTTAATTTTCTAATTTTGCCTTGAAGTTTATCTTTTGTTGTGCTATGATTCATCAACAAAACTAACATCCAAAATAATCAAAATGGTTGCTAGGAAATGATTGATGACATTAATATCATATAAAAAAGAACTAAATATTAGTAACAAAGAATTTGAAGAAATGATTTGTATAAAAAAATTATTAACTCTAAACTAATAATAATGATAAAAATATTTATAATATTATATACGTATCAATAATATAATTATATTATATTAGTCAACACAATTTATTTGTCATAATTTTAATCACTATAATTTTATTTCTACGCAATGCATGAGTTTTTGTTTAGTTATTATTTAATGATATTATGTATGATATAGACTACCCACCTAGTCATAAAATCATGATTTTTGGTCTAAAAGCTACAACAAAATTTGGAGATTTCAATAACAATAAAAAAATATTTAGAAAAATACATGGCTCCCCTGATTTAATGGATGAGTATTATACACGAAGTGATTTATACACAATAGTTTTTATCCGTACACAACATTTTATATTTAATAGAGTTATACAATACAACATTTTAAAACATCATTATTGTGTATAGAGAAATTTTGTTGTGTACGAATCAACTCCCATAATAAAATGTCTGTTAGTAAAGACAACCATGTTACAGTCTTCAGTGCAACAATTAAATGTTTCGGTATAAGTGGATATTTGAGGTTAACTCCTCTAAATTGCATATAAAACCAAGTAAAAAGATCTTGATAGGGGGTTTGAATGTAATAAGATTGAAGGTTATGCTGTGTACAAGTCTAATTGAAGGGGATATGATGAAAATAAGCTAACTTCAAGTAGTATTTTGTAATATATGATAGATAGACAGTTACAAGTTGGAACTTACTCCTTAGGGCATTTACAAAAGAATTGGTGCCTTGAATCGGTATTTTGATGAGGTATTTTTTCGAAGCGGTACAATGGTTGTGTGAGTTATATATATATATATATATATATATATATATATATATATATATATATATATATATATATATATATATATATATATATATATATATATATATTGCTTTCATACCTACAAAATTTTTGTTTTTCTTGCTACCTCCTTCCTTATCATCTCATAAAGGTTTACAGTTAACTAGATGGCCTTTGTCTTAGTGGTATCTAGAGATGACAAATAGGTGCCCATCATAGAAAGATGAATGGTTCAAATCTTGTTGGTGGGGAAAGATGTAGATTTAAAAGGAAAATAATACATGTATAAGTTGTTTAAAAAAATAATTATAAAATTTTACTGTTTAAAAATATAAGTAGCCTTGTATGTCTTACATTGTATTTTTTTTAGACCGACGAGACATATTAAAATTAAAAAAAAAAAAAAAAAAAAAAAAAAAAAACTACTAAGGATTTGGAAGGGGACAAGGGAAAGGAGAATTTTTTTACAAATAAGAAAAAGGATAGCAAGTATGGATTGTTGTTACTTCTATTCTCTATATATTTGACCCAATCAAAGACCAATGTAATAGTTAATAGTTATATGAGCTGTCTTTGCAGGGGCATGTGATAAATATCTTAGGTAGTAACTATAGTTACTCGCATGTAGACTCAAAACCCTATTCCTACCACAATGGCATGTTCGTCGCAATTAATGTAGATAAGAGTCTCTCACATGATACCTTCTATTGTTTGCTTATTCTATGGCTACACACATATAATGTACACATTATGAAAAATCTTTATACGGTAAGAATTAAGAAATTGACATCTAAAATTACAACTAACCTTCTAATAAAGATTGATGTTTGGGATTCCCCTGAAAATATGCCACAAGTGATTCTGCATCTTGGTTCTGCAAAACATATTGATATGCTTTGTTATAACGTAAACTATAATTTCTCTCTTTCTTCTGTACATGGTGTTAGGGTAGTAAACCAATAATTAATATATAATAATTATAGGAGTTGATAAATATTTACCACATCATCAAAGAAGTAGGTAACTGACGGGTGTCGTTCGGCATCATCAAGAAAGGTCTTCAAGGCCTGGAGACGTTAAGGAGATACATTAAGACATGGATTTGTACTATTTTTGGACAAATAACATCTTCACCAAACCAACGTTTTTTAGGAAACCCTAAGTGAGTTAACTTTTCTAACCTAGGAAAAACTGTTAGCCAATGCAATACCCTGCAAACCACTTGGACCAGTAAGACTATCCCCAAATGGTGGGTCAGGGCCGGTCCAGACGGTGAGCAACTCGGGCGACCGCCCAGGGTCCACGTCACCAGGGGGCCCAAAATTTATGGGCTATGTAATGATATATATAAAAAAAATATTACCAAAATGATTTGTAAGGCTTAAAGTTGGTTCAAAATCAAACTAGCTCAAAAGATAAACAATTTTATATGTTTGTTATTGCTAATTGAACGTGTTTATAATGAAAATAAATGATATTTTTTTTAATATTTATTATATTTATCTTTAAGGGACCGTTTTTTTCTTTTCGTCTCGGGCCCCATATACGTTTGGACCGGCCCTGTGGTGGGTGGTGGTTGGCCACCCATGAGTTATAGTATACCCATAAGTTATAGTATGTGGGAATAAAACACGTGAGTGCTTTTATCTCAAATCTTTTCAAAACTAATCCTTCCAATAATTGGCAAACTATTGTTAATCGTATGCTATTAAATTAAAAGCTCAATTCAGTTGAATAGAATCTTGCATCCCTGGCCACCATCAAGTTAGTCGATTGTTGATCACTCATTCATTTGAGATTTAAACACTCTAAGCTTCAACCATGGGTAACGAGCTAATGTTAAAGAAAAAACACCTTCCATTTTCGCCCCCCTGTCTTCGGGTATACTCTTCTAGGCTAGTAGATTCCCAACATAGGTTTCCCTAAGTGTTGTTTTGGCTAGTGTTGTCTTTATAGTATATTGTAATGTACCTTATCCAGTATCTAACGGGTACTTTAATATATTTTTTCATTTATAAAAACTTAAATATGTACATACCTCATATAATCTAGGAGATACACCACCATCATTGGCGGAAGAATTGAGTTCTTGTTGAGCCATTTCAATTTCTTTGACTATTGCGAACTTGTTCTTACGCAGTTCTTTAAAGTCTATCTTTTGTAATTAAACAACATGAGTCTACATTAGACATCCCCATTAGTTACTAACAACTGAAACTCTATTAGTATTAAAGTATGTGATTTACCTTAGAGGCATCATCCAAGTTAAGCAAATCCTTGTCAAAATCAAACCAATATGCTCCTTTCTCCTTACCCTCCTATATTATATGCAAGTGATGATAGTAGTATTTAAGTATCCAAAATCACAACATGACACATTAAAATGACATGAAATTTACTAAAACTTTTAGCAAATGAATTTTATGTTCTTTGATTGCCTTCAATTGGTTCTCTTTCCCTTGCAACCAAAGTATACTTGGTTTACATGAGTATATCATATTAGAGTCTCTTGGTTCCAACTCAAGTACACAAGGAAAGTCGATATCATAAATTTTAACTTCGTTGTAATTAATTATCTAAGGGTGACCTTAAACTAAAAAAAAGCATAAAAACACATGATAGCAACACACACACATGTCTCTTCATAGTATAGTTTCATTTAGCATCGCCTTTGATTTATTTTTATTTTTTTTGAGACCGAAAACTAATAATATTTGTAAATATCACCTATGTCTCTTACTGAGACTTGAATCTATAAGCTCTTATTTGAAATAGTCACTCATTAACATTATGTTATTGGCCCATTGGTACACCCTGACCTTTAATTAACTCATAGCTAGTGTGACAAGAACCAAATGACTTCTCACCCAACGGTATCAGGTGGTGCCCTCTATCTTTGATGTTGAGGGTTCAAGTCCGTGGTGGACATAAGTGAAATTAAGTGTTAGTTTAGGAATACAGTATATATTTATATATTGCCAGTTCAAAAAAAAAAAAGCTAGCTAGTGTGACAAGAAAACCAAATGTCAACGAAACAACTTATACCTTGTACAAAAGAAATATATCTTTCTCCTTTGGAAACCGAATATTGTTAAACCAAAGTCCATTCAGGTGTCCTGCAACATAGATGCATGATATATGTCATACTATGAAACATAGAAACAAAATATAATATGAACACATTTCTGCAACGCTTTCTTACTGTACCTCTATATGTTCGCTCTAATATCTGATCATATTCCTTCATTATGCTAGCTAGCTTTTCTGATTCCATGATCTAGATTATGTAGGTTAAAAAAAACTTTGTAATATAGAAAACTTTTTTTTTTTTTTTGAACAATGACAATAAAGCATCACATTAAAACAACTCTATGAGAAGTCATAGAAAAAAACCAAGCTGACTAGTGCATTGCATAATAGATGATACGTACTTAATGGGAAAAAGGTGAAGAGGTACAATTGTGGGTAGAAAGGAATAAGAGTTTAATTCTCATTCAACGACCGTATGGGATTTTTTATTTTCTTTGCCCAATTTAATCACCCCATCATGTATATTTGTTTAAAAGAAAAGAAGCCAACATTTTTTTGCCATAGAAAAAATATATATAAATTTGGCCAATTAAATCACCCCATCATGTATTTTTGTTTTAAAGAAGCCAACATTTTTTTTTTGTCATAGAAAAAATATATATATCATTATTTTTTAATTATATTTTATTTATAATTTAATATACTTTATATTCAACAATTTTATTTATTAACTTAGTTTATATTATAATGTCTAAACAATAAAAAAATTATTTAAATCTTAATAAATATTTTAAAACCATAACATTTTATTTATTATAATATAACTGTTGCGACAAGATTAAAATAAAATACAATGTATAATAAAATTTATATTTTAGATATCGTACTTTTTATTAAATGTATTATTGGTAACTTTAAATTTTAACTTGTAATATTTAATCAATAAGTTGTAATTTGTAACTTTTAATTACTATTTAATGTAGTATTCTAGTTTTACATATTAATATTAATTATAAAATGTATAATAAAATATTGATGTGACAATCCATTAAATTTTAATATAGTTTAATAAAATGTAGAGTTTAATGGGTAAAACAATACAGTTAGTGAAATCGTAATGTGATAATCCATTGAACTTTTAAAGAGTTCATTGCATTGAAGTTGATCTCATTGAAGTAAAATATGAGATTCAAAAACCCTAGATGAAAGTTACCTCTTTAGTAGCCTCTTTAACTATGTTCAGGTATCTTGTAATTTTTTTTACCTGCAATAATTTGAAGTCAAGGCAATAAACATTCTAGACCAACATAAATCTTTATCATCATTTTCTCTAAGCCTTAATTTTTTCATATTATAAACTTTTGTTGTAAGAATCTTCACCTGACTGCTAAAAGTAATTCTCAATTTGAGCAATCGTAGTTTGGTCTCTATCCTTGGGATCTTCGCACACTCCAAGACGAACTAAAAGACCAAGTATAATAACCCCTTACATGAGTAACATCTTTTAATAGTTAATTAATATTACTTCTAGTTAAAACTAACAATACCTGACCATGCTCTCCAAGCATTTCCTTGTCTCCCGTGTAGCCCTGAGATATAAAGTAAGATTTAATCTTGGCAACATATATAGTAGACATTAAGTTGCTAAGGGGTTGTTTGGTAAGTCTCTCAATGGAACCATTAAGAGGCAACCTCTTGGAAAAATATGTAGCATACATTATTTATTATGCTGCTAAGGTGTTGTTTTATAAACCTCTTAACAGAACCATTAAGAGACAATTCAACATTAAGAGTGTTTTGAATTCGGAGGGGCCAAAAATTCTACAAACAATCGAAGTATCACACCCTTTCTAAACCATATTTTTCCTTCCTCCTCCATTTCACTATTCTCTTTTCTTATTCATTTTATACATTTTACTCCCTGTATTTAATATTATCTGATGTTAAACCCTAATTTGTATTTACGAATCAAATAAGTATTTTTTGAATAGCTAATATATTTTATTTAATATATAAAATAAAAATGTATATGTTTTACATAAAACTATTTCATTAATGTAAACTAATATTTATTTGACAAATATAACATTTGTTCAAATTGTCAAACTCAAGGAGTGATTTTAAAGATATTAAATATATATGATGATAAATTTGTTAATTTTAAGAAGTTTTCATGATAGGAATTTATAAACTGAATTTTAATAGAAATCTGATTTGGAAAAAGTAATAAGTCTTTTGAGGTTAACTAATCTACATAACATAAGATCAAAATCACCTCTAAATCAGAAAAGGCATTATATCGAATCTATATTAGTTATTTACATTAAAAAAGTTGGTACTTATCTTTCAACATCATAAAAATTATGTTCAAAGAGGTACATAGTAAGAAAAGAGAGTGAATGTAGGGAGTACAAGCTTAAGTGAGCAATACATATCCCTCAAGATTATATGTTAAAATTTTAAACTTCTCTATTCTATACGCATATAATGGAGAAACAAAAGCAAGAGTAGAGAAGACAGTAGTACCTTCAACATATCCCTTTCTTCGCTCGTAGGTAATACTTTTAAAAGATCATTAATCTGACCAACATCCATAATAGAAGAATCTAAAGCAAGGACGCCATTCTGAAAGCAAACACAACATAAATGTTTTATTTAAATAAGGTCGTTTCAGCAAAGTGTAAAAGATTTTGTTCAAGCCACACCAAGTTTTGTGCACTCCGAAAATGAACTTACAAAAATACGAGGTAGATAAATCTTTCTTTGCACAAGTATGGTTTCAGGGTTATATGCTTTGTCCGGTGAAAGCTGAAAGACAAAATCAAGAAAAATCATTAAAATGACTCATGTAAAGCATCTAAAATATATTTTCGCAAGAATGGAGCAATGAGATATTTTTTTGTATTTATTTCAAAGCTAGATATGAAGTTAGAAAGAAGTAAATGTACAAGAGATGTTTTTTAAGGGCAACAAAGATGTTCAGTAGCACTAAATTTACTTGAATTTTACAATGCATGGTCAGTGACGGATCCAAAAAATGATTGTTCGTCCGATTCCAATAGAAATAAAAAATAAAAAATAATCCACAATTAAATTAAAATCAATAAGAAAAACAATATGTTCTTTGTTTCGACTGTCATGAATTAATGTAAGAATGTTGGAATCATCTAATTCAAAGGCTTTCAAAGTTTACATAAAAGAGTTTCAAAGTTTACATAATCTACTGATTCTAAAAAAAGTTCAAAATTTATATAATTTACTAATTTAAAGACATTCAAAATTCAAACTATTCATAAAACATTAAAATGTTATTCATAAACTTTTAAAATTCAAACTACTCATAAACCTAACAAAATTGAACAAAATCATATAAATAATTTACCTAATTTATAGGGTAAACAAAATCAAGGATTTAGTTAATTTTAAGAAAATCATACATTTGAAAAAATAATAATCTAATTATTAAATAGAATCATATTTTACGAAAACATATAAATATAGAGGTTATACATTCGAAATTTAGTTGCTGAATAGTTAGATGGGGGTTCATAGGGCTTATTTATTATTTCGGAGATTATGTAACGCCTCAATTCTATTTTTTTACTTTTTGTTACAAATTCTTTTCACTTTTAAGTTAGGATATTAGTTTTTGTATTTTAAGAGCTAAATGCTTTCTTTTGTATGTTTTTAAGAGCTAAATGATTTTTTGTTGTTCACTATGGGTGTCTTTAGTGAAAGTAGAAGTTGGTGTGAAAAGTAGAATTCATAACTACTATTTATATAACAGTGATCGGCAAATGTAGCAACAAATTTTTGAGATATGTAAAATTAAATAGAAAGAAATATAGATATATAAACTAAAATTGAACTATAATGATGATAAATTAACTTTTCTAAATTACAATTATCAAACATTAAAAGCCATCCAACTTTTAATAAAAAGCTCACCGATTAAGCTTTCTTAATTTGTAAAAATGTTAATTATCAAACATTAAAAGCCATCCAACTTTTAATAAAAAGCTCACCGATTAAGCTTTCTTAATTTGTAAAAATGTTTTTATGCATATTAGTAAGATTGCATTCCACAAATAACTTATTTTTTAAGATGATTAATTTCTTATATTTGACAATCCAAAAGTATCTTATAAGTAGCTTTTTAAAAAATAGTTAGATTATGTTTGACGTATTAGCTAAAAAGTTAGCTGATAACTAAAAATCAAAATTGATAACTGAAAAATTAGTTATTAGCTTATAAACTAATTGAAAAATATAAAATGAAATAAAAAGGCATTTAGAAAAATATGTTTTTTTTTTCATAATTAATCAAAGATATTTGTTTTGCCAAACACAACTTAACAACAAACTCAAAAGATAAGCTAGTTTATAAACTAGATATGATGCAAAAAACAACCATAAACTAACATTTCAGGAGTTTTTAAAAATTCTCCAAATATAACCTTAAATAATTATAAAAACACTTTTTTTAAATACCCTTTAATGTTCTTTTTTAATATTTTAGCTAGTTAGCGGCTAATTTTACCGAGCATAATTTTTTATATGCTACTTTTTCAAATGTCAACTAACTTTTCATACTATAGCTAGTTTTTTCGGCTAACATCTATCTTATCAGCCAATACCACAAATATAGCATAAATAGAGATTTTTTTACGAATAAAATGAATAAGACTTATTGCATTCATACCAAATAATTTTTTACATAGTATAAGTGCATCATGTAATACTATTGTATGATAATAATTTTGGTTTATAAATTTATATAATAAATATTTATTATTTCGTTTGATGGAGATTAATAAATTATAAAATCAGTTGTTATGGTTTTTTCAAACAAAAACATCAGAATTGTTAATATATATTTATATTTAATCGTATAAGATAATTAATTATCAACAAAAATATGAATAAGACTTATATATTTTAAATGACATTTAAGCAATTGTTAAAATATAAAATAGTTATTTTGTTAAAAGTTAGTTGAAGTATCTTTTGGAAGCTATTTGTTTATCCTAAAAGGCAAAAGCTATAAATTGATGCTGATAAATGAAAAAAATTTTCCGAATATTTTTTTCTTCGAAACTAAAAACTAGAAACTTCAAAAAATTGTATCCGGAACACACCTTATTTACCACAAGGCCCTACCGACCAAGAAAAACATTTAGGGCTTCATTTGGAGAAATCTTTTTATGAGGCCAATTTCTACTAAAGGACTATCCCTATACCCATAAAGCCAAAACAGCTAAGTAGTCAATTCAATCCACGTTGAAATATCTCAAATATAGCATTTTCAGAATGTCAATTAAGATAAACTTCTTAAAAATATTAAAAAAAAATTAACAACTTTACAATTAACTCGTTGTCTAGGTAGAGACTAATTCATCGGATAGTGCTTACAGGCTTATCAGAGATTAATCAATTACTTGTCAGGATTTTAACAATATATATTGTGCTTCGATATAAAATTTTCCCCAACACATCTTTCTTTTTCTAGAATTTTAAAAATTATAATGAAAATATAGGGTTAAGAAAAATATGGACATACTTGATAGTCGAGTGCCTTTTTAAGTGCTTCCACAATCTCATTCATTGACGGACGTTCCTCACGTTTTTTCATCAAACACTGATACGCGATTGTTGTAAATTCCTTTAGTGATTCAGGACCTATTTTATGTAGGAGATGAGCACACACAATATCATTTAGCTTATGTTGTTCGCATGCATTTTTCACCAACTGAATAAAATGTTCACCCACTTTTTTGTTACCAATACATAACCTCCCACACAAAACTGTTGGATTAGTGTCTAAGTCCATAACTATTTTGGTATGTACTTGACCCGATTATGAGCATGGTCCTTTTGGGTTGCCTTCACCATAGCAATATGTAGGATGATTTAAGGAGAGAAAGGTTTAAATATGATTTATTAATATATTATGAGAATAATATATTAAAGGATAAATCATATTGTTTAATTAATATTAGTCAAGAATTAATTAAGAATTAATTTTGTGGCTAAAAGAGATTAATTAAATATAGGGGACTGGACTGCAATTATTGGATAATTGAGTTATTGGGCTAAGGAATGCTAAAGGAATAAGGGGTGAACGAAATTATGATGGAAGCCCATCATATTTTCGTCCATAGCCTTGTCCAGAAGGTTCCATGGACTGCTTAGAGTTTAAGTTGTCCATTAGGGTTTTGACTGAAACCCTAACAACCCACACTAGTATATAAAGGACCCCTTAGGCCCCAAAAACGTGGACAACTGATTCTCATTAGGGTTTCTAGCCGTTTTGGTGCCTCTTTTTCTTCTCCTCTTCATCCAAGTTGCATATGGTGTTTGTGACTCCATTAGAGGTACTACACTTGTGGTACTTGCTTTCAAGAGCTAAGGAAATTCAAGGAACTAGTTGTTATTGCTATATAACAACAAAAGGTATGTATTCTAGCTTTATATATGAATTTCGAAAATTATAGTAGCATGCCAGGTTTCTTTTTGTGTTCATAAAGCTGTATAACTAATAGTGAAAACATAGATCCAATACTAGGGTTGCATGCACACATAGGATTGTTTGTATTAGACCCAACAGTGGTATCAGAGCCATTGGTTTTTGTTTTCAATTAGCTTTTATTCAAATTTGTGAACTTGACATATTAGGGTTTATGGCTAATAAACCCTAAAGGCTAGGTAATTTTCGCAATTAGGGTTGCAAAACCCTAGATGGCGATTTTTGCTAGGGTTTCCCAAATCCTTTCCTTAGCCTCCAAGATTTTGAAATCTAGGGTTATCCAACACTTGGATTTCGAAATTACCTCCTTCCCCAAGGTTAGATCCTAAATTTTAGGGATTTGGATAATCTCATATCTTGTAATTATTGTTAAATATCGTAATTAAAGATCTTGTATTATCCCATCCCTTATTTTCGAGATTTAGAGAGGGATTCAAGGGATTAGGATATCTTAGATGTATAATTGGTAATTATCCTCATGATCTGGATAATCCCTTGTGATTTAATAATTTAAATTAATTGTTTAATTTATGGTAATTATTAAATCAAGAGTTTTAATATTTAAAATTTTAATTTAAATGTCTTAAATTCGAAAATTTTAAGTGAGATTAAAACCTAATTGTTTTGAAGAGTTTCAAAACTTGCCCTCAAGTTTTGGAATTTAAATTGTTGATTAAAAGTTAATTTTGAAAGTCTAAAATCCAAAACCCTGATTTTGAAAAGTTCAAATTAAACCCTTATGGTTTTATTAAATTAATTAAGTGTATAATTAAAAGATATTTAATAAATCCATAATGATTTTGGTTAATTAAAAGTATAATTTAAACCACCTAGTATTTTAAAAGTGTAAAATACACCCTTATACTATATATAACATTAAAAGTTTAATATTATATATGTATAACTAAAAATTCAGTCTTACCGTTAGTAGGCCTCATTCACGAAGCTAGTCTATAAGGGTTGTTTAAGGAAATTGCCTATAAAATGGCGATTGAATGGGTATCCACTCTTACCCACCGCACTCTTGACTAGTGGAGGGTCGTTAGCCGAACGGGTAGGATAGGACAGAAACCTTCCATTATAAGTATAATGAAGTACAAAGTAACTAAATGCTTTTTTAAATTCCCAAATCATAGTTACTGTAGGCAAAATGTGAAATTGTATGCTAACCCATGGAATTACACTTCGTACCCTTGTCAAACGTTAGTGGAGCGTGTGTAGTTTACCGGCACACTAATTTGGGGATGACATTGGTGGCAAAGGGTGGCTCGATGCTTATCATAGATCAATGGAGCGTGTGTGGCTAACCGGCACATTGATTAGGTGATAGTAGCATTGGGTGCACCACGTGATTCGTATGGTTATTTACACCTTGTTTGTGATCCTCGGCATCCCAGTCACGAATAGTAGGGCATAATCGAGATTAAACATGCCATTGAAGAGTTCAATGAGTCTCAAAAGATCTAGGAGTTTCAATTCATTTAAAACTTAAACTTCTTTTTCGTTTTTCATGGTGGAAATTGGTAAATCGTCATTTACCTACCTTCAAATATTCTGCAACTAGATTACGGCATCCCTCTTCTAGGTTGTAGAGTATTGTATTGGATCCTAGCTTGATGTTTCATTTGGGTGTTGCATCAAGAATTCTAATCAACTTAACTTGAATTTGAATTTTCTCCCGTTTTGTAGATGTCTGAATCTTACAATGGTCTTCCCAAATCCTTGGAACAAGCTTTCCAAATGAAGATGACGTTCCGAGATACGATCAAGGAAATGAGAGTCATGCTTCACTTCCTCCACCTCCTCCAATTATTCTCCCCGACCCACAAGTTCAAAGGCTTGAAAAGTTCAAGCTCACTCAAGCCCTTTTGGCAAGTAAACACGAAGATGGGAAACCTGTGTGTGCGCACGTCTTAGAGATGAAGTCATACATTGATAGGTTAAACATGTTGGGTGTCGAGATTTCAAGTGAGTTGGCTGTTGACTGGGTTCTTCAGTCACTTCCTGAATCATATAGTGAGTTCGTTAGAGAGTACTATATGATGGACCACGACGTGACCCTAATTGATCTCACCTATTTGCTTATAGCTGCTGAATCAGCAATGATTTGGTGTGCTGGTCAAGCAAATTTGTCTAGTGAATCAAACTCCCAAACTTCAATGGACACTGGCAACATTGGAAGTCCAGAAAGAACTAAGTCTGTGATTGTCCGATGTGTTGTGCCAAAGGAGTATATTTGCTTTTATTGCCAAGAGAAGGGGCATTGGAGACGAAGCTGCCCTAATTACCTGAGAGATCTAAGAGATGGGAGAGTCAAGACGTATGGCTCTGCTTCAGGTAGAATCCATTAACTAAATCTTTTAAGTTCCTATTCTAGATTCTTAATACATGATGTGATAAGATTACATTTTGATGTTTTGTAGGATCGAAGAAAAGAGAGGAAGCTTGAGAAAAGAAGTGAGCTGAATCTGATCATGAAGAAATGGATTTCGATCGCATTACTTGAAGAATGGATTCTTGAGCTACAACTTGGAGCTAGAATAGATTGTTAACATAGTTTTTCAATTGAATTGCATTGTAAGGACAAGTTTTTTCCGCAATAAAATAAATTTTGATTTTGTCTTATTTATTTATCCTTACAATGAAATATATGAAAAAATTGATGTTCATGTACTTCTATTATTAGCAAAATGGATTTGATTCTTAATTATGGAAATGTCAAAAGTGTACCAAATAGGGAGACTTTCTCATCGCCCAAGTTTCAATTGGACAGAAACTTGGAATCATGCAATGTGTATTGTATGATGAATGGAAAACTTTCACATTTGGGAAACTTAGACTAATTCTTTGGCAAAGTGTCAATTGAAGGACTAGGAGATCAAGTACACTAGGTTGTGCGTTGATCAAGTCCACCACAAGAGTAACAAAGATATTCGTCATGATTTACTAAAGTTTAGTAAATGTGATTATACTTATAAGATTAAGTGTAATTCTGAGATTGATTGAAAGAGTTTCAATGAATAGTAGAACGAATAAAGAAGAATCGAGTAGGCAGAAAGATAAAAGTTTCTCTTTTCTAGGAAGAAGGGAGAGTACCTTTTATTGTGTTTTATGATAAGTCTTAAAGATTAAGAACCATGTCTCAATAGATCCTCTAAGTAAGTCTTAGTGCAATTGCATGTCTAAGAAGAGGAATCAAGTATTGTAAAAATGGTTAAATCAAGAAGTCAATCATACTTCGTTCCAATATCAAGTCTTAAAGTCAAGATTGTGACATTGAGTGAAAAGTTTTAAGTAGGTTTATAACACTCATCAAATATGGAACTTGGAAAAGTTTTCTTATTCTTGTACATTTGAGATTGGTAAGTTGTGATGTCTTGGATAAGACAAAGACCAACTAGGACCAACTTGTGAAGTGTTCTTGTCTTGATAATAACTGCACTGACTCTTGAATATTTGATTGTCAAGAAATGGTTCTTGAAAAAGAGAATCATATATGTCAAGAGGTCAGTGGGAATTTTAATGTTTTGAAAAAGTTTCAAGAACAAATCAAATAAACCTTATCGATCATCGCTAGCGCACGAGTTGAGGTTTACAACCTATCGTGTTGACATTATTTTGATTCTGTGCCAATCCAATCGAGTTAATTATGCATGTGAGTTCTATGAATTCTCATTTGAATGCATAAAAAGAAAGGACCTTGATCAATGAAAGTACATTGATAAGAAAGGGTGAGCTGCTTAACTACTTGGAAGACGTGGTGGGCAGTTGTGCTACCATAAGGCAAGAAATAAAGATTAAGAAAGGTCAGTCCATATGAGTTTGAATTTATCATAAACTTTGGTTTTAACAAATTCACATGGATAGGAACAAATACACCATTTAAATCTAAGTGTCATAAGATTTCCTCCTTCATGAAAATGATTGTGAGGGAATGCTTTCACTGAGAAAGATTTTAAGAAGATAGTGATTGTAAAATTGCATTCTCGAATTCGATCATGGTTACGGTATCCCTTTCCATAATTTGAATTGTGAGGTTTGGCAATTAGTCTTAATTGTTAAGACACACATATGAACTATCTAAGGCAAAGGTGTATAAGTTCAAGAAGCCTTGATAAAAGATTATCAAAGCACTAAGTATTAGAAACATGGACTTAAGAAATTCAATAGTTATTGTCTTTCTGAAAGTTAAGATGTTTATGAATACATGTCGAAGCTAGTGGGAGCATAAGTGTTATGTTTTATAGTAATCATCATGATAGTGGGAGCATAAAAGTTATGATTGTATGATTATTATGGAAAGTATTGCAAGTTAGCAATATTAATTATAGAAAAACAAAGATTCCATTTGCAAAGTTGCATGGGTTGAAAAGTTGTTTTGCTATAATTAAGGGAGAGAATATTATACTCCGTTTCAAAATCTAAAGCTTAGATTAAGAAATTTTAATATTTTCAGTCAAAGGATACATTGTGTGTTCTTAAAATTCTATTATGATTACGGCATCCCTCTTCATAGTTCGAATTGTGAGAACATGACACATAAAATATTATGGCAAAAGATTGGTAAAGTATCATATCTTTATGTAAGACATTATGCATCGTGTCCCATACGCTTCGGGTATAGGATCGATTGTAAATGCTATAGTATTTTACCATTCTAAAATTTTCCAAATGTCTAGCGCATTAAGAGGGAAAAAGGAATAGAATTGGTTTTGACTGAAAGAATTTAACAACTATCAAAGGACGATCCAAAGTTCGCTGAGGATTGATCGCTTGTAAGTAGTTGGAAGTATGGTATTGGATGGACCATATCGACATTATTATGAATAGATAAGATTCTATTAAGAATGAGTTGTCATATGGAAAATGTGGAAATGTTTCCATATTGGGAGTTGGAAATTGAGAGTCTATGCCTAGATTAGAAACTTTTATGCAAGAAGGATGTTCAAAGGAATGTACTTTGAATGTGAGACTTCACATCTATGGAATTGTCTTGTAACAATTTCTAAGAAAGTACTTTGTAATTTCATTAGCTACGTCTTGGTGACTTTTGTGCTATGATTTTGCAAAGGGATCGTTGCATAAAATGTTAGAATCTAGCATATTCTAGTAGTGGCAAGAACCTTGTGTTCTTACACTAATAATTAGGATTAAGGAATTGTGAAATGAGCATCATTGGAAAAGTTTTCAGGTGATCTATTTCACAAAGCATGGACCATAGGAAACAAAGTGTGCATGTTTAGAGCATGGGACAATTGTTGGTATAATTCAAGTAATGAGTTGATTATCCGAAACATTAAATGATAAATAATGAGTAATCAATATGGTGGATAAATAGAAGGGTTTTATTTACTCTCACAAGTTTGGGGCCATATAGGATTAAGTATTGTTGTTATGTTTCACTTTGCATGTTTTGACTTCCAGAATAACTAGGTTATTCAAACATCCACAGTCGGTTATACGTTGGGAGTAGGTATGAAGAAAGACTGTCATGAATGTGTCTGTAGATTGTCTGAAGTGTTTAGACATGGCACAAGTTTGCTGCAGAGTTCATGAGTGCTTTGATAAGATTAGAGTATTGGATTAAACCCACGATCACTTGGATCACTTCATGGTTTTATCACGAGTGATTAGTGAGACGATAATATTGTATATTCTTGAAACAGAGACATGTGAGTTGTTATTTGTTGGTCGGTTGCACATTGATAATAAGTAAACGCACCAGTAACTTGGTGTTATAAAACTTATTGTTGTGTGTGATTCGATCAGTAAATGCAAGCGAACATTTGAGTCAAAGTTTATCCATTCCTTTTACCCAAAGTGGGATAAAAGCGATATTTGTGGGCCTCTCGATGATTTAGTGATGACACCTAAGCGCTTGGCCAAGCCGGGACTAAGTTGATGTGTTCAATTGTAGTCTGTTGTCAGTCGTCATAAATCGGAAGTCGGGAAACAGTATAGAGAGAATGATTGAAATTCATGTCTTTTGTCTATACGATATCTTGAGAATGGAGGAATATATAATCCCTTATCTAGAGGACACGCTATCTAATAAGATTAGAGTTGACAGCGGCTTTTGAAAGCTACGATTGCTGATTAGGTTCTGAAGTCATACGGAAAATAGTTATTAGACTTATCCAAGTGGGAGACTGTTGGATTAGTGTCTAAGTCCATAACTATTTTGGTATGTACTTGACCCGATTATGAGCATGGTCCTTTTGGGTTGCTTTCACCATAGCAATATGTAGGATGATTTAAGGAGAGAAAGGTTTAAATATGATTTATTAATATATTATGAGAATAATATATTAAAGGATAAATCATATTGTTTAATTAATATTAGTCAAGAATTAATTAAGAATTAATTTTGTGGCTAAAAGAGATTAATTAAATATAGGGGACTGGACTGCAATTATTGGATAATTGAGTTATTGGGCTAAGGAATGCTAAAGGAATAAGGGGTGAACGAAATTATGATGGAAGCCCATCATATTTTCGTCCATAGCCTTGTCCAGAAGGTTCCATGGACTGCTTAGAGTTTAAGTTGTCCATTAGGGTTTTGACTGAAACCCTAACAGCCCACACTAGTATATAAAGGACCCCTTAGGCCCCAAAAACGTGGACAACTGATTCTCATTAGGGTTTCTAGCCGTTTTGGTGCCTCTTTTTCTTCTCCTCTTCATCCAAGTTGCATATGGTGTTTGTGACTCCATTAGAGGTACTACACTTGTGGTACTTGCTTTCAAGAGCTAAGGAAATTCAAGGAACTAGTTGTTATTGCTATATAACAACAAAAGGTATGTATTCTAGCTTTATATATGAATTTCGAAAATTATAGTAGCATGCCAGGTTTCTTTTTGTGTTCATAAAGCTGTATAACTAATAGTGAAAACATAGATCCAATACTAGGGTTGCATGCACACATAGGATTGTTTGTATTAGACCCAACAAAAACCTCAAACAACACGACACCAAATGAATAAATGTCTGACTCCTTTGTTAGGAACCCCGTCTCTAGATACAACGGATCACAATAACCCACTGTGCCTACTGGATTGGTGTAAAGAATTGAGATGTTATTGTTAGTTGGAGCAAATTTGGAGAGACCAAAATCAGATATCTTGGCATTCCAATTATCGTCAAGTAAGATGTTAGAACTTTTAACATCACGATGAAATACTTTTTGTTGGGTGCCAACATCACTATGAAGGAACGCCAGTCCACATGCCGCACCAATGGATATCATAAGGCGTTGAGGCCATGTTAGATCTTTGTTGTTGAGATACATGTCACGACCTCTTCGAGATGCGTACTCGTAAACAAGAATCCTCTCTTTACTCTCGTCGCAAAACCCTAAGAGTGACACGATGTTTTCATGCTTGTAATCAGAAAGCAAAAGGATCTCATTCCGAAACTCACGATCTCCTTGCCCATATTTGCGATCTAAACGTTTGAAAGCAACCGTTTGCCCCCGTGAATGAAGGATGAGTTCACCCTTATAAACTTCCCCAAAACCACCTCCCCCAATGCGACAGGCTTTAGAAAAGTTGGCAGTTGCATTATTTATATCTGCAAGGTGTATTCTAAGGTGTTCAAAATGATTTTGGTCGGACATACTTTAGATGATCAAAGAAAAATAGGAAAGAAGACTTGGACTTCCATGGAAGTAAAGCTCAAGTGCTCGAATGAGATGATATCGTATCTATTATTGCCTTGCTATATATATGTAACATAAAATTTAGTCCTCTCTCTCTCTCTCTCTCTATATATATATATATATATATATATATATATATATATATATATATATATATATATATATATATATATATATATATAGATCATTTGGTTTCGTTTGAAAACGACAAATTTACAGCTTGAAAAATGAGTATTATAAAACTAGCATGTGAGGCTTTGATTAGTTGCTTTCATGTCATTTAAGACATTTTGGTCGACCTATTATCACGATTTTATATATATATATATATATATATATATATATATATATATATATATATATATATATATATATATATAGAGAGAGAGAGAGAGAGATAAAGAGAAAGAGAGAGAGAGAGCCGTTGGATGTGTGAGTGGTGCATTGGAGGGCTCCGATTTCAAAAGGCCTCAAAATTTAGGAATAATATATAGTTTTGGACCTTTTGGTGTTGGTTTCTTCATAACATTTTTATGTGATTTTATTAAATAAAATTTATTGTTAGTTGGATACAAAATGTAATAGTTGGTTGTAATTTTGAAGTAATTTTAATATGAAAAAAAATCAATGAAAATAAAAAAAATCTCTATAATTTATCAACAATTTAAGGAAAGTATCTATCAAAACAACAAAAACATGTTTCTAGTATATATTCAAGAAAATGCTATAATTTTTACAAAACTCACTAAAAGATCAAACCTTAATAAACCTCATAACGAAACTGGTAGATCATCGGTGTTGCTCATCTCTCTTGTCGGAAATGTCGTTTTTCTATCTTGAATCTTCATATCTCTGTGAGTTGTTGGTAGTCCTCTTTTCCTCATCTAATCTAGTGCTCTAACTGACTCTCTAACTATAGCATATTATCACTTATCTCTTTATATTTCCCAAAACTGAATTGTACTTACTTCTTTCTCTTATAGGCTAAATAATCTTTTATTTATTTATTTATTATTTGAATGGTTTATTTATGAATTCATAATAAAGTTTATGAATAATGAAGTAGAGAAAGTAAAAAACAATGTTCTTGGTTTTTCCATTATATCGTATAATGTCTTGTGAATTGCGTTTAACCCTCTATCAATATGCTTTATAGATTTATCTTTTCAGTGTTTTGGTATATAAGGTTCCCATAGTATAGTATCTTGTGAATTGTCTATATCACGCTATCACTATGTTTTATAGCTTTACCATCTTAATGAAGAATCGGTTGAGGAAGACCATAGAGAAGAAGAAGTTGAATTACATGTGCTACAAAACATGGATAAAGTTCATGAAGTTGTTGAAAAGGATAGAGAAGAAGTTCATGATGTCCTGGAAGAACCTAGAGAATCAGAAGTTGAACTGTAAGTTCCAGAAGATATACATTGTGTAGATGAAGACATAGCAACCTTGAATGGTAATGAACTAATGATAATGACAAAGAAGATATTCCAACGAACATGTATAATCATAGAAACTGTAACATCTAATGAGTGAAGATATAATGTTATGGTAATGAATTTACAAGATGTTTGTTAGCAACTTTGAGTTTTGAATTTAGTGGTAGCATAAACTTAATAATATTTTACAAGAAAACTTTTATGGGGCCTCACTTTGATTTTTGCATAAGGCCTCTGATAGGTCAGGATTGGGCCTAAGAGAGAGAGAGAGAGAGAGAGAGAGAGAGAGAGAGAGAGAGAGTGAGAGAGAGAAAACTAAATGTTAAGAATGAAAGGATGTTTCTCATTCAATCATTTATTTTTGTTGGAAAACACTTCGTCGTACTGGCGCGACGGATGATGTGTAATATTCATATATTAGTATAAATGTAAGTATATTTATATATGAATCAACCACTTTCCTTCCGTCATCAACCAACACCACCACCACTGCCACCTCTGCCAGCATAACAACCTCTCACACTAACCACCATCCACTACCGCCACCAACCACGACCTCCAAATTAATATATGAATAAACACTTGTTTATATACTTATTAATATATGAATATACATATTTATATATAAATTTGGACCATATAATTTTCTTTAGTTAAAATTATAAAATAATATTCATCTAAATCAAAAAGTAGTTAAAAACATTAAAAAAAAACTCATTAACCAACAAGACCTACCACAACCATCACCATCCACCACCACTTACAACCCACCACCCACCACTACCCACCAACCACCATACCTACCATTTATCACCACCCATCACCACAACCTACAACCCACTACCACCACCAACCACTCGCCATCACCACCCACCTCCACCACTTGCTACCACCCATCACCCACCACCATTACCCCATCACCCACCATCACCACCACCACCACCACCTACCCATCACCATCAACCACCACCACCCCCATCACCAACCACCTAACCATCGCCAATAGCCTCCTTAACCACCGCCAACCACCACCACCGCCACCCGTCACCACCACCATCCACTATTACCCACCTCCATCACCTGCCACCACCTATCACCGCCACCGCTAACCCGCCACTACCACCACCTACCCATTACCACCCACCATCACCACCGTTATCTGTCACTACCACCAACTACCACCTGCTAGCACCACCTACCCACCATCAACACCACTACCTGCCACTACCACTAATTACCACCCACGAATCACCATTACTCGCCTCCACCACCCTATCACTTCTACTACCACCACCACCTACCCACCACCCACCATCACCACTATCATCCTTATCAACACCACCACCCAGCACCACCCGTCACCACCACACGCCACCATAACCACTACCTGCTACCACTACCAACCATCACACACCACCATCTATCATCACTTGCATCCACAACCTGCCACCACCCACCCATCACCACCACCAGGCCCACCACAACCCCTCACCACCAACTACAACCACCCATTATTACCACCCACTACTACAATCACCTACCCACTACTACCACCCCAAACATCGTCACCACCTACCACTTACCAACACTACCGACCACCACCAACATTACCACATGCAACCACCACCCTACACTACCCACTCATCAACACACCCACCACCGACCCACCCACCACCTGTCATGCCCACCACCTTTCACCACCCCATGACCTATCACCCACAACTACAATAAACTAACTATCACCCAATGATCCCTATCACCCACCACCCACAACCACCACCACCACCAACACTTGTCACCACCACCCCCATCGCTCTCCCCCCACCTTCACCACCACTCATCTTCACCATACCACCACCTCCTACTACATACAACCAAATGTGATTGAATGCATATAATCACATAATCATGTTTGATTCTATGCACTTAATCACATAAATCACATATGATTAAATACATATATGTAACACTCATAAAAATCATGATAATGTAAATTTTTTAAAACCAACCAAATTCACAATTGTTTACAAACATAGTTTAAAAAGCATTTCAACATCAGAGCTCCCAAAGTCATATGTCCAAACCATGAGGATGTGTATAGTCACGCCTTCGCCTTCCCGCAGTCATCTGAAGTACTTGAAACATAACCAACGCTTAGTGAGTTTCCCCCAAAATTACAACACATACCCAAATAACATATATACAATAACAACATGTCGAGTCCAGTCAACCATCCGATTGGAATACCTAGGCCTTCAACCACCGTGTTGGAATACCAATGCACTATAGGTCCAGTCAACCATCGGGTCGGAATACCCTAGGCCCTTCAACCATCGGGTTGGAACGCCAATACACAACGAGTCTTATCATCCTCAGGATGGAATAACCTCGGGCCTACTCAACCATCAGGTTGGAATGCCCCCGGTCTGTTGGCCTACGCATAAAGCAGTAAAGCCTCAACCATCAACCAAATATATGCATATATACATAAAAAATAAACATATAGTCAGCCAATAGACAACTGACATATCAACTGTTCACTAAGGATAACAATAGGATGCATAACAGGATATCAATCCAACGGGGTCGGCATTGGTGCCATCGACTCGCAAGTACAATGAGGAAAACTCACCTTGCAAACTGAACAGAAGCTGATAAGGTCCGGACTCTGAATCTCAGCTCTCTAACCGACACATATTTCCACCAAATGAGCAATTTCCATCAAAATCCCAAAATACCCTCACGGTCAAACTTGGTCAAAGTCAAATTCAATTGGTCAAACACACTAAGTCAACTGAGTTAACCCAGTCGAATCAACCCTATCAATTGATTAATAGCATATATGTCAGAGAAAATTCATGAAATAACCAAAAGTTAGGGGATGTTTTAAGGAAATAACCAAAAAAAAAATTGAGTTTTGGAAAATGACCACGAGATACGTAGAGAGGGCTCTGCGGATCTCTTTAATCTTCAGAGGAACGATGCACAGTATTGCGGAAATGACATGACACCACTAAATGACAAAAAAAATTCGTCGCTATAATGGTTCCACAGAGGTGGCTCTGCGGATTTATTGTACACATTTACGGATTGCTATAATTCTCTGAGGAACCATCGAAAACGGTGTAAAATCGGAAAAATTGTCAAAACCAACCAATTCCTCAGTAATATTATAGATCCGCAGAGATATACAATAGATCCACAGAGCCACCTCCGCGGAACCATTATAGCCACAATTTTTTTTTTGTCATTTAGTGGTTTCACGTTATTTCCGTAGTACTGTACATCGTTAATCAGAGGATTAAAGGGATCTGCAGAGCCCCCTCTACGGATCTCATGATTATTTTCCAAAATTCAAAATTTCATGGTTAATTCCTTAAAACTCCTAACTTTTAGTTATTTCATGAATTTTTTTTCTCAGTGTCAGCTATATTTTCTATTTATATTATATATTACACACTTCTCATTTTGTATTAATATTATAATCAATAAATAGATGTAATATTATTTATAAAATAAAAAACTAATAACGGGGTAGACGTTAGGAGGGTGATGTAGTCCACATAAAAGTATTAAAAATGGAATTTATGAATTATCTGCTTTTCTGAACGAATATATACTGGTATTACAAATAATGTAATAATCCTGTTTCGAAGTTTCATCTACAAAATATCTTAAATTTTCCCTATCTCAAGATGAGCGATAGCGGTTGTGCTGCTTTGACTGTCAATCTCATTGTCGCCGTCGTGGCAATCGTCCTTTTATGTTTATACTCATTTCCAAACCCCCCGAAACTCTCTATAGAGGAATTCTCGGTTCCAGCCTTCAACAACTCGTCAAACCAGCCCACCGGAAACATCTATTTCGACCTTAAACTAAGAAATATGAATAAGGCAATCGGTCTTTACTACGATGACCCATTAAGCATTGCCTTCTTTTATTACCCATATAATGATCCCTACCAGAAGTATGCGTGGGCAGGCACTATGCCAGCTTTTTACCAAGGTAATGGCAAGACTAAGCATATCAGATCCCTCAAGGAGAACGACCTCCAATTTCTATCTACGGTGGTGGTTGACTCAGAAGAGCAAACCCAAGATCTGGTAGACTCTGGTCATGTAAGAACGCTGCTCAAGGACCACCTCCAGCTGCCATCTACGTTGGCAGCGACTAGTAATAAGGGCATGGTGGGTCGGATACAGGCGGTGAATATTAGGATTGCGGTGGTTATTAACTATAGATTCAAGTACTGGGTCGGATCATCTAAGCATCAACTCGAGCTGGGTGCTAACGTGGTCGTTGACAATGACACTGGTGAGATGGTTTCGCCTGGAAGCATTGAGTTGGTAGAATCTGCAGCCTCCGCCGGAGGAGCAGTAATGGTCGTGGTAGTTTTTACTTCATTTCTTCTTATTATGTGTTTTTAGGTGTAATTAATTTGTCCGCTTGTACTGGATCTGGAAGGGTTCTTTACTTCGTATGGGAACTATTTTAAGTTAATTAAAATTTTCGTAGTTTTGACTTTCGTGCCATAACATTAATTTTATCCAGCACATTAATTTTATCCAGCACATGGTGATCTTATGGTCTCACTCTAAATTTCTATAGTTACTTAATACGATTTTATTAATGGAATTTAACCTAACAAGTGTTTAAAAATATGTCTATTTTTAAGGGGTTTCATGTACATGTATTTTAATGAGACTACAAGAAAAATCTTAAATAGTTACGAAAACTTGCTACTGAATTGAAATCCGTAGCTATTATATTACAGAATGTGCTACAAAATGGCTTTTCGTAGCTATTTTTCTACGGAAATGGCTACGAAGTTACACTCCGTAGCTAAACTAGGAATAACTACAAAAAGTTACTATGTAATCAAAATGTGTAGATATTATACTACGAAATATGCTACAAAATGGCTGGTCGTAGCTATTTTTTTTATGGAAATAACTACGGAGTTACATTTCTGTAGCTAAATCTTGAATTGTTGCTACAAAATCAAAATTTGTAGTTATTTTACTATGAAATATACTACATGGTTGTTGGTTGTAGCTAGTTTGCTACGGAACTTGTTACGTAATCCATTTTCGTAGTTAGTTGGCTACAAAATCAGTTACGGAATAAAAATACATAGCTAGTTTGCTACATAAGAGAAACTCGTAGCTACTTTTTACACAATAAAAATCTATAGCTAATCTACAACGGAACTTAGGGCTGTAAACGAACTGAACGTTCAACGAAGTGTTTGTGAACCGTTCGACAGGAAGTTCATTTATATTCGTTTTTTTAATAAACGAACGAATATGAATACAAATTATTGTTCGTTTAGTTAAACGAATGAACGTGAACAATGATCTCGTTCGTTTAATTATGTTTGTGAACATTTGTTTATGTTGTTCATTTACATTCATTTATGTACATTCATATAAGTTCATTTTATGTTCACATATATTTAATTGTGTTTGATTACATTAGTGTATTATACAGGGCCGGTCCAATTGTTTTTGATACCCGGGGCAAAATAAGAATTTTATGCCTTTATATATGTTTCGCAAATGCGTTGCTATATTTCTATTATAAGTACATTGCTATAATGGATAAAAGGTTATGTACGTTGCTCTAAAGAAAGTAAAGGACATTGCTATTTCTCATAATTTTTCCAAAATCAAAAGATGAAAGTTGAAACAAAATGTTTTTTTTTTATCATGTGAAATACCTTTTGTTTCTGTTATAAGTCATAAATCTTTTTAATGTTTGTTCAATCTATAAGAATATTTGTGCTTAATTCATGCTTTTCACTAAATTAATGTACATGCTAACTTGTTTCTTAATTCCATTTACAGGAAGAGGATTTGTATGAAGTTGACATTCTGCTAAAATTCACTGCTTGTGGGCATAAGTTTATTTAGAAAATAAAATGTGATCAAATCTAAATCAAGAACTTCTGAAATAAAAATAGGTTATACTTCGTATTGTATAATTTTTAGTCCATTCCATGACGAAATAATTAAAGTCACATGAAAGGAATCTGATTACTTCACAAATAGTCCAATGGAATAAACCACACTATTCCATGCCTTGTCAGATTCGTAATTCCAAACATCATCTAATTTTTTATTATATTTGGTAACGAAGTTTGTATTTTAACCTATACACTACAGCGGAGTACAAAGGTGGTTGACCACTGCCCCTGATGCACCCACAATAATCAATTTTTTGTCCAGAATTCCAAATATTCAAAATAATCAAGAGTTCATGTTCAATAGAAAAACTATATGGTATGCCTCATGAAGAATCACATAAAGATAAAAAAAAAGTTTAGAAAGAAATCACAGGAAGTTATAAACGTGTCACCGCACCAACAAGAAACAATTCAATTTCCGAAACAATAATAAAAACACTGTCGGTGAACATTAATCAGAAATTACAATGAACAGTTAAAATAATCAGAAAGTAGAATGAGAACAGAGAAGAGAAATCTAAATAAAAGAACTTAAACTCACCTAAATCATAATCACTCACTGTATCAGTATAGTATATCTCCATACCTAGAAGGATAGAGCCACGAGATTAAGTCTTCATCCACCAAACCATATTAGAGAACTTAAAATCAGAATTGAGCCAGATTAGAGAAATCAGAGAAATTAGAGAAATTTAGAGCTATGTAATCACTAAGAAACTTGAAGGTACCCAAAGCAGAATATAAATTTAAAGAAAATCAGAGAAATATTCAAATCAGAGTTATGATTCTTACTTTTTATTTATCAGATCGTCTAGCAATGGATTCTAGGCATCTGAGACATCGAGTTCACCAATCGACAGCATCACAACAACGTGCTTCTAGGCATCGTTTCATTTTCTATGCGCAATTGAGACATCGAGTTCTCTAATCGTCGATTGATAGTTGTTTCACGCCCAAGTCTCGATGCCCTTTCTAGCTTTTTCACGTCCCGGACGTCCGAAATCAGATAACAAAACTATTTATTTTGGGCACTATTATATATAATATAGATTGTTGGACTGATTTTATGCCTCAAAATGTTGTTGCCCTGGGCCTAAGCCCACTTCGCCCATGTATTGGGCCGGCCCTGGTATTATATATTTATTTATGTTCATATATATTCAATTATGTTTTTTTTTAAAGTCTTTGTTCATTTATGTTTGTTTAGCATGTTCACGAACATAAACGAACGAACATGAACAATGTAATTAGTTAAACGAACGAACATGATCAAGAAAACTCGTTCGTTCATTCATTCGTGTTCGTTTATTTGTTTGACTAACTTAAACGAACAAATATGAACAAACCCCATTCGGATCGTTTACAGACCTAAACTTGTAACGGAAAGATTAAACGTTGTTATTTGTGTATCTAAGTTGTTTATGAATTTGCAAAATAGCTACAAAATCTAAATCTATAGCTATATGGCTACGGAATATTTCGTAGTCAACTACTTACGAAATATACTTCCGTAGTAAAAATACAAAAAAACATTTGACCAAAAAAAATAAATTACTGTTTTAAATTGTGTTATTATTTTTAATTATAATTTAAATATGGTTAATAAAATTCTTTACATATTATTATAAGTTTTTTATTTATTTTTATTATCATTATTTTGTTATATATATATATATATATATATATATATATATATATATATATATATATATATATATATATATATATATATATATATATAAAAAGTGGAACAACATTTTAACAGTAACTTTTCTCATTTTGGATTTTTGCCACAATAATTTTGGTTTATTGTCACTTTTAGTCTCTATGTTTGTGCATTTACAATTTTACCCCATGAAAAGTATGAGTTCTCCATTAGTTAATATATACATATAAAAGCACACTATTTATGAGTTTGGCCACATATGTTTTGTAACTTTTCAACTGTGGCACTTTAAACTTTTGGGACTTCAGAGTTTAGGCACATAATTTCTAAAAGTTGGCAATTTATTTCCTAGTACTTTGTTAAAATTGCTACTCACTTTTTCCCTCAATCAGATTAGTATACATTGCTTCTAAGTTGCTTGACTTCCAACGTTTCTAGATTCCTCCATCCTCTCACTCTCTCTCCTTCACCTGAACACGAAATATCTGATACTAACCTTTGGTTGCCTCTAAATGCTCTATCGATTATCATTCCCATCGTCGGCATCAAGGTGGGGCCACCGACTGAAAGTCAGCCATGGGGCCAAGTAAAACGAGGATGATCGGTGATGCCCAACAAAAGCCCACCAGAAGAGAGCTTCAGTTCAATTATTCGCCTGATTATTATTTTCTGACCCTACCGTCATCACCAGCGCACTACCATTCGTGTTGTCTCTACTGACTATTCAAATATGGCGGCGATGAACTCTGTTGTATTGTTCGTATCGATGCTGCCAAGATGACATCGAAACTTATCAATTTCTTTTATGAGCTATTGGTTATAGAAGTATACAGTTCTAGCAACTTCCAAAACACTTCAATTAAACATGATGATAATGTTTTTATTCATTATGGTTTATTCATCTAAAACCTACCCCATTATTGCTTACAACCAATTGCAATGATCAATTCGATATCAAAAAGTCTCAATTTCTATTCATTTTTTATTATAACCTTATGATTCATAGGATTTTGGGTAGAAGTTGTTACGATTTCAAGACCTAACCATCATATTCAGAAACTACCACTCTACATTCAAGTTAAGCAACGATTTCATGCCCTAAACCTCATTCTTGATATATATTTTAAGCCCTGAACCTCAGTCTTCCATTTCACTTCCATTTCAGTAATTACAAGAACTTGATTGTTTTGGTCAGTAATTTGATATCATTTTCTTTTGTTTTGATCATATGGATGGTGGCAACAATGCATATGAAAGTTGATATGAAGAAGATGACAACCTCAACACCAGTAACATATGCGTTTTGGTATGGTTTACCTTTTTAGTGATTTTGGTTATCAAATTCTAGGGTTTTGTTGTCAATTGTTTAGGTTTGGTTATTAATTTTTGCTCACAGCTTTTGATGTGTAAATCTAATATGGAATTAAATTTAATGATCATTATTATTAAAATGGTTTAATGAAATTGTCTTGCTTAATTGAAGCCTAACTCTCATCTATAAATGATTTCTCTAAACCAAGGTAAAAGATACGTGTAACACTCCAAGATATGTATAATACATTATTATAGCATCTGGATTTTTTATTTTCTTTTGCATACTAGCATTCCAAAATAAATTTTCACAATACTCATCAAATTAGAACGTAAAAGCCCCTTATATGCATTGAAATGAGCTTCCATTAACTTTATTATCTCTCTTGTTATCTTTAGCTTTATTTGCAACTCTTGTGACATGAATTCAGGATTACAAATCAGATAAAAGGGGACAGTGGATACTTAACCAAAGAATGAGGAACTATAGAAGTCGTACATAATGTATGGGGATATACAAAGGCTAAATTCATCTTTTCTTGCAATTTATGTGTCACTGATTCCACCGGAAGAAGAGAAGGAAAAACAGAAGCATCTCATGGCATTATTGGATAAACATGTTACAAAAGAATGGCCTGAAGCTCGATCGTTTTCTTATGGATCATGTGCCCATTCATTTGGATTTCGTAAAAGTGACGTTGATGTTTGTCTTGCAATGGGAAATGCAGATATTGACAAAGCAGAGATTTTTTTGAAGCTTTCTGATATTTTGAAATATGATAATGTTGGGAATGTTCACGTAATTCTCTTCAAGGGTAAATTGGTCTTTTTAGGTTCTGTTTTCAAAACAAATTCAATCAATCTCATTATCTTAAACATGAATCCTAAAATTAAGCAAAACAAAATCAATTCTCAGTTCTCAAAATCTCAAATGACCATTTTGCCCTTATTTCTGTAGGCATTGACTCGAGCCAGGTTCCCATAGTGAGGCTTATGGATCTTACTATTGGAATCCGTTGTGATATTTGTGTAAACAACTTGCTTGTTGTTATAAATATAAAGCTTCTATGTGACTACTCAAAGATAGATGTGAGATTGAGACAATTGCCCTTCATTATCAAACATTAGGCAAAGACTAGGGGCATTATTAAAACTTATGAAGGAACCCTATCTAGCTATGTGTGAGTTAACCTCATTTATCTTCCATATTTAACACATGGTTTTTTTTTTTTTTTATAATCTGAATTTGTTTATGTTTTTTTTTTTAATTTACGTTTCAGGTATGTTTTGATGTGCATTATGTCAAAAAATGGTTGTTGGAGAGGAGAGCAGAAATGAAAACTTCAAAAATTATTTGGTCCGACAACAACACATCAGAGAATACGACATTATAAGTTTAGGGTTTATAATTTATTTAATTTTGGTTTTAGATTTTATAGATTAATGAAATGTTTGAAATTTAAATTATGAAACAGTTTGGAGGGAATGATAACATGTTATGAAATTATGACTTCTTTAAAGAAAAATTTGTGTTGCTAAAAATGGATCCGTTTGTTTTTTTGAAATAGATAGTACGAACTGTTATCTGAAATAGTTTATATGAGTTAATAAAAGAGTGCAATTTCATTTTATTCTCACCTGATACATCTCACCAATTCCATAATATGTTAAAAAACATAGGAAAGAAGAATTGATTTCATTTTTTAGGTACTTTTATGTGTGTATTGGACCGTAGATGTTTGTGTGTGCATTGCTATTATTGTCATAAAGGAAGGTTGTGTTAATATCAATATATATATATATATATATATATATATATATATATATATATATATATATATATATATATTACAAATAATAGCAATCTAGTTTGTGTAAGTTTAAATGTTTAAAAATTGTAATCTAACCCGTTTTTAGTGGTGTAATTTTCGATGAAACATCTATCTAAAAAAATTACTGATTTTAGTTAAATTACAACTTTTTTTAAAAAGTAACTACAAAAGATACATTTTATTATTAAGGAATTAGGGAGCAATATCAATAATTAGGGTACGATTATATTGCAGATACGAAAGCACACAAAAACTTAAACATCAAAATCTTTAATTACTAGATTACCTTTTATAATAGAAAACCAAGTTTTGTTTTATAAAAACAAGTTAATATGTAGTTGTCTACGATCACTGTATTGCCATTTTGTTTTAACTTTATTTCAAATTCTTTTTGCATCATGCTAATGTTGGATCTGATGGTGCTTTAAACGTGATTCATTTTGTTTGTTGTGTATATGATAATAGTGTATCAAATAGAAGAGTTGGATTGTTTTTCTCTATTTTTGGTTTATTTTCATATTTTAAATCGCTAGTTGGTTGAAAACTAAAGATATAATGAGATTTCATACAAGAGATTTGAATGGTAACCAATTTGTTTATAAATTTGATTTTGCAGGTTGTGCCATTTTTGTTGAGCAGCTATGGTTGTTTGTATGTTTGTGGTGGTTCCAATATGAACCATGTGACAATATTTGTAATAAATATTTAGTATCGATGATTAGGGAACCATGTAAAAGGATTTTCAATTATGTAATATATCTATAAAATCTATGTAACTATTAAAATTAAATTTATTACATTTTTATATATTTCAACGAATATTTTAAATGGAAATTGGATTTTGTTGAGTATTTTTATCGTTATGAATTTATTTTGGAACCTATTTTTCCTATGGAACAAATGGCTACATTATTTGCCATAGAACAAATGACTAAAAAATTTGTTACGGAACAAATGGCTACGAAATTTGCTACAAAAACAAATGGCTACGGAATTTGCTACGAAACTAATAGTTAAGGAATTTGCTACAATAACAATTGGCCATGGAATTTGTTACGGCAAAAATGGCTATGGAATTTGCTACACACCCCATTGTTACAGAATTGTTATGGAAGTGTGTTGTAGTTAAATTGCTATGGAATAAATGTCGTAGCAAAACTGCTACGGAACTATAATTTTGTAGCTAAACAGTTTGCTACAAGAAATATACCTACATAATCTCATGATAAATTCCGTAGCAACTTCTGTAGTTATTTAGGTTTAGCAATGAAATTTTAGCTTTTAGCTACGAAATTTTTTCGTAGCTAAATCAAAATTTTCTTGTAGTGTGGGAAAATAAGTATTTTAGAAGTAAATTTAAAAAGTGTGTTATAGCCGTTAAAAAAACATAGTTAAAAGGACCCAATCATATGCATTGTGAAATTGTTCTTAGGTCATCTGTTATACGCACCACTAACCACTACAATGGTGAGTGCCAACTCATTACGACATTCAACCACTAAAAGGTTGGGATACCTACCACTGTATCCTTCTTATTTTATCATTATTAAAATAAAAAATATATATTTTTGTTATTAATTAGTATGTAAAGAAAGGTAGAGAGAGAAAGAGAGAGATAGAGAAAGAAAAAAGTTCATTGGATGTGGTGGTTCGTCCTCCCCACAACAATTGACCACAAATTTTTCCACCACTAAGGATATGGGGTGGTGTTCACAATTGTTGTTCGTGACCACATAGACCACAAACATGTTCGTTATATGTATACCACATGGTCTTAGATACTCGCTTTGAACCACGTCATATAAAATAGAGAGAGCACAGTTCCCATCCAATAAACCTGGTTGTACTAGTTCGTATTGTCTTGATTTCACATAGGCAAACCGTACCTAAAATATTTAGAAAACCGGATTCTCTTTCAACATATGAAAAGTGAAAACCTGCTGCTTAGGCTTGGATTAGAGCCCTCTTTCTTGATAAGGTTAGAGAGAGTGGTACCACACTTTCGACAGTCCATGTAGACGTCACACCATATTTGTCATATTGCAGCCAAGATTTGTCATTACAGTGTGTGGGCTGTCATATTTGTCATGCTATTTTTTGTTAAATAATACTGATGCAACCTGGCTCCAAACCACTTGCTGTGAGTAGAATTTACCGGTCCTTAAGCCTGAGAGGTCACATAAGGAAGAAACACGTCAGTCACTCTCTGGGAGGAGGTCCCGGAAAGACGCTCCGACGGTCAAGTTAGTATGTTGAAGGTTGGATTGTGGAGGTATAAGACTGGAGAAGGAAGGACTTACTTCGTTGGAACCAAGGTAAGGCCCCTTTTATAGTGGATATCTTCCTCGGTCCGTACTGGGGACCGGTAATGCACTCCTGACAGGATCCGTCATTCTTATTGGGGAGTCCTGCTCCACATTCGTGTTCATCCCGGTGATTGGTCCATGCAATTGTGCTCCGTTTGGGTGTTTTATTGCCTGGATCCATCGTTTCCAGGCTGTAGCTAAAAGACAATATTTTAATGAGGGTGAGCCTTCTGTACGGTCACCTCAGGAGTCTGGGGTCGCTGAGGTGGCTCCCACCGGAGGCGCCTTGTCGAGGTTCACCTGTCTCGGGCCCTTTCTAAGGGGCGCGTCATCAAGTCCCCCAGTCCAGTAGTCATAGTGTATGCTATCTAGCTATGATGTTCTAGACTTAGTTACTAGTACACGTGTCGTTGTTTCACTCGACTGTCGCTTCATTTCCGGCGATGTGACGTTTCGACATTGTTTCACCCGAGAGTAGCATGGTCCATTTGTGTTGCACTTCATCGAAACAATCTATAAGGATGGACTTTTGAGAAGAGATTATTTATGATTTATTAATATATTATAAGTTCTAATATTTAATATAAAATCATATTATTTAATTAGTATTGACCAAAAATTAATTTGGAATTAATTTTGTGATCAAAAGAGACTAATTAAATATATAGGGATTGATTGTGTAAATCATTCATTCTTATATAGTGGGCTTGTGATCCATAGTTCTCTATGTTGGGATAAACCCATGTGGTGACCCATAGATATTCCATGGAAGTTAAAACCCATGGAGCCTAAGGAATGTGAAAAGTCATGCACATTAGGGTTTACATGGTGTAACCCTAATCATGACACACTATATAAGAGATCCTCTAGCACATGAAATCGGTACTAGTGAGTCTTTAGAAGAGCATATCCGATTTTGTGAAGCAAGAAATATTCTCTCAAGTCCTCCAAATTGTTGGTGGTGATTGGTTGTTCCATTTGAGGCATTCACATTATTGGTGCTAGGCTCTTAAAGCTTCAAGGTTTTCAACTACACTAAAAGGTATGTCATCTAACTAGAATTTTGTAGTACAGATACTCAATTGTATGGTAGTTAGGATGATGCTTTGGAATATTGAAAGTTTGCATGTATATTAGAGAAAACCCAGATCCAAAGCATCTAGGGTTGCATGTACACCATATGAGTGTTAGAATGCTCAAAACCAATCACCATTTGCACCCAACTGTCTTTCGACTAGGTTTGTGCTCAACCAACTTACATACTTGGTTATTATACATGGATTGAATCTCACTCTCCATTTATTCCTTCCATCTAGCAACCTTAGGGATTGTCATTGCTTCTTTATAGTTAGCAGGTTCATCCAAATTTACTAGTGTACGATCACTAAGAAATGTATCACCAACTATAGTTATATGGAAACCATAAAATTCAGGTGGCATGCTAACTCTAGTGAATCGGCGAAAGAGTAATGAGTTGTCAACTAGCTCAACTAGAATTTCTTCCTTATGTTGAGTGCTAGTGTTGTCAGAGTTTCCTTCATTGGATGACTCTTAAATTTCTTCAAGGTCAATATCACTCCCACTGTTCTCTTTGAATATGATCTTTTTCTCACAAAAAAACTCATCTTCAAGCTACAAAGACCACGTTCTCACTAGGTTTGTAAAACAAGTATCCAAAGGACTTTTTTGGGTATCCAGTGAAATAACACTTCTCGACTTTGGGTTCAAGTTTGTCATGAGTCTCTCATATTATAAGTGCCTCACAACCCTATATCTTGATATGTGTGACTGAGGGAGCTTTCCTTGTCCATATTTCATGAGGTGTTTTTCCAACCTTCTATTTTGGAACAAGATTCAAGATATGGGTGGTTGTCTCTTAGGTATACCCCAAGAAATGAATAGGATGAGAAGCTCGACTCGTCATGGAACAAACCATATCTAGTAGGGTTCAATTATGCTCTCAGCCACACCACTGAGTTGTGGTGTTCTATGAGGAGTCAACTACGAAACAATTCCACATTCGTTAAGATAGTCCTTGAACTCGGTACTAAGATACTTACCGCCTATGTCAGATCTAAGCATCTTTATCTTCTTGCCCAATTGATTCTTGACTTCGTGCTTAAACTCTTTGAACTTTTCAAAGGTGTCTGATTAATATTAGATCATGTAGATATAACCATATCTGCTATAATAATATGTAAATGTTATGTAATATTGATTAGTATATTTCATGGTGGATCTGAATGGGCCACATACATATTAATGGATGAGGCCCAATAACCCTTCACCTCTTTCACATGTTCTAGTGAAAGGTGATTTTTGTTATCTTTCCCAAGAGACAAGATTCACATTCATCATATGTTCTAAAATCAAATGATTCCAACACTCCATCCTTTTGGAGTTGGGTGATGTGCTTGTTGTTTATGTCCAAGACGACAATGCCACAAACATTCATTTTCCACACCATTGGACAAATCAATATGCAACACATTATTTCCTAGGTTATCAACACAAATCACAGTTAGATGCACTCCATTACAAGGTAAAGCTTTAAACATAAATGCTCCATTTTGAAAGCAGAAATTGAACCAATATCATTATCAAAAGAATATTTAAAACTTTTCCGAACAATGAATGAAAAGAAATAAAGTTTTGTTTCAATTCTGATGAATAGAAAAAATTTAATAAGTCAATCCTAACATCACTACTAACCATAAGTTCATAAGTCCAAATCTTGGTAACATATGAAGATCGCCCATTCCTCATGATCAGGTTCAGTCTTCCTTGCTCCACTTCCTTAGTTTTTCTTAGTCCCTTCAAATCAGAACATATGTGGAAACCACATCCTGTATCAACAACCCAAGTATAAGAATGTTGTGTGTTATTAACTTGGATGGTGTAAATATCTGATGAGGACACCTTGATCTTTCCATCCTTCAATTCATTTAGGTATTTTGGAAAACTTCTTCTCCGATGACCCTTGTGGCCACAATGGAAGCAAGTGGCCTCTTTTGGATCACTGATCATAGGAGCATCAAAGTTACGCTTTATCTTAAACCTACTTCCAGACCCTCCAGCATGGGTCTTGCCTTTCCTATTGGATTGAGAATGAACCTTCCTATTTTCCCTTTACTAGATCTAATGGCTAGGACATGAGCATTTGTTGTAGTAGAGGCATGATTTTTCTTCATCCCCGAATCAATAGTTTGCAACAAATTATGGAGATAGGTTATTGGCATCTCAGTGTTGTTGAAATACTAAGTTAAGACAAACTGATAATAACTAGGAGGCAAGGAGTTAAGGACCATGTTACTGGCTAATTCCTCATCAAATGACACATTGAGCCTTTGGAGTTGCTCCATGTACCGTTGCATTTTTTTGTGTCTGAGCGCAAACCAATTCTCCTTCTTTAAGCTTGCATGCCATAAGAGATTTGACCACTTCGTAGCGCTCTTGTCTAGCCTTTTTGTGGAACTTTCCAGCAAGGTTAAGAATCATATTATATGGCCAATATTCCTCATAGAGCTTGGCAAAATTAGGTGCCATAGTGGCTACCATGATGCAAGCAACCTTCATGGCGTCATCATAATGCTTGTTGTATGAAGCAATTTCCTCAAGAGTAACGGTAGAATGATCGATTTCAATAAGAGGATTATTAAGGACATATTCATTTACCTCGTATCAAAGATTCATCTCCAAATTTCTCATCCAATCCATGTAGTTGGGACTAGTGAGCTTCTCTTTTGAAAAAATCGAGAGTAAGGAGAAGTGTGAATTTGAAGAGCCGGTTTGAGTAGTTGCAAAATCATCTGTAACACCTGGTTCCTGGTATGTATATTTAAATTAAGTATTTTGCATTTTGGCCTGGGACTCGGAGAGTTGGTGGCCCAACTCGTCGAGTAGCAGCGGTTTGGACACGCGAGTTAAGTGGCTGACTCGGCGAGTTAGAGACCAGACTCGACGAGTCCGTGCTGTCTGGACAAAAACCCTAATATGAGGGTTTGCACCCTATATAAACACCTTAACTCAGCCTCCCTTGTCCCTAACACTCTCCTAGAGCTGCATATCGAAACCCTAGCCAATTGTATGTGTGTGTTAAGGCCATTTTGGTGCTTTTGTTGACTTGTGAAGCTTGAAAGGAAGAAGAGGAGCTTGAGTATTCAACTTGGGGCTTCTGGATCCGGAAATCTCATTCCATCTTCGGCTTAATCAAGGTAAAATGCTCCTACTTTGGTCTTCCATTTGGTTGTTCATCTTTAGATTGTAGATCTTGGGTGCATTTAGGGCTTTCAATCCATTTTCAGATTTAAAGGGGTGTTATGTGGACTTTAGCCTTCAGATCTGGGCCTTAAGAGGGGTCTCATGGCATAAAGGAGCCAACTTTAGGGCCATGAGAGCCCCATGCACATTGTAGGACACATTATATGTATTTTTGAGCTAAAACCCCCATGCATGTGCATCAAGTTTCGAACTTTACGTGTAAAATGGACATTAGGAGGCTAGATCTATGGTTTTGGTGTGTTAGACCTCATTTAAATCGACTGTATGGAATTGGTCAAGGTTGGAATCGGCAAGTTGCTCTTGGCACTCGACGATTCGGTGACCATTATGCACCCAAACCCTTTTGGTGAATGGGTAAGTGTTAGGAAGGAAGTCCCTTGTGGGTTTAGATGCGAAAAGGGACCTAGAAGTCATGGGACTCCGCAAGTGGTATGAGCAGACTCGGCGAGTCTGTAGCAATCTCCCAAACTTTGGAGATGGACTCGACGAGTTGTTCAGATAACTTGGCGAGTCATAGACTGGACAAGTTCTTAAGTTGGAAATGAACTCGACGAGTTCAAGAAGGAACTCCGTGAGTCGGATGAAGATGGTCCCGATGTTATGATTGAAGGAGAACCCATCGAGTTTTTGCTAGACTCGACGAGTGGAGCTGGGGTTTTGTGTGGGATTAGAGAACCATGGACTCGACAAGTTGGTAGGCCAACTCGTCGAGTCAGGTCAACTGAATGTTGACTTTGACCAATGTTGACTTTGAGTGACCCTATTTAGGGTTGTATGTGATGTGTGTTGAGTTGAAGGTTGTCGTGAAGGGATAGAGGGGTCGTTGGGAGTCGACTTGTGCACCGAGGATAGTTCAGACACTGCACGACATTGAGGTGAGTTACCTTCCAGTAGGGGCGGGTCTAAGGCCACAATGCCGGCCCACCAAAAAGGGGTATTTAAAAGATAATGGTCTTTATGTTAATTATCTTGGTCTGGTTATGTGTTGGTTATGAGGTTTATCTGGATAGTATGTTATGTGTATGGTAGGGATTAGTTTCCCTGACAGTGGTCCTTAGGACCCAAGGGTAGGTCAGTACCCGGATATGCCTGACTGTATGCTTATATCTGTAGATTGTGTGCTAGTGGTAGGGGTGAAATAGTCCCCAGTTACCGGTTGAAAGATACCGATGTTGGTTACCGGTTGAAAGATACCGATGATGGTTACCGGTTGTAAGATACCGATGAAGGGTCACCGGTTGAAAGATACCGATGATATTGTATGGTATGTTGTATGATGGGGGAACTCACGAAGCTTTGTGCTTACAGTTTTAGTTTTGGTTTCAGGTACCTCCTCGTCGAAGGGGAAAGAGTCGGCGATGTAGCAGCACATCACACACATGTTTCCGCAAGAAGTTTTTTGGACTGTACTCTTATTTTTAAAACTTATGATGTTATGGTTTGAAACACAACACTATGATTTTTTAATGGAATGTTTTATTGACAAGGTTTTGGTAAAATGTTTATTAAACGCGGTAATTGAAAATTGAAATTTTTGGCCTTGAAATTTGGGTCGTTACATCATCATTTCCGAACACCTATTAGTAGACATAGTTTTTAGTTAGTTATATAAATCCTTAATATTTTAACCTAACATTAATATTCAAGGCTAGGATCCTAAATACATTTCAAAACAAACAAAATAGAATTCGTAATCTAATTGCGAATTTATTAAGGTAATACAAATTTACCGATCTCAGTTTAACATGAAATTCCTAGATCATTTAAGATTCATTAAATCTTATCAATGACATGTTTAATCTTAGATTATGCTTATAAAATCCCGATGCTAAGGAACTTCTATTTTTAACCCTGTAATTTAATTATGTTGCATTTTGGTCCGTAAATTCACAAAAGTGTGCTAAAGGAGCCCTAGTGGCATTTTCATAAATACGCCTTGGGCGAGTACGCCATGTGTACACGTGTATGCTGAGCGTACTAGGGCGCGTTCTATTATGTTGGGAAAACATGTACGTTGGGCCTACTTTCCAGATTTGGAAACCCTAATTTTTAGGGTTTAACTCGTATTTATTCACTTACTTAAACCTAAACCTAGCAAGTTAGAAAAATCATACACTGTAGAGATGGCCAATGGAAAACCGAAAACACTAACTGCATATACAAGGACTGTACGTTAACTTTAGATGGTCATTCTTTCCCAATCAATCTCATGCCGGTCCCAATTAAAAGTTTTGACGCCATAGTCGGCATGGATTGGTTAAGTCTTCTTCGCGCCGACATCATGTGTTTTGAAAAAGCAGTTCGTCTTAATCTCCCTAACAACGAAACATTAGTGCTTTACGGCAACAAATCAAGTACAAACCTTCGTATCATTTCGTGCATCCAAGCTTGAAAGTGTTTACGGAAGGATTGTCGAGCATTCCTAGCGCACATCATCGATACAAGTCAGGAACTGAAGGACATCAAGAACATTCCAGAAGGACGCGACTTTCCCGATATCTTTCTAGAAGAACTACCAGGATTACCACCACAACGCCAAGTCGAATTCAGAATCGACTTAGTTCCAGGGGCTACCCCAGTAGCGAAGTCGCCTTATCGTCTAGCACCAGCAGAGATGCAAGAACTTTCCAGTCAACTTAATGAACTCCTTCAAAAAGGATTCATAAGACCAAGTTTCTCACCTTGGGGAGCACCGGTCTTGTTTGTAAAGAAGAAAGATGGATCGTTCCGTATGTGCATTGACTACAGAGAACTGAACAAACTTACTGTCAAGAACTATTATCCTCCGCCCCGTATTGATGACCTATTCGATCAACTACAAGGAGCGAACTACTTCTCAAAGATAGATCTACGATCCGGATACCACCAATTACGAGTACTAGAGGGGGATATTCCTAAGACAGCTTTCCGAACTCGTTATGGGCACTACGAATTTGTAGTGATGTCGTTCGGATTAACCAACGCACCAATAGTATTTATGGACCTAATGAATAGGGTGTGCCGTTCTTACTTGGATCAGTTCGTCATAGTCTTTATCGATGATATACTTATCTACTCCCGAAGTAAGGAAGAGCATAGTCAGCACCTACGAAAAGTCCTAGAAACACTACGAACGGAGAAACTCTATGTGAAGTTCTCTAAATGCGAATTTTGGATTCGAAGAGTCGAATTTTTGGGCCACGTTGTTAGCGAGAAAGGGATACACGTGGACCCCTCCAAAATTAAGGCCATTGAGAACTGGTCGGCACCAAAGACACCTACAGAGATTCGTCAATTTCTAGGTCTCGCCGGCTACTATCGCAGATTCATAAAGAACTTCTCCAGCATTGTGAAACCTCTTCCTACATTAACCCAGAAAGGCGTGGCCTTTGACTGGGAAGCGAAACAAGAGAAGGCGTTCCAAACGCTAAAACAGGCCTTGTGCACCGCACCGATACTATCCCTCCCATAAGGGATAGAAGATTTCGTAGTGTATTGCGACGCATCCAACCAAGGACTTGGTTGTGTTCTTATGCAGAGAGGGAAGGTTATTGCTTATGCTTCCCGACAGATTAAGACACACTATGTGAACTATACGACACACGATCTTGAGTTAGGAGCAGTGGTGTTTGCTCTGAAGATCTGGAGACACTACTTATACGGAACAAAGAGTACTATTTTCACCGATCACAAGATCCTTCAACACATTTTCGATCAGAAGGAACTCAACATGCGACAACGACGATGGGTTGAGTTACTAAATGACTACGAATGCAAAATTCGTTATCATCCTGGCAAGGCCAACGTGGTAGCTGACGCCCTCAGTCGAAAGGAATACACTAGTCGGAGGGTCAGATCTCTGACTATGACTATCCATTCCCACTTATCCACACAAATTAAAGAGGCACGAATGGAAGCTTTGCGACCTAAAAATGTGGCGGGTGAATCCTTGCGAGGAATGGAAAAGAATCTAGAAGTCAAGGGTGGCGGAGCCTATTATCTCATGGACCGAATCTGGACACCGAAACATGGTGGTTTCAGAGACGTAGTCATGACCGAGGCACATAACTCAAGATATTCCATTCACCCAGGTTCAGATAAAATGTATCTGGATCTTAAGAAATTGTACTGGTGGCCTAACATGAAAGCAGAAATTGCTACCTTCGTAAGTAAATGCCTTACTTGCACTAAGGTTAAGGTCGAATATCAAAAACCGTCAGGATTACTACAACAACCGGAGATACCAGAATGGAAATGGGAGCGGATTACTATGGACTTCATAACCAAGTTACCCAAGACGACGAGTGGACTCGATACCATATGGGTCATCGTCGACAGATTGACCAAATCCGCACATTTCCTACCCATCAAGGAGACTGACAAAATGGAAAAGCTTACAAGAACTTACTTAAGGGAAGTAGTGCGACTACATGGTGTTCCGATATCCATTATCTCCGATAGAGATAGTAGATTCACTTCAAGATTCTGGCAGTCACTACAAAGTTCCCTGGGGACTAGGCTAGACATGAGTACAGCCTACCACCCACAAACAGACGGGCAAAGTGAGAGAACGATACAAACTTTAGAAGATATGCTGAGAGCCTGTGTGATTGACTTTGGAAAGGCATGGGATATCCATTTACCCCTTGTCGAATTTTCATACAACAATAGTTATCATACAAGCATAAAGGTTGCTCCGTTTGAAGCCCTCTATGGTCGAAAGTGCAGATCCCCTCTGTGCTCGGCTGAAGTTGGCGATACCCAGTTAGCTAAAGGAAGAGTTCCTGAAGGCACTCTCACCGGTCCGGAAATCATACGAGAAACGACAGAGAAGATCGTTTAGATTCGTGAACGATTGAAAGCCTCTAGAGACCAACAGAAAAGCTACGCTGACCAAAGGAGGAAACCTTTGGAATTCCAGATAGGAGACCATGTTTTATTAAAGGTCTCACCGTAGAAGGGTTTAATACGCTTTGGAAAGCGTGGGAAACTAAATCCAAGATACATAGGGCCTTTCGAGATTCTTGCTAGAATCAGCCCTGTGGCTTACAAGCTTAACCTACAGCGTGAACTTAGTAACATACATCCAACCTTCCACGTCTCAAACTTGAAAAAGTGTCTGTCCGATGAGACTCTTGTTATTCCACTCGATGAGATCGAGATCAACGAGAGCCTCAACTTTGTGGAAGAACCAGTAGAAATCATGGACCGAGAGGTCAAACAAACAAAACAAAGTCGCATACCCATCGTGAAGGTTCGCTGGAACGCCAAGCGGGGACCTGAATTCACATGGGAACGCGAAGATCAGATGAAACAAAAGTACCCTCATCTCTTTCATGTTCACTAGTATCTTTACTACTTTAAATTTCGGGAAGAAATTCCCTCTAACGGGGGGATGATGTGACAACCCGATATTTCAACTCTTTGTAATGACCTAAAAAGTCAAGTATTGTAACCACCTTGGAGTTAATAAAATTAACTTTGATAATAAAATGCCCAAAAAGTATCTATTTAAATTCCTACTATATTTAATATCATTAAACCGGGATCGTACGTAAAAAGGATGCCCAAATCCGGCTTCGTATACTAAAGTTAAGATTTTTCCAAGTTCAGCTTAGCAACAGACAGCTAAAAACTCGAATCGAAGAACAAACGACTTTTGGCCGGAATGACCTAAACGAGAATCGAAGGTCTCGGCAATGGTATTTCAGCGGTAAAAAGTCTAGCAAAAACCGACGTCAGATAAAGAAGTTATGAATTTTAGAAGAATTTCCTTAATCACGTCATTTTAATAAATAAATAATAAAAATAATTTTGGAATTTGCTGACGGAGTCTAAATGAAAGTTGTAGAGCGTAGTCTCACCTACGCGTGGATATAAAGACCATCGAAAACGGAGATCGTATGAAGAAGATATGATTTTTTGAAGTTTATTAAATAAATTATATATAAATTTAAATCAAAATTCTGGTAATATCCGAAGGAGGATTCAGCGTCCTCATCCGAGTTACGCGCTGCGTAGCCTCGTACGCCCCGCGTACGCGAAGGCCTTGGTCTCGGTCCATCCACGTCGCCCCTATGCGAGCCTATGCGATCCGTCCCATCCGAGCTCCGGATCAGTCGAGGACTCGCTCATGCATGACGCACGGGTACGCACTGCGTATGCCCGTACGCCCCGCGTATCGAGGCCTCTCAGCCCCTATAAATAGAGATGCGAGGGTTCCGGAAAATTCACCTCATTTCTCTCACGATATTGCCTCGATTTCTGTGCCCGTTCTAACCCGAAGCCCTGGTCATTTTACTCAAGTCCCGAAGGTCGATTTTACTCCGGAGATTCCCGAGGATCCCGAGAAAAATCCGTTTCCTGAGACGAAACTCTGCCCAGTTTTCCATCTCGCTATCTTCAAACTTTCAAGTGAGTTCATACCCCTTAATTAACCCTTTTTAAATATTCTAAATGCTTTTATATGCTTTCTAAGGGGGGGGGGGGGGGGGGAATACAAGTAAAACACACGACTACTATCGGGTGTTATATATAAAGATTATTATACACTTTTATTAAGTAGAATCATATGTGATTTATAAACTTTATAGGGAACTCCCGTGTACAAAACATATTACAATAGTATTCTATCTTTAAAACTATAAATTGTTGTAATGCATGTATAAACCGAACATTTTCCTAGATTTAATGTATATGTGTCTATCTTAGGCTTTACGAAAATCTATGCTTTCATAACAAGTGATTCATTTTCTAGATATTCTAAAACAAAGGAAGCACACTTTTAGAAAACTATAATAGGTATAGTTTTACGAGGATATTGCTAACTTTTACATACTAGGAACACGATTTTCAAGAAATCACTTTCATATACAAGATCAAACGAACATTTTAACATGTAAATCTGTTTTTATACCACGGTTTTGTGAGACATTAACTTCACGTACGTTCGAGTACACATTTCAAGTCCTGTATTATATACCAGAATCCCTTGGAGGGGGAGCATGGTGTTTGTGTATAGATCTATACAGGCTTGACAACCCGCGCCTTGACTATTAGCTACAGTCCACCATTTGGGGTGTCAAACGTCATTCCAACGCCTGAAGAACGTTGTGTATAGGCATTCCGAGTCAATAGTATGGTTATAAAACTCACATGAGGTATTAAAAATACATTGATTTACGAGGTTTTCAAACATATTGGTTATTTATACACTTACATACATTTCTGAAACAAACTTTGGTCTTGAGTGAAGACTACTTTTATACTAGTAGAAAATATAGGATTTTCTAAACACAAACAAACAAGGTCAAAACATTTCATTTCATACAAACATTGTCATTTCAAGTCTTATATGTCCCAGGGAATCAGTAATTTCAGGTACCATTATGCTTTTGATGAAGGGATGCTGCGGCGCCAGTTTAATCTCATATTTTGACATCATATTGTAATTTGTTTTGAACATGTAACTTTGACAAATGTAAACTTTCAATTATATATATGATGGTTGTATTGCTTTCTTTACTATGTATTCATTTGTTACGTTACCACATGAAGTCATCCGCCCCCGAACGTTTCCGCCGTTCAGGTTTGGGGGTGTGACAGAGCGCCCATTTTATCCCGATTCAGGAGAGCATATTAGCCGAGAAGTTGGCCGACATCTATATCCGGGAGGTGGTGGCGTGGCACGGTATGCCAGTTTCTTTGATTTCAGACAGGGATGTGCGGTTCACTTCCAGGTTTTGGAGGAAGTTTCATGACTAGTTGGGTACTTGTCTGCTTTTTAGCACCGCCTTTCACCTGCAGACAGATGGACAGAGTGAGCGGACCATCCGGACTTTTGTGGATATGTTGCAGGCGTGTGTCTTTGACTTCAGAGGTAGTTGGGATACTTACCTTCCTTTGGCTGAGTTCTCGTACAACAACAGCTATCACGCGAGTATTGCCCGTCCTCCCTTCGAGATGTTGTAAGGGAGGAAGAGCAGGATCGTGATATGTTGGGGTGAGGTTGGTCAGAGGGTTATGGGGAGTATTGAAGTGGTACTCAAGACTACGGAGAGGATTCAGCAGGTCCGGAGGAGGCTTCAGACTACTCAGAGTCGGCAGAAAAGTTATGCCGACAAGCGCCGATCCGACTTGGAATTCCAGGTCGGGGATATGGTCCTCCTGAAGGTGTCACCTTGGAAGGGTGTCATTCGATTCAGGAAGCGGGGAAAGATGGGCCCTAGGTATATTGGACCTTCCAGGTTTGTAGCCCGGATGGGCAAGGTGGCATATACGCTTGATCTGCCAGCCGAACTTAGTCAGATTTATAGCACTTTTCATGTTTTTCAGTTGCGGAAATGTTTGGTGGACGATTCGGCAGTAGTGCCTTTAGAGGACATTTTGGTTGATGACAGCCTGAACTACATTGAGCAACCAATGTCGATCCTTGACAGGAAGTCAAAGGATTTGAGGAACAAGAGAGTAGAGCTCGTAAAGGTGCAGTCGCAGCACCGAAAGGGCTCGGAGTGGACATGGGAGCCAGTGGATGAGATGATGGAGCTTTACCCAGAGCTTTTCCAGGAACAAGCAGCAGACTTCGAGGACAAAGTCTAAAATAAGTGGGGAAGATTTGTAACACCTGGTTCCTGGTACGTATTTTTAAATTAAGTATTTTTCATTTTGGCCTGGGACCCGGCGAGTTGGTGGCCCAACTCGTCGAGTAGAAGCGGTTTGGACACGGGAGTTAAGTGGCTGACTCGGCGAGTTAGAGACCGGACTCAACGAGTTTGTGCTGTCTAGACAAAAACCCTAATATGAGGGTTTGTACCCTATATAAACATCTTAACTCAGCCTCCCTTGTCCCTAACACTCTCCTAGAGCTGCATATCGAAACCCTAGCCGGTTGTGTGTGTTTGTTAAGGCCATTTTGGTGCTTTTGTTGACTTGTGAAGCTTAGATGGAAGAAGAGGAGCTTGAGTATTCGACTTGGGGCTTGTGGATCCAGAAATCTCATTCCATCTTCAACTTAATCAAGGTAAAATGCTCATACTTTGGTCTTCCATTTGGTTGTTCATCTTTAGATTGTAGATCTTGGGTGCATTTAGGGCTTTCAATCCATTTTCGGATTTAAAGGGGTGTTATGTGGACTCTAGCCTTCAGATCTGGGCCCTAAGAGGGGTCTCATGGCATAAAGGTGCCAACTTTAGGGCCATGAGAGCCCCATGCACATTGTAGGACACTTTATATGGATTTTTGAGCTAAAAACCCCATGCATGTGCATCAAGTTTGGAACTTTACGTGTAAAATGGACATTGGGAGGCCAGATCTATGGTTTTGGTGTGTTAGACCTCATTTAAATCGACTGTATGGAATTGGTCAAGGTTGGACTTGGTGAGTTGCTCTTTGCACTCGATGAGTCGGTGCCCATTGTGCACCCAAACCCTTTTGGTGAATGGGTAAGTGTTAGGAAGGAAGTCCCTTATGGGTTTAGACGCGAAAAAGGACCTGGAAGTCATGGGAATCAACAAGTGGTATGAGCAGACTCGGCGAGTCCGTAGCAATCACCCAATATTTGAAGATGGACTCGACGACTTGTTCATACAACTCGGCGAGTCATAGACTGGACAAGTTCTTAAGTTGGAAATGAACTCGACGAGTTCAAGAAGGAACTCGGTGAGTCGGATGAAGATGGTCCCGATGTTATGATTGAAGGAGAACTCGTCGAGTTTTTGCTAGACTCGACGAGTGGAGCTGGGGTTTTGTGTGGGATTAGAGAAGCATGGACTCGACGAGTTGGTAGGCCAACTCGGCGAGTCAGGTCAACTGAATGTTGACTTTGACCAATGTTGACTTTGACTGAACTTGGGCTGACCCTGTTTAGGGTTGTATGTTATGTGTGTTGAGTTGAAGGTTGCCGTGCAGGGATAGAGGAGTCGTTGGGAGTCGACTTGTGCACCGAGGATAGTTCAGACACTACACGACATTGAGGTGAGTTACCTTCCAATAGGGGTGGGTCTAAGACCACAATGTCGGTCCACCAAAAAGGGGTATTTAAAAGATAATGGTCTTTATGTTAATTATCTTGGTCTGGTTATGTGTTGCTTATGAGGTTTATCTAGATAGTATGTTATGTGTATGGTAGGGATTAGTTTTCCTGACAGTGGTCCTTAGGACCCAAGGGTAGGTCAGTACCCGGATATGTCTGGTTGTATGCTTATATCTTTTGATTGTATGCTAGTGGTAGGTGGTGAAATAGTCCCCAGTTACCGTTTGAAGGATACCGATGTTGGTTACTAGTTGAAAGATATTGATGATGGTTACCGGTTGAAAGATACCGATGAAGGGTTACCGGTTGAAAGATACTGTCGATATTGTATGGTATGTGGTATGAAGGGGGAACTCACTAAGCTTTGTGCTTACAGTTTTGGTTTTGGTTTCAGGTACCTCCTCGTCGAAGGGGAAAGAGCCGGCGGTGTAGCAGCGCATCACACACACATGTTTCCGCAAGAAGTTTTTGGGACTGTACTCTGATTTTTAATACTTATTATGTTATGGTTTGAAACACAACACCATGACTTTGTAATGGAATGTTTTATTTACAAGGTTTTGGTAAAATGTTTATTAAATGTCGTAATTCAAAGATAAAATTTTTGGCCTTGAAATTTGAGTCGTTACATCATCATTTCCGGACATCTATTAGTAGACATAGTTTTTAGTTAGTGATATAAATCCTTAATATTTTAACCCAACATTAATATTCAAGGCTAGGATCCTAAATACATTTCAAAACAAAGAAAATGGATTTTGTAATCTAATTGCGAATTTATTAAGGTAGGTAATACAAATTTACTGATCTCAATTTAACATGAAATTCCTAGATCATTTAAGAGTCATTAAATCTTATCAATGACATGTTTAATCTTAGATTATGCTTATAAAATCCCGATGATAAGGAACTTCTGTTTTTAACCATGTAATTTAATTATGTTGCATTTTGGTCCCTAAATTCACAAAAGTGTGTAAAAGGAGCCCTAGTGGCATTTTCATAAATACGCCTTGGGGGAGTACGCCATGTGTACGCGTGTATGCTGGGCATACTAGGGCACGTCCTATTATGTTGGGCATACATGTACGTTGGGCATACTTTCCAGATTTAGAAACCCTAATTTTTATGGTTTAACTCATATTTAAACACACTTATGGCCTCATTTCCCATCTCCTCATCTGCCTCCATCCCTCTTGAAACGTTTTGCAATCCTACTTCATCTTGTGAAGCTATTTCAAGTCTAAGAGTGTGTGTTTTTATGCTTAAAAGAAGAAGGGGGGAAGCCAATCTCATCTTGCAAGAGTGCAACACTTTTGATTTAGGGTTTCTACATCATTTGAAACCTTTCAAAGGTATAAAGCTTGCAAGTTTACTCCTCGATCATATAGATCGTAATTTGGATGTCTTTATGAAGCTTTTTGGTCCCTGAATGTTAGATCTTGAGCATGGCATGTTCTTGACCAATAAGTTGTCCTTTCAGACCCTAAGACGGTTCTTCAGTCATAAAAATGAAGTCCCAATGGTTGGTTTTGTCCCATACATGTTATGGAGGGTCTTAAGGCATTAATATGTTGGGTTTTTATTGAATAATCACTTATTGAGCATGCAAGGTCATAAATTTGGAAACTTTATGACTCCTATTGACATTTTAACCTTGGATCTGCATTTAGACATGTGAAGACGTTCTATTAAACACTTAATGAGGAAAAAAAAGGAGATTGGGGTTATGCGGTGCGTACCTGGGTGTACGCCCAACGTACGTGGTCAACGGCCCCGTTTTTGTTCAAGTAGAGGAGTACACCTAACGTATCTCCAAAGTATGTTCGGCGTATGCTTGCTGAGTTGACTCGGTAGGGTGGACTCGATTGAGTTGACTCAATTGATTTATGGATTCTGACCAGTTTGACCTTAACTTTGCCAAGTTTGACCTTAAGGTTATTTTGGGTATTTTGGGATTTTGATGGAAATTGGTCATTTGGTTGGAATAGGTGTCGATTAGAGCTGTGATTCAGATTCAACACCTCATCAGCTTTTGTCCAGCTTGTGAGGTGAGTTTTTGTCACTGTACTTGCAAGTCAAAAGCACCAATGTCATCCCTTTTGATTTGATATCCTGTTATGTATGTTATCATGTCGTAGTAATCTTTTAGATCGATATCCTGGTATATAGGATGATTCTATGGTTAGCAATTTGTAGATCTGCTTGACTATCTGTAGACTTTTATTATATGTTATTTGTTATATGTGCATATATTTGTTTGGTGGTTGAGGCTTTACTGCTTTGTGCTTAAGCCAACAGGCCGGTGGCATACAAACTCGATCGTTGATTGGTCCCGAGGGTATTCTATCCAGAGGATGATAGGACCCTTCGTAGATTGGCATTCCAAACCAATGGTTGATGGGCCTGGGTTATTCCAACCTGATGGTTGACTGGACCCATGGTATATTGGCATTCCAACTTGATAGCTGATTGGGCCTAGGGGTATTCCAACCTGAGGGTTGATTGGACCTGACATGTTGTTATTGTATTTACTATCTGTTTATGTGTTGGTAATTTGGGGGATCTCAATAAGCGGTGGATTATAGTTGTGGGTTATGTTTCAATTACTTCAGATGACCACGGGAAGGTGAAGGAGGCATAGCAACTCGATGGTTGATTGAATTCGAGGGTATTCTATCCCGAGGATGACAGGACCCTTTGTAGATTGGCATTCCAAACCAATGGTTCATGGGCCTCGGGTATTCCAACTCGATGGTTGACTGGACTCATGGTATATTAGCATTCCAACCTGATAGTTGATTGGGCCTGGTGGGTATTCCAACCCGGTGGTTGATTAGAACCGACATGTTGTTATTGTATATGTTATCTATTTATGTGTTGGTAATTTGGGGGATCTCACTAAGTGTTGTCTTACAATTGTGGGTTATGTTTCAGGTACTTCAGATAACCATGGGAAGGCGCAGGCGTGACCGTACACATCCTCTTGTTCATGACTGATGATTTTGGGAGACTTTGATGTTCGAAAATGTTTTGAAAACTATGTTTGTAAACAATTTGTGAATTTGGGTTCATTTTAAAAAGTATGAATTTATTGTGATTTTTATGGGTGTTACAAGTTGGTACAGATCCTTGGTTTGAGTGAAATGGAGGAACACTCGTGTAAATCCATTCTGAAACTAAGGAAAATTATTTTTTTTTAACTGATTTTTCAAATTGTTTTCAAAATAATTGTGAAGGATGCGATGTGTACGACCGACCAGAGCTACTAAGTAGACCCCAAATTACCACACTATTACTTGATATTGTGATATGTTAGAATAGCATGCTAGTGATGGCTAGGGATCTTCAAGAATCGCATGATAAAACTGCCTGATTATATGATGCTAGATAGCCTAGGGTTTTTCCTTATATGAAATTGACATCTTTACTGTAGTTGCTTTCTGTATGCATCATATTTGTACATAACTAAGATTCTTTAGCCTGAGAATGTTTGGTTTGTCCTTATTTTTTTCTTGTTTAATGAAGGGCTTAGGGTAGGATAAGATATTCGACTATCTATAGGGTCCAATGTTATGTATGATTAGCATACACGAGTGCTATAGGATTGGTGGAAGTTTCATGGATGAGTTATGTGGGGTCAGTCGACAAGTTTCATGATGTTTAGTTTTCCTCTAGAAATTGATGATTGAGTGTATGTGTATTCTAGTGTGTATTGTTAGGGTTGTTGTGATGATCCTTTGAGACAAATACGAGTAGGTGTGGAAGGTGGAATGGATCCGTACTACTGGAAGCATAGGAGCCGTACACATAGCAGGGAAGTCACAACCCCTAGGGCTTTGTTGCGAATTGGTTCCAATAGTATGATATGTGTTTTATTTGATATCTCCCTGGTTTATTTTCGGTATGGTGATGATGATACAATTTGAGGTAGGATACTGATTAGGATCGGGAACTGCTAGCCAGGATATGCCAGCTTTAACTGAGGAGCGAGTGAGAGAGATCATGCAGGAGGAGGTTGTTTCCCTCTTTCGAGCACAGTTACCATAGATGTTTGTGTCTACTAAGACCACCATGGTGGAGTACTTTGATGAGCATTATGCTGCATTTTTTGAGGCTTCTACTGCTATAGCCACCGCAACCATTGCGGCTATTGGGATTAGTGTTGGGAGACCCTTTCAGTATCAGGACTTCAAGAATACGAAGCCCCCAACATTTGATGGAGTTTAGGATCCGATCATAGCGATAAGATGGCTATCTGAAATCGAGGGATGCTTCTTCACTTGCTCTTTCCCAACTGCCCAAAAGGGTCAGTTGTGCTCTAAAACCTTCTTAGGTTTGGAGCGAAGGATTGGTGAAGACTTGTTACCAGCTCGTATTCTTCTGAGCAGAGAACTGCAGTGATTTGGGAGAAGTTCTTAGAGACGTTCCATTCTAGATATGTTCCGCTTGTGGAGGATAAGAGGTTGGCCCAGGAGAACTTGGATTTGAGACAGGGGACTGAGTCGGTGATGGAGATCACCAAGATGTTCATGGAGAGGGCCATGTTTTGTCCTGGGTTTGCTACTTCTGAGCAAGATCAAATGACCCGTTACTTGAGCATGATCAATATGGACATCAGAAAGTTTGTATCCACTCAACGTCATGGTTCATTTTTGGAGTTGTAGGAGGCCGCCAAGCGGTGTGATATTGGGATGGAGCTCCAGATGATGGAGAAAAGACCGGCGCTGGCAGAGTCACAGCCTGCACCAAAGCAGTTTGGGGTCGTTGTTACTAGATTTGGGAGTCAAAGGGGCCACACTTATGGAAAGTGTGGCAAGGTTCATGATGGAGCTTGTTGATACTCTTCGGGATGGCATAAATTTGGCAAGCAGGGTCATATTGAGAGGGACTGCCGACAGTAGGCTCCAACATCCGACATCAGACTTTGATATCATTGTGATTAGGTGAGCCATATGAAGGCCCAGTGCCCTTTCTTTTTTCTAGGCCGCTGCAGGCTCCAATGCCGGCTATTTTGAGGATCATGGATGTGAGTCAGGGTAAGGTGGAGCACCCCAGGGCTCAAGGTCATGCTTTTCAACTCACGGCAGAGGAAGTCATGTTGGCACCAGACGTAGTGACCGGTATGTTTCTATTTATTATTTTGTCGATTATGTTTTATGTTATGCTCATATTTATGCTCCTACTAGGTACATTTTTAGTGAACTGTTTTTGCGCCCTTATATTATTTGAATCGAGCGCAATTCATTCCTTTGTATCTCGATCATTCAGTAGGGATTTTGATATACCTATTGGGGAGTTAGAGTGTCTGTGTAGGTTTCTATCACCAACAAACACGTGGTTGTATATTGTAGATCTTCGGAGCGCCTTATCCGATAAATCTGATCCCTATCCCCATGGGGGATGTGTGCATGATAGTGGGTATGGACTGGTTGAGTAGGTTTAGTGCCATGACTGATTATAAGGGTCGGCAATTAGTAGTGCGAACCCCAAGTTGGGGAGAACTGGTTATCTATGGAGAGGGCACCAGGGTTGGTTCAGGGTTTAGTTCGGCAGCCAGGGCTCGACTGTATATTCAACACGGGTGTGTCGGTTATTTGCATTATGTGGTTGATATTCAGGTTAAGGAGCAAACTTCGGTTTCATAGGTACCAGTTGTATAGGAGTTTGTTGATGTTTTCCCGGAGGAGTTACCCGGTGTGCCTAACTAAGAGGCAGGTTAAGTTCAAGATTGATCCTATGCCAGGTGCGGCCCCGATTGCCAAAGCGTTGTGCCGCTTGGCACCACCTAAGATGCAAGATTTCTCATCTCAACTTCAGTAACTGCTAGGCAAGCATTTCATCAGACTGAGCAGTTCTTCGTGGGGAGCGCTGATACTGTTCGTCAAGAAGAAGGATGGTTCGCATCGGATGTGCATTGATTACCGGGATTTGAACAACTTAACGATGAAGAATCGTTATCCCCTTCAGTGGATTGAAGACCTCTTTGATCAGTTGCAAGGTGCATCTTAGTTCTCTAAGATAGATCTGAGATCTGGGTATCACCAGGTGAGTGTGGGAGAGTAAGATGTGGAGAAGACCGTGTTCCAAACTCGTTATGGGAATTACGAGTTCGTGGTAATGCCATTTCGGCTCACCAATGCACCTGCTCTGTTTATGGATTTGATGTATCAGGTATGTAGGCTAATGTTCGACCGATCTATCATTGTGTTTATTGATGATATCTTGGTGTTTTCCAATATCAGAGAGCAGCATGAGGAGCACCTTCTAGAACTTTTGGGGGTTTTGAGGCGAGAACGAATTTATGCCAAGTTCTCAAAGCTTGAGTTTTGGTTACAAGAGGGTCAGTTCCTTGGGCACCTCATTAACCATGATGGGATTTTGGTTGATCCGGCCAAGATCGAGGTTGCGATGCAGTTGAAGGTTTCAAAATCTCCCTCACAAATCAGGAGTTTCTTAGGTTCGGTTAGGTATTATCATGGATTTATTTAGGACTTCTACAAGAGTGTGATACCCCTGACTCATCTGACGAGGAAGGGGGCGGATTTCCGATGGGGCCCTGATCAGTAGTTGGTATTTGAGAATCTTTGGCAGAGGTTATGTGATGCCCCGATATTGACCCTTCCAGAGGGGTCGAGGATTTTGTGGTATTCTGTGTTTCATCCATCACCAGTTTGGGGGCGATCCTCTTGTATAGAAAAAGAGTGATTGCTTATGCTTTTCGGCATCTAAAGCCGTATGAGATACAATATGCCACGCATGACCTGGAGTTGGGGGCAGTGGTGTTTGCTCTCAAGATTTAGAGACATTATCTATATGGGGTCCTTTGTACTTTCTACACGAATCACAAGAGTTTGAGATATTTGATGGACCAGCCAAACCTGAACACGAGGTAGTGCAAGTGGTTGTACGTGGTCAAGGATTATGATTGTGAGATCCTTTACCATACGGGTAAAGCGAATGTGGTAGCTAATGTGTTTTGAGCCGCAAGTCGGCTGGGTCTTCGGTCAGGGAGATGTGTATGAGGATATATGTTGATTCTCAGCTTTTAGGATTGATCAGAGAGGCTAAGGTAGAGGATTTGGGAAAGAGAACTGGAAACAGGAAAGCATCAGGGGTGAGATTGACATATTTGTTATGGATAGTTGAGGGTTATTGACCCAGTGTGGTCAGGTTTTGGTTCTAGTTTTTGGTGGGGTCAGGAAGATTGTGTTAGATGAGGCTTATAAGTCTCACTTTTCTATACATCCGGGAGCCACCAAGATGTATCGGGTTTTGAGATTGACTTATTGGTGGCCGTGTATGAAGAGGGACGTAACCTGGTATATCAAGAGATTCTTCACCTGTAGGATAGTCAGACGTGAGCATCAGAGGCCGCATGACAAGCTGCAGCCTCTAGAGCTTCCCATGTGGAAATGGGAGCAGATCACCATGGATTTTATCACCAAGTTGCCGAAGACATCAAAGGTTTTTGATGCCATATGGGTCATCGTGGATTAATTGAACAATAGTGCCCACTTTTTGGCTATCCAGGAGAGTTCTTCGGGTGAAAACTTGGCCGATGTTTATGTCTGGAAAATTGTTGCTCGCCATGGGGTTCCGGTCTCTATTGTTTATGATCGAGATGTTTGGTTCACTTCTCGATTCTGGCTGAAGTTCCACGAGGAACTGGGCATGAGATTACATTTCATCACCGCATATCATCAGCAAACCGACATCCAGAATGAGCGGACTATACAGACCCTGGAGGATATGTTATGGGCCTATGTTATTGATTAATGGTGAGAGTTAGGATTCCTACCTACCTCTTGCGGAGTTCTCCTTAAACAATAGTTATCACTCCAGCATTGGTGTTCCCCCTTTTCAACTCTTGTATGGTAGGAGATGTCGTACCCCGATTTGTTGGGGAGAGGTTGGTCATAAGGTTATGGGAAGGACTGAAGTAGTCCTTCAGACCACTGAGCTTATTCAGTAGATCAAGCAGAGACTACATGTAACATCCCAAAATAAGGTGTGATTATCATTCTTGAATCTTTTCCTAAAGTGTTAAAATTATTCCCTAATAGAGAAAAGTTGGCAAGAGTGGTATGCGCAGCGTACTCATGTGCCATGCATAATCGCGGAGGACCACCTAGTACGCTGGGCGTACTAGGATCTAGTGCAAAATCCTAATTTGGAGTTGATCCCTATATAAAGAACATTATGGATTCATTTCTAACCACCCTTATCAGCCTCCAACCCTCTCATAAACCCTAATCTCGTGTGTGTGGCTTGTGTGTGTGTGTGTTATTGCAAGTTTTGAGTGTTATTGGCTATTGTAGTTGAAGTAGGTTATAGAAGAATAAGAAGAAGAAGATAGTGCTAGCAAACTTAGAGATGCAGAAACTTCCCGCCTTTATGCATCATTTTCAGGTATAAAGCTTATACCTTTGCTTGTATCCTTCTAGATCTCTTTAGTTAAGATTTTTGAGCTAAACTCCCCCACGTTTGGACCTTTTTGGAGTTTAGGCTCTCCAAAGAGTTTGAGTTGTCCTTTCATGCATCTTAAGACCTCCAGATTGAAAAAAAAATGTTTGCTTGATCTTCTGTTTTAAATCATGCATGAGTAAAGTAGACTAGAATGTGTAAAATGACGTTTTAGCCTCTCCAAGCCATGCTATGGCTTAAATCCCAGGAATTTATGGAATAAGAAGCTTTAAGTTAGTCAGATCTAAGGTTGGGTTGAATGTCTTAAAGAATTAAGACATTTATTGAAGGATTTGGAGATCTGGGGAGTACGTCGTTCGTACTCTTGACTACACGCAACATAGACTGGCTTTTCCCTATCACGCGCTTATGCAGTTGTATGCCTAGCATTAGGTGTAATATATCCAACTTACTCACTGGGTGTTGACCTTCGTTGACTTTGACCTTTGGTCACAGTTTGGGGGATTTGGCACCAAGGGAAGGGAAAATGGTCCTTTTTCCTTTAGTAGGTTTAGCCGTGGATTTTGGACTGTTAGATGCATTTTATATGCATCATTTAGCACAATTTCCAACATATTTCATTATAAAAAGCTAACTAATTCTCGATTATTCTTACGTATTTCTTGTTTCATGATTATTTTGAAGAATGCCCATACTGCTCACATTTTTTATGACTTTTCAAGGCCATTTGGAGCACATGGATGATTGCGCAAGTTCGGGATGCGTTCGTGGTTGCTTTGGAGCTTAATTTGAGTCTAGACAAAGGAGGGATGTGGGGAGATGATGAAGAGCTGCTTGGAAGGAGGAACGACGATCAAAAGAGCAAAAAAAAGTAACATAAGATTGCACCTTGTCTCCTTGCGTTCGCAGGTTATCCTTTGCGATCGCAGGTTAGGCCACAGGTTGCCTTCGAGGTTTTCTCGAGCAAAAAAATTCATCAGTCGAGGAAAAAAAGAAACATGCAATCGCAGATTGGTCAATTTGCGTTGAAATGGCAACATACTTCATTAAAAAATCTTGTGACATGTTTTGGGTGATACATGCGATCGTAGGTATGCCCTTTGCTATCGCAGGTACGGCGTTCTGACAGCTAGACGTATAAATACAGCCTGATACTCTTCCAGTAACCCTAATTGCCGATTCAGAGGCGATTTTCAGAGGTTTTCAAGTGAAGAACGCAAATCTAAAGGAGACTATTCGATTCCTACTCGTAGTTTAGCAATATTTATTATTTAGATTCTATTTCCATTGTTTGTAATCCGTTTTTAGCCATGTTAGGCTAAAAACTCAGATTTCAGTTTCGGAAGACGTAACCTTTTCATATGATTAATCATTAGGCACTATGTTTGACTATGATTACTATTTAGTTTGATCAATTTTGTGTTAAATTGAGTGTTTGATTTTGATTTCAATTTTTGTTGCCACTTAAATTGTTTGTGAATCATTCTAGTCATCTAATTATTTAGATCTGTAATTGTCTAGATTAATTAGTAAAAAGTGAGAAGTTTTAGATTAATGCTAACTTTAGGTTTAACTCTAATATGAAATGGTCAAACAAGTTTTAACGCCTCCGAGCTTATGAGGGGTATTGAACTTTACTGGGAATTACACCGTGTCTAATGCAACTTTTCTTTGTTAATCAAGAGCTTGTTTGGTTAATTTAGTAAAAAGTTAGATTTAATTAACTCAAAGAACTTATTTTGATTAAATGATTTTTGTAATAAAGGTCATTATAGCAAACATCTCAATAAAACACCGTATGAAGGCCTTAACAACCGCAAACCAAATGTTCGTTTCTTTCATGTCTTTGGGTGTAGATGTTTTGTGATCAACAACAGAGATCAGCTTAACAAATTTGCACCAAAGTCTGACGAAGGCATCTTTCTTGGTTATTCCACGAACAAGGTTGCTTATCGAGTTCTCATCAGATGTACAAGGCTAATCATTGAAAGCTTTGATGTGAAATTTGATGATTTTCACATCCGCAACGCCCCTCCATCCACTGAAGCTACTGCAATCATGGAAAGTGATATTCTTGCTTCTTCAGGTCCTTTAAATCTAGTTGAAGCCAATTATGATGATCTCCTCGATTTTGTTGAAATGGCAAAACTATCCGAAGTTCTCGTGTCACCAGCCGCTCAACAACAAGATGCTGATGTTTCTGGTCCATCTCTATCCAAAGTAGCATCTCTCAATACTTTCACCTCTCCAGTTGAGGAGGAAAGCTCTACTCTGGATCAAGAAACAACCATCGAGGTTCCAGTACTTGATGATGCTCAAGTTCCTATCTGCAGAAAATCATTACCATCAAACGTATCTTCGGATTCGGATGATGAACTCATTGAGAACATTTACACTAGAATCGATTCAAGGATTATCACTCTCCCATCCGCAGTCCAGGGGGAACCTTATCAGATTCCAGAGGAACTCTCATCCATAGTCCAGGGGGAACCTCTCCAAACTACTCAAGACAATTCCATTCCAATAAGCCAAGATGATTCCGCAGGATGTTCTCAAATCCAGGGGGAACTGCCATCTCCAACCGCAGAAATTTCTGATATTGAAGACATTCCCTCTACCACAGCTGCTGATCATCTACAACCTCATCTACACGTATGGACAAAGGACCAACCACCAGGTCAAATCATTGGCAACCCATCCACAGGTATCCAAACTCGATCTGCCAATGACTTATCTGATAATTGTCACTACACAACATTTATGTCCTCAGTTGAACCGCAATCGATTAAAGAAGCATTATTGGAACCTGATTGGATTTCTGCAATGCAAGAATAACTGGAAGAATTCAAAAGGAACAAGTTCTGACAACTCGTTCCCATACCGCAAGGCCACACTATTGTTGGTACAAGATGGGTGGTCAACAACAAGTTAGATGAATCTGGTGCGGTCATCAGAAATAAAGCAAGACTAGTTGCAAAGAGGTACAATCAACTTGAGGGTGTTGACTACGATGAAACATATGCTCCGGTGGCACGAATGGAAGCCATCTGAATCTTCTTAGCGTACGCAACCCACAAAAATATCAAGGTACACCAAATGGACGTTAAGAGAGCTTTTCTCAATGGGGAATTAAAAAAAGAAGTTTATCTTCAGCAACTTCACAGCTTTTAAAGTGTTGAATTCCCTGACCACTGCTACAAGCTTGAAAAGGTAGTCTACGATCTGAAGCAAGCCCCAAGATCTTGGTATGAGACTCTTTCTAAATTTCTAGTCTCTTCAGGTTAAGAAAGAGGAGTGATTGATCCCACTTTATTTAGAAAAGAAAATGGTGAATTGAAAGTTTCTATGTTATGAAATAATGCATCCTCGAATTCTCTATAGTTTCCTTCTATAATCTCCAAGTATATATAAGTTATATAAAATTAAAGTTAGATAAAACGTCGAATGTAATGGGTCTGACCTAGGCCCACAACCAAACAAGGAACAGGAAATAAGGCGGACCCACAAATTCTAAGTCAATCACGACTAGATTCTGTATAACTCTAGCATATACACTTAGAAATTATAGCTGAAAACTAACAATTCTAGATAGAATGTAGTCTTAAAACAAAAGGTCGAAACCAAATCCTAGTGTAGTGTACGAAATAGTAATAGTGGCTATGAACATAAACTATACATATCATAGTTCATCGGATAGTGATAGTGGCTAGTGAACATGAACTATGCATATTATAGTTTACCAAATGTGATGGTGATGGTGAATATAAGCTATACATATCATAGTTCATCAAATAGTGATAGTGGCTAGTGAACATGAACTATGCATATTATAGCTTATCAAAAGTGGTGGTTATAGTAAATTCCTTCCTGTTATAAGTTCGTAGTGCGGATGAAACATAAACTACGCCTATTATAGTTTATCACATTGTTTGTAATGTATATACGCCCTAACTGTACTGATTATAACTAGCGTATTCGTTTGTGGGGGGGGGGGGGTATAATAGACTAAACTATACTTATTATAGTTTATCATAATTATTCATAGTGGTAGTAACCCTTTTTGTATATGTAATACCCTTAGTAATGTGTTTGTTATGTAAATGAATCTTAAACTATACTTGTCCTAGTTTACCAATGTTTGTATTTCAATGGATATAACCTTGTAATACCATTTATATATTTACTATACTTATGAAGGTAAGAATCCATTTGTTCTCTGATGTATGTCTATAAAACAAGACAAAATGACATATATGGTAATAACATATCATCACATGAAGGTATACACCTTGCTCAACAAGTTACAAGGTGTAAGTGAAATTGAAAGCATTTTTCTAGTATTACCATTTCTATTATGTTTTTAGAAAATTCATAGAAAAATCATTAAAGGTCCAAATCAGAATCCGTAAACTCTGAGAGTTTGGAAAATGATTTTAGTTTGTTCATAAATTTTGTTATGAATTTTAATGACCTCCAACTTGTGTGAAAATGTCCATAATCACAGACTGGTCCGGATTGATGTTTGAAATGATAGGCAGTTTTGTAAAAATCACCATAAATTGTAGAAAAATCCTATGGAGATGTGAAAGTAGTCATTTTAAAGCTAAGAACTTGAAATATTTGCACCTAATACAGTTTTGAACACTAAAATGTTTAAGTTGACTAAAAGAGTCCATGAACGGAGTCCAACTTTTCTGATGAAGGCTGTTAGAAAAGTTTAGTTATGTTCTTGGTGTTTTAGCTTGTTCCCCCCCCCCCCCCCCCCTAAAAACTTGAGAAAACATGAAAATGTAGGGGTATGAACTCACCTTATGTGATTTCAGTAGATGAATGTTGGATAAAGGGAGTGTTCAACTCAAGAACACTTGAAGATGCCTTGAAGATTTTCGAGAATCTAACATCAAAGTGATGGAGTTTGTGTAAGCAATCAATGATTTGAGTAGAATGAAGTGCAATACTCACAAGGAGGATGAATTATACTTACCAAGAGTATAATAAAGCTTGATTATAAGCCTGGGATCTCAAATTTTAGAGAGAGAAAATGAGAGAAAATGAAGTTTCTTCTTGATGGAAGAATGAGAGGAAATGAAAGAAATGTGAGGAGAGAGGAGGGTTTTCTAACCCTTGACCAAGTGGGTGGCTGAAAAATGGTGGGAAAAGTACCATTAAATGACTAGGTATGAGCTGATGGTGAATAGTGACATGGAGTGGGTATGGGAGTGGTTACTTGTGTCATAGAATAAAGAAAAGTCAACACTCAACCTTTGTACTTCACCTACTCTTCATTGATAAGGTTTTATCCCCAAAAACATGGAAATTAATGAATTATGAGACTTTAATTGATAAAATAAAGTTTTGGGTGAAAATCCCGCGTTAAAACGATGAAAAACGAAGCCAAAACGAAGTCGGAATCGAAAACCGAGAAGAAATTGGCTTTCTGCGAGGCTTCTCGCAAGGGGGGGGGGGCGAAGGTGGCTAGGTTCGGTCCTTAGAATGCTGGGACCGAAGGCGTGGGTGAGTCAGGAAGCGAAATGGAGCAAAATGGAGCGAAAGTGGGTAAGAGGCGAAATAGAACGAAGGTGGCTTCGGTTCCTTGTGCGAGGTCCGGGCCCGAGAGCACCCTTCGGGTTCGGTTCAGCAGCCTTCGGGTTCGGTCCAAGAGGGTTCGGTCCCTAAGAGGACTTTCGGCCCTAAGAGGGGTTTCGGCTCCTTAAGAGCGGTTTCGGGTCCTTAAGCCTATTTTACTCGTTTTTACCCCGTTTCAAGCTGTTTTTGACCTGGTTAAGGGTCGGGATGGCCCGAAAGACTATAAAAAGTTTAAGGAACTTTTGAGAGAGATTTGGGAGAGATTTCACATTCTTGGAGAGATTTCTCATACAAAGAGAGATTTGGGAGAGATTTCACATTCTTGGAGAGATTTCTCATACAAAGAGAGATTTGGGAGAGATTTCACCTACTCAGAGAGATTTGGGAAAGATTTCACATTCTTGGAGAGATTTCTCATACAAAGAGAGATTTGGGAGAGATTTCACATACTCAGAGATATTTGGGAGAGATTTCACAGACTTAGAGAGATTTGGGGGAGATTTCCCATACTTAGAGAGATTTAGGAGAGACTCAAAATAAAGAGAGATAGAGTGAAAACGATTGAGAGAGGTTTCGTGTATGACATTTGTGAGTGTCCGGCTTCGCAACGCAAGGTCCGTAAACCCCGTTAAGCCATGTTTAAGGGTCATACACACTCTCGATGAGTATGCAACATCGTTTTATCAGTTTGGTTCGTTACTTACTATAGTTTTAGGTTAAGGAAATCTAGATATACGAACTTTTCAATTGATGATTCCTCATTAGTGTAGCGAGTTGTATAGTAATTACCTAACGTAAGCCCTAGTACATAAGGGTTAATTGAGTCGACCGGTTTGACTTATTGATTTTGACTTGACCGGAAATTGACAGTTGTCACATCATCCCCCCGTTAGAGGGAATTTCGTCCCGAAATTAGCACTTTGACCGGGACTTCCAGAATTTTGGAGAAAGGATGTGGGAAACTTTTCGTAATACAAGAAATTGATTAGGGTGAGAAATGATCCACCTTATGTTGAATGACGACTTGGAATTTCTTATTGTAACTATAGTTAAGTCGATTTAAAGGAGTGATTGTTTTGGAATGATAGTGCATTCTATGTATGTCTTTAAGCTCTTTGCTTTATCCTTGTTGCTACTACTACGATTGTTTCATGGTGTGGTCAGTGAGTACTAGCACCATGAGTGTTCTAACAATTTTTATGATGGAATTTGTAGTATAAGTCCTACCAGTTCGTTTATAATCGCTTGGTGTAAACTAGTCATATATCATTAAGATTACAAGGGTAGTTGAATGAGTGACCCCGCCTTAAGCCCACAACCAAACAAGGAACAGGAAGTAAGGCGATGGTGGCTCCGATTTGGGATATATGTCTGAGGATGACAGTGGTAACTCCATTGTTGGAACAGATTCGGGAGGCTTGGGTCAAGGGTATGAAGGATAAGCACCGGAAGTGTGAGAGGATCGTAGATCAGGTGGCTTCATTTGATTATGATTTTCTAGGTTTGTTGACCCTGCATCCAAGGGTCTGGGTTCCTTACTAGGGCAGTGTATGCCTGGTTCTACTGGAGGAGGCTCACAAGTTGAGGTTCTACATTCATCCAGGGGCGACGAAGCTGTATCGGGATCTTCGCCCTGATTATTGGTGGCCATGCATGAAGCAGGATATAGCATGGTATACGGAGAGTTGCTTGACTTGCAGGAAAGTCAAGGCTGAGCACCAGCAACCTCATGGAAAAATGCAACCGTTGGAGATTCTCGTGTAGGAATGGGAAGACGTCACCATGGATTTCGTCAGAAAGCTTCCCAGGACTGCACGTGGTGTGGATTCGATTTGGGTCATTGTGGATCGGTTGACCAAGAGTGCACATTCCATCCTGATCCAAGAGAGTATATCTACTAAGAAGCTAGTCAAAATCTACGTACGTGTGGTGGTGGCAGGTCATGGAGTGTCGGTTTCGGTTGTGTAAGACCGAGATGTTCGCTTCACTTCCAGATTTTGGAAGTGGTTTCATAACGAGATCGGTAATCATCTTCATTTTAGTAAAGCTTTTCACCCTCAGACGGATGGGCAGAGTGATAGGAAGATTCAAACTCTAGAGGACATGTTGCGTGCGTGTGTATTAGATTTTGGTGGAAGTTGGGATACATATCTTCTGTTAGCATAGACCGACCTCCCTTCGAGATGCTCTACGGGAGGAAATGTAGGACCCCAATCTGTTAGGGTGAGGTTGGCTAGAGAGTCATGGGGAGTACTGAAGTGGTACTCATGACCACTGAGAAGATCCAGCAGGTTCGAAGTAGGCTCCAGACTACTCAGAGTCGGCAGAAAAGATATGCCGACAAGCACCGGTTAGACTTGGAGTTTCAAGTGCGATACATGGTTCTCCTGAATGTGTCACCTTGGAAGGGTGTCATCCGATTCAAGAACCGGGGCAAGTTGGGTCCCAGGTTCATCGGTCCGTTTAGGGTTTTAGCTCGGGTGGGCCGCGCAGCTTATCATCTTGCTCTTCTAGCCGATCATAGTGGATGACACCTCGGTTGTGCCTTTAGAGGATATACATGTGGACGACCGCCTGAACTACGTTGAGAAGCCAGTGGAGATTCTGGATCAGAAGACGAAAACCTTGAGGAACAAGGTTGAACAATTGGTGAAGGTGCAGTGGATGCACCGCAAGGGGTCAGAGTGGACTTGGGAGCTAGAAGAGGAGATGAGAGAGCATTATCCAGAATTATTTAAGACAACAAACTTTGAGGATGATGTCTGAGACAAGTGGGGGAGAATTGTAACACCTGGTTCCTCGTATGTATTTAACTTATAATTATTTCTATTTTATAAAGCAACTTGACGAGTTGGGAGCCCCAAACTTGTCGAGTAGAGATCATATGGGAAGCATATTTTAAGCGACCTACTCGATGAGTTGGGAGGCCTCAAATCGACGAGTAAGATGGTAGATATGAAACCATAATCTCTTGGGTTTACAACCTATTTAAACACCTTAAGCTTTAGGGTTTGGCCTTATTTCTAGCATTCATTGTCCTAACCCCAAAGCTCGAAACCCTAAACCATTTTTGGTGATTGTGAGCTAATCTTGTGCTTTCTTAGTGAGTTTGAAGAAGAAGGAGCTTGAAGGAGAAGCAAGAACATGTAGGAGGATTGTAGATCCAGAAGGTGGGCTTCGTTTCTGATTCATTTGAGGTATAAAGCTTCAACCTTTTCCATGGCATGATTAGATCTAGTCTTAGGATGATTTATTTAATGTTTTGGTCCAAGTTTCATAATTGTTGAGTTTTGGACATCGCTTTTGGGCAAACCTTTTCAGATCTAAGGTCTTGAGGGGCTCTCATGGAATAAAGGTGCCAACTTTGTGGCCCTAATAGCCCCATGTAGCCTCTAAGCTCTTATTTTGGCATTTCAAGCCCCAAATGGCCATCCATGTGGACCATTTTAGGACTTTACGTGATATTTTGGTTCTTATGGTCTAGACCTATGGCCCCATGGTCTACCTTGTAATTTTGGTGTTTTGGATTAAGACTTTGGCCCTTTTTAGGTTAGGGTTTTAGCTTATTATTTTTACGAAGGGATTAATGGCTAAAGTTGGAAACTTTACCCTTTCAAAAGGTATTTTCAGTCTAGATCAAGGGTATTGGGTTCAGACCTAAAGAATAAAGGCTTAATGCATTAAGAAGGGGTTAACAGACTAAGGAACTCGACGAGATCATCAGAGGAACTCGACGAGTTGACTCGAAGTGTCCCAATTCTGTTCAAATGGAAGAACTCGACAAGTTTGGGGAAAACTCTACGAGTTGATGCGAGATATCAAGATTTTGTGATTTATAGAAACTTGACGAGTTGAAGGAATATCTCGACAAGTTGAGTCAACTCGGATCGTTGACTTTTACTTTGACTTTGATGTTGACTTTGACCTTGACTTTGACTTTGACCATAGTTGACCCTAAAGGGTTAAGAGTATGAAATGGTATCTAATGGGTTGTTTTGGTTTAGGGAGTGAGTAGAGCTGATTCTGGGGCAGAGACGTTTCAGCTATCATCTGACATTGGAGGTGAGTTTTCCACCTATTTGAACGGGTTGAAGGCACCAATGTGGGCCCGTATTTATGATTATATGTATTCTGGACTAAAGTCTCATGCCGGGCAGTGCCCGATTTATGTTTATATGTTTTCCAGATTACGATCCGATGTCGGGCGGTGCCTGAGGAAAGTTTGTATGTTTGATGTCTTTGTGATTATTTCATGTGTCTGTCTTTGTATATTTCCGGATTATAGTCTGATGTCGGACGATGCCCGAGGAATGTTTGTATGCTTTCCGGATTATAGTCTGATGTCGGGCGAGAGCCGAGGAATGTTTATATGCTTATGTTATGTGATTATTCTACGTGTATTTGTTGATATGTTTGTATGTTTACCGAGCTTTGCTTGATGTCAAGCGAGGCCCAGATTCCGGACAATGTCCGATGTCGGGCGGGGACCGATGCCACGTGGGGCCCGATGCCTGGCGGGGCCACACGATATGTTTATATGTGATTACATGATTATGTGTATGGTATGTGGTAGTTTGGGGAAACTCACTACGCTTCGTGCTTACGGTTTTTTTAGTTATGTTTTCAGGTACTTATGGTAGCAAAGGGAAGAGCTTGGGATGACTGCATTGCACACACCATGATGTTTTAGCATGGGATGTTTACTTTGATGATTTTGATATGGATACTCTGATTGTGATGTTTTGGATACTTTGATTTATGTTTTTGACAGATGTTTTGATAACTATGGTTTTACTTAATAATTAAAAATGAAATTTTTGGCTATGAGTTTTGGGATGTTTCATATATATATATATATATATATATATATATATATATATATATATATATATATATATATATATATATATATATATATATATATATATATATATTGGTGATGGGTAGGTGGGAGGGTAGGGAGCCCGAAAGAGAGGAAAGAGATGGGAAAAGGAGATTCCTTGTGAGGAGGAGTCTTGGGATGAAGGGAATGAGGATTAACCTTGGACACAAGAGGAGGATCGGTAGTAGAAGCAATAGGGGTTTGGGAAAGGATGTGTCTCAGGTTGGGAGAGATGTCAAGGTTATAGAGAAATTTGTTGGAGGGAGTTTCAGTGTGTGTGACTGAACCAAAATGGAAGAAAGACTCGTCAAAAGTAACATGATGAGAAATGTATATTTTGTAGGTGGATAGATCGAAACATCGAAAACCACGATCGTAAGTGGGGTCGCTAAGGAAGATACCAGGGGTGGAGTGTGGTTGGAGTTTATGAGTGTTGTGAAGCCTAGGGAAACATAGGCAACCAAATACATGAAGATGTTCATATGTAGGATGACGACAATAGAGGCGTTAGTGTGGGGTATCATTAAAGATGGACCCCGATGGAAAGAGATTAAGTAAACGGGCTACCCTGTTAAGGCCTATTGCCTAAAGGGGGTGGGGGGGAATGGGAAAGAAGGGTTCGAATCATATTATTAATAGTGCAAATCATACGTTCTGATCAACCGTTTTATTGAGAGGTGTAGGGGCAAGAGAAACGGAAGGTGATCCAGTGTGATGCAAAGTGATCATGAAATTGTTTGTTATTATATTCCCGTGTTATCACATTAAAATTGTTTGATGTGGGCCTCTGAATTGGTTAGTTATGATGTTGGAAAAATGTAAGTATTTAGCAAAAGCGTCTTATTTTCGTTACAAAGGATACACCCAAAAATAATGAGTAAAATGATTTTGAAACAAGATATAGTATAATAAACCGCCATTACTAGAAATAAGTGATGTGCACAAGTCACCATGAATAATCTCAAAAAGTGTAGAAACATGTGAACCTGACAAATAAAATGGTAATCTAGTGTGTTTGCCAAGATGAAATGCATGGCAACTAACATTATTTTTAGAAAAACGACAATAAATAAAACTATTAGAATATAAAAGCTTTAAAACTTGATCATCAGGATGACGAGTCATTGATGCCAAGTACTAGGAGAAGTAGAAACAAAGATATGACTCGTGGATCTTGTGACAGGATAGAGAGGCTCGGAGCTATCACATCGGATGAGTGGTCTCCGTGTCTGATAATCAAGAATGGTAAAACCGTAAGGATCAAAATCAATGGAACAACTATTATTAATAATGAATTTGCAAACATATATAAGATTTTTGATAATTTATTTTGTAAAGAAATAGGAAGGTATATATTAGGTATAGAGAAGTTGGAATGTCCTGATGCCATGACAAGTATTGCAGATCCATTACCAACATAAATAGATCTAGGATAATGAGTATTACAAGTGGAAAATAGTATACCTGCATTGGTGTGGACATGGTTTGTCACCGTAGTGTCAGTGACCCAACCGCCATTTCCTCAGCCATTTATGGGCATTGTGTTGAACATGCTAGGAAGAGGCATGGGCTGATGAGACCCAAGAAACGCCCACGTGGGCAGATCCTGACAAGAGCTCTGGAGTTGAGCTTGCGAACTAGAGAAGTTTTGTTGATGAGTCGAACTGGAATCGTCCCTACTGCCGAAAATTCCTACAGTGTTTGGGGCAGATTTAGCCCACGGGGGCTGATGATGTTAGTTCGGATAAGAGAGAGCAACCCACTAATGTTGGACCGAGGGTGGAGTGGACCACTGCTATTGATTGGATCCCGGTGGAGGGTAGAAACCCCACCCGAGAAGAGGCTATTGTTGTGGGTTGTGAAACTGTTGGCGACGTCTTTGTTGTTATTACCTCCACCCCAACGAGTGTTTGAGTTGCCACAGGAGGATCCACCACCACCTCCATGGTTTGAATTGTTTGGACCCGACGTGAAGGAGGGATGGATTAGATACATGATTTTTGTTAGAGGGGTTGATGACATGGGGGCTATTGAGCTGAGTTTCCTCCACCAAAAGCATGACATGCATTTCAGAAAATGCTGGAAGATGCATAGAGAATCGAATGATACTTGCCACACTTTCATACTTGTTGAGGGGACGATTAAGATAATGAAGAACCACAGTTTTGTCCTTAAACGTTTCACTGAGTGCCTCTAATAGATCAACAATTTTCTTGATTTTCTCACAATAGTCGTGAATAGAAAGATCCCCAAGGTAGCGTGTCTAAACTCATCCTCAAGTTGCATAGCAATTTACTAGAAATTTTCATAAAATAAAGAGTGTAAGTTCTGCCAAATCTTGCGAGCAGATGCATTGAAGGAATTAGCATAAGTGATCAATTTCTAAGAGAATGACCCAAAACCCCATAGGTTAACCACTGATTTAAGTTCCTGCCATTCTGTGTTATCAGGTTGTTTATTAGGTGGGTCGTAGGTGTCATCTATGTGATCTGCAACTCAATAGGCAATGTAGTGTGCCTTGAAGAGGTTGCTCCAAGGCTTGTAGATGCGGGTTGAGAGGTCTAAGATGAGAGGGACATATATTTTAATGTTGGTGATACCGAATGCCCTATGAGTGGGTTTTAGATTACTGCTTTCACCACCGGACATGGTGATGATGGAGGTGAAAAGTAACAGGCTGCATAACGACAAGAGAAGATGGGGATGAGAAGTGAAGAAGAAAAAGCGTCGACTGATGAGAGGTTTGGCAACAAGATGGGTCAACTAGGGCTTATTCCCCAAAGCGCTCTGATAACACAAACTCTATTTTCCCATAATTTGATTCGCATTAGATAGGAGTATAAGTATACGTACATACAATGCCATAAGAGCCATACATATGGTCCTAACAATACATGGGCTAACTAAATAAGAATACAAATATAATACACATATATACATATATGCTAATAGTCGATGATGGAGATACCAAGAATAGGATAAGCAGATCGTCAATGAGGGAATCGTGTCAATGGGAATTATAGCTTTTGGTTTTTTTGCAATGTTTACTATGTTCCTTGTGGTTAACAACATGTCAAATTAAAGAAAAACAACAAAAATGGTAGTATTATAGTCATTTTATATCCAATTTATATCAATTTTATGATTGAGGATAGTCTACTTGGCTAACAAGGATGTCATGGGTTCAATTTCATGTATATATTAATTTGTCGTTCTATTAAAATTGATTGAAATTGGCCGAGTTAGTCTCGGGACCAGTCGTGCAAAATTTTCAAACCATGACAGTGACAATCAATTTTTGAAAACTTAGACTCTAACTGTAGATTGGTGTAAATAATAAGGACTAAGACTACAAATTACTCATCAAAATATTTAAAAGATTTTGATTATTAGGTTATTGGCATACTAGACCTACATTTGCCATTAAAGGTAAACATTGTAATTTGGTGAGTTGAATTAAAATAAGATTATTAAAAAAATAATCTTTAATATAATTTGTTTAGATTTTAGTTTTTCTTGTTATCTTTGTACTTTAAATATCTTTTCTTTTTAGTTTTTTATTATCGTTTTAATTTTATTTTTAAATATCGGTTTTTTTCCAATCAATATATTTTTTATAAGTTTAGATGAATATATCGATAATCTTTTTACAATGAATATTTTAGACACTTAAAGAGATAAAAATGTCATATGATTTATACATTACAACCCCACCTCAGCTTAGATACTAAACCTCTAGAACATGTCGTTTTAACTTAGTAAATATACCTGATTTGGTTTTCATTTGTTAAATTTATCATCTCCGATAACATTTCTTTCCTCCATTATCGTTTTACCATCCGTATTTTCTTTTCTCCATTATCGTTTATTATTTTACCGTACTGAACATTACTTTTTTTTATTGTCACGAAGGTTGAAGAAATCAATATTGTTACTTCCATATCAAAACTATTGTGTCGATCTTCAATCTACATCTTCATGAGGTTTAGTACCTAATCTTAGATTGGGCTGTAATGTATACTCACTTTCCTATATATATATATATATATATATATATATATATATATATATATATATATATATATATATATATATATATATATATATATATATATATATATATATATATATATATATATATATATATATATATATATATCTTATAACAAATATACATTTTATTATTATCATTAAGATATATTAGATGTGTAATTAACATAATATACCAGATATAACAACTACTATTTTTGTGCTAACATTTCGATAAGGCAATTATATATTCTAGTAACAATTTTTTTTTTTTTTGTTATAATTGGAAATACTAAGCCATCTAAAAGATTTGAAAAACCATTATGTCTATTATAGAAAATAATCATAAAAATTTGGTACCTAAAATCAAACAACTACAAAGTTTAATATATGAAAACTACTTATATTTATAAAATTAAGTTATAAAAAAATTGTATATATTTTAAAACATTTTTATTTACAACTATAAATTGCCCCCTCCCTGCTTCACGAGGGATGCAAATCGAGAGTCTACTTATGTCTGCTTTTTTTTTATTTGGATTCAGATAGTGATTCCAAATTTTGGAAATTCAAAAAATATCTACTTAATATTTTTTGAATTATTTGAAAATGCAAAATTCTATTAAAACAGAATTAATACTATCGATTTTTGATGCTTCCAATGAATATATTTTTTTGGGCTACTATAATATAAGTAATCGGGTGTGGACTTAAATGAAGATATTTGTTAATAATATCTTTTATTGTCAATACTTGCTAAATTGAAATATGTAACGTCCCAAAATTCAAGGCCAAAAATTTCTTTTAAAAACATTACTAAATCATAGTGTAAAGTTATTCAAACATACAAAAAGGGTTGATATGACAAATCATAGTTTCCTTTCCAAATCGCTTGTTTAATTATCAGAGTAAAATGTCCCAGGTTAACTTGTCATGGTGCGTGTACTGCAACCCTCCTGAGCTCCTTTTCTGAAAACCGGATACCTGAAACCAAAACTGAAAATTGTAAGCACGAAGCTTAGTGAGTTCCCCAGATACCACATACCATACAACCAATTGATCCAAACATGCCATACTTAGCAAAGAGTCATACATAATCAACATACCATAATCAAGTAAGGTGCTATGTGTCAAACATAGCATTGCTAAGGTGCCATGTGCCACGGGCCGCACGTGGTCTTCCTAGTCCAGCCTGGGGCCATTCCCTAGGTCTTACAGACAGGTGCCAAGGGCCACCCCCTGGTCTTTCATGCAAGTATCACAAAGACAACTATACATACTACTCTACTAGGCTACTCCGCATATAGTGCTCCTGGTCTTTCATACACAATGGCATACAATGCGCCGGGATCCATCTCCTGGTCTTTAATACATATTGCCTAGGGCTAACCCCCGGGTCTTCCTATCATACATAATAACATATTGTGTGCCAGGAGCTGCCTCCTGGTCTTTCATGCATAATGTCTAGGGCTAACCCCCGGGTCTTCCTAGCATACATAAACTAAATGGGCCGGCATTGGTGCCTTAGACCCATACAAACAGTGAGGAGACTCACCTCACACTGTTGAACTTAGTTGATAATCCTCTGGCTGTTGCCCGACCACTTTCTGAACCGTTGCTCCCCTAGCTCTCCGAGCTACTAATACCAATAAAACACTTAGTTCCAAGCTGAACTCTAGAAGTCAAGCCAAGTCAACTATGGTCAAAGTCAAAGTCCTGTTCAACCTTCTAGTTGACTCAACTCGCCGAGTCAACCCATAGACTCGCCGAGTCCTTAACTCAGAAACTCCCATAACACGACTCAACTCGCCGAGTCACCCCAAGACTCGTCGAGTTCAACGATCTCTTAGTCCCTTCCTGTCCAACTCACTGAGTCACCACTCAACTCACTGATCTGCGTTTTAACCAGAAGAGGTTGGGGGGTTCTGCGACCCGACTCGTCGAGTCTAAGAATAGACTCGCCGAGTCCTAGACAATCTTCAACAGACTCGCCGAGTTGTTCACAACTCGTCGAGTTCCTGCCTATCTTCATCCAACTTTTCGAGTCCACCCATGTGACTCGCCGAGTAGCTTCAGCTCTTAATCCATACAGTGGCTTTTCGAGCCATGCAGGGGCTCCAAATTGTAGATCCACTCTTCTAAGGCCCATCTTTCACGTATAGTTGCAAACTTTACGTGAAACCAAGATGCTATAGGCTTAAAACATTCTAGGGCTTGGTTTTGTGACAAGCATACTTCACCAACACACCAAAGATTGCTGCTTTATGGGTTTCTAGGCCATGACAACCCTAGATCCGAAGTTCTCTTTGCTCATAAAGGCACAATACACGAATTGGCCTTGGAAATGACCCAAAATGACAAAATCTCACTAGGAAAGGGGATCTAAGTGAATAACATCCAAGGTATGAGCTTCATACCTTTCTAGGATCTGAAATGACACACCAACATAGAGTCCACTGCTACTTCTTGAATCACCCAAAGACTTCCTTATAGCTTTAAATCACTCAAAAATGGCAAGAGAAGCTCAATGACACTCAATGGCTGCTTAGGGTTTCAAGTGAAGGTAGTGGGAGTGATGGAGGTTGGGGTGAAGGCCTGAATTGATGCTTAAATAGGGCACTAAGCCCAAAATTTAGGGTTTTCCAACCCAGACCTGACTCGCCGAGTCGGTCCCTCCGACTCGCCAAGTCGGTCACTTAAACCCCGACACGGGTCTCGCTCCAACTTGCTGAGTTCACCCATGGACTCGACGAGTTGACCCCTTTAACTTAGGGTGTTCCTTTCCTTTCTTGGTCTTTCTGATTCTGGGTGTTACAACACCCCCCACTTTAACTAGACTTCGTCCTCGAAGTCTGTCACGGCCAACAACCTTACCATCTGGTCACCACTTACCACAAGGTACACACTCCACCCCTTTCGATCCAAACCTTGAAGATGCCATCTTCAGAATAACACGTTACATGCAACCTTCGAGTACCACACTTTATCCAACCGGTAATCTTACCAATACTCCTGGTACACCTACCCTTGATTCGTAAGGGGTTTACTCTTTCACCCTACACTGTCACTGGCCTTTCTAAGGCACTTTCCACAAGCAACAATCTTCCCAATTTCCTTCGATGGATAATCCTCTGCCGAAACCGCAATCCCAGCCACTCCCAGTGTCGGCCGTCAAACCAATACTCATGGAATTATCCCTATACAATGCTCTAATACTGAAAGCTCCACCCAATTGTGAGAATTCAGACAATCCTTCGGGTAGCAGATTCCTTTCTGCTACGTTTCAGGCTCAGCCGAGAACGGCGTCACCGAGCCAAATCCTTTACCCTAAGATCATTCGATCCCGCGATGAGCAGTTTAGCATCACCCAATCAGCTCACGACTTTTCACACCGAATCCTTTACCATCATTCCTGCCTGCAGTCCTGTTGACTCCCATCCGCCTATCGGATGAACCGAGACTGCCCTGGTCCCAACTGGTCTACCATTACCCGGAATACCGGTTTCCCCCATGCTACCTTGGAGATACAGGCCCTCGCCCACACTCCACGAACTAAGCTACTAATCAATGTCACGGCTTACACGCAGTCTTGTGCCACTCTTGGTCTCCAATGACCTATCGTCTTCCAGACCCAAACATAATGTGGCCTGCTCACATCCAAGGGCCGCCATGTCCTAAACTTACTACTGGAAAACCCTGCCACTGAATCATACACCTGATACATTTGCACTAGCGAATAGGTACCGATGAATGCTACGGGCCACCCCGTAGTCTTACAACAATCTACGCTTCCAGCCAACTAAAGCTACGGGCCATCCCGCAGTCTTGCTAAACTAATGCTACGGGCCATCCCGCAGTCTTGCTAAACTAATGCTACGGGCCACACCGCAGTCTTACTAAGCTAATGCTACGGGCCATACTGCAGTCTAACTATACTCATATACGATCGCTACGGGCCACACCGCAGTCTTACTAAACTAATGCTACGGGCCACACCGCAGTCTTACTAAGCTAATGCTACGGGTCATACCACAGTCGCACCACACTTCGATGCTATCTGCTAACCATCGCTATGGACCACCCCGTAGTCTTACCATACTTCTCTTATTATCTGACCACTGGTGAATGCTACAGCCATCCGGTAGTCTGACAACACCTTTCCACACCGGCTAACTGGTAGTGAATGCTACGACTAACCCATAGTCAATCATACAAGCACAGTCTAGTACCCCCAAGCGGTACTCATGTCCCAACAGGAACTCCCGGCCGATTCCTCTGCAGTCTGCTACTAGACATCTCGAGAATGAGGTCTCACAATTGGCAACTTTTTCTAAACTTCCCACTTACACTGTCCTCAATTCATACAGCCACCTGGGCCGTCTTTCTCTCTGACAGGAGAGCGAAACTTTTCCTAGTTCCAAAACCTCTTCTGTTCCTATAGCATGATTGTTTCTCCCCCACTTAGCCTCGGCGAAGTCTTTGTTGAACGCAAAAACCCGAGGATTTCCATTCCTTCCTCCCTTGCACAAAAGGGCATGATAACTACCATCGCCTGGATGTCGCTAGCGATCCATCACTAGTCCGCTCCTAATACCGTACGATCATCGAATACTAGACGAACACCTCCTTCATCCCCGATCCTGATAATCCCTTGATGTCCAACTAATGCCCTTAAGGTTCGAATAACTATTGCTCCGGGCAACCTCCTCGGTGATAAGCCACTTTCTTTGATGCATCCGAAAGCCATCCCGAACGCCAAGGTTAGAACCATCAAACCCTGATGATGGTGGTTGATTACTCCATGAACCATTTTCAACCGTAACCAAGATGATACTGGACACTTCGAACCCGAAGTGAAAGATGACCTACACTAGCTATTAATAGCTCGTGGTATGTAATTGGCATATGACAATTCCAAAATACAATCCGAATACAAGCAGGGAGAAAAATCATACATAAAATCGCCTGAGTCTGGGGTAAAAACTTCCGTAATTCGCATAGAAGTGAAAATAGCCATAGATACGTACCTGCAACATTCCCTGCTGTAATCCAGATCTTCTGCATTTGTCACTACAAGGCCCTACCCTCTCACCCATCTGTAATCCTCATGGTCGTTGGGGCAGACGCACTCCCTGATCCTCCCTTCATCATTGGGCAGTCAGCCCTCTTGTGGCCCACCTAATTGCAATGAAAACATAATGGGCTTGGCCCCTGCGGGCAATCCCTGCTGAGGTGACCATCACTACCACACTTGTAGCAGCCTGAACCCCTGGAACGACAAACCCCCTCGTGCGGTTTCCCGCACATGCTGCACTGACTTCGGACCTGCTGACCTGTTAATCTTTGATCTGAAGTCGTGGGTCTCTTCCCGGGACCCTCCAAAGTATACGTCCGATCTGACCTCCTCTTCACAATGTGCTCCAGAATGATCTCCCTTTCCCACACCCTGGCAATCATAGAGCCTAGGGTCAGGCATGCCGAGAAGCTGACATGCTCCCGAATATCAGCTCTCAACATGTCATGATAACGGGTCCTCTGCATCTCATCATTCCCTTCATACTGAGGCACCAATAAGGCCCTCTCCCGAAAATTGGCGGTAATCTCCTCCACTGACTCTGTCATCTATCTCATGTCTAGGAATTCTCTGGCTAGCTGTTGAAGCTCCACTGCCAGCGCAAACTCTGCCCTAAACCTAGTCACAAAGTCTGACCAAGTCATAGCCTCGACGCCCGAGGCCCCCAATGAGTCACTAACTGACTCCCACCAATCTCTAGCTCGGTCCCTCAAACATCCCGCCGCAAAGTGGACCTTCGACCCCTCGGGGCAGAAGCTCGTCAATTTGTGCAGACTCAATGTCCGCGATCCATCTTCTGGCAGCAATGGGGTCCTTCACCCCGTGAAAATCCGGCGCACCACACTCTCTAAAGTCCTTGAAGGACGGCGTGCGCGTACTCGCCTGGCCAGACGCCAAATCACTCCTGAAAGATCGGTGGTGATCCTCCATCAGCTCAATGATCCCCTCCTTGATCGACCCGAAAATGATCGGGGTCGCCTCAAGGATGCCTCTCGTAATCTCAGATGCGATGAACTCGCATAACCCATCATCAACTTGTTTGGATCCCGCGCCCGAACCGGATCCTGACCCTCCTGCTCCGTGTCGCGTGGTCACCATGCTGAAAATACACGCGTAAAAGTCAGGATCATACATACTCCTGAGAGGTCTAACACACTACAAGTTCCCCGATCTCATCTCGGCCTTTCTTGAATCGAGTACGGATCCTCTGCTTTCAGTAGTACAGGCCCATACTACCTTCCACATCTATCTGTAGTTTCCTCGAGAACTACTTTGACTCCACCAGGTCCCTTTCTCTACTACTACAGCGCCTAATAATTTCTCATCCTAGGCTTACCCTAGGGAAACCGCTGACTCAACTCAAACCAGTCCTCAGCTGCTGAAGGCCTCCTTGTGATGCCAATTAGCCATCACCTGAATACCATCACATATGATGAGGCTCAGATAATCCTTTGAGTAAAAGACTCGTCCCTACAACGGTTAGACTCAGACGAGAGTTGTGCAATAGGGCCAAATCCAACACTATGAAATTATTCAACCCTGACCACATGTGACGTGACGTATTCACCTAATGGCTAATTCTCATCACTTAGAATCCCACAATGCACAAAGCAAGCAACATTAAAACAAGGGAAAATCTAACCACATAATACAATAATATTACTTTATCCCCTACTCATGAATCTATTCTAGCATGCATCTCATAAAGCTCATATACATATAATAGGCACATAAGGCATCCTCCTAGATCCTTAGTCCTAATCTAGTATGCAGTTCTAATAATCATATCATAACATAACTTGTATGGGTATCTTGGGGTACTTACTTGAGCTCGGCTGATTGCATTCATCACACACCTTGTTCTTTTCAAAGTTCTTTTCTCTTTTCTAACTTCTTTTATAAAGTGATTTTACTTTTGAAAATTTTCATACCAAGTCCTTAGTTTGAGTTCAGACACACCCGAGAGTGTGCCCGAATCCCTCAAACCAAGGCTCTGATACCAACTTGTAACGTCCCAAAATTCAAGGCCAAAAATTTCTTTTAAAAACATTACTAAATCATAGTGTAAAGTTATTTAAACATACAAAAAGGGTTTATATGACAAATCATAGTTTCATTTCCAAATCGATTGTTTAATTATCAGAGTAAAATGTCTCAGGTTAACTTGTCACGGTGTGTGCACTGCAACTCTCCCGAGCTCCTTTTCTGAAAACCGGATACCTGAAACCAAAACTGAAAACTGTAAGCACGAAGCTTAGTGAGCTCCCCAGATACCACATAATTACCTCTACGGAACCAAGTGCACGATTTTCACTGACCATAAAAGCCTACAATATATCCTTGATCAAAAAGACTTAAGCATGAGACAACGACAATGGGTAGAACTACTCGGTGATTATGAGTGTGAAATACGCTACCATCCCAGCAAGGCCAATGTGGTAGCAGATGCCCTCAGCCAGAAGGAATACTTAGGATGCAGTGTGAAAGCCCTTACTATAACCATCCGTTCCCACTTATCTGCACAAATCAGAGAGGCTCAACAGGTAGCCCTAAAACCAAAGAACATAACAGACGAAGCCTTAAGAGGGATGGAGAAAAACTTAGAAATCCAGGGAGACAAAGTCTACAATTTCATGAATCGGATCTGGATCCCAAAGTTCGGTGGATATAAAGAGGTTGTCATGAACGAAGCTCACAAAACTAGATACTTCATTCACCCAGGATCGGATAAGATGTACCTTGATCTCAAGAAGTTATATTGGTGGCTGGTGGTTGTCGAGGCCAACACAAATAATAACCCTAAATGTTACACACTAAAATAGTGTATAGTGGTAAAGGGATCGAATCCACGGAGATTGGTTCAATTTCTAACTCTATGAAAAATCTCTTTGTAAAAATACTTGTAAAATAACAATAAAAATAAAATGGGGGGTTTTGGTGTTTTGAATACTTGATGCTAACTAGAATTAACTATGATTTAAATAGACAATTGCAACAAAAATAAGAATTTGATGTAAAATCAATAAGGGAAAGATGGTTGACTTAAAGTTTTCTCACTTTGACTTTTGATGAACATATCATTAGAATTCAATGGTGCAATACTTGTTTTAAATCCTCAATTTGGCTATAGTAATCCAAGGAGCTTGAGATTACCTAGACTTTTCTTAATTGTTGAAATGGCTAGAGAAGCTCATAACAATTTCCTTAGTCAAAGTCACTAATTCCAAATAGCATGTAATTAGTGAAAGTCAACTAGCATTAAGAACCAAAAAGTCACCAAATCCAAGAGGGGTCAATTGCTTTCACCACCATGTTGGAGGAAATGTTTTTATGATTGTGTGAAGTAAAATCAACACAAAAATCATTTGTTGCTTGCTAATTTGAGGATCCTTTACTTAATCAAGAAATTAGCCAACTAATCACCACAAACACATTTAAACTCATGAACTAAAACATACAAGTAATGATAAGATGTTAAAACACAAAATATTTCCATAAAGATTCAAGAACATGTTCATGAATTCTTCAACATTCAACAAAAGTTCAAAGGATTAAACAAAAGTCAACCAAGATTAGTTTAGCCAAGCATGGCTAAACACAAAGAAACAAAGTTAGAGAAATTTGTACCAAACATTAAGCAAGAATCAAGAGGTAAAAATATGATGTTCTTCAAGGGTTCTTGGCCTTCAAAAGTCTCCAAAACTCCAGAGAGAATCTCCAAAAATCGGATGTGCAAGTGTATGCAAAAGATGGGCACCAACCTTCCTCAAATAGCTCAAAAGAAGGAATTCCGAAATTGCCCCTGCAGGGCCTTGCGCGACCCGCGTGATGCTGCGCGGGTGGGTTGCGCGGGTGGTACCTGACATGGGCTCCTTTGAGATTTTGGGCCTCTAAAGCATATCCCACTAGCCCAGATCGAATCCAATCACCTCCTAGCCCATTTTCTTCAAGTTTTTCTTCATTTAAAGCCCAATTTGACCTCTCTAAATCCTCCAAAGCTCGTGAACTCGCCCGATTAATAATTTTCATACGCTTGAATGTTCCCCCGCATCTTTCAAATTTAAAGCTCAATTCTTCCAAGCCTTCAAGCAATTGACAAGTCCACCCCATGAATCACCTTCATAGCCATCAAGCATGAAATCTCCAATTCCCTTCAAGCCGAATCGCCTCGCAAGAGTGCCGCCCCGCTAGTTTCCAAGAAAATCTGCAATAATGCTCAAGAAACTAGAAAGTACCCCGAAATGGTCATAAAAATAACAAAAGGGAAAATATGCATGAAAGTTAACTAAAATGCGAATGAAATGTACTAAAATAAACTATAAAAATAAGTAAATAAAATGAAGCTATCAAATCACCCCAAGCTTAAACCTTACTTGTCCTCAAGTAAGACAAGACTAAATGAACTTGGGATGAACTACCCTAGAAATAAAAAGAATGGATAGAACCATGGAACCTGTTCGACGTTAGTCAACATGGTCAGAATTGATTTCGTTGCTATCTTACAACTTTTTCATCCGATGACAATGGAACCATAAACCACAGCCAGGACAACTCCTTTAGGTGAGTAAGGAGGGATGAGCAGTCGCAGCCTCAATGGAACATGTATACAATGAAGAACATCTGTAGTAGGGAGAAAGCAACTGGATGGGCTCGGGTGGAGCTCTTCTTTAGGTGTACACTCTGATCTCACGTTTGCCGGTTTCTCTCATGTGTAACTAGGTTTAATCGCTCGGGCACCGTTGTAGGAATCAGTTCACTTAGTGTTGGCCCAAACCTCCCGTAGTATCCGACTCGACAGTCTCTCCAACATCACCAATTTGTGAGAAAGAAAAAAAATATAACTCGATCTATATACCATAAAACAAATCTATACAAATGAATATCAAACGTCGGGTGACCAAGATGTTGGGAAATTTGTTCAATAATTGAACCGGCCACCTATCTAAGATAGTTGCGACTGAAAATTTGCATGCTTCATTTTGTTTTTGTTTTTGTTTTTTTTTTTTTTGTAATTTTTTTTTTTTGTTTTTTTTTGTTTTTTTTTTTTTTTTTTTTTTTTTTTGTAATTTGTAATGATAAAACCCTTTGACTCAAAATTTGGTTCCCAAAGGTGTGTAGGTGGAACCGAAAGGGTAATGATATAATCCGAATGGCCTAAGTGTGGAAATGACCATGTGTGGAGCATAAAGATGTAATGTAGGCTCCTTTTCAAACTTGTGGTTTTTCAAAGATAATGAAGATGTCCAAATGTGGACTAAAAGACTCTCTAAATTCTAAGAAAATCGCAAAAAGATATGGTGATGTAAAGAGACCGGATATGGATTCTACTCGGGGACAAGCACCAATGCTTCATCCTAACAGTTCAAACATGATCAAGTGTGATCCTCTCCGCGGTAGTGACCGCAAGGCTAAGAACACCCATTGCTATAGTATATCCTACAGTTGTTAGTATTGTATGCATAATTCTTCATGAAAACTACCTGTCCATGATCACTTACCCCTTTAAGCTACCAGCATCTGATCCCAAGTATGAAATCCCAAACTGCAGCTAGTGGTCCCGGTTCGATGGGCGAGATAGCAACAAGATCCTGGACCAATAATGATACAATAACTATGAACCTGTTCCATGGCATCCAAGAGAGGTGAGAATAAACAGACAACAAAAATGCATGAATGCTAATGTCTTAAGCTAAATGTTATGCAAAAAATAAAAAGTAGAAAAGAAGAAAATAAAATCTTTTTTTTTTTTTAAAAAAATTTAATAAAAAAAAAAAAAAAAAAAAAAATGAATGCAAATTAACTTAAACTAATATGTTATGCAACCTTACTAAAAATGCATGAAAAAGAGTAAGAAAAAAAAAGGGAAATGCCCCACCCCAAGCTTAAGAACAAGCATTGTCCTCAATGCTTAAGGAAAGGGCAGAAAGGACCTAGATCGGGGGGTCGGGCGGCGGGAAATGCCCGTGGCGATAGTGGTAGTCCCACATATCCTGGAGCTGGCTGGAAGTGTGGGAGGAGGACTGCTCCAATCGATCAACACGGTTTGCCACATCTAGGATGGCTCTCGAATTCTCTTGCGTTTGGGCGTCGATACGCTGCACCGTGGAGAACATTGTGGCAAATTGGTCAAAGAACGTGGGGGGGAAATATGGTGGGACTTCATGTCCCTCCTGCTGATGCGGCTGGTCAAAATGATGTGGAGGGGCCGGGAACTGATCGTGCTGAAACATCGGCTGTTGCATCGAGGGTTGGTCAAAATGGTCTTCAGCTTCGGGCATCTCGTCGTCCTCTTCGTCATCTTCTTCCTCTTGTTCCTCTGCGTCGTCACCCTCGTCATCACCGAATTCTAGGAATACACCTGCTTGGGTCAATTGATCTGGAGGAAGCCAAGTGTCGGGGTCGCCTGTATCGAATGAAGAACCGATCCAACTTGGCAGGATGTAAACCGGGGCTTTGTCAGCGTCTAACCAACTGTACGTGCGGGCTCCCCGATCGAGCAACATCTCCATCCGGATGAGAGTGTCACAATCTAGCAGGAAGTTCGGTGGGGTGTCGACAAGTATGTACTCGGGATCCGGAAAGTCTAGGCCGACGGCTCGACCTATGATCGTGATAAGTCCCCCGATGAAAATTTCCCCTGAGGAACGTTGGCGTATGGAGTCACATTTGTCTAAAAAGAAGCCTGAAAAACTGAGGGAGAGTGCATGCCTCATGCTTCGGAGGAAAAATAGCTCACATCTGTTGATTTGACCGGGCTCGAGACGCCCGAAGATACTCGTCGTAAGGACTCGGTGAGCAATTCGCCAACAGGGGTGCACGATGTGCTTGGCTCGCTGTCGGCTTGGGTTGAAGGTTGGGAGACCGGAAATTTGCATCCAGAAGTTTGCATCAGGGCAACGCAGAAAATCTTGGTACTCTTGACTTTGGGGGCTGATGCGGAACGGATCGTCTATACCCATGATAGAATCAAGCTCTGCGTATGTGAGTCTATGATGTTCCCCTTTCAACTGGAATGTGAGGACTTCTGTGTTATCATCTCGTGCATAGGTGCTAAGAAATTCCATTGTGGGTTCCTCGTAAGTTCTGTCACAAAGTCGAAGAAAACCACGCCAACCGAGTTTTATGAACAAATGGTATATACCATCATGCACCCCAAGCTTTTTCATGGACTTTTTGTGGTAGAATTTTGTCGGCCGGATTGCGCGACCCCGAAGATTGGAGCGATAGGTTTTGATCTCAGCATTTGTAAGGGAAGGATCGCTTCCCTCTTCTCCTCTTTTTTTTCGTTTACCGGCTGCTTGGCGTGATGGACCGGCGGTATCTTTTTGAGGGTTAGGATCGATCGATGATCCATGGGTGCGTGTCCGAGCTGTGGTTTTGCCCATTTTCGAAACCTACAATATCAAAAACAACTTCACCAATGTAATCCCTCACCTCACCACTCTCAAATCAATGCAACTATCTTTAGACCGAACACGAAAAAAAAATCCAAGAAATAATGACACCCAACTTTTGACAATGTAAAATGGTTGCAACAACAACACTCGGTTAATTTGGTAGTCCCAACAAAAATTCGGCAGCAATACGAGACGAAATGATAAAATCTCAACCAAAGTTTAAACAATTTTTGAACAAATTTCCAAACAAATTGACCAATCTCAACCTCTCTCAAATCAATGTTTCCAAATAAACCGGGCAACAACTAACGATCTTAGGCAATTTCCAAAGCATAATTGAATGCAAGTACTGAATTGAAACAATGCAATGTAATAAAAACCAAGGAAAGAGAATACCCGTTTTATCCCAAAATTGAACTTGAACCCGGAATCCGCTACCGTGCACCCCAAGCTTTGGTTATTCGTGGGTGCCTAAATGCAAGTCTTGTTCATTGAAGGGATATTTTCAACTTGATTTTTGTGAAAAATCCGGCGGCGGCTCGTGGTGGCTCAAAAATTATGGGAAAATTTTTTTGTGAGATTTTGAGGTTTTGTTTGGTTAGATGTAAAGATCTCCAAAAAAGAAACACTTTGGTGGTGTCGGAATTGCGAGAGGTGGTGGGAGTTGGCCGGAAAATGGCCGGAAAGTCGCGAGATGGGTGGTGGTGGCGCCCCTAGATCCGGCGATGGCTCGTGGTAAACTTTAGGTGGGGTTTGTAGAGCACGGAAAATGGTGAAGAATGGTGGTGGTCTCGTCGTATTCCGACCGGTGGAACTCCGGGAAATCAAATTTTTGTGAAAAGTGGGTGTATGTGTTCTTGAGAGTTTGAGAGAGAATGAGAGGGTTTTGAGAGAATGAAATGAAGAAGAAGAGTTGCTGGAGGTTTTTAATCCATATACAAGTGTGGTCAACACCCGGTCAATGTTAGTCAACTCATTAAACCACCTGGTCAACGAAAGTCAAAGCTGGTCAACAAAATAAGGGATAGCCGTCAGATCAGCACGCGGGTCGCGCAGAGAGGGCGCGCGGGCCGCGCACATGTTGCAGTTTGGATTTGTTATTTGTTGCATGCTGAAGACCGGCCGCGCACACCAGCCGCGCACCACTGCGCGGGTCGCGCAGGCTCCTGCTCCCGGAATTCGATTTTTCTCTGTTTTCTTCCGTTTCTTCACTAGTTCTTGATCCCAAATGCCCCAAACACCTAGAAACTCTTGATTTCTTCAAAAATGACTTCAAAAGACGTATCAAAACATTTTCAAAACTCCTTTATTCGAACGTAGAAACACGAAAGCATAAAGCTTTTCCAAAAATGCCTCTCTTTAACGTCTTAGGCGAGACGTCCTTCTAGCTTGGTTCAACACTCCGGGACATCCAAGTGGATGACTTCAATAACACTTGCATTAAAACTTTCATAGAATGGCTTTAATCGGTGCCCGTTAACTTTGAAAATATGTCCCGTTTCTTCACTTTGGATTTCCACCGCTCCATGATCAAAAGTCTTTATTACAACAAATGGGCCAATCCACCTTGATCTTAATTTGCCCGGGAATAACTTCAACCGTGAATGGTAAAGTAAGACCCTATGTCCCGGTTCAAAATTCTTCCGGGTGATGGACTTGTCGTGGAAGAGCTTCGTTTTCTCCTTATAAATCCTTGCGTTTTCATAGGATTCGTGTCTCAATTCTTCTACCTCTTGGAGTTGAAGTTTCCTATGCCTTCCAGCCTCGTCAATGTCGAAGTTGCATTTCTTGACCGCCCAAAATGCTCGGTGCTCTAACTCGACGGGAAGATGACAAGGTTTTCCGAAAACTAATCTGAAGGGCGACATTCCAATCGGGGTCTTATAAGCGGTCCGATATGCCCATAAGGCATCGTCGAGTCTCAAACTCCAATCCTTCTTTGTCGGATTCACCGTTTTCTCCAGAATAGACTTCACTTCACGATTCGACACCTCCGCTTGACCATTCGTTTGAGGGTGATAGGCAGTGGAGACACGATGAGTCACGTGATACTTCTTTAATAGAGCCTCCATCATTTTGTTGCAAAAGTGCGTCCCTCTGTCACTAATCAAAGCCCTAGGCACACCAAATCTCGCAAAAACATTAGACTTTAAAAACTCGATAACCGTTTTGGCATCGTCCGATCTTGTGGCTTTGGCTTCAACCCATTTAGAAACATAGTCAACCGCGAGTAAAATATAAACGTTGCCAAATGACACGGGAAATGGGCCCATAAAATCAATCCCCCATACGTCAAAAATTTCACAAACAAGGATTGGATTTTGGGGCATTTGGTTCTTTTGCGAAATGTTTCCCGTTCTTTGGCACCGCTCACAACTTTTGCAAAACATATAACAATCGCGTGACATGGTTGGCCAAAATAATCCACATTCAAGGACTTTTCTCAAAGTCCGGCTAGGTCCGAAGTGTCCCCCACAAGCAAATTCATGACAAAATTGCAGAATGGATTGGTGCTCTTGTTGGGGCACACATCGCCTAATGATTTGATCGGGACAATGTTTCCACAAATAAGGTTCATCCCACACATAGTATTTTGCATCACTTTTCAACTTGTCTTTTTGACAACGCGTGAATGTGTCGGGATACCTTTTTGTGACCAAAAAGTTAACGATATCGGCATACCAAGGAATAGATTGGTTAAGGGAAAAGAGATGCTCATCCGGAAACTCGTCCCGCAATGGGAGAGGAGTTTCATTTGAAATGATTCGACTTAGATGATCGGCAACGAGGTTCTCGCATCCGCTCTTATCCCGGATTTCCAAGTCAAATTCTTGTAACAGTAGGATCCACTGGATGAGTCTCGGCTTTGCATCTTTCTTCGTCATCAAGTACTTAAGAGCTGCGTGATCCGAATACACTATGACCTTGGTACCAAGTAGGTATTGTCTAAATTTCTCCAAGGCGAACACTATGGCCAATAGCTCCTTCTCCGTGGTAGAGTAGTTGCTTTGGGCATTGTCTAGTGTCCTTGATGCATAATAGATCACATGGGAGGCCCTCCCATTCTTTTGACCCAAAACGGCGCCAATCGCATAGTTGCTTGCATCGCACATGATCTCAAAAGGGAGATCCCAATTTGGTGCTTGCATGATGGGAGCGGATGTAAGCAACTCTTTGAGCTTGTCAAAAGCTTCTTTGCACGCCTCATTGAACTCGAATTCGACCTCCTTTTGCAAGAGTTGGCACATTGGTCTTGTTATCTTTGAAAAATCCTTGATGAATCTTCGGTAGAAACCTGCATGGCCCAGAAAAGAACGAACTTCCCGAACACAAGTCGGGTAAGGTAAGCTTTGAATAACATCAATTTTTGCCTTATCTACCTCAATTCCTTTTTTAGACACAATTTGACCCAAAATGAGACCTTGACTCACCATGAAATGACATTTCTCAAAATTCAAAACCAAGTTTGTTTCAATGCATCTTTTTAAAATTTTTGTGAGATTAGTCAAACATTCTTGAAAAGAGTTGCCATGTACCGTGAAATCATCCATAAAAACCTCAATTATGTTTTCAACATAATCCGAAAAGATACTAACCATACAACGTTGGAAAGTGGCCGGGGCGTTACACAATCCAAATGGCATTCTCCGGTATGCAAAAGTACCAAATGGGCATGTAAATGTTGTCTTTTCTTGGTCCTCCGGTGCCACCGGGATTTGGTGAAAACCAGAGTACCCGTCTAGACAACAATAATGGGATTTCCCGGCCAACCTTTCTAACATTTGATCAATGAAAGGCAATGGGAAATGATCTTTTCGTGTGCTCGCATTGAGTTTGCGGTAGTCAATACATACTCTCCACCCGTTTTGCACACGGGTGGGAACCATCATACCTTTGTTGTTCTCGACCACCGTGATTCCCGTCTTCTTTGGAACGACTTGCACCGGACTCACCCACTTGCTATCCGAGATTGGATAGATCATCCCCGCATCAAGAATCTTTAATATCTCTTTCTTCACGACTTCCATCATTGGTGGATTTAGCCTTCTTTGCGCGTCTCTACTTGGCTTGCATTCATCCTCCATTAAGATTTTGTGCATACAAGTGGAAGGGCTCAAACCCTTGATATCCGCAATCGTCCAACCCATAGCTTCTTTATGCTCCTTCAACACCTTGAGGAGTTGCTCTTCTTCAAATTCGGTTAAATGAGTTGAGATGATAACCGGAAGGGTTTCATTCTTTCCCAAGTAGGCATACTTCAAGTGTTGAGGTAAGACCTTTAACTCCAACTCGGGTGGTTGAACAAGGGACGGTGACAATTTTGTATGAGTTTGGGACAATTCAATTTGCTTGACATCTAATCTTGTGGATTTTTTCATTTCCATTTTATTCACCAACTTCTCAACTTCCGGATCCAAAGAATAAAACTTTAATTGCTCGGCTAGCTTTCCACAATCGAGTCCTTTGCTCAAGATCATCTCCAACATATCACCGTTAGATAACTCAAACAACTCTTGAGTAATTGGCTCAACAACATCGACGAAGTACAAAGATGAAACATCACTAGGATATCTCATGGCATCATAGATATTAAAACTTATTGTTTCACCATCAAACTCCATTGTCAAACTTCCCGCATACACATCGATCTTTGTCCTAGCCGTCTTCAAAAACGGTCTCCCAAGCAATATTAGAGCCGATTTGGAAGACACTTGCTCATCTAGATCAATCACATAGAAATCCGCCGGGAAGACTAATTGGTTCACTTGCACTAGGACATCTTCTAAAACACCTCTAGGAAAGACACTTGATTTATCCGCAAGAGAGATTATGACACCGGTTTCACTTAAAGGTCCGACATTTAAAGATTCATACACTGAATAGGGCATGACATTGATAGAAGCACCAAGATCAAGCATAGCACTACTAAAAGTGACATCTCCAATCTTGCAAGGAACCGTGAACATTCCGGGATCTTTGCATTTGGGTGGAAGTTTCCTTTGTAAAACCGCGGATGCGTTTTCGTTCATCAAAATTTTCTCATTTCCCTTCAACTTCCTCTTGTTGGTACAAAGGTCTTTCAAGAACTTTGCATATCTCGGGATTTGCTTGATTGCATCAAGTAGAGGGATGTTTACTTCCACCTTTCGGAAGGTGTCCAAAATCTCTTTCTCCTCCATATTCTTCTTTGAAGTTGCAAGTCGAGAGGGGAATGGTGGTTGAGTGGCTATTGGTGTTACTAGAGGAATGGACTTCTTTGGAACTCCGGCCTGTGCATCGTTCTTGACTGTAGGTTCTTCAATGGGAATGATCTCTATTTCTTCCTCTTCTTCCCTTGGCTTCTTCTTTGAACTACTTTCTCCGGCTTGCTTGCCACTTCTCAAGGTCACCACATTGACATTTGGGTTCTTTTCGGTTTGAGAAGGGAGTTTACCACGAGATTCCAACTTGCTTATAGATGTAACTATATCTCCCATTTGTGCTTCAAGGTTGGAGATACTAGTCCTTGTCTCTTTTTGGAATTGTTGGGTACTAGTGGCTAGAGATTTGACAATGTCTTCAAGAGACATTCCGGAGCTACTTGGTTGAGATTGAGGAGATTGTTGATGATGATGTGGAGGGTGCGGTTTGGATTGATAGTGTGGTTGTTGATGTTGATATTGAGGTTGTGGTGGTGGATAGGACGGTCTAACCAATGCATTGTGAGGCAATGGTCTTGGGTTGTAGCTTCCGTTGGGATTTGGTTTCCAACTTGAATTATATGCATTTTGGTACCCGGATGGTTTGTTGTGGTAGTTTTGGAATTCTCCCGTGGCATTCACATGCTCCGCATCTTCTTGAAGGATGGGACACATATCCGTAGGATGTCCCATGGTTGCACATATTCCACAAACCATCACTTGTGGAGTTTGTCCCATGGCTAGCTTTTGGACGACGGATGTTAGATCTTTTATTTGAGACTCAAGATTCGATGTTCCCACTTCATTAACTTTGTGTTGTGTGTCTCTCTTCATGTCTTGGCGAGGGCCAAAATGTTGTGAATTTGCGGCTATGGTGTTGAAAAGTTGTCTTGTTTGTTGTGGGGTTTTACTAAAGACATCTCCACCACTTGAGGCATCAACTAGTCTTCTCTCCATTGGTAACAATCCCTCATAGAAGTGTTGAATGAGGAGTTGTTCCGGAATTTGGTGTTGCGGGCAACTATAGCACAAGTTGTTGAACCTCTCCCAATAATCATGGAAAGTCTCATTTTGACCTTGGCGGATTCCACAAATCTCGTTTCGAAGACTTGAGACTCTTGAGGCGGGATAAAACTTGTCAAGGAAAGCTCTTGCCATGTCGGTCCATGAGTTGATCGACCCCGGTGGAAGATAGAACAACCAATCTTTTGCTCTATTGGCCAATGAAAAGGGGAATGCCCTTAGCTTGATTTGGTCATCGGTTGACCCTTGTGGCTTCATGCTAGTGCAAATAATGTGGAACATCTTCAAATGCTTATGAGGGTCTTCATTCTCCAATCCATGGAAAGTCGGTAGGTGATGGACTAAACTTGACTTCAACTCCGAGCCTCCTTCCAAAACCGGGTAATTGATACCGGTTGGAGTTTGTGTAACATCGGTCTCCATCATTTGCCTCAAAGTTCTTTCGGGAACTTCTCCTCCGTCCGCCATTTCAATTGGTTCAATAATGGGTGGATTTTGTTGTAGGGGTGGTGTTTCGGGAATCTCTTGGCGAAGGTCGGGACTAGAATCGGGCTCTATATCGCTTAATGAAGCGGTTTCGACCTCCGGATCCCTGTGAGGATTAGAAGTTTGACCACGTTCAATTCGCTTTTCCTTTGCTAAACGCCTTGCTTCTTTTTCGATTTCTGGATTGTAAATCAAGTCACCTGTACGCTGAGATCTGGGCATAGAGAAACAAATTGATTAAAAATAAACCAATCCCCGGCAACGGCGCCAAAAATTTGGTGGTTGTCGAGGCCAACACAAATAATAACCCTAAATGTTACACACTAAAATAGTGTATAGTGGTAAAGGGATCGAATCCACGGAGATTGGTTCAATTTCTAACTCTATGAAAAATCTCTTTGTAAAAATACTTGTAAAATAACAATAAAAATAAAATGGGGGGTTTTGGTGTTTTGAATACTTGATGCTAACTAGAATTAACTATGATTTAAATAGACAATTGCAACAAAAATAAGAATTTGATGTAAAATCAATAAGGGAAAGATGGTTGACTTAAAGTTTTCTCACTTTGACTTTTGATGAACATATCATTAGAATTCAATGGTGCAATACTTGTTTTAAATCCTCAATTTGGCTATAGTAATCCAAGGAGCTTGAGATTACCTAGACTTTTCTTAATTGTTGAAATGGCTAGAGAAGCTCATAACAATTTCCTTAGTCAAAGTCACTAATTCCAAATAGCATGTAATTAGTGAAAGTCAACTAGCATTAAGAACCAAAAAGTCACCAAATCCAAGAGGGGTCAATTGCTTTCACCACCATGTTGGAGGAAATGTTTTTATGATTGTGTGAAGTAAAATCAACACAAAAATCATTTGTTGCTTGCTAATTTGAGGATCCTTTACTTAATCAAGAAATTAGCCAACTAATCACCACAAACACATTTAAACTCATGAACTAAAACATACAAGTAATGATAAGATGTTAAAACACAAAATATTTCCATAAAGATTCAAGAACATGTTCATGAATTCTTCAACATTCAACAAAAGTTCAAAGGATTAAACAAAAGTCAACCAAGATTAGTTTAGCCAAGCATGGCTAAACACAAAGAAACAAAGTTAGAGAAATTTGTACCAAACATTAAGCAAGAATCAAGAGGTAAAAATATGATGTTCTTCAAGGGTTCTTGGCCTTCAAAAGTCTCCAAAACTCCAGAGAGAATCTCCAAAAATCGGATGTGCAAGTGTATGCAAAAGATGGGCACCAACCTTCCTCAAATAGCTCAAAAGAAGGAATTCCGAAATTGCCCCTGCAGGGCCTTGCGCGACCCGCGTGATGCTGCGCGGGTGGGTTGCGCGGGTGGTACCTGACATGGGCTCCTTTGAGATTTTGGGCCTCTAAAGCATATCCCACTAGCCCAGATCGAATCCAATCACCTCCTAGCCCATTTTCTTCAAGTTTTTCTTCATTTAAAGCCCAATTTGACCTCTCTAAATCCTCCAAAGCTCGTGAACTCGCCCGATTAATAATTTTCATACGCTTGAATGTTCCCCCGCATCTTTCAAATTTAAAGCTCAATTCTTCCAAGCCTTCAAGCAATTGACAAGTCCACCCCATGAATCACCTTCATAGCCATCAAGCATGAAATCTCCAATTCCCTTCAAGCCGAATCGCCTCGCAAGAGTGCCGCCCCGCTAGTTTCCAAGAAAATCTGCAATAATGCTCAAGAAACTAGAAAGTACCCCGAAATGGTCATAAAAATAACAAAAGGGAAAATATGCATGAAAGTTAACTAAAATGCGAATGAAATGTACTAAAATAAACTATAAAAATAAGTAAATAAAATGAAGCTATCAGTGGCCAAACATGAAAGCAAAAATCACTAGCTTCGTGGGTATGTGTCTGACTTGTGCCAAGGTGAAGGTCGAATATCAAAAGCCCCCAGGTCTGCTTCATCATCCGAAGATACCTGAGTGGAAGTGGGAGAGGATTACCATGGATTTCATCACCAAATTACCCAAATCTTCGAGTGGGTACGACACCATCTGGGCAGTTATCGATTGATTGATAAAATCTGCTCACTTCCTGCCAATCAAAGAAACTTAAAAGATGGACCATACAACCAATTGATCCAAACATGCCATACTTAGCCAAGAGCCATACATAATCACCATACCATAATCAAGTAAGGTGTTATGTGCCAAACATAGCATTTCTAAGGTGCCATGTGCCAAACATTGTCTGGTGGTTGTGCCATGGGCCGCACGTGGTCTTCCTTGTCCAGCATGAGGCCATTCCCTAGGTCTTACAGACAGGTGCCAAGGGCCACCCCCTGGTCTTTCATGCAAGTATCACAAAGACAACTATACATACTGCTCTACTAGGCTACTCCGCATATAGTGTGCCAGGAGCCACCTCCAAGTCTTTCATACACAATGGCATACAGTGCGCCAGGAGCCACCTCCTGGTCTTTCATACATATTGCCTAGGGCTAACCTCCGGGTCTTCCTATCATACATAATAACATACTGTGTGCTAGGAGCCGCCTCCTGGTCTTTCATGCATAATGCCTAGGGCTAACCCGGTCTTCCTAGCATACATAAACTAAATGGGCCGACATTGGTGCCTTAGACCCATACAAACAGTGAGGAGACTCACCTCGCACTGCTGAACTTAGTTGATAATCCTCTGACTGTTGCCCGACCACTTTCTGAACTGCTGCTCCCCTAGCTCTCCGAGCTACTAATACCAATAAAACACTTAGTTCCAAACTGAACTCTAGAAGTCAAGCCAAGTCAACTATGGTCAAAGTCAAAGTCCTGTTCAACCTTCCAGTTGACTCAACTCGTCGAGTCAACCCATAGACTCGCCGAGTCCTTAACTCAGAAACTCCCATAACACGACTCAACTCGCCGAGTCACCCCAAGACTCATCGAGTTCAATGATCTCTGAGTCCCTTCTTGTCCAACTCACTGAGTCATCACTCAACTCACTGATCTGCGTTTTAACCAGAAGAGGTTGGGGGGTTCTGCGACCCGACTCGTCGAGTCCAAGAATAGACTCGCCGAGTCCTAGACAATCTTCAACAGACTCGCCGAGTTGTTCACAACTCGTCAAGTTCCTGCCTATCTTCATCCAACTCGCCGAGTCCACCCATGTGACTCGCCGAGTAGCTTCAGCTCTTAATCCATACAGTGGCTTTTCGAGCCATGCAGGGGCTCCAAATTGTAGATCCACTCTTCTAAGGCCCATCTTTCACGTATAGTTGCAAACTTTACGTGAAACCAAGATGCTATAGGCTTAAAACATTCTAGGGCTTGGTTTTGTGACAAGCATACTTCACTAACACACCAAAGATTGCTGCTTTATGGGTTTCTAGGCCATGAAAACCCTAGATCCGAAGTTCTCTTTGCTCACAAAGGCATAATACACGAATTGGCCTTGGAAATGGCCCAAAATGACAAAATCTAATTAGGAAAGGAGATCTAAGTGAATAACAGCCAAGGTATGAGCTTCATACCTTTCTAGGATCTGAAATGACACACCAACACAGAGTCCACTGCTACTTCTTGAATCACCCAAAGACTTCCTTATAGCTTTAAATCACTAAAAAATGGCAAGAGAAGCTCAATGACACTCAATGGCTGCTTAAGGTTTCAAGTAAAGGTAGAGAGAGTGATGGAGGCTGGGGTGAAGGCCTGATATGATGCTTAAATAGGGCACTAAGCCCGGAAATTAGGGTTCCAACCCAGACCTGACTCGCCGAGTCGGTCCCTCCGACTCGCCGAGTCGGTCACCTAAACCCCGACACGGGTCCCACTCCAACTCGCCGAGTTCACCCATAGACTCGACGAGTTGACCCCTTTAACTTAGGGTTTTCCTTTCCATTCTTGGTCTTTCTGATTCTGGGTGTTACCAAATATAAATCTTAAAATATATAAACGAGTTGTTGTTCATTTGATGTTTATTTGTTCCACAAAGAGCAATATAAATAATCTAGTGCACACTGTCAATTTGGTTCATTGGATGCTTATTTGTTATGTTTTTTTAATGTTTATATAGTGATTAAGATGTTTTTGGAATTTTTTTACCTTAAAAAAAATATTATATAATGTTGGAGATTTTTACACCTTAAATAACATTATATGTGTAATATTAGTTTTAATTAAAAATGACTAAAATTTGTTGTTCAAAATAGTTTGTAAATTTTGTATAAATAACGTCAAAGCATTTATGCTAAACATAAATAATAAGAAAAAGTAAAAAATTGAAATATGAAAAAAAAAATTAACCGATATAAAAAAACAAAAAAAAAACTGATATTTAAAATATAAAATAAAGAGATAGTAAAAAACTGGAAAAAAAAGTACTTAAAGTAAAAAAATAATAATAAGAAAAATTAAAAAGTAGAAAAAAAATAATAAAAAAACACTAATTTGATAAATCTTTTTTAAAGAATAGTAGATCAGTAAATCATTTTTTTAATTATCCTATTTTGATGGTGGATCTTATATAGGGCTTGGTCCTCATGATTTGTTTGGTAAAGTAGTCTTTATACTTTAGTTTTATACATATTAGATCTAAAAATATAAAATTTTGATTATGACCCATTTTGTTCATCAATTTTTATATAAATTATATTTTCGGCTCTCAGATAAAAGATTGAAGATCCGCCAATTGATATATTGTATTATTACTTATTGGTTCTTCTTGTTTAATCAATATGATAATTACAATAAGTCATGAAAAATCTAGATCACCAATGTAACTAAAGTATGTCTAAGTTGAAAAGGATGTTTTGATTATAGGGCTGAACAAAAACCGAACCGTAAACCGAAACAACAAAAAAAAAAAACCGTATTAACCAAAACCGAAAATCTTTAACCGAAACAAAAACCGACGTTGCGGTTTTATTTTTACAAAAACTAAAAACTTTCAGTGTGTTGTGGTTTTTAGTTTTGCAAAAACCGCAAAAAACCGAATCGCGACACACACACACACACACACATATATATATATATATATATATATATATATATATATATATATATATATATATATATATATATATATATATATATATAATTTTAACTACCTATATATGCTTTGTTGAGTGTATTTATTCTAAAAGGATAAGTATCTCAAAGTAATCAATGTATAAATTCTTTTGATGAATAATTCATAACATATTTTATCTTAAAGCATAGCTACGATTAAAAACATAAAACCAATTAAAAGAAACAAATGGGAGGGTTTTGTGTAATTATTTAATTAGGTGATGTATATATATTTGTGTAATTAATTAAAAAACATAAATAATATAGATAAGAAAAAAAGAATGGTGTCCAACATTTAGGTTGGGAACTTGTCCCACATTGCCAGGAAAAGAATACAAAGGGTGAATGATTTATTATAAATAGCTCCGTATATGCACACAACTAAGCAAGTGTTGTATGAAGCCTGGTGTAGCCTGTGACCGGTCCTACCCAGTTGAGTTAGAAAATTAGTTTATTTTACTCTAAGTTGGTACTTTTGGACTCAGTTAAAAAATAAAATGGAACAAAACGGTAATTAATTATTATATATATATATATATATATATATATATATATATATATATATATATATATTAAATTTCTCAACAAAAAGAATAGTAAGTTTATCATTTTTTTGGTAGAATTCGTCCATGCACTTTGCTTTTTATTTTTTTACTTATTTTGATACTTTTGGTTTTTACAATCAATATTTTTACATTTTTTAGGAATCTTTTAATATTTAAAGTTTTGTCACAAAACTTTAACGGTTTTACAACTTTGATCACTTTTCTAAAAATTTGCTATATGCTACCCCTTTAATTCTTTAGCTGTTTTGACACTTCTGATCCTTACAGTCAAAACTTTTACATTTTTTCATCAAAACTTGAAAAAAAAACGGTTCGGGGCAAAGTCCGGGTTTTTCATTCTTGCACTTTGTATGTCTATCATATTTATCGATTCGGAAAAAACATTAAAAGTTTTTTACCCCCGCATAACGGGGGTAACGTTTATAGTTGTAACAAAAGTCTAGAAATAAATTAAAGTCAACAAATTTATCTAAATTTTTAAATTAAAGTCAACAAAAAAATCTGATCTAGACATTAAAAACCATGTCATTTTAACCGCAAAATTGCACCAACTCATTTTGCGGTTAAAAACTAAAACCGCACCGAAATAACAGTAAAATAAAAAAAAAAAAAAAAAAAACCACAAAACCGAAACGCAAAAAAATATCACACATTTCGGTTTTTCAGTTTAAATAACTGCAAATGCGGTTTGCGGTTGCGGTTTGATCCAAAAATTGCACCGAACCATATCATGTTCAGCCCTGATTAGTATTAAGGTGAAAATTGAGTAATTGAAATTAGAGTAAAAGGGTGTTTGAGATTATTTTTGAGTATCAAAAGTCATTTTTACAGAAGGATTTTTTGTAAAATGATTTTTTGCAAAAAAAGATCCTTAAAAAGTGTTTGGATTGATAAAAAGACTTTTAACTTAATTTTTATAGGTAAAACAATAAAAAGTCATAAAAAAGTCAGATTTTGTAACTTTTAAAAACTTTTTTATTTTCTTATTTGTCAAAAGTTATTTCAAAAGCTTTTTTGAATTATCCAAATACCTTTTGACATTTTTTTATTATTTTTTTAAAATTTAAAAACCAAAAGTTAATTTAAAAGCAACCCCAAAACACCTTCTAAATTATGAAAATAGTTTACCGTGCTTTCCAAAATATTAAATAGTTTACGTGCTTTCCAAAACGTTTAGTTGCTGCCTTTTAGTTCATATTTTGATTTTTCTTTTTGTTAAATAATAAAAGATTTATTTAAAGGTCGCTGGTGTTTGTTGATTAATAAAGTCTCTTAAGAATATAAAAATAAAAGAGTAAAAAAAATTGTAAAAAGTATTCATTATTCCATTTCTCTTTCTATTTAATAAATTCTATAAATGGTCCCTGTGGTTGTCAAATTTCTGCATTTTTGGTCCAAAAAAGTTTAGTGGTGTATCAGCAGTCCAACTTTGGATACTTTGTGTGGTTTTGATCATTATGGTTGACATTTATATGTAATTTTGGTCCATACTCCACCTGAAATGACAAATCTGCCCTTAAATAATTTACTTTTTAATTTAATTTAATTTAATTTCTAATTATTTTAATTAAAAAAATAAAATAAAAAACAAACCACCCTCTCTCTCTCTCTCTCTCTCTCTCTCTCTCTCTCTCTCTCTCTCTCTCTCTCTCTCTCTCTCTCTCTCTCTCTCTCTCTCTCTCTCTCTCTCTCCTGTTATTATGTTCTTCACCCCCATGACCCATATCCTTGTTCCCAAACTAAAGTCGTTTTGATTCGTACAGAAATGTGAATGAAATTTTTTGCCAATTTTGGATTTGGAATCTGTTTAGTGTTTACGAATCAGAATCAACCCCTTATTCTCCATATTCAAATCTCCATAGAACCGACCACCCGTCTTCATCAATCTTTCTCAAACCCTAACCCTAGCAATGACGATTCTCTCCGCTCCTGATAATCGAAGACCCACATGCCTCTCTCCACCCCGTGCTTGTGAAAACCTCCTACCCTTAGCAAACTACCGTGACGATGGATTGTGACCCAGATGTAAATTCAAGCGATGCTGCCTACTTACCACTACCCCTTCGTCTTCTATGATAGCTCTAGATGTTCGTTTCCATATCTGCAAAAGAGAGCAGCATACTTGATCTGTTCTTTAAACTTGTCGATCTACAAATTTAAACCCGAGGAAGAAGAAAGAGGTGATAAAACCCTTCAAATCGAATTCGTCTTTTATAAACCATCGATTATCTGGTGTTTTAGGTCTTCTCGGAGGGAGAGGCAGTTAGAAAAAAAGTCTGATGAACGATGTTTGGTGGTCGGTGGTGAAGGATCGTCTCGTTAACGAAGAAAAGTTGAGGGTGGGGGGAGATGGAGGTGGTTGTCGGCGAATAGTGGTGGAGAACGGTGATGATGGTAAATGACGATGGCGTCATCTTATGTGACGGTGGTGGTGGCGGCTAAAAACCCAAATCATTGAAAGATCGAGGTGGCAATATTTAGGTAGGGACAACTCCGATCAAAAGGGTGGTGTCGGTGGGGAAGTTTCATCGAGGTCTGAGGAAAGAAAGATGGTGGTGAGGGTGGGATTAGATGTTTGTAGTGGACGGTGGTGGTAGTCGGTGATGATGTTGGCGAACGGTGGTAGCTGTCAATGATGGCAGTCAGCAGTGATGGTAGCGGACAATGGTAGCTGTTGGTGGTTGCAGTCGGTGGTGATGGTGGCATCCATTAGGGGTGGTATATTTCTTGTATGTGTATGTGTGTGTTTTTGAGAGAGAAAAAACAAATAAAATATAAATAAAAAATATAAATTAAATTAATTTATGTATTTTAGCAATTAAAAAAATGAAAAATATAAATTATAAGGGCATAATCGTCTTTTTAAGTGTATAGGGACCAAAAACAATAAAAAGATCTAAAATCGGACCATTGTTGCACCAAGATATCGTTTTGGACCAAAATCACATAAATTTGTCAACCACACGGACCATATTTGCAATTTTGTCTTCTATAAAACAAGAATTTAGCAACATCCTATATTATTTAAAACACACAAAAATTTAAAAGAACTAGATTTACATCATCAGACGTTATAATAAATGAATTTTTGTTTTGTTAAATTTATTATAAGCAGTTCTAATCCAATCGTCTTTATCACCTTCTACCCAGAACGATTTGCCCCTGTTATTCGGCAACGATGAGTTTCACTCCTAATCGTTTTCTTGAAACAAACTTCTTCAATAAACTATTCGTATTTCCAATCTGCTTTGATCACTGATTTTTTGAGGTTAGAGTGATTACAAATACAGGTATGCAATGCTTTTCACTATTCTAAATGTCATTTCAGTTTAATGTCTTTTGCTTGTGTTGTTATGGTTGGAGTTGACATGTTTCCTTCAGTTTGAAAAAAAAACCCGAATCTGGAATCTGGATTGATATCAAAATATTGTTCAAATTCCCTACAATTTGTTTCTTCTCATCTTTGTTTAATTCTCTACTTAAAAATCGGAGTTCACTTATCAATTAAAATGTTAGAATATCACATTTTTCTCGCATGCACGGTAGATGTTCGATAAAATGCCTGAACTAAATTTTGTCCTTTGTAGGTTGAAAATGGTCGTTTCACCCAGATTCTGCACTAGGATCACACCAACAGATTCTTCAATGTTAAGAACCATTACAACAGTTTTTCTAACAATTAGACATTATCATTTCAACACGGATCAAACCCACAAATTCCCAAACCCATTTCCTTCAACTCAAGGCAATGGTCGAAACATTGTCGCTGTTTTCTGGGACTTAGACAACAAACCTCCAAAATCAGTATCCCCATTTGATGCTGCCATTAGGCTAAAAAAAGCAGCCGAATCATTAGGAATTGTTCGATACAAGATAGCTTATGCTAATCAAAGATCTTTCGATTACATCCCCCCTAAAGTTAAACTACATAGAAAAGATAGAAAAACATTAAATCAACTAGAAAACAAAGGCATTACAAAACCTATCGATCCATACATATGTCGTGTTTGTGGGAGAAAGTTTTACACCAACGAAAAACTTATAAACCATTTTAAACAAATCCACGAACGCGAACATGCAAAACGTGTGAGTCAAATCGAATCAAGTAAAGGAAGTCAAAGGGTCAAACTAGTGGGAAAGTATTCGATGAAAATGGAAAAGTATAGTAACGCTGCAAGAGATATTTTGACTCCAAAAGTTGGGTATGGATTGGGAGACGAGTTAAAGCGTGCGGGGTATTGGGTTAGAACCGTTTCAAACAAACCACAGTCTGCTGACGTGGCGTTGAGGGATCACATGGTGGATATGATGGATAGGAGAATGATGGAGTGTTTGGTGCTTGTGTCAGATGATTCGGACTTTGTGGAGGTTTTGGAGGAGGCGAGGTTGAGATGTTTGAAAACGGTGGTTGTTGGTGATTGTAAAGGTGGGGTTCTTAAGAGGGTTTCTGATGCGTGTTTTTCGTGGGAGGAGATAATTATGGGAAAGGCTAAGAAGGAAGGGGCTTCGGTTGTGGGGAAGTGGAAAGATGGTGACATTTTGAAAAGGTTGGAGTGGAGATATAATCATGAAAGAGAGAGGAAATTGTATGATTCGGATGGGAGTGATTTAGTTGGTGGGGAAGATGATGGAGGTAAAGTGGATGAAAGTCGTGCTTGGTGGAAGCTTGAGTCGGATTCAGATGTTGCATCTTTGTAATTGTACGGTATGAGTGTATGATCCGTGAAATTAGTCATTAAACTCGATAGGTTGGTTTTTAAAGGGTTAAATGTAAGAAATAATAGTGTATTTTTGTTTATTTGTTTATTATAGTATCTTACTTTTGTTTTTCTCTATTATAGCATTGTACTTATATTTTTTTTATTAGGAAATTGTAATTCTGTGATTATTTTGGATTGGTGGTCAATTGTGGTCAATTGTCTATGATCTTAGAGATGTAATATTATCTTTTACTTGTTTTGTATCTTGTGTGACTACTATATATGTAATAAATGTTTGAGTTTAAACTTTAAATTAGACAAAGTTACAAAAATGGTCCTTATGGTTTATCAAAAATCACAAAATCAGTCATTGCTAATTTTTTTATGCAAATGGTCCTTGTGGTTTGCAAAACTTACACAGATGATCCTTTTTACTAACTCTGTTAGTATTCAGCCGTTAAGATAAAGACATTTTCGTTTTTTTAGGTATAAAGGAACTAAATTCGTGATAATAAGTAGAACATTATTAAATGGCCAAAGCCTTAACCAATTGGGCTCCATGTATATTTGGATTATACATACAAATACTAATTTATATAATAAGTAGAAGGTTAAAACATAAGAATAAATAAATTACAAAACACATTTTTTTATGTATTTTTTTTTTATAAAACAAAATGTATTTCCATATTATAAAAAAATTACAAACAATTTTTATGCATTTTTATGTATTTATTTTACATAAAAATGTATTTTTTTTCTTTAAAAAGTACGGTTTCGTAATTTTTTTTTTGTAATATATATATATATATATATATATATATATATATATATATATATATATATATATATATATATATATATATATAATACGTTTTCGTATTTAAAAACGTATTTCATAAAATATATTTTTTTATATATTTGAAAAATATGTTTTTGTATAACAAATACGTTTTTGTAAAATATATTTTTTATGTCTTTGAAATAATAATAAATAACACTACTCATGACATAAAAAAATGTATAAATTCTTTTGGATCGATAGTTCTAAAACCGGTGTTAATTATTATTATTATTTTACGAAATACATTTTTTTTATCCTTCGTAAAATATTTTTTTATATCTTTAAAATATACGTTATTGTATAACACTATTCTTGATATAAAAAAAATGTATAAATTCTTTTGGATCGATAGCTTTAAAACCGGTGTTAATTAATATTATTATTTCAAACACATAAAAAAATGTATTTTATAAAAATGTATTTATTATACAAAGACGTATTTTTTAAAGACATAAAAAAAATATTTTATGAAAACGTATTTTTTAAAGATATACAAAATATATATACTTTATGAAAATGTATTTTTTATACAAAATCGCATTTTTTAAAGATAAAAAATATATTTTTATGTATAATAAATACATAAAAATGCATATAAATTGTTTGTAATTTTTTTTTATAATACGAAAATACATTTTCCTCTATTTAAAAAAAAATATGTAAAAAATGTGTTTTGTAATTGATTTATTGCTTATGTTTTAACGTTCTACTTATTATATAAATTAGTAATTGGAACATATAAACCAAATATACATACAACCCAACTGGTTAAGGCTTTGATCATTTAATAGGTGGAGGTCTTAGGTTCGATCTTTCCTCCCATCCTTAACTCATACAATTATTTTTTTCAAACAAATTTCAAAAATGATCTCTTTGGTTTACCATATATCACGAATTTAGTTCATTTATACTTGAAAAGACGAAAATGACCTTACCTTAACGGCTGAATGCTAACGGTGTTAGTAAAAAGAGTCATCTGTGAAAGTCTTGCAAACCACAACGACCATTTGCTTAAAAAAAAAAATTAACAGAGAGTGACTTTGTGACTTTTGGTAAACCACAGGGACCATTTTTGTAATTTTGTCTTTAAATTATTAATGAAATTGTGATCTAACATTATGTACTCTTTATACCATAAAATGTTAATTATTTATTATTAAAAATTTAATTCCCACAAATTTCCTGAATGGTCACTATAATTTCAAAAACTTGCAACTTAAAAATAGTGTTGTCGATGATACACCATGATCTTCGTGGTTTCAAAATCAAGCACGATCCATCCTTATGTATCACTTGATTAAAAAAAATATTAATTTAGACTGACCGGTTCGGATCTCATGAGAACTCAAAAAATAGTGAAGACTGCGAAAACAAATCTCGATCACCCATGTTGTCAATGACACAAACATCAAAAACAATCTTTGGAAGTGATGTAATTGCATGTTTCTATCGTCCTTAGAACGTAATATAAACTCCAAAATACGATCATCGGTTACAACTTACACACGTCCATATATCATTACTTGGTGCATTTTTCTTTCATTTTTTTAATGTAGTTAAACTTGAAATTACCTTTTATTATTATTTTTTATGATTTTTATGTTTATTTTTTTATTATTGTTGTGTTTTTTTCGTTTTGAATGATATTTTTATTATATTTTCATTCTTATTATATTTAATGATTTTAGTAAATCTTTAAAGTTTTTAAAGTTTATTTATTTATTTTGAAGTATTAGTCGGTTCAAATTTTGAAGTTCGACAATAATAAACCTTTTGATTCTTAAGAGAACGAGAATCATAATATTCTTGGATCATATTATTTTATTATTTTATGTCAAAATATTTTTTTTAGATCATATCATTTTGAATCATTCTATTTTGAATCAAATGATTTTTTATCATAATATATTTAATTAAATTAATATGTTGTTCATAACAAATTTTGAATCATTACATTTTTGAATCATTTAACTTTAATGCATAAAAATACGATTCACAATCATAATAAATTGAGCATTATAAACAAACATGTTGAATTACAACCATATTTCAAAATAATGTGTGATAGTTAAACAACCATATTATTTTTTAAAATTTAATGCCCAAAAGTTCAAAATATTTGATATATAACAAACATTTAGAACCATTTTTATTAGTAGAATGAAATTTTCATGTCTTGTTTTTCTAATAAAAACTTAAATTCATTAAAAAAAAATGTGGTACCCTTAAAAATGATACTTCATTAAAAAAAGTCGTTGTAATTTATATGAATTCAAAATGCTATAAACTTAAATTTCATGGTGGATCTAGTTATAACCGTTTGTCATTTGACGATTTACATTATATAACTCTAACTCCATATGTAAACAGAAAACCACTGATTGGCTTAAAATTTTATATGTTAGATATGTAATTTGCATTGCTATACATTTCTATCACAATACTCTTGTAATACTCTTCAAATTTTTATCACTCCGATAATGATATATCTGCTTAATATGCTTATCGAAAAAACTACGATGGTTCTAATATAATTTAGAAGGTACATCGAACTACCAATAACTCTTGCATATTCTACTTGTGTAACTCTTTCACCTCTGTATTTACTCATGTGATGATTTATATCAACTGGTGTTTTAGCTACATTAGAATCACTAAAGCTTAACTTCAAAAAAACTTTTTCCTCATAATAAGTTTGACTTAATGTAAGTCCATTTAGAGTTCTTCTGATCTCATGGGGGACCCCACCATCCAAATAGACAAATTCGAATGGAAATGCCCATATACATAATTTCAAATACATTATATATCCATAAAGAAAACAAGATCATATTGCACAATTCTAGCGATCTAAAGCATGCCTAGTAAAATCCCATAAATTTTGGTGTAACACCCATGTTTCCAATATGTTTTTTGATTAATTAAGTTTGAAATTTTTATGTTTTTAGGATTTTCTATAAGTAGTGTTGCGACTACTTGAGGGGCATGACACGATAAAGTAGCAAGTCTACCCTTAATGAAGATCGCAGACCTATAAGACAGATAGGCCAAACCCTAAAGGCCTTGGGATTTGGGCCTATTTAAGGACACAATTTCCTAGGTTTTGTCATTTTCACCCTCGAACTCCAGAAAATATTTTCTAACCCAAACCCTAGCCTCTTTTGGTGCTTTATGTTCTTATTGCTTCCTTTTTGTCATTTTGAAGAAGTAGAGTACATTTTAGTGTTGAAGGAAGCAAGCTACTGAAGTTTTCTACCTTCTTTTTGCCTCTCATAGCTTTGTAAATCTCCAAAATCCAATGTTAATTGTTTTTACAAGCTAGGTCTAGGTTATTGGTGGGTTATAGTATTTTTGGTCCCATAATCTTAGTGATATTAGAGTTTAAGGAAATCCAGAGCTTAATGATGATACTTAGATGCTTCTAGAACTTTGATGTTAGATAAAAAAAAAAAGGGTGTTTGTGTGCTTTCTTTGAGCCATGAACTTGGATTTGGCACTTTTATTGAGTTTTTGGACTTAGGGTTTTGGTTTGTGAGTGATTAAGCCTTGGTTATGCATAAAATTGGAAAATTTATCCAATAATTCCTTTATAAGGTTTAGATCTGAAAATTAGACCTCTATACTAAAGAGATTAAGTGCTTAAGGAGAAGGTTGTTAAGACAACTTGCACGACACGACTGGTTTGCGGCTCGTGACACGACCAATTTAGGGTTATCGAGATGATCTTTTTGTAGATTTGTAGGGGTTTTAATACATCGATACACATTAGATAAGAACAACAAAATAAGAAGACAAGCCATATATGCACATGCACCCTAGGATCTAAGTTTTACTATAACAACCTACTTTGAAATTAAACTAAAGAAAGGTAAGAACACTAACCTCTTGGTATTTTGATTAAGACCATTTAATTAACAATCCCTCAAAGTGTAACATCCCAAATTTATGACCAAAAAATTGATTTTTTATAATTACATAATTATAAAAACTAGTAGTCATAATCAAAACCAAAATCTCAATAACAAATATCTGAATAACCAAAACATGCCATAAGAAAACAACATCAGAGTACAACTCCAAAAGATCATGTGTGGAAGATCATAGTGTGATGCGATGCGATCATGCTGGCTCCTTTCCTTTCGAAGTAGAGGTACCGGAAACTAAAACTCAAATCCGTAAGCACGAAGCTTAGTGAGTTCCCCCATCATACCACATACCATACAATAAACATACTGCCTAGCATATCCGGGTGCTGGCCTTCCCCTTCGATCTCTTTCAACCGGATACTACCGAGCATATATGGGTGCCGGCCTACCCATTCGGTCTCTTTCAACCGGATACCACCTAGCATATCTGGGTGCTGGCATATCCCTTCGGTATCTTTCAACTGGTTACTGCTTAACATATATGGGTGCTGGCCTACCCTTTCGGTCTCTTTCAACCGATTACGAGGTCTATATCACCCTTACCACTACCACGTAATATCCTAGAATATAAGTACATAAATCACATACTGCCTAGCATATATGGGTATTGGCCTACCCATTCGGTCTCTTTCGATCAGTTACGGGGTTTACTTCACCTCTACCACTACCACGTAATAACATAGCATACAAGCACATAAATCTCAACAGATAATGGCATACCAAACAATTATCATAAACACAATCATCTCTACTATAAACAACTACTAGTGGGCTGACATGGATGTCTTCGACAAACATATACCAGGATGGTAAGTCACCTCGAAAATTGGTAGTAGCCGAATAGTCCTCGACTCAGAATATCAACCCAACTCAATCCTCTACACATAAAAGATTTCCTTAAGTACCTCTTTCATACTCATAACCCCTTAAGGGTCAACTTTGGTCCAAGTCAAAGTCAAAGTCAACACTATGAGCTGACTCAACTCGTCGAGTTTGCCCTTTACCTCGCCCAGTTCCTATGAATCATAGAATCGTGAAATCGTGATCCAACTCGTTGATTTTTCCTCCAACTCGTCGGGTTCTTCCTTTTCAACAGGATCAGGACTCCTCAATACAACTTGTCGAGTCCTTCCGTGAACTCATCAAGTTCTACAGTTTGCTAACTCTTCTTAATGCATTAAGCCATTATTCTTCAGATCTACACCCTATAGTCTAGATTTGGACTGGAAATGCTCCTAGAAGGGTAAAGTTTCCAACTTTACCCATTAACACCTTTCCTAAAGGGATTAAGCTCAAACCCTAACCCATAAAGGCCAAAGTCTTAATCCAAACACCACCAAAACTACAAGAGAGACCATGAGGTCATAGATTTGGACTCTAGGGACAAAAGGATCATGTAAAGTCCTAACTTTCTCCACATGAATGGCCATTAGAAGCTCCAAAAGGCCAAAATGATGGTCTAAAGGTTGCATGGGACCTCCATGGCTATAAAGTTGGCACTTTTATGCTATGAAAACCCTTCAAGACCCTAGATCTGAAGTGTTAACCCATTTGGGACATCCATCTCCCAAGGACCATAATACTTGGACAAAACCAACCAAAATAGCCCTAAAAGAAGATCTTAACAACTAAAAGTCAAGGTTCAAGCTTTATACCAGAAAGGTGTCATGAATGAGGCAAGGATTCTGCATCTATAAGCTCTTTCTTGTGTCTTCAAGTTTTTTCTTCTTCTAATGGCTTCAACACACCGAAAACACCTAAAATGGCTCACAATCACTCAAAGTAGCTTTAGGTTTTTGCGATTTAGGGTTAGGACAGTGGAGGCTGGAAATGATGCCAAAACCTTGGGGTTTAGGTGTTTAGATATGGTGCAAAAACCTGGAATTAGGGTTTCATTTTACCTGGCCAACTCGTCGAGTTGACACCTCCTAACTCATTGATTTGGTTACCAAAATGTGTGGTCAAAAACATCTCTACTCGACGAGTTTGGGGCCTCCAAATCATCGAGTTGCTATATGACAATGAATAATTATAAGTTAAATACATACCATGAACCATGCATTACAATTCTCCCCCACTTGTCTCAAACTTCGTCCTCAAAGTCTGCTATCTCAAATAATTCTGGATAATTCTCTCTCATCTCCTCCTCTGGCTCCTAAGTCTACTCTGACCCCATGGGGTGTGATGTCACAACTGTAAATTTTGAGCCATGTAATCTATGCATTCAACCTAATGTGAATCAAAAACTTCAATCAAATACAAGATACAAGTACTATAAGTAGTCATCAAACAATTGGAGACCCTAGAAGTTCTTGTTAAGTCCATTTAGGACTAGGACTTCCTTATTGGATCCAAATGGACCAATGAATTTCCAAATTGGACTATCATGGGTTTAGGACCCTAATTGGGTTCTAATTGGACCCACATTCGTTTATTGCAATATTTTGGGCTAGGTAGAACCTAGAATGAAATAAAACACAAGTTTTGATCCATAATTTAACCTAACCTAGCTTAATAAAGCATAAAAATCACAATTTTAATTTATAAGGCCAATAAATACCCTAAACTACCTCTAATGTTGGGCTTAGGGGCAAAAAGCCCAATTCTTCCCTCTACCCTTCATATTCTCGGCCCAAGGCCCAAACACAAGAAGAAGTTGACTTTTAAGTGCCACCTCATTTTTACCCATAGGTTCTCCATGCAAAATCTCATTCATCCATGCAAGCATCACCTCAAAGTCTTTTCTTCCCTCTCTCTCTCTCCCTCTCCCTGCTTGTTTCGGCCGAGGATAACCAACACACACACACATCTCACAAATTCTCTCAAAAAAATTCTCTCAAGAAACTCTCTCCTTCCTCTCCAAAAATCTCGAAAATTAGGGGCTTTCCAAGAGGATTTTGCAAGTAAATCATCATCTAAGGTAAGATTATGCATAGATCTATGGTTTAAATTCTTTTGTTATCAAAATCCTTTCCTAATCTATGCAAAAATCGTGATCTTGCACCCTAGAATCATCTCAAAACTCGAGATCTTCATCAAAGGGAGCTAAGGCCAAAACACTTCATTTTCCTTCCATTTTTCCTTGCAAAAACCGAACCAACACCCCAAGGTGAGTTCATACCCCCTTGATTTCTGTTTTCACTTGTTTTTGGGGGGAGAATACAAGTCATATGTGTAGATCTATATATTTATGCTTGATTATGTGTGTTTTTTTTAACATTTGGTGATTATGTGTTGATTCCTTCACTAATCTAAAAAGATGTTAAGAAACTTGAAGTGTATTACTAGGATCTCCATATGGATCATGAGAAAAGTATGTTTTATCACATATAATGCATTTAAACTTTTAGATCTGGGATTTGTACACTTGAAATAGCAAAAATGAGTGTTGTATTCAAAGATCTATAAGCTAAACTCACTAAACAGCCCTTGACAGTAAAGTTTTGGTCCAATCTCGGACTGTTTTGACCATCCAAATGGAAGTATTTTTCAAAACCGTTTTACATGGATAAAGTTCAGGTTTATACCTTTAAAATGACTACTCGCACGTTTTCATACGATTTTTCTACAATTTTTGACGAATTTTACAAAACTGCCTATCATATTTGAAATAATTTCGGACCAACCTGTGAAGGTGAACAATTTCACACTTGTTAGAAGCCATCAAAAATTATGAGAAAATTTTGGAACAAAATAGACAAGATTTCTAAACTTTGATAGTTTACGGATCCAATTTTCGACTTACGATGATTTTTCTACAAATTTTCAAACAACTAGGTCGAAAAAGTTCAAAAATCAGAAAATATGCATTTTCACATAACTCAAGTTAAGAATGTTATTTTTGACAAAAAGGGATTTCAAAATGTTGTTTTCACTACAAAATAGTTATCAAAACAAGTTTTGAACAAAATGGAGACCAAAGTGTTATTCTTATAAAAAAATTGGGCCTTAATCCTAAATTTTTGGCTTATTGGGCCAAGAGCATCATTTTACAAAAAGTGGGTTTTAGATTTCAATCATGTAAATAATCAATGCCAAAACAAACAAAACAATAACAAACACGAACCCGACACGATGAAATACTAGTACCTCGACTATCGGCGATATACAATACACCCTCAACACCAAAATCGTTATCAAACGAATTGGTTCGGTCTCGAACCAATAAAAATCCAAAACTACTAACACGACGATACTATGACATTACGACATTACAATTCATAACCATAACGATTACTATTACAATGCGAGTGTGCGCAGACGTCTATGCACCATCTTTGGGCCCCACAAGTGTAAAATCTTGTTCGTTGAGCCTAGCTAGCCCAATGACCTGATCTTAAGGCCCGAAGACATTTTTTTTACGGAGTGTTGGGTTTTACCGATCCGACACAACGTAAATGGACTTTCAATGGCTTGTATACCACCGGTCCCCAAGGGTCCTTTGGTCTTGCTAGTAAGGTCTACATTTCATGCGAGGCTGGTCTGGGACCCCTCGTACATTTTATCCCCAACCGGCTAATGGAGTTACCGGGGTCTTCGTGACCTCTTTCTCTTCGGATGTGGGACTACACCTAGTCAGGGCGATTGGATAACGTGATTAGTACTGACGACGCCTTCGGAGTCGTTAGTATAACTACAAACTGGGCGTTTGTGTAACGCGGGTTTGTAGTAAATAATCATGCTCGAGAACCTTCCAACGTCGCCCGGGACTGACACTATACGCTATGCAATGGTTTCAATGTAACTTCTTGTAATTCAAGGAACTAGGAGAACATCGGGTTTTCCTAGGGTTTTCAATACATACAAATTCGAAAAGCATACAACTTCAATGAACATTTTTTTTTTTTAGTATAGAAACAAACAAGCATACCTATGGATCTTCACAAACGTTTTCGGAAACTTATCTTTTCAGAAAATATCGGATTTTCTGGTGGTTCTTCAAATAATACAAACATTCGATTTCAAACACTACTTATGAACTCACCAGCATTTCATATGTTGATGTTTTTCAAAATACTTGTATTCTCAGGGAACCAGTGAATCAAGGGAAATCATATTCAGTGACGGTTGCAGTTTATTTATGTATGAATCAAACAATTTAATTTTTGGGAATGTAATGTTTAACAATGTTTGATATGTAAACACTACTGGTTGTACTATGTTGATGAATGGTAACGAATGTTGTTATGTTTCATATATATTCAATGTTATGGTATACAATTGAGTCACGGCAAGCCCCCGGACGTTTCCGCCGTCTGGTTCGGGGGTGTGACAGGTTGGTATCAGAGCTTTGTTTATAGTGAACTAGCATGTCGAGCCATACATTGATATGCAACTATAAACCAAAAAGAGGGACTAACATAACTCTGAACAGAACGAGTAAATAAAACACACCTGCTTGCATTAGGGATAAGAACCTAACGTCGAATCAAACACAATAATACTAGTATCTTGGTTAATTCGGGACTGTTCTTAGGGATACCAAGGAGTGAATGTAGCCTGATCAACTACGTTCTCTCCAAGGTAAAACTAACACACGTCTTGATGAGATCGGGATAGCCAGGGAACCAAAAACTATACCCTTATCACCCAAAAAGAGAATGTTGCTTAGTATGTATGATAGATATAGCATCCTAGGATAATGTAGTATATTTACGTACTCGCGCAGACAGCATGGCTGGTTTTCATCACCCGAGAGACCCCTACTTCCCTAATCAGGGAAACAACGGGTGGCTAGAGGAGGAGGGGGAGCAGCAGGGTATCCAGTATTATCAGGCCTTAGTAGCTCACGGGATGCTTGTGGATGAGCCAGGAGAGAATCCAGGTGAAGCACACGATGTCGGACCCGATGAATACGTAGACACTGACTACGAGTTTGGAGGAATCGACAGTGACGACGAGGAAGGTCAGGCTGGGGACCAGGACCCCATCCCGCCATATGAGGGCGTAGCACAACACGATCACCCCGCTCCACCAGTGAACCCCCCAAGAGAGAACCGTTCCCTCGAAGCTGAGGTCGTCGCACTGCGACAACAGCTGTATGCTATGGAAGCTCGGGCGGTGCGAACAGAACATGAGAGGGATGAGGTTATTGGAGACATGGCAGAGATGGCGCAGTTACTGGCGCAACATTTCGGCATGTGACTTCGGCACCACCTTCGGACACAGCTCATCGCGGTTAGGGGTAGACTTATCATAGTAGATCATTAGGAACTATGTTACGTACTCCGGCTCTATGTTTAAGTGACTACACTACTCATGGAGCCGTTATGCTGTCGGATTAGCATTACTTATGTATGCTCCTACGAGCAAATTTTCTTGTACTAAATGCGGATAATATTAATAAACTTTTGTGTGTTTTGCTATGATATTCTCAGTTGTTATGTGTTGAGACGTTATGATTGTATGCTTGACGATAGTAACGTTTAGGTTCGTACCATACACCTAGTTAGTAGAATCGCCACCTCACAGAAACCACGAACACTCAACATCTTTCCGTTTCATGACAGAAAGATGCCTCGCCCAACTACTCGCGGAAACCCAGGACCAACCCCGCCCGAAGCTGACTCCACTGCTTTCCAGGCAGCCGTGTCGGCTGCAGTCACAGCAGCGATGGCACAACTTCACCGAGGAAACAACGGAGGAGGTAACGGGCAAGGATCTGGAAGTTCGAACAACGGGGCGAACCAAGGACTCACTAAAACGTGCACCTACAAGGATTTTGTGAACGCTAAACCCCGAACTTTCAACGGTACCGGAGGAGTGATCGCCCTAAAGCGATGGATCGAGAAGGTAGAGTCGGTATTCGAGATATGCGAGTGCCCCGAGCAGATGAAAGTGAAGTTCGCGGCCTGCACTTTGGTGGACCAAGCACTCACTTGGTGTAATGGTCATGTGGAAGCCATGACACTCCCGGTCGCCAACTCTATTCCCTGGACAGAGATGAAAGAGATGTTGACGGCTGAGTACTGCCCCCGAGGCGAAATACAGAAGATGGAGCAGGAACTATGGAATCTCACGGTGCAGAATGGGAACATCGATGCTTACATATCGAGATTCAGCGAACTATCTCTGTTGTGCCCGGGTATGATCACTTCAGAGGGGAAGAAGATTGAACGATTCATTTGGGGACTGACATCCCCCATTCAAGGAAATGTGATAGCTGCGAACCCTGAAACTTTTGACAGTGCGAAGAGATTGGCAAAAAGGTTATATGATCATAACCACAAAAAGGGCGAGAAACCGGTAGAGGCCGAGAAGAAAAAGGAGGGTGATGGTAAGAAAGGATGGAACAACAAGAGGAAGGGGCGTCAGGGTCCCGAGACCTCTAAAAAGCAGCAAACGGTGGCAGTTCACGCTGTCACTGCGCCGGTACCAGTCACATCACATGCTCCAACCTCAGCTGCTTCAAATACCTCAAGACCCTATTCCGGTACTCATCCCAAATGCAACAAGTGCGGTTTCCATCACCAAGGAGAATGTAGGGAGTTCCATTGCACCAGTTGCAACCGAAGGGGACACACTGCAAAGTTCTGCAGGACTTATCCTTCTCAGAACCAGAACAACAACAACCCTCGCAATAACAACAACACCAATGCCGGCGGCAACAACGCAGGGCCTAGCCACACCTGTTTCGGGTGTGGAAGGACGGGACATTTCCGTCGAGACTGCCCTAACAACAACAACAACTCAGGAAACAGAGGAGCAGGAAGAATGCTGACTATGGGTCAGAGTGATGCAGTTCAGGACCCCGCAGTTGTGACCGGTACGTTCCTCCTAAACCACACTTATGCATGCATCTTATTTGATACCGGAGCGGAGCGAAGTTTCGTAAGCGAGAAGTTTAAACATTTATTAGAACAACAACCCCAGAAGCTAAATGAAACCTATACGGTGGAAATGGCCAATGGGAAGACCGAATCCACTAGAGAAATCTACACTGGATGTACCCTAACCCTTAACCAACACGTCTTACGAATAGATCTGATGCCAGTGTCAATTAGGAGTTTCGATGTGATTATCGGCATGGATTGGTTAAGCCCCCACCATGCGGAGGTTTTGTGCCACGAGAAGGCCGTTCGCCTTCGTCTCCCAAATCACGAAACCCTAGTAATTTACGGAGACAAACCTAGCACGAATCTTCGTCTTATCTCGTGCATCAAAGCACAAAAACATCTGCGAAAGAACAACTTAGCGTTCTTGGCCCACATAGTGGACAAGACCAAAGAAGAAATTAACATCCAAGACATTCCGGTAGCGTGTGAATTCCCGGACGTGTTTCCTGAAGATCTCCCAGGAGTACCCCCAGAGAGACAGGTTGAGTTCCGAATCGACCTCGTCCCAGGAGCAACTCCTCTCGCTAAATCACCATATCGATTGGCACCTGCCGAAATGCAGGAATTGTCCAACCAACTCAGTGAGCTTCTGGACAAGGGATTTATCCGACCTAGCTACTCGCCGTGGGGAGCTCCGGTGCTCTTTGTCAAAAAGAAGGACGGATCTTTCAGAATGTGCATCGATTACAGAGAGTTGAATAAACTCACTGTTAAAAACCGCTACCCACTCCCACGAATCGACGATCTATTCGACCAGCTCCAAGGAGCTAGCTATTTTTCTAAAATTGATCTACGATCCGGATACCATCAACTCAAGGTCCGAGAAGAAGATATCCCTAAAACCGCTTTCCGAACCCGCTATGGACATTATGAATTCGTCGTAATGCCCTTCGGTCTAACAAATGCACCCGCCGCATTTATGGACCTAATGAACCGAATCTGTCGACCGTTCTTGGACAACTTCGTCATTGTGTTTATCGATGACATCCTCGTCTATTCTCGAAGTAAAGAGGAGCATGGCCAACATCTCCGACAAGTCCTAGAGACGCTGCGATCGGAAAGGCTTTACGCCAAACTCTCTAAGTGTGAGTTTTGGCTACGGAGCGTGAATTTTCTCGGTCACGTAGTTAGCCAAGATGGAATTCATGTGGATCCCTCTAAGGTCAAAGCTGTGGAAGGATGGGCAACTCCGACTACACCCACAGAAATTCGTCAGTTCTTAGGTCTAGCAGGCTACTATAGGAGATTCATCCAAAACTTCTCAAAGATCGCCAAGCCACTTACCTTGCTTACGCAAAAGAGTGTGCCATTCAAGTGGACAGACCGACAAGAGATTGCGTTTCGAGCCTTGAAGCAAGCTCTTTGTAGAGCTCCTGTACTATCTCTACCTGAAGGAACGAAAGATTTTGTAGTTTACTGTGACGCGTCAAATCAAGGTTTAGGTTGCGTTCTCATGCAACGTGGAAGAGTGATAGCATATGCGTCCCGTCAAATAAAGACGCACGAAGTAAATTACACAACCCATGACCTAGAACTGGGAGCCGTGGTCTTCGCCCTAAAAATTTGGAGGCACTACCTGTACGGTACAAAGTGCACCATCTTCACAGACCACAAGAGCCTCCAGCACATCTTGAATCAGAAGGAGCTGAACATGAGACAACGAAGATGGGTGGAGTTGTTAAACGACTACGAATGCGAGATCAAGTACCATCCAGGCAAGGCCAACGTGGTAGCTGACGCATTAAGCCGGAAGGAGTACACAAATCGCCGTACGAAAACGCACTCGATAACCATTCAGTCTCATCTGACCGCTCAAATTGCATCAGTCCAGGCAGAGGCTATGAAAACGGAAAATAGAACTAGCGAGGCATTACGCGGAATGGAGAAGAACCTGGAAGTCAAAGAGAATGGGGTATACTACTTCATGAACCGTATTTGGGTTCCAAAGATCGGAGGATTCAGGGAGATCGTTATGAAGGAAGCCCACAAGACACGATACTCCATTCATCCTGGTTCGGACAAGATGTATTTGGACATTAAGCAGCACTATTGGTGGCCTAACATGAAGGCGGAAATCGCAACTTATGTTAGTAAGTGCCTTACGTGTGCCAAAGTAAAAGTGGAATACCAGAAACCTTCCGGATTGTTACAGCAACCGGCAATCCCTGAGTGGAAATGGGAGGGGATTTCTATGGATTTCGTGACCAAGCTGCCCAAGACGTCGGACGGATTGGACACCATATGGGTAATAATCGATAGACTGACGAAATCTGCCCATTTCCTGCCCATCAAAGAGTCCTACAAGATGGAGAGGCTGACGCGTTTATACCTACGAGAGATTGTAAGACTTCATGGAGTGCCAAAATCTATCATCTCGGATAGGGACAGTAGGTTCACGTCACGCTTTTGGCAGTCGCTCCACAAGGCCATGGGAACTCATCTTGATATGAGCACCGCGTATCACCCACAAACGGACGGTCAAAGCGAACGAACCATTCAGACGCTTGAAGACATGCTTCGTGCATGTGTGATAGACTTCGGAAAGTCTTGGGATACCCACCTACCGTTAATCGAGTTTTCATATAACAATAGTTATCATTCGAGCATTAAGGTGGCCCCTTTCGAAGCACTGTACGGGCGTAAATGTAGATCACCGTTATGTTGGGCTGAAGTAGGTGACACCCAGCTAGCAAGAACACATGCGTCAAACAGGGCATTAACGGGACCGGAAATCATTCGCGAGACCACAGAAAAGATTGTCCAGATCAAAGCTCGATTACAGGCATCGCGTGACCGGCAAAAGAGCTACGCTGATAAACGGCGAAAGCCCTTAGAATTCCAGGTCGGTGATCGAGTAATGTTGAAGGTCTCACCCTGGAAAGGGGTTATACGTTTCGGAAAACGGGGAAAGCTGAACCCGCGATACGTTGGACCTTTCGAAATCGTCGCCCGAATAGGTCCAGTAGCATACAGACTACAACTACCCGCAGAGCTAAACGGTGTACACCCCGTGTTTCATGTTTCTAATCTGAAAAAGTGCCTATCAGATGAAACCCTTGTCATTCCTCTTGACGAAATCGAAATCAATGAGAATCTCCTGTTCGTTGAAGAACCAATCGAAATTATGGACAGGGAGGTGAAGCGTACTAAGCAGAGTCGCATCCCGATCGTGAAGGTACGGTGGAATGCAAAGCGTGGGCCAGAATTCACGTGGGAACGCGAAGATCAAATGAAGCAAAAGTACCCTCACCTATTCTAGTTTTCTCAAATCTAGCTTTCAAACAGAATTTCGGGACGAAATTCCCTCTAACGGGGGGATGATGTCACAACTGTAAATTTTGAGCCATGTAATCTATGCATTCAACCTAATGTGAATCAAAAACTTCAATCAAATACAAGATACAAGTACTATAAGTAGTCATCAAACAATTGGAGACCCTAGAAGTTCTTGTTAAGTCCATTTAGGACTAGGACTTCCTTATTGGATCCAAATGGACCAATGAATTTCCAAATTGGACTATCATGGGTTTAGGACCCTAATTGGGTTCTAATTGGACCCACATTCGTTTATTGCAATATTTTGGGCTAGGTAGAACCTAGAATGAAATAAAACACAAGTTTTGATCCATAATTTAACCTAACCTAGCTTAATAAAGCATAAAAATCACAATTTTAATTTATAAGGCCAATAAATACCCTAAACTACCTCTAATGTTGGGCTTAGGGGCAAAAAGCCCAATTCTTCCCTCTACCCTTCATATTCTCGGCCCAAGGCCCAAACACAAGAAGAAGTTGACTTTTAAGTGCCACCTCATTTTTACCCATAGGTTCTCCATGCAAAATCTCATTCATCCATGCAAGCATCACCTCAAAGTCTTTTCTTCCCTCTCTCTCTCTCCCTCTCCCTTCTTGTTTCGGCCGAGGATAACCAACACACACACACATCTCACAAATTCTCTCAAAAAAATTCTCTCAAGAAACTCTCTCCTTCCTCTCCAAAAATCTCGAAAATTAGGGGCTTTCCAAGAGGATTTTGCAAGTAAATCATCATCTAAGGTAAGATTATGCATAGATCTATGGTTTAAATTCTTTTGTTATCAAAATCCTTTCCTAATCTATGCAAAAATCGTGATCTTGCACCCTAGAATCATCTCAAAACTCGAGATCTTCATCAAAGGGAGCTAAGGCCAAAACACTTCATTTTCCTTCCATTTTTCCTTGCAAAAACCGAACCAACACCCCAAGGTGAGTTCATACCCCCTTGATTTCTGTTTTCACTTGTTTTTGGGGGGAGAATACAAGTCATATGTGTAGATCTATATATTTATGCTTGATTATGTGTGTTTTTTTTAACATTTGGTGATTATGTGTTGATTCCTTCACTAATCTAAAAAGATGTTAAGAAACTTGAAGTGTATTACTAGGATCTCCATATGGATCATGAGAAAAGTATGTTTTATCACATATAATGCATTTAAACTTTTAGATCTGGGATTTGTACACTTGAAATAGCAAAAATGAGTGTTGTATTCAAAGATCTATAAGCTAAACTCACTAAACAGCCCTTGACAGTAAAGTTTTGGTCCAATCTCGGACTGTTTTGACCATCCAAATGGAAGTATTTTTCAAAACCGTTTTACATGGATAAAGTTCAGGTTTATACCTTTAAAATGACTACTCGCACGTTTTCATACGATTTTTCTACAATTTTTGACGAATTTTACAAAACTGCCTATCATATTTGAAATAATTTCGGACCAACCTGTGAAGGTGAACAATTTCACACTTGTTAGAAGCCATCAAAAATTATGAGAAAATTTTGGAACAAAATAGACAAGATTTCTAAACTTTGATAGTTTACGGATCCAATTTTCGACTTACGATGATTTTTCTACAAATTTTCAAACAACTAGGTCGAAAAAGTTCAAAAATCAGAAAATATGCATTTTCACATAACTCAAGTTAAGAATGTTATTTTTGACAAAAAGGGATTTCAAAATGTTGTTTTCACTACAAAATAGTTATCAAAACAAGTTTTGAACAAAATGGAGACCAAAGTGTTATTCTTATAAAAAAATTGGGCCTTAATCCTAAATTTTTGGCTTATTGGGCCAAGAGCATCATTTTACAAAAAGTGGGTTTTAGATTTCAATCATGTAAATAATCAATGCCAAAACAAACAAAACAATAACAAACACGAACCCGACACGATGAAATACTAGTACCTCGACTATCGGCGATATACAATACACCCTCAACACCAAAATCGTTATCAAACGAATTGGTTCGGTCTCGAACCAATAAAAATCCAAAACTACTAACACGACGATACTATGACATTACGACATTACGATTCATAACCATAACGATTACTATTACAATGCGAGTGTGCGCAGACGTCTATGCACCATCTTTGGGCCCCACAAGTGTAAAATCTTGTTCGTTGAGCCTAGCTAGCCCAATGACCTGATCTTAAGGCCCGAAGACATTTTTTTTACGGAGTGTTGGGTTTTACCGATCCGACACAACGTAAATGGACTTTCAATGGCTTGTATACCACCGGTCCCCAAGGGTCCTTTGGTCTTGCTAGTAAGGTCTACATTTCATGCGAGGCGGGTCTGGGACCCCTCGTACATTTTATCCCCAACCGGCTAATGGAGTTACCGGGGTCTTCGTGACCTCTTTCTCTTCGGATGTGGGACTACACCTAGTCAGGGCGATTGGATAACGTGATTAGTACTGACGACGCCTTCGGAGTCGTTAGTATAACTACAAACTGGGCGTTTGTGTAACGCGGGTTTGTAGTAAATAATCATGCTCGAGAACCTTCCAACGTCGCCCGGGACTGACACTATACGCTATGCAATGGTTTCAATGTAACTTCTTGTAACTCAAGGAACTAGGAGAACATCGGGTTTTCCTAGGGTTTTCAATACATACAAATTCGAAAAGCATACAACTTCAATGAACATTTTTTTTTTTTAGTATAGAAACAAACAAGCATACCTATGGATCTTCACAAACGTTTTCGGAAACTTATCTTTTCAGAAAATATCGGATTTTCTGGTGGTTCTTCAAATAATACAAACATTCGATTTCAAACACTACTTATGAACTCACCAGCATTTCATATGTTGATGTTTTTCAAAATACTTGTATTCTCAGGGAACCAGTGAATCAAGGGAAATCATATTCAGTGACGGTTGCAGTTTATTTATGTATGAATCAAACAATTTAATTTTTGGGAATGTAATGTTTAACAATGTTTGATATGTAAACACTACTGGTTGTACTATGTTGATGAATGGTAACGAATGTTGTTATGTTTCATATATATTCAATGTTATGGTATACAATTGAGTCACGGCAAGCCCCCGGACGTTTCCGCCGTCTGGTTCGGGGGTGTGACATGTAGCCACTACACCTTCACTAACTGTACAACCTTCTTCCTCAAGGATTTCATCTTCTTATCCATAATCACTACTGGCCTCTCAACGTAGTTTAGGCATTCGTCCACCTGAATATCCTCTAAAGGCACAACTGAGGAGTGATCCACTAAGCACTTCCGCACCTCGGAGACATGAAAAGTACTGTGCATCTGACTAAGCTCAGCTGGAAGATCAAGATGATAAGCTATGTGGCCCACCCGAGCCAAAATCATGAACGAAACGATGTACCTAGGACCCAGCTTGCCGCACTTCCTAAATCGGATGACACCCTTCCAAGGTGACACCTTCAGGAGAACCATATCCCCTACCAAAAACTCCAGGTCCTACTGGCGCTTGTCGGTATAACTCTTTTGCTGACTCTGAGCAATCTGGAGCCTACTTCAGGTCTGCTTAATCATCTCAGTAGTCTTGAGTACCACTTTGGTACTCCCCATAAATCTCTAACCGACCTCGATCCAACAGATTAGGGTCCTACCTTGTAACGCCCGTAGATCCGGGCTAGTAACTTTAGAGATAATGAGCGTCAAAAAAAAAAACTTTTTGATAGAACATTATTTAGAATAAATAATCTTAACCAAGTTATAGCATATGTCACAAAGGCTCTATACATATAAACAATGCCAAAATCCGAGTTATAACGAAGAAGTTATGACCCGTCGAAGTTTTACGGCAAAACCGGCGCGACACTGAGAATCGTAAAAAGTGAATTTACGAAAAAAATACTTTCTAGCCTTAGCGATCTAGATGAAAGTTGTAGTATATGTTAAACTAAGAGCGTGCATCATAAGAACGTCTAAATCTGACATCGTATGAGGAAGTTATGATTTTTCAAAAATTTAGCATAGCAGTGCACAACCCGAAATTCGAATTTTAGATTGGTCGATTTTCAGCCAAAATAATCTAAACGAGAAATGAAGATATCGTTAATAGGAGTTAAACGATAAAAAGGCAGATGAAAACGGAGCTCGTATGCGAAAGATATGGACAAGGCTTAGTCTCTACTCTTCGAGCGCGACGAATTTGATACAATTTTGTAATTCCGAGATAGAATGAGAATTAGCCAACGGTGTCTAAATAAAAGTTGTAGTACTCATAAATACCAACATATGGATATAAATAACGTCAAAAACGAAGCTTGTATGCGAAAGATATGGACGAAGCTTAGTCTCTAATTTTCGAGCGCGGCGAATTCGAATACAAATTTTTAAATCTGAGATACAATGAGAATTAGCCGACGGGGTCTAAATGAAAGTTGTAGTACTCGTAAATACCAACACATGGATATAAATAACGTAGAAAATGGAGCTCGTATGCGAAAGATACGGACGAAGCTTAGAGACTATACTACGATAAAATCCCTAAAAATAAATGATGAATCCTTCATATTTTCTTCACACCATAAGCCTTTATTTCTCTCTTTAACTTCTCTCTAGCCTCCCTAAACCCCTCCCTAGTCTAGGGAACCTCCCTAGCACAAGAAGGAAACCCCGGAGCGCCCGGCGGCTCCGAGAAGAAAAGCTTTCGACTGAAAACCCTGCTCCAGCGGAGCCATTTTTCTTAATAAAAACTCGCTGTAAGTGAGCTACGTTTACACTATTTCTAATATAGCTTTTATTTGAAATATAGTAATGTTATTAGGACCTGATAATAATTATTTGGGCTATTATTATGGGTTATATAAGTGTCGCTATAATATCTTTTTAACCACTCGCGGTACGGGGAATCTGGTTTAAAGGGCCGCATAGGGTTGTTCAATTTTAGAAGTGTTATATGCCAAAATGGTCCTACCCGCCGGTGTTTTTTGTCTGGCCCCTGTCTATACATAGTGGTTGGAAAATATTTTTTAAACGCTTATAATAATAATAATAATAATAATGCTAAGACTAATAATTAGTCATGGTATATATTAGACTAAAATCTAGTGGTAGTTATACTAGGTTTCGTCGAAGGAAATTATATTGTTAAGAAGCAAAGTGTTATCCGAGTTTGGAATAATCACTTTTAACAAGTGAGTGCATAGTTACTTTCATATTACACATAGATATGAAGTATTTTATATAAATTACGTGACATGTATGCATATTATCTGGATACTTGCTGTCTATGCTGGATGAATGATTTTATACATGTTTTAAACGATTTAAACTATATATTTATTTTATATCTACAAATATGTTGAGATAAAACATGGGTAGATGAAATAGTTGATGTGTGATGAAATAAAATGATGAGAGATATGTGATGATAATTAGGTGAGGATAGATAGGTGATGATGAATCGGGATGTAGGATGAAAGATATTATAACCTTGTCCGGCAATTTGGAGATGTAGTCATCTACCAGAGTATAGATGGCGACCACAGACTGTTATAGACAACCCAGTGGAAACACCAGCATGCTCATAACCTATAGGTGATGAATTACGAGTTCAGGCGATGTTGTAACTACGTATTCATGTGCTGATACTCTAACCCCTTACTATGAATTACGAGTTCAGGCGATGTTGTAACTACATATTCATGCGATGATACCCTAACCCTTGTTGGGAACGTATTGAGGGAGTAATGCCTGAATCAATATTGTCTATGCGATGTAGGAGATGATCCTTAGGGAGAGTCCTTAGGAACAAACATATAAGGAAATGCGATGTAAGGAGATGAGAGGTAAATATGATGTAGGAGATGACCCTTAGGATAAATCCTTAGGGAAGGTACTTAGGAATAAAGAAGATAATGGGGATGGGTAATTGGGTTAATTGTTTGATGATTAAACATAATAATTATATTATTGCGGGTTGAAAACCCTATGTACTCATGAGGTTTCCCAACCTGACCCACTCTGTTTACTTGTATCACAGGTGACGATGTGAAGTTACATTACACTGAGAGATTAAGGAGATATATATAACTAGTGTAAACGAATGTAGGTTCTGTTTATGCGTATGTTTCTGTATTGATGATGACATCCCAAATGTTTTAAAAGGAATATAAATAAATTTTTTGGAAATGCGTTGATAATGAAATTATCATGTTTTTCTGGAAACAAATTCCGCAACGTTTTTATTGAAAGAGATACTCTGATTTTTATAAAGCATAAAAAATCAGTCTTTTCTAGCCGTGAAAATGGGGATGTCACAGTTGGTATCAGAGCATTAGTTTAAGCGAACTAGGAATAAGGATTTATTTCTAGACTTAAACTTAGAATGCTAAGCAATGATTGTGAGGAGTGTGTCTTAGGTAATACACTTGAATAGACACAAGCACTAGCTTATTTAGGGAAAAATGACTAACATGCTTTTATGTGCTAAATAATTTATGATATGCATTATATGATCGGATCTATGGTCTATTGCCGACCGGATCTGGAAACTTTATGTGTTCAGGTTTCTAAACGTTTAATTACGGTATTAGAACTGGCATATAACTTTTTGGAGAGATAAAGGGATTTATACGTCAATCATAGATAAAATATTTCCTATCTTAATTCTCGTCATTACACACCGACCGTCGGATTTGTGTATATATCGAAATGGCATGAACCCAAGGTGGAGTCGGGAACACGAATGGAAATAGGAATCAACAACCCCCCAGTGATTGAACAAATACCTGTTGTAGTATCCGCACCTGAGCCAATCACCATGGCCAGGGTACAAGCGATGATCCAAATGATGTTGGATCGTCAAATGGAGGAAACAAGGGGTTTACTTCAACAAAATCGAGAGGAACTTACGATGCCTATTGAACAGCCCGAGTTGAATGATGGGCAGTCAGAAGGAGTGAATTACAGTGGGACGGTTGGTCAAGACAACCCACTGATAGTTAAACGAAACAATCAGGATGGAGGAAATGATGAACTTGGATGCAAGTACAAGGATTTCATTGCATCCAAACCCCCGAGTCTTTCTGGAAGCTGATCACCGGTGGAAGTTATGGACTGAATCTCCAACATGGAGACAATGTTTGAGAGTTGCGAGTGTAGCAACCAACAAAAGACTGCCCTTGCGGTCCCTCTGTTAAAGTCTGGAGTATTGAGCTGGTGGAAGCTACTAGCTAACATGATGCCCAAGGGAGAAGCAATCAAGATGTCTTGGGAAGATTTCCTAGTGCAATTAAAGATGTAATACTGCTCTGAGCAGGATCTTCTGGAGATCAACAATGAATTCCAGAATCTGAAGAAGGGGAGGATGAGTATCACCGAGTATGTTGCAAGTTTTACGGAGAAGATGAAGCTCGTTCCTTATCTAGTTCCAACTAATCTCTCCAAGGTCAACAAGTTTGCCCACGGATTACCAGTGGACTTTGGTCCATTGGTCAAGCAAGCAACCACTCTGAAAGTTGCCATCTAGGATGCTAAGAATTTGGAGACCCAGATAAGAGAAAAGGGTCTAGAGAGAGCTGAAGTTGGTGAGAAAAGGAAGCATGAAGGATCTTCAAGGTCCAACAAGGAGAGAAAATTCCCAAAGCCTGGAGGAGGAGGAGGAGGTGAAGCAAGATGGTGTGAGAAGTGCAAAAAGAATCACTTCAAAAGATGCGATGGAGAAGTGACGTGTTATAAGTGTGGTAGGACCGATCACTATTCCAGATATTGTACATTCGACAACAAGAAGTGCTACGAATGTGGAAATGATGGGCATATTTCAAAGAACTTTCCAAAGAAGAATGAAGCTGCAAGGTAAAATGTGACACTAAAGCCAAAAGCAGGAGCATTCCAAATGATCACTGACGAAGTAGATGGCAATGCAAGGAATCAGGAGTGAGGATGGATATCCGAGGATCAAGTTATGAAGAAGCGAAGCAGATAGTATCAGGAGGTGTAGCCTATTAGAGGCATAGTATAGGTTGAACTTGAACACCTATGTAATCGTTTCAAGGAATAATGTAAACCTTCGTTTTGTTATTTGATGTGTCAATTTGTTATGTGATTTTCTTATGGTTAATTGGAAAACTGCGAGACATTACTTGGGACAAGTATGAGATGGTGTGAAAGTTAGTAGATGCATATACTACCGAAAGCACATGACTCAGCCTTGGATCAAGGAAAGTCACAAGGTTACCAAGAAGCTAGTAATTGAATCTGTTTTATTCAAGTATGTCGTTACTATAGGTTCAGTAATGACTAAGAAGATGATTGTTATTCCGACCCTAGTGGTCATATCAAATTGATTCGGACTAAGAAGAGTATGTTAGATGGTTCAGAGAACCAAGTCCAATGTAGCATCTGACTTACGATCGAAGCTAGAAGGGAAAGACAATCAAGGCGATCAGTAGAGGTATCACGATAGTTGCTTGTAGCTAGGAATACTACCTTCTAAGATGTGATTATATCACATTAGTACATGAAGGAAGGCATAGTCTGTTCTAGAATTTGACTCTAAGAGACCTGAGTCTAAGCATTGCAACTTACGATGATAGGTCATTAGAATATGACACATCAATCCATTGTAGTAATAAAAAAACTTATCTTAAGTTTTTTAAGAAGAAGGAGGAGTCTCCACTAAGGATCGAGATTATGACTTGTAGGTCATAATTTGGAGTCTAATGTGAGATAGAAAGTGGGCGCAAGATCGAGCACCGTTTGCAGTCAGGGAGTCCATGAGTTAGATACTCGTTCGAAGCGACATAGAAGTTACGGTTATTACCTAGGATGAAGAGATTACGTAAGGAGTCATTATACAACCCAATTTCGTTGATGATTCCGGGACGTAATCATCCTAAGGGGGAAATAATTGTAACGCCCATAGATCCGGGCTAGTCACTTTAGAGACAATAAGCGTCAAAAATGACTTTTTGATAGAACATTATTTAGAATAAATCATCTTAACCAAGTTATAGTATATGTCACAAAGGTTTTATACATATAAATAACGCCAAAATCCGAGTTATAACGAAGAAGTTATGACTCGTCGAAGTTTTACGGCAAAACCGGCGCGACACCGGGAATCGTAAAAAGTGAATTTACGTCAAAATACTTTCTAGCCTTAGCAATCTAGAAGAAAGTTGTAGTATATGTTAAAATGAGAGCGTGCATAAAAAGAACGTCCAAATCGGACTTCGTATGAGGAAGTTATGATTTTTCTAAGATTTAGCATAGCAGTGCACAACCTGAAATTCGAATTTTAGATCGGTCGATTTTCAGCCAAAATAATCTAAAGAAGAAATGAAGATATCATTAATAGGAGTTAAACGATAAAAAGATAGATGAAAACAGAGCTCGTATGCGAAAGATATGGACGAAGCTTAGTCTCTACTCTTTGAGTGCGGCGAATTCGATACAATTTTGTAATTTCGACATAGAATGAGAATTAGCCAACAGTGTATAAATGAAAGTTATAGTACTCATAAATACCAACACGTGGATATAAATAACATCGAAAACGAAGCTCATATGAGAATGATATGGATGTAGCTTAGTCTCTACTTTTCGAGCGTGACGAATTCGAATACAGTTTTGTAAATCTGAGATACAATGAGAATTAGCCGACGGGGTCTAAATGAAAGTTGTAGTACTCGTAAATACCAGCGTATGGATATAAATAACATAGAAAATGGAGCTCGTACGCAAAATATATGTACGAAGCTTAGAGACTACTCTACGATAAAATCCCTATAAATAAAGGATTAATCCTTCAAATTTTCTTCACACGATAAGCCTTTCTTTCTCTCTCTAACTTCTCTCTAGCCTCCTTAAACCCCTCCCAAGTCTAGGAAACCTCCTTAGCACAATAAGGAAACCCCGCATGTGATTATATGTATCTAATCACATATGATTAAAGTTGACAAAAATAATAATTATTGAATCGAGAGCACGATAATGAAATATGCGATTAAATATATTTAATCACATGTGATTATATGTATCTAATCACATATGATTTATGTGAAAAAGATTCATTTTCACGTTCTCAATTCAATAATTATTTTTTTGTCCATTTTATTCATATTTGTTTAAATACATTTAATCACTTGTGATTAAATACACGAAAACTATTATTGAATCAAAAACGTGAAAACGAATCTTGTCTACATAAATCACATGTGATTAAATACATATAATCACATGTGACTAAAGACACATGTGATTATATGTATCTAATCACGTATGATTTATGTTGACATGATTTATTTTTCTATTCTTGATTCAATAGTTGTGCTTTTACAACGTTAACCATATGTGAATATTGTACATATAAGTCATATGTGATTAAATACATTTAGTTATGAGGACATTGTTCGTTTTTATTTTCTCGATTCAATAGTTGCTCTAATTATTTAATCACAAGTGATTAGATTATATGTATTGAATCACATATAATCATATGTGGTTAAATACATATAATCACATGTGATTGTACATATAATCACATGTGCTTATATGTATCCAATCACATACGATTTTCGTGGAGAAGATTCATTGTTGCATTCTCTATTCAATAATTGTTCTTTGTCAAATTTAATCATATATGATTAAATACATGTAATCACATGTGATTATATGTATCTAATCACATATGATTTATTTGGACAGTAATCATTTTTTGCTTTTTTGATTCAATAATTTTTCTCTTGTATTTATTCATATGTGAATGTATTTAATCATAAATAATTTTTGTATATAGATTATATGTGATTACATACATATGTAATCACATATGATTATATACACGGGAACAATTATTAAATCAAGAACACAAAAACAAATATTTTCCATATAAATGATATGAGATTAAATACATATAATCACATATGATTAGATACACGAGACCAACTATTGAATCGAAAATGAGTAATAAATATTATCCACATAAATCATATGTAATTAAATAGATATAATCACATGTGATTATACATATAATAATATGTGATTATATATATTTAATCACATATGATTTATATAAACAAGATTCGTTAAAAACAAGAAAAAACATCATAAATGGTCCTTGTGGTTTCCCCAAATCTGAAGTTTAGTCCCCGTGGTTTAGAATCATCATAGCTGGTCCCTGTGCTTTCAAAACTTTTGACGATTGGTCCTTATTGCTAACTCCGTTAAGTTTTGTCCGTTAACTGAAAGGTATTTTCGTTATTTCACTACCACAGGGACTATTTATGATGTTTCATTATTTTTTTTAAATGAAATAATATACAAATAGGGTCCCACCACCCCCCTCTCTCGCTCTCTCGTATGAACACCACCATAATCCCTAAAATATTAAACATGTTCTGAATTTTGGGTTCTTGAATTGATGTATAGGAAAGGAAGGAAGAAACTTTGTGGTTGCTTATAAGGAGGTGGGGATTGAGTTAATTGGTATAAACAATGGGGATAGGAATCGTCGTCTTCTTCAGGTCGATGAAGAAACAAACGAATAGAAGAAAAAATCGGGAATCTCCGGTGAGGCTAAAAGATCACAAGAAAAGGCAGGCGTTGACCTCCGGTGACCCTCGTAGGTTCAATCTCAGTCTGAATTGAAAGGAGAAGTAAAAACGAAATCAATAAATGAGGTGGTCTGGTGGGGTTTAACAGATCGATGAAGAAGAAGATGGACTATTGGATTTTATGATTGCCCTTCTCTTGTCTGTTTGTTTCCAGCTAACGCGAAAAAGGGAGGGAGGAGTTTGGCCCTGACCTGTTTGAGAAAGAACTGGACAAAATCAGAAGTTGAGTGGGGGTGTGGGAGCTCGTCTCCTTCAGATTGAAGGAGAAGAAAATGAGAGCAACGACATGGGGTGTTTGGGGGTTAAGCTTCGACGGGAAGGGATTTGTTGGAGGTTGGGAAGGAGGCAACAACCTCTTCTCTCTCATTTTCGCATTTTCCGGCGATCGGAGGATCACCCACCTTCAGTGGGTGAGTTTTGCCAGTCTAATAAAGAAGAAATGGGGACTACAATATCAAGTATCGGGGGTGTTTGTGTGGTGTTAAACGAAGAAGAAAACAAGAGGGAAGAGAGAGAGAGAGAGAGGGTGGGACCCTCTTTGTATATAATTTCATTTTAAAAAAATAAAATAAAACATCATAAACGGTCCTTGTGGTAGTGAAATGACGAAAATACCCTTAAGTTAACGCACAAAACTTAACGAAGTTAGCAATAAGGACCAATCGTCAAAAGTTTTGAAAGCACAGGGACAAGCTATGACTTTTCTAAACCACAAGGACTAAACTTTAGATTTGGAGAAACCACAGGGACCATTTATGATGTTTTTTCTAAAAACAAATATTTTCCAAATAAATCACATATGATTGAATACATATAATCACATATGATTAACTTATATGTGATTCCATACATATAATCATATATGATTAGTTACATATAATCACATGTGATTATATGTATTTAATCACATATAAAAAAGTACATATAATCACACATGATTTATGCCATTAGATGTATTCAATCACATACAATGTTAGTAGCTATAGGTAATGGGTAGTGGTGATAGGTGATGGTGGTGGCTTGTGGTGGGGAGTGCTGGTGGTGGTGGTTTTGGTGGGTGATGGGTGGTGGTCGTGTTAACAAGCAGTGGTAATGGGTGGTGGAGGTGGGTGGTGGTGATGGATGATGATGGTATTTATGAGTGGTGGTTGGGGGTAGTGTTGTGTGTTAGTAATAACGATGGGTACATATAATCACATAAATCTTATCCACATAAATCATATCTGACTAAATATATATAATCACGTGTGATTAAATATATTAGAATAATTATTGAATCGACGGAAGAATAAATATTTTCCATACGAATCATATGTGATTAAATATATGTAATCATATGTGATTAAATACACAACAACAACTATTGAATCAACACGTGAAAAAAAATATTGTCTATGTAAATTATATATGATTAAATTCATATAATCACAAGTGATTTAATACACGATGCCAATTATAAATTGAAAACACAAAAATAAATACGGCCCATGTAAATAATATTTTATTAAATACATATAAACACATGTATTTATATGTATCTAATCACATATGTATTACATGGACAATAATCATTTTTGCATTCTCGATTCACTAGTTTTTCACATGTATTTAATCACATGTGATTATATATATTTAATAACATATATATCATATATGATTTGATATATATAATCACATGTGACTCGATACATATAATCGCATGTGATTATATACAGGGGAAAACCTAATGAATCAAAAAAACAATAACAAATCTTTGTAGGCGGGGGTGGGGGTGGTGGCGGCGGGTGGTGGTGTGTGGTGATGGGTGGTGGTAGGTCGGTGGGTGGTTGCAAGTGGTGGTGATAGTGATGGGTGGTGGGTGGGTGTGGGTGGTGGAGGTAATTCATTTTTGCTTTGTGATTATATGAATCTAATCACATATGATTAAATACATATAATCACATGTGATTATATGAATCTAATCACATATGATTTATGTGGACATAATTCATTTTTTCTTTGTCCATTCTATAGTTGTTCTCATGTATTTTATCAAATGTGATTATAGGTATAATCATATGTGATTAAGTACATGAGCATAACTATTGAATCGAGAAGGAAAAAATGCATCTTGTCCACCTCAAATCATATATGATTATATTCATATAATCACATGTGATTAATCACACAAAAGCAACTATTCAGTCGAAAACTGTGATTATATGTATCTAATCATATATGATTTATGTAGATGAGATTCATTGTCACATTCTCGATTCAATAATTGTTTTTTTCCAGTGTAATCATATGTGATTAAATACATATTATCATATATGATTATATGTATCTAATCACATATGATTTATACAAACAAAAAATAATAATGTTTATATAAATCATATGTTATTAGATACATATAATCACATATGATTATATACACAAGAACAATTATTGAATCGGAAACACAAAGATAAATATTGTCCATATATATATATATATATATATATATATATATATATATATATATATATATATATATCATATGTTATTAAATGCATATAATCACTTGTGATTATATGTATCTAATCACATAAAGTTTATGTGTAAAATATTTATTTTCGCGTTCTCGATTCCGTTGTTGTTGTGTGTTCAATTACATGAGATTATATGTATCTAATTAGATATGATTTATATGGACAATATTCATTTTCACATTCTTGTTCAATATTTGTTCTTGTACATTTAGTCACATATGATTTCTGTACACAAGATTCATTTTTGCGTTTTTGATTAAATAATATTTCTTTTTCTACATTAATCATATATGATTAATACATACAATCACATATGATTAAATACATAAGAATTTTTTTTACTCATGAATATTATAATTGTAAATCATATGCGATTTGATACATATAATCACATATGATTTAGTACATGAGTACAACTATTGAATTGAAAAAGAAATAATGAATATCGTCCACATAAATCATATGTGATTGAATACATATAATCACATGTGATGGGTGGTGGGTGGTGGTTGGTGGTGGTGGGTAGTATGGATGGAAGTGGTAGGTGGTGGTAATGGTGGTGGTTATGGTGGGGATAGCGGGTGGTGGTGAATGGTGATGGGTATTGGGTAGTGATGAGTGATGGTGGCAAGTGGTGGTGGTTGGGTGGTGATGGTGGTGGGTGGTGATGGTAGTGATGGGTGGTTGTTGTTGTTGTTGTTGGTGGTGGTGGGTAGTAATGGGTGGCGGGTTGTGGTGGTGGTGGGTAGTGATGGTAGTGGCGGGTGGTTGTTGTTGTTGGTGGTGGTGAGTAGTAATGGGTGGTGGATGGTGGTTAGTGATGGGTGGTGGTGGTGGGTAGTGATAGTGATGGGTGGTAGGTAGTAGTTGTGGGTGGGGGTGGCATGCGGTGGTGATGGGTGGTGGAGGTGGGTGGTGGTGGTTGGGTGGTAATGGTGGTGGCGGGTGGTGGTTGGTGGTGGTGGTGGTGGGTAGTGATGGGTGGTGGGTGGTGGTTGGTGGTGATGGTGGTGGCGGGTGGTGGGTAGTGATGGGTGATGGTGGTGGGTGATGGGTAATGATGGGTGGTAGGTGGTGGTTAGTTGTGGTGAGTAGTGATGGGTGGTGGTGGCGGGTGGTGGATGGGTGGTGGTGGGTAGTGATGGGAGGTGGGAAGTCGTTGGTGATGGTGGGTGGTGGTGGTGGGTAGTGGTAGTGATGGTTGGTAGGTAGTGTTGGATTAGGTGTCTAAGCGCATAACTATTATTGGTATGTATTCGAACCGAGAGTAGCATGGTCCATTTGGGTTGCATATCATCAGGACAATTTGTTAGGATGGATTTGTGAGAGAAGAGGTTATATATAATTTATTAATATATTATAAGTTCTAATATATTAATATGAAATCATATGTTTTAATTAGTATTGATCAAGAATTAATTTGGAATTAATTTAGTGATCAAAAGAGACAAATTAAAACTATGGGGACTAATTATGATAATTAGTTATATTTATATGTGTTGGGCTTATGATCCATGTTGGATGAAGTTTATGTATGGATACATAAAGAGTTGGGCCACATGAACCATGGATCATAAAATCCATGGATATGGTTTGGGTTATACACATGACTCTTAGAATTCAACACATATAAATACATATGTTATAACCTAAAACCGCCACCCCTAGTGTGTGTGTGTGTGTGTGCATGTTGTTGGAGTTCATGAAGGTTTTAGAGTGCATGGAGATTCTCTCTCAAGTCCTACCTTGTCCTTGATGTGTTGTGACTTTATTTGAGGCTTCCACACTATTGGGGCTAAGTTCTTATGGCCAAATACATCAAGACCTCCAGCCACACAAAAGGTATGTTACAATATCTAGTATTTTTTGTAGTTTGTATGACAATTGCATGCTAGCTATAGGTTCAATACCTTGGAAACCATTTGCATGTATAATTAGTGAAAGCATAGATCCAAGGTATTTATGGTTGTTTGTGCAACCAAAACCCTACAGTGGTATCAGAGCCATGGGTTGTTTTCAATTATACTTGATGCAAATAGCTTGAAAAAACCCAAATTTTTTGCTGTCTGGACAACAGACTTGACGAGTCCATGAACAAATTCATCTAACTCGTCGAGTTGGTTCATGCACTCGACGAGTTGAACCCCCTAACAACATATATTCGTGTTTTTGGCCTGTTTTGGATTAGAATCATTACCATAAAGTGTTTTTGTTCATATATTTTGTTTTTGGTACTATGGTAATGTTTATTCTCATCCAAATAAATTTATAATCAAAGTTTTAAGTTTTGTACATGTTTATATCATGCTTGAAAATTTTTGATTATGAATGTTCATGTTTATGAGTTTGTGTAGATTAATATAAAAAATTATGTGATAGTTGTTTTCAATCCAAATTAATCTAGAAGTTGGTAATAATTTGTGTTTTTTATAACTTGTCCTCAAGTTACTTGAAAAGTCACATTTATGAATTTTGAAAACTCATTAAATTGCCATAGGTTACAAAATGAAGAGTCTTTTTGTCATAAATAGTTTTATGAACTCCATAACTTGTTCTCAAGTTATGGATGTTCAAGAGTCTCTTCATTAAAGTTTTTTTAAGACCTTAATTAAACTCATAAGTTATGAAAATCCAAGGGTTTTGAAAAGTTTCACAACATGTCCTCAAGTTTTGGAATTTGTAAAGTTACCCCCCATGTACACTTTAATTCCAAATCCTAGAATTTTAAAAGTTAAAATCAAAACTTTATGGACTTTATTAAATTAATTAAAGTGTTTAATTAAAAGAGCTAATAGTTCCATAATGGCATGGTTTAAGTTTAATTAAATTAAGAGTATATTTTAATTATTCGATTAAACCACCAAGTATTTTAAATCTGTAAAAGACACCCTTATACTATTATAATATTAAAAGTTAATATTTATATATATATGTATAAGATTAAAAGTCAGTCTTACCGCTAGTAGGCCTCATTCACGAAGCCGGTCTATAACGGGGGTATAGGTTACTGCCTATAAAATGGCAGTTTAATGGGTGTCCATTCTCACCCATTGCTTCCTTGACTGGTGGGGGGTCGTTAGCCGAACATGTGTGACGGGACTATAATTCTCCCTTCATTAAAAGTATTAATGATAAATACTAAGTAACTAAACCTTTTATAAATACCCAATCTTAGTTACTTAGGAAAATGTGAATATGGTGCTAACCCATGAAATTCACACTTTGTACCTTACCAAGTCGTTGGTGGAGCGTGTGTGGGTTACCGACACACTAATCTGGACTAGTATGGATTACAAAGGGTGACTTAATGTTTATAATAGATCGGTGGAGCGTGTGTGGGTTACCGGCACATTGATTAGCTGATAATATTAGGGGTACCAAGTGAGTTTGCATGGTTATTCATACCTTGTTTTGTGATCCTCGGCATCCCAGTCACAAAATTTGAGAGGGCACAATCAATACTGAAACATGCCATTGAAAAGTTCAACGAATCTCAAAAGATCTAGGAGTTTCAAATCCAATTAAAACCTAATAATTTATTTCGTTTTTCATGTTGGAAATTGGTGAATCATCATTCTCCTACCTTCAAATATCTTATAGCTTGGATTACAGCATCCTTCTTCCAAGTTATAAAATATTGTGTTGGGTCCTAGCCTTAATATTTCATATTGGGTGTTATATTAAGGACTTAAAAATCAACTAACTTGAATATCTCCCATTCTAAATGTCTAGTTCATACATCTATGATCTTCCCAAATCTCTTGGAATTTAACTTCCTCCACACCTCCAATTATTCTTCCTAACCCACAAGTTCAAGGTCACTCAAGCCCTATTGGCAAGCAAGATCTATGTGTGATCACATCTTGGAGATGAAGTCACATATTGACAAGCCGGGAGAGTTGGGTGTCAAAGTCTTGAGAAAGTTGGATGTTCAATCACTTTCTAAGTTACACAGTGAGTTCCTTTGGGACTACTATGAAACAGACTATCACATGACTCTTTATGATTTTATCTATTTGCTTGGTGCTGCTGAATCAGAAATGATTTGAGGACTAGTAAAGAAGATTTGATTAGAAGATCAACTTCCTAAACCTTCTATTGCCAAAGGCAGGGACATTGGTGGCGAAGCTTCCTAATTTACATGAACAAACATAAGGTTGTAAAGTCAAAGAGTTTGAATTTACTTTGGGTAAAGTGCACTATCTAACTCTATTAAGTTCCTATTTGAGATTCTTATACATGATGTGACCAGATCACATTTTGATTTTTTTTTTGTAGAATCGAAGAGAGAAAGCTTAAAGGAACTATATGTTGATTTTGACCGCGAAGATGGATTTCGATCGCATGGCTCAGTGATCAGAATTGTGAGTTATTGCTTAAGAGTTATGATATATTGCTTAGGATAGATAACAACAAATTTTTTTATATGCATTTGCATTGTAAGGATAAGTTTTTCCGCAAGTTTTAAATAAAAGATAAGGTTTTTATTTTATTTATATTAAATATCCTTATAGTGGCATTTGTGAAAAATGGTTGTGTATATGATTCCATTGATAGCAATATTGGAAAAATGGATTTGATTATTTCGGTTGTGGTAGTGTCATAATTTACCAAACAAGGAAAGATTCTCATCACTCAAGTTTCAATTGGACCGAAACTTGGAATCATACAAGTTGTATGATGAATGAGAATTTTCATCTTTGGAAAATTAAGTCAAGTGAAAGGACTAAGGGATCGAGTACACATTCGTGTGCACTGGTCAAGTCCACCACAAAGATCGATAAGACTATTCGTCATGATTTACTAAAGTATAGTAAATATGGATATACTTACAAGTTTATGTACAATTCTGAAACATTGGAAAATATTCGATGTATGGTAGAACGAATGAGAAGAATCAAATTAGGCAGAAAGATAAAAATTTCTCAAATCTGAAAAGATGGGAGAGTACTTTAGTATGATGTTTTGTGATCATCTTAATGATTGAGAAACCATATCACAATTCGTCCTCTAAGGACATCTTATTGCATTCTTATGGCTAAGAAGAGGAGACATGAATTGTTGGAATGGTTAAATCAAGAAGATGAGTCATACTTCGTTCCAAAAACAAAGTCTTAGAGTCAAACTCCAAGGTTGTAACTTGAGTGATATATCTTGAAGAAGGTTTATTAACACTAGTCAAATGTCAGAGTAAAATGTTTTCTACTATTGTACATTTAAAATTGGTAAGTTGTGATGTTTTGGATAAAACAGATATCAACTTAGGCCAATTGTGTGAAGTGTTAGTCTTGATAAGAATCTGCAGTTTCCCTTGAATATTTGTTTTGTCAAGCAATGGTTCTTGAAAAAAGAGTCTTATATGTCAAGAGGACAGTGGGAGTCTTAAAGGTCTTGAAAGTTTGAATTAACTTATCAAGGATAAAACCTATAGTTCTTCACTAGCACACGACTTGAGGTTTATAACCTATGTGTCCATTCCAGTTAAAGTTGGGTTTGCATAGGATTTATGAGAGTTCTCAATTATTTGGATAACAACTTGGAAGCAATGGCAGGCCTTTGTGCTGCCAAGTGGCAAGGAATTAAGGTTGCACAAGTTTAGTCCATATGAGTTTGGATTTGTCACTAACCTTGACTTGTGATTATGGTTTTGACAAAATTCACATGGATAGGAACTCATACACCATAAAATCTAAGTGTCATAAGGTTTCTCTCCGATTCATGAAAAATGATGGTGAGGAAACACTTTCACTAAGTAGTTTTTTTAGTAGATAGCAATTGTGACATTTGCATTCTCAAAATCGTTAGTGGAGCGTGTATGGGTAACCGACACACTAACATAGACTTGTGATAAATGGAAAAGGTCTAAACAATTGAGACTATGATTACGACATCCCTTTTCATAGTTCTAAAATTGCTTAGACTCACATGTGAGCTATCTAAGGAAACATGTATGATTTTGATAAAGTCTTATCAAAGCATCTTGTATCATAAAACTGAAGTTTTTTTAATAAAGTTAATAAAGTATTGATTTCTAGAAGTCTAACTGATTTCTAAGTACATGTAAAATCTAGTGGGAGCATACGTGTAATGCTAATAATTATCATGTTAGTGGGAGCATGATTATTATGTTAAGTGTTAATTATAGAAAACAAAAGTTTCAATTCGTGAAATTGCAGGAATTCAAAAGTTGTTTTTCTATAATTAAGGGAGAGGAAATTATACTTCATTTCAAATAATCTTAGATAGTGAGATTTTAATCATGTTTAGTCAAGTGTGTATATATATATATATATATATATATATATATATATATATATATATATGAATTTTATGCTGGAATGTTTAGTTAAGTATATATATATATATATATATATATATATATATATATATATACATATGAATTTTATGTTTAGTCAAGTATATATATATATATATATATATATATATATATATATATATATATATATATATATATATATTTTATGTTGGAATGGTTCAACTTAAGGAAATTCTATATATATTGCATTTTCAAAATTCGATTATGATTACGGCATCCCTCTTCATACTCAAATTTTGAGAACATGGAAAATAAAAAAAATATTGTAATAAAAGACTGGTCTAGTATTATGTCTTTATGTGAGACATCATGAATCGTGTCCCATATGCTTCGGATATAGGACCGATTGCATGTGTTACAATATTCATCCTTTCTAAATTTTCCAAATGCTTAGGGCATTAAGAGGGGAAAAGTTTAGAATTGGATATGACTAAAATGATTAAACAATTATCGAGGACAATCTAAGGTTTACCAAAGATTGGTTGCTTATGGACAGTTGGAAGTATAAGTGTTAATTTTGGAAGGACCATATTGACATATTCTAAAAAGGGGTAACTCTTGTTCATAAGTAATAGTCAAAATGGGAATCTGGAAAGGTTTCCATAGGTGGAAGTTGTTCTTTCAAATATGTGTAACATTAGAAGGATTAATGCAAGAAGGATGTTCAAAGTAATGTACTTTGAATTTGAGATTTAGTTTCCATGGAATTGATCTCCACAGGAATGCTCTGTAATGTCTGTTGACAAGTTTTTGTGACTTTGTGCATAATCCTTACGATAGGATCAATGCATATAAGTTTTGACTCTAACAGATTTCATTAAATGGTAGGAATTTAGAATTCTTACATTTATGATAAAGATTTGGGATTCTGAAATGAGCATCATTGGAATCATGTTCAATTGATCCATTTCACAAAGTAAAGATCATAGATAAACATAGTGTGCATACTTGGTGTATGACATGACTGGTGTTTAGAAAACATAGTTTACATGCTTGGAGCATAGGACAACTATTGTTTTAATTCAAGTATAAAGTTGATTATTTGAAACATTATACAATGAATAATGAGTAATCAATATGGTGTTTAAATAAAATGTGTTCTATTTGCCCTCAAAGGTGCTTGGGACCATAGAGGATTAGTATTATTCTTGTGTTTCACTTTGCATGTTTTGACTTCCAGAATAACTAGGTTATTCTTTCCGAATGACTAAGTTATTCAAACCATCCACAGTCGATAATACGTTAGAAGTAGGTATTAAGGCAAGACTGTCATGAATCGGGTTTGTAGATGTCCAAGGTAGTGGACATAGTAAGAGTTACTACAACATTCATGACTACTCCAAGAATAGGGATTCGAGTATTGGATTCAACCCACACTCATTTGAATCACTTCATGGATTTTATCACAAGTGATCATGAGACGATAATATCTTATATTCTTCAAATCTAGAGATATGACTTGTTTCTAATGAGTTGGTTATTCATTGATTGCACGAAAACGCATTTGGTAACTCGATGTTATAAAACATGCCTTTGTGTATGATTCAACAAGTAGTAGAACAAGCATATGAGTCGATGTTTATCCATTCCTTTTACCCTTGGAGGGATAAAAGCGATATCTATGGGCCCCTCGATGATTTGGTGATGACGAACATAAGTGCTCGGCCAGGCCTGGACTAATTTGATTTGTTCAATTAGTCAGTCGTTATAAATCGAAAATCGGGAAACAACAAATAGACAGAGAAACTGATTGCAATCCATGTCTCAGTCCATATGATATCTAGAATGGACGAATATATGATCCTTTATCTAATGTACATGTCACTGATTTGTTCAGAGTTCGACAACGGCTTTAAGATCTACGATTTCTAGTCGGGTTTTGGAGTCATACGCAATAATAGTTTTAGACTTATCCAAGTGGGAGACTGTTGGATTAGGTGTCTAAGCCCATAACTATTATTGGTATGTATTCGACCCGAGAGTAGCATGGTCCATTTGGGTTGCATATCATCAGGACAATTTGTTAGGATGGATTTGTGAGAGAAGAGGTTATATATGATTTATTAATATATTATAAGTTCTAATATATTATTATGAAATCATATGTTTTAATTAGTATTGATCAAGAATTAATTTGGAATTAATTTAGTGATCAAAAGAGACAAATTAAAACTATGGGGACTAATTATGATAATTAGTTATATTTATATGTGTTGGGCTTATGATCCATGTTGGACCAAATCTATGTATGGATACATAAAGAGTTGGGCTACATGAACCGTGTATCATAAAATCCATGGATATGGGTTTGGGTTATACACATGACTCTTAGAATTCAACACATATAAATACATATGTTATAACCTAAAACAGCCACCCCTAGTGTGTGTGCATGTTCTTGGAGTTCGTGAAGGTTTTAGAGTGCATGGAGATTCTCTCTCAAGTCCACGCTTTATCCTTGATGTGTTGTGACTTTATTTGATGGTGGCAGGTGGTGGTTGTTAGTAGTGGGTGGTGGGTAGTGATGGGTGGTGGGGTGGTGGTGGTAGTTGGTGGTGGTGGTTAGTGTTGGGTGGTGTTGGTGGTTAGTGATGGGTGGTGGTGGGTGGTGAGTAGTGTTAGTTAGTGAGTTTTTTAATTGTTTGTAATATTTTTTGATTTATATGAATATTATTTTATAATTTTAATTAAAAAAATTGTGTTTTTCAAAATTATTATCAAATGCTCTCGATTGAACGTTCTCCTATATATATATATATATATATATATATATATATATATATATATATATATATATATATAGTTATGTTCCAATGAGAATATTTGAGAACAATTCCAGCGCATCCGTTCCCCACCCCACCAACTCTACTAGGATCAAAATTTGATTCCCGTTCTCCTTTTTCTCGATCAGAATTGAAGCTGAAACACTTGACTACCGTTGGAGTCACCTAAACGGTGTCAGAATCACCTACAACGATGGAAACCATGTCGTTCGTCTCTTCTCTCCGACAAAAAGCTTGAAATGATGGTTCAACCACCCAACGGTCGCTGAAAAAAACCTCTTTCCATCTCTCCTCTTCCTTTAGATGCAAAATGAGTTCTTTACAAAATTATTTTATTTGCAAAATTATTTGGATCATAAGCGATCAATCGAAGCAAAACTCGTTTGAATCCCTAGAAATGGTTTGTAGTTTTCTGTCAGGTTAGGTTAGTTTTTCCAAATTTCTATTTCTTCGATCCAGTTTATCTTATAAACAAAACTCTAGGGATTTGGAGCCTTTTGATTCTAGATTACGATACAAATATACAGAACAAATACAAAACCCAAGATTTTGGATTTATGTATCGAGCAGAGAGGTTTACATGAATGTGTTTCAGGGTAGAATAGGACTATCTATAAACAAGCTTTCAAATCTCATGGAATTATTCTTATGAGTTCTGAATGATGTCAAATACATACTTGTTGGATGATTATTGATTCTTATTGTTATTGTTGCTTCATTAATCTTTGATTTGGGGTAATTAACTTCCATCTTGTTTCATATAATCTCATAGACATTGTGACAACTTACAAATTTTTTATGAACACCAAGTGTTTGCTGAAATGCCTCAATGTAAAAACCTCAACAAATAAATCAAGAATAAGATGGTGTATTTATTGTTGCAGTCTGTAGGTGTTTGTTGATGGTTTTTTTTTTGGTGAAACAACATCATTTTGATGTCTCTGTTGAATTTGCCTATGTTTTTTTACTGGACTTCATTTCCTCAAAGTGACATTTTATTTGAAAATCCTTAACTTTAAAGCCTCATTATGCAAAACATTAAGGCCCTTAGGTTGAATTGAATTTCACATATCTATAGCCTGATAAGTAACCAACAATCATGTTAAAAGTGACAAGCTTAAGGCTTAACCATTAATTCCTTAATAGAACACCAAAAATGATTTAGAAGATATTATGATCAATTTTCTGAAATCTGTCCTCCAACTTCTAAAATCTGTGCAAGTCAATACGAACATCTAAAAATCCAGAGACTTAGTATTGTGGAAAGTTTAGTGTGTCTACTTTCTTCTAACTTTGAATCAGATTTTGAAATTCCAAATCCTTGACGGGTAAAATTGGCAATCTTCTCAGGCTGGTCCATGATGTCACAGATTTCATGCACTGTATTCAAAAAATTATAATAAATTCGTCAGAAATCCAAATTCCAAAACTCCAAAGCCTATAGTTAGATATGGATGTATAGTTTCCAACATATAAAGGGATTGATGTAATTCTTAGTAGATTGATATAGTTTATTCCATGAGTGTTGAGTGGTCTAGAAAGTGACAGCTAAAAGTTACCAACTTGTAAATTAAATATAAAATAAGCCAAAAATCATTAGAATGAGATCTTCATATTTCTGAAATGATAAAAGAGGGAAATTTACCAATATAATTTTTTCAGAATTTAATTATGGGTTGAAAGGAAAGAAAACATATCCCAAATAGTTGGACTATAATAAAAGAGAAAATAAGGAAATGTGTTCATACGTTTTATAAGATTAATACAACAAACACAAGCTAAATAATGCTATAATTTGTTTGTAGGTTCTCGGAAAGGAAAGGATCCATCTTGCTCATGCTAGGTAATTTTCAAGATCAAGGAGGTGAGTACTAACTCTCCTATTATATAGGCATTACTTGTTTTATATCATTGTTCACAGATACCCTAATAACATGTGATTATGTGTATCGAATCACATATGATTTATGTGGCTAAGATTCTTTTCGGGTTCTCGATTCAATAATCATTTTTTTTCCACTTTAATCATATGTGATTAAATACATTTTATCATATGTGTATCTAATCGCATATGATTTTATTTGGAAAAAACAAATGTAGTCTATTTAAATCATATGTGATTAGTACATACAATTACATGTAACTATATACACGATAACAAATATTGAACCAATAACGCGAAAACAAATGTGTATCCAAATTAATCATATGTGATTAAATACATATAATCACATGTGATTATATGAATCTAATTACATATGATTTATGTGGACATAATTCCTTTTTGCTTTGTTGATTCTATAGTTGTTCTCATGCATTTTATTACATGTGATTATATGTATAGTCGTATGTGATTAAGTACCTGAGCACAACTATTGAATCGACAAGGGAAAAATGAATCTTGTCCCCCTGAAATCATATGTGATTATATACATATAATCACATGTGATTAATTACACAAAAGCAATTATTTAGTCGAAACCGCAAAAATAAATAGTATCTACATAAATCATATATGATTAAATACATCTAATCACATATGATTATATGTATCCAATCATATATGATTTATGGATGAGATTCATTGTCACGTTCTTGATTCAATAATTGTTCTTTGTCCACTCTAATCATATGTGATTAAATACATATAATCATATTGATTATATGTATCTAGTCACATACAATTTATATGGAAAAAATTAATGATGTCTATATAAATCATATGTGATTAGATACATATAATCACATATGATTATATACACAAGAACAACTATTGAATCGAGAACACAAAGATAAATATTGTCCACACATATCATATGTAATTAAATGTATATAATCACATATGATTATATATATCTAATCACATATGATTTATGTGGACATAATTCATTTTTGCTTTGTCGATTCAATAGTTGTTCTCATGTATTTTATCACATGTGATTATATGTATAATCGTATGTGATTAAGTACATGAGCAGAACTATTGAACCGAGAAGGAAAAAATAAATCTTATCCACCTCAAATCATATGTGATTATATACATATAATCACATTTGATTAATTACACAAAAGCAATTATTTAGTCGAAATTGTAAAAATAAATATTCTCTACATAAATCATATCTGATTAAATACATATAATCACATGTGATTATATGTATCCAATCATATAAGATTTATGTGGATGAGATTCGTTGTCACATTCTTGATTCAATAATTGTTCTTTGTCCACTGTAATCATATGTGATTAAATACATATAATCATATGTGATTATATGCATCTAGGCACATATGATATATACAGACAAAAAATAATGATGTCTATATAAATCATAACTGATTAGATACATATAATCACATATGATTGTATACACAAGAACAACTATTGAATCGAGAACACAAAGATAAATGTTGTCCACATATATCATATGCGATTAAACGCATATAATCAGAAGTGATTATATGTATCTAATCACATATGATTTATGTGGAAAATATTTATTTTCGCATTCTCGATTTAGTTGTTGTTCTTGTGTGGTTAATTACTGATGGGTTTGAGCCATAAGAACTTTCCTATGTGTACATGCAAACCCTAATGCTTGGATCTAGTTTTCTATAATTGAACATGCAATGTATCCAAGACTTTCATTCATAGATCTAGTGTAAACAAACAATTCATAACATATGAAATCAGATCTAGAAGAATACCTTGAGTTGCTTACTTGAAACTTCTTGTTCTTGGAGCTTAGAGTCACAATTGTCACTCCTCTAATGGCTTACAAACACCTACTTGCAAGAGTATGATTTGAGAGAGAGAGAGAGAGAGAAAGAGAGAGAGAGAGAGAGAGAGAGAGAGGTGAGAAATCATCCCTAGGGTTTCCTCAATCATCGAGTGGCTGATTTCCCTCACCCAAGGGATTTATTTATACTATGAGATCCTAGGATTTCACCCTAAACCCTAATTGGATAACTTAGCCTCAAAGCAATCCAAAGATCCTTCTAGATAAGGCCATGGAAGATTTCTAAGATATCCATATCCTTAAAATCGTCCCTTCCCATATCCATAAGGATTCATAGCCCAAAATACAATTATCACACATTTGATAGTTTATGACCCTTTGTCACACCCCGAAAACCAAAGGCGGAAACGTCCCCGGGGTTGACTTCAAGTTGTGTATCAAATCCAATGTACATAGTAATCACAGTAAACAAACATTACATTACATATATATGAAAGTTTACATTTGTTAAAAAGTAAAGTTATACAAGTTATACATATGCATCATATAAACAAAAGTTGAGACGAGTCTTCCACGCACTCCGTCTTCATCAAAAGAGATCACCGGGTACCTGTCTAACTTGGACCTGAGAATACAAGCGGTTGGAAAATCAACATAAAGCTGGTGAGTTCATAAGCGGTTTTGGTTTATGAAAATGTATCGGTTTCCTTTAGTTTCTGAAAAAGTTGTTATCCAAGAAAATCCCATATTTTCTTATGTGAAATTGGTTAAGTTATCATTTGTTACCAATTCGGTTATGTATTGTATTTTACCCCAGGAAAATCCCATATTTTCCTAATTATAAGATCGGTTGTATATCACAAAGTATAGTTTAACACACAAAACTATATAATGAAAATCTTGGGATTACTATCCCGAAAGACATATAAGATAGTTTGACACATCTGAAAGTGCAGGTTTAAGATCGTGGGACTATCATCCCGGACTAAACACGAGATAAGTTGATGTATATATGTAAATGTAGATTGAAACCATGGGATCACTATCCCGAATAAGATACAAATTTGGAAAACCATGGGATCACTATCCCGTATAAGATATAGATACAAAACCTTGGGATCATTATCCCGTATAAGATATAGATTTAGAAAACCATGGGATCACTATCCCGTATAAAATATAGTTAAAGACCATGGGGAAAGACATGGATTTAGGAAACCATGGGATCACTATCCCGTATAAGATATAGATACAAAACCTTGGGATCATTATCCCGTATAAGATATAGATTTAGAAAACCATGGGATCACTATCCCGTATAAGATATAGTTAAAGACCATGGGGAAAGACATCCCGTACAAGTTATAAGCATAAAACCATGGGATCACTATCCCGAAAGATCTAGAAACAATATCATGGGATCACAATCCCGAAAGAGATATAAAATATAGATGCAAAACCATGGGATCACTATCCCGAACGAGATATAGTTTCTGAACCCAAACTGTGAATAAGCTGGTATTAATACGTATTGTGAGTCGGGTAACCATACTAATACGACAACGTGACCTCCTTGACATTTGTCAGACGTCGAACGATATCCAGAAATTTGTCACCCTAGGCGTGCCTGCCTAACTGTAGCTAGCAGTTAAGGTGTGGGATTGTCAGTCCCGAATAGATCTATTCACAAATTCCGCGCTCTCCCTCCAGGAGACTCTGGTTACACTTCCGGGGAGGATTTACTGATCATCCATAAAGGGTAGTGACTATCTCACAAACTAGTACTAAACTATTCACAGGGTTCTTGTAAGATATCGATATATACAGAAGATTATGAAACATAGTACAGTAAAGTATAGATACATACATGAAATTATCTGACAATACATTAAAATGATACGGAGATAAACTGAATCAGACATAGTTTATCTAATAACTTGATATAGACATCAGTATACGATAGAAAGAATAGTAATGACCCCCAAATTATTCCCATAATAATTTGATTAGTTTGATTGTTTCCTTAACTAAAATCCATTTAGTTGAAATCGAATAGTCATTCCTTATGCTCAGCATAATACATAAGGAGTAAAAGAGTTTATAGGTTTGTCAGATATTGTTTGAAACACATCAATGTTGTGATTGGAAAACAGTTATAGTTTGCTTGTATTCCCCCCCTGAAAACATTGAAAACAGTGAAAAAGCCGTAGGGGTATGAACTCACCGGACGAGATACGAGATGGTTTGGATGCTAAGAGTTGATCCAGAACTTGTAAACACACGAGGTTCCTAATTATCATGTAAAGATACACATTTGTATCTAATTAGGACTTAGATTGATTGTTGGATAGGGACAAATGCTTCAAGTCGCGATAACACTCCGATACAAGTGTTTGGAAGGACCCGGGTGGCGTTTAGGGACATGAATGACACAAGGGACTTGGGAAATGAGTTGGGACATCAAAGGAACACCCCCTTTAGGGAGTTTACGGCCAAAACACCCATCCCCATGAGTTTACGGCCGTAAACTCATGATGGGTGGTTTATGGTGCAATTTGGACTTCCAACACTTAGGGGATAATTTCTAAACTTGGTTTAAGGACTTGGAATGATTACAAAACATCAAATAGACCCCCTTTATGGGAGTTTACGGGCTAGCATGGCTCCAAGGCCGTAAACCCCTATTTACCCAAGAAAATGATGTTAAATGGTGCTAGAACAAATCACATGTGATTGGTACAATTTATCCAAGGCGTATCATGAGTTTGCAAGGGACTTTTGGGGTGTTTATGGAGTTTACGGCCCATGAGACCCCCCTCATGGCCATAAACTCTTCTATAGGGTACTTCAAGGAGTTTCAAGGTCTAAAACTTGCATGAAAGGACTTCTAAAATTCATCTAAGGGCCTTAGGGGTGTATAGTTTGCATTCTAACACCAAGAATTTGGGAGTTTACAGCCCAAGAACAAGTCTTGGCCGTAAACCCTTAGAAATCCCATGAATGATGTGTTTTAGGCCCTCAAAGTATTTTTGGTTGGTCCCTTGATTTATTCCAAGGCTTTTGGTGGTGTTGGATGGCTTTCTAACACCTTAGAATTGGATTTATGCCAAGTTTTGGGGAGTTTACGGCCCAAGCACTCTCCTTGGCCGTGAACTCATCTAAATCCCTGAAAATTCATGTTTCAAGTGTCCAAATGCTAGAATCAAGGTCCTATAATTCATATCTAGGCCATAGAAGTGATTTGGAAGGGTTTAAGGGCATGAAAACCCTAATTATTATAGTTTACGGCCCAAGAATGATCCTTGGCCGTAAACTCCTTCAAACATCACAAAATTCAAGTTTTACATGTTTAGAGTCCATATCTTGAAGTACCATAGCCATATCTAAAGTCCAAACTAGTCAAGGAGGGGTTTAAGGGCTCAAAACCGATCATTTTTGGTGTTTACGGCCTAGGCATCTTCCTGGGCCGTAAACTCATACATTGTGTCCCATTTCATGATTAAGTGTCTAATTTGGAAGCTAAACATGCTATAGATTGAAGCTAGGAAGGTACCTTAAGGATTTGAAGCCTTAAAATTGAGTTTTGGACCCTTAATCTTTGGATTTTTGGAGAGAGGTTAGAGAGAGAGTAGTGAGAGAAGGAAAAGCTTCAAATGAAAGCTGAAACACGTTTATATAGTTCCTAAAATTTGCACGCGGTGGAATTCTACCCGATACCGACGCTAAACGCGGCTTTTGGTCGCACCCGATTAAGTTTCCGTCACCCAACGGGAACATTATAAAAACTCATGAAATAAATGTTTTTGGGCTAATAACATAAGTTCCTGAGTGATTTAGACACTCATTAGAATAAAATAAACATATAAGTTTATACGATTAACTCCAAAGAGAAAACGGAACGAATCCGATAACGGCGACTTTCCGGGTAGAACGGGTTTTGGCGACGAACAAATTTCGGGTTGTTACATTATCCCCCCGTTAGAGGGAATTTCGTCCCGAAATTCAAAGAATAGGATATAGATCATGAGTTTGAAATGAAACTCCAATGGATTCGATATTTTGGATCATCACTTTCTCAAGTGGAATCGGGTCTCTACGAAGATTTCGAAACATACGATGTGGAATTAAACTTTAGACGTTCGAATGAAATTCCCGGAAACTCTTCGGGACAGACATTTAGTAGAAAGAGCTACTAACTTCTCGTTTCTCGGTGATCACAGAAATGAGGAATGTGGTAATTCGTACCAGGAAAACTCTTGAGTTTTAAAGCATGAAACAATACGAAAGTTCGATGTTGAAGATCATGAGAGTTAGGTCGAGGAAGAGATATAGACGGGCGACCCTCTCGAAACCAGGATAACAACATGAATGAGACTCCGTCATTCCATGTTAAACGTAGCATCAAAGTATTATCGCGAAAGGTTTCCCATTTAACCGAATGGAATAGAATAGTCCTCTGGACCGAGGACTCAATCTATAGGTACGAAGTTAGTGTTCTCCATCTCATTGGTTAGTCGTCTCGATGATGCACATTTCGATCGCATATGAGGAATTGAGCTTAGAAAACATTCGAATAGATAGATAACAGGTTTCCTTCCAAACACGGGAATCGAAAAAAAGTTGCAGGTATAAGAGTTATCAAAGAGAAGTATACCTGCAGCGACAAAGGGATCAGTGGTGGTAGTTGTTTTGGGGCAATTCCTTTTGAAGTGCCCTGCTTCACCACAATTGTAGCAGGCTAGGCTGATTCCTGCTCCCGATGATTGGTTTGTTGATTTGGCTGGTTTTCTGCAGGTTCGAGACAGATGGCCCTTCTTGCCACAGTTGTCGCAGCTCCTTTCGCGACATGGACCAGGAATGCGGTGATGGTAGTTGGACTTACCACACCAAGGAAGACTGCCAGTGTATCCACTGGTGGGAGTTTGGGTTGTAGAACCAACAACTGAGACAGCAATAGGGGTAGTAGCAGCATGTACTACTACCGTTTGCTGTTTCTTGGAAGACCCTTTCGTACTCGGGGCCTTTCGCTTGTTCCGAGATTTCTTTTTGCTTTCACCTCCACTTGTGTCTGACTCGGGAGTGGTAGTTTCCTCATCTGAATTGTCTTCGTGATCGATCAAGATTTTTCGCAAGAAATTTAGCGCTGTCGTACGTGTCTGGCTTCGCAGCCAAGACATTCCCTTTTGTTGGCTGGGTCAATCCCCAGATGAATCTCTCGATCTTTTTACTCTCCGGGGTAACCATTCCCGGACAGAGTAATGCCAGGTCATCGAATCTTGAAGTATAAGCTGTTATATTGGAACCCTTCATCTTAAGGTTCCAGAGTTCGTGTTCCAGTTTCTGAATTTCGCCTCGAGGACAGTATTCTGTAAGCAGAAGCTCCTTCATAGCTTCCCAACCCATGGCATTTGCTACGGGTAAGGTTAAGGATTTGACTCGGCCGTTCCACCAAGTCAGGGCTTTATCAAGGAAAGTGCAGGCGGCAAACTTGACTTTGTCAGACTCCGAACAGGCACATATTTCGAAGATTGACTCGATTTTCTCGAACCATCGAGTCAAGGAAATGACACCTCCAGTGCCATCAAAGGTTGTGGGCTTCGCGTTCATGAAGTCTTTGTAGGAACCCCCTCTTCGGTGTTCCTGGCTGTCTTCTGGATTTTGATGTTGGGGACCACCTCCGGAGCCACCGGGATTCATTTGAGACATAGCTGCCACCATTGCAGCAGTCAGAACTGTTTGAAGTGATGCGAGATCAAATTGAGGAGAAGATGGTGGCGGAGGAGGATTATCGTTGTTCTTCGAGCTGGGTCTCTTTCTCGGAGGCATCTTGATCTAAAAAGATCAGGAAAGAGAGGATTATAAGTCCTCTGAATTGAATCAAGAGATATTGAACAAGGGATATCTCATCAAGACAGATATAGCATCATACTAAGCGATAAAGCAGGAAGGAGTTATCAAAACAGAACATTTTATCGCTAGTGGAATGATCAAGTAACATCGCGTATACGAGGATTTTCTATGAAGTATTGGCTCGAGAAATACTCCCATAGTATTTCATGGTTGCGCTGCAGCGATGATTCGTTGTTTGGAATGTTAGGTAAGTTTTAGGCATGCTGCGTACCACAGTTACTCCCAAGCACATGTTGGCCGTGTGTTGAATGAATATAGTTGGCCAGGCTATATTAACCCTAGACACGACTACATAACTGCCCAGGTTTAACCGCAGTGTACAACACCCATTTACTTATGTTTTGTTCTACTTGTAGTTACGGATTTTGGCGGTTCGGTATACTTGTATACTTTTGAAAATACTTGTAGTTTTGAAGATACTTTTAATTCAGAGCACTGAGGCCCTTTAGTGTTTATAGTTTTATACCATGTAAGGTTTGGTATACTCTGTTCACTATAAACAAGGGCTCTGATACCAATCTGTCACACCCCGAAAACCAAAGGCGGAAACGTCCCCGGGGTTGACTTCAAGTTGTGTATCAAATCCAATGTACATAGTAATCACAGTAAACAAACATTACATTACATATATATGAAAGTTTACATTTGTTAAAAAGTAAAGTTATACAAAGTTATACATATGTATCATATAAACAAAAGTTGAGACGAGTCTTCCACGCACTCCGTCTTCATCAAAAGAGATCATCGGGTACCTGTCTAACTTGGACCTGAGAATACAAGCGGTTGGAAAATCAGCATAAAGCTGGTGAGTTCATAAGCGGTTTTGGTTTATGAAAATGTATTGGTTTCCTTTAGTTTCCGAAAAAGTTGTTATCCAAGAAAATCCCATATTTTCTTATGTGAAATTGGTTAAGTTATCATTTGTTACCAATTCGGTTATGTATTGTATTTTACCCCAGGAAAATCCCATATTTTCCTAATTATAAGATCGGTTGTATATCACAAAGTATAGTTTAACACACAAAACTATATAATGAAAATCTTGGGATTACTATCCCGAAAGACATATAAGATAGTTTGACACATCTGAAAGTGCAGGTTTAAGATCGTGGGACTATCATCCCGGACTAAACACGAGATAAGTTGATGTATATATGTAAATGTAGATTGAAACCATGGGATCACTATCCCAAATAAGATACAGATTTGGAAAACCATGGGATCACTATCCCGTATAAGATATAGATACAAAACCTTGGGATCATTATCCCGTATAAGATATAGATTTAGAAAACCATGGGATCACTATCCCGTATAAAATATAGTTAAAGACCATGGGGAAAGACATGGATTTAGGAAACCATGGGATCACTATCCCGTATAAGATATAGATACAAAACCTTGGGATCATTATCCCGTATAAGATATAGATTTAGAAAACCATGGGATCACTATCCCGTATAAGATATAGTTAAAGACCATGGGGAAAGACATCCCGTACAAGTTATAAGCATAAAACCATGGGATCACTATCCCGAAAGATCTAGAAACAATATCATGGGATCACAATCCCGAAAGAGATATAAAATATAGATGCAAAACCATGGGATCACTATCCCGAACGAGATATAGTTTCTGAACCCAAACTGTGAATAAGCTGGTATTAATACATATTGTGAGTCGGGTAACCATACTAATACGACAACGTGACCTCCTTGACGTTTGTCAGACGTCGAACGATATCCAGAAATTTGTCACCCTAGGCGTGCCCGCCTAACTGTAGCTAGCAGTTAAGGTGTGGGATTGTCAGTCCCGAATAGATCTATTCACAAATTCCGCGCTCTCCCTCCAGGAGACTCTGGTTACACTTCCGGGGAGGATTTACTGATCATCCATAAAGGGAAGTGACTATCTCATAAACTAGTACTAAACTATTCATAGGGTTCTTGTAAGATATCGATATACAGAAGATTATGAAACATAGTACAGTAAAGTATAGATACATACATGAAATTATCTGACAATACATTAAAATAATACGGAGATAAACTGAATCAGACATAGTTTATCTAATAACTTGATATAGACATCAGTATAGGATAGAAAGAATAGTAAAGACCCCCAAATTATTCCCATAATAATTTGATTAGTTTGATTGTTTCCTTAACTAAAATCCATTTAGTTGAAATCGAATAGTCATTCCTTATGCTCAGCATAATACATAAGGAGTAAAAGAGTTTATAGGTTTGTCAGATATTGTTTGAAACACATCAATGTTGTGATTGGAAAACAGTTATAGTTTGCTTGTATCCCCCCCCCCCCCCCCCCGAAAACATTGAAAACAGTGAAAAAGCCGTAGGGGTATGAACTCACCGGACGAGATACGAGATGGTTTGGATGCTAAGAGTTGATCCGGAACTTGTAAACACATGAGGTTCCTAATTATCATGTAAAGATACACATTTGTATCTAATTAGGACTTAGATTGATTGTTGGATAGGGACAAATGCTTCAAGTCGCGATAACACTCCGATACAAGTGTTTGGAAGGACCCGGGTGGCGTTTAGGGACATGAATGACACAAGGGACTTGGGAAATGAGTTGGGACATCAAAGGAACACCCCCCTTTAGGGAGTTTATGGCCAAAACAACCATCCCCATGAGTTTACGGCCGTAAACTCATGATGGGTGGTTTATGGTGCAATTTGGACTTCCAACACTTAGGGGATAATTTCTAAACTTGGTTTAAGGACTTGGAATGATTACAAAACATCAAATAGACCCCCTTTATGGGAGTTTATGGGCTAGCATGGCTCCAAGGCCGTAAACCCCTATTTACCCAAGAAAATGATGTTAAATGGTGCTAGAACAAATCACATGTGATTGGTACAATTTATCCAAGGCCTATCATGAGTTTGCAAGGGACTTTTGGGGTGTTTATGGAGTTTACGGCCCATGAGACCCCCCTCATGGCCGTAAACTCTTCTATAGAGTGCTTCAAGGAGTTTCAAGGTCTAAAACTTGCATGAAAGGACTTCTAAAATTCATCTAAGGGCCTTAGGGGTGTTTAGTTTGCATTCTAACACCAAGAATTTTGGAGTTTACGGCCCAAGAACAAGTCTTGGCCGTAAACCCTTAGAAATCCCATGAATGATGTGTTTTAGGCCCTCAAAGTATTTTTGGTTGGTCCCTTGATTTATTCCAAGGCTTTTGGTGGTGTTAGATGGCTTTCTAACACCTTAGAATTGGATTTATGCCAAGTTTTGGGGAGTTTACGGCCCAAGCACTCTCCTTGGCCGTGAACTCATCTAAATCCCCCAAAATTCATGTTTCAAGTGTCCAAATGCTAGAATCAAGGTCCTATAATTCATATCTAGGCCATAGAAGTGATTTGGAAGGGTTTAAGGGCATGAAAACCCTAATTATATGAGTTTACGGCCCAAGAATGATCCTTGGCCGTAAAGTCCTTCAAACATCACAAAATTCAAGTTTTACATGTTTAGAGTCCATATCTTGAAGTACCATAGCCATATCTAAAGTCCAAACTAGTCAAGGAGGGGTTTAAGTGCTCAAAACCCATCATTTTTGGTGTTTACGGCCTAGGCATCTTCCTGGGCCGTAAACTCATACATTGTGTCCCATTTCATGATTAAGTGTCTAATTTGGAAGCTAAACATGCTATAGATTGAAGCTAGGAAGGTACCTTAAGGATTTGAAGCCTTAAAATTGAGTTTTGGACCCTTAATCTTTGGATTTTTGGAGAGAGGTTAGAGAGAGAGTAGTGAGAGAAGGAAAAGCTTCAAATGAAAGCTGAAACATGTTTATATAATTCCTAAAATTTTCACGCGGTGGAATTCTACCCGATACCGACGCTAAACGCGGCTTTTGGTCGCACCCGATTGAGTTTCCGTCACCCGACGGGAACATTATAAAAAATCATGAAATAAATGTTTTTGGGCTAATAACATAAGTTCCTGAGTAATTTAGACACTCATTAGAATAAAATAAACATATAAGTTTATACGATTAACTCCAAAGAGAAAATGGAACGAATCCGATAACGGCGACTTTCCTGGTAGAACGGGTTTTGGCGACGAACAAATTTCGGGTTGTTACACCCTTTATTCAATTAATCTATTTAAGTCACCAAATTAATTCCTAATTAATTTATGACTTATATCAATCAAATAATATTATTATTCCTTTAACATATTATTCTTATAATACTTTAATAATAATATTTCTTCTCTCTATATAAATAACCCTGTCAAGTTGCTATAGTGAAGGCAACCCAAAAGGACCATGCACAACCGGGTCAAGTACTTACAAAATATAGTTACAACCTTAGACACTAATCCAACAATCTCCCACTTGGATAAGTCTAGTGAATATAAAATGTAAACACAATCCGATTAGCAATCGTAGCTCTCAAAGATGCTGTCAACTCTCATCTTATCAGTATCATGTCCTTTAGATAAGGGATCGTACAGTCCTCTGTTTTGATATCGTGCAAACAATCTCATGAAACATTGTCGTACTTATTGTCTAGCAATTAGTTTCTTGATCTTAGATTTACCTGACACAGAACTTAATTGAACACATCAATTCAATCCTGACCGGGCCCGACACATAAGTCAAATCAAATCATCGAGCGGCCGTGATATCGCTTTTACCCTCTTAGGATAAAAGTAACAGATAAAATTTGACTTATATGCATTTACTTATTCGCTAATCAACTATACACAACAATGTGTTTTCTGACATCAAATTACTAATGCGGTTTTGCATTATCAATGCACAACCAATTAGTAATCAATAAACCATATATCTTGGTTTTAAGACCATATGATATTATCGTCTTGCAATCACTTGCGGTACATTTCATAAAGTGATCCTAGCAAGCGCGGGTTTATTCCAATGCTCAAAACTTGTTCGTAAGCACTCATGAATGTTGTAGCAAGCCTTTGCTATGTCTAATACCATTTAGAGAATCTACACAGAAATTCATGACAATCTTCATTCATACCTACTTCCAACATATGAACGATTGTTGATTGTTCGAGTAATTCGATTATTCTTAATAAACTCAATTATTCTGGAAGTCAAAACATGCAAAGTGAAACAATAGTTAAACAATTAACATAAGACAAAACTTTTAAATAATACTCCTTTATTTAATCATCAAATGTCAACTACATTTATCTATTATAAGTTTCCAAACTATGTAATCTAAACTACTATCATCCTTCAGCCCAATGCTCGTAGCGTGCTGCAAGTGCTTAACCCTACTCAGTCCCTTTGTAAGCGGATCTGTTGGGTTATCTTCTTATGATATCCTCTTAACCACGAGGTGTCTTCTTCTACTCAATGTCTAATAAAGTGATACTTCCTATCGATATGCCGGGATCTACCATGATCTCTCGGTTCCTTGGTCAAGGCAACCGCTCCTTCATTATCACAAAAAATTTCCATAGGCTCCTTTATGGTAGGCACAACTCCAAGGTCACCAATGAAGTTCTTTAACCATATCGCCTCCTTTGACGCTTCGCTCGCTGCAATGTACTTTGACTCGCTCGTTGAATCAACTACGTTTTCCTGCTTGGAACTTTTCCAAGTCATTGCTCCTCCATTAAGGGTAGAAACCCAGCCCGACTGCGAACGGTAGTTGTCTCTGTCGGTCTGGAAGTTGGCGTCACTATAACCTCGCACTTTTAAGTCATCACTCCCTCCGAGGACTAAAAACCATTCCTTGGTCCTCCAAAGGTACTTAAGGATATTCTTGACGGCAATCCAATGAGCTCTGCCAGGGTTCCCGTGATATCTACTGACAATGCTCAAAGCGAATGCCACATCAGGGTGAGTACAAGTCATAGCATACATGATCGAGCCAACTGCGGAAGCGTAAGGTACTCGTCTCATCTCAGCTATCTCGGCTTCGGTACTCGGACTTTGAGTCTTACTCAGCTTGGCATTACTTTGTATCGATAGTTCTCCATTCTTCGAGTTTTCCATACTAAAACGTTTTAGTACCTTATCTAAGTAAGTATTTTGACTAACTCCTATTAGTCTCTTACTTTGTTCTCTCATTATCCTTATTCCCAAAATATAGGAAGCCTCTCCGAGATCCTTCATAGCGAAACACTTCCCGAGCCAGGACTTAACTTCTTGCAGAGTCGGAATGTCGTTTCCCATGAGTAGTATGTCATCGACATACAAACCGAGGAAGCTAACTATATTCCCACTGGCATTGACATATACACATGATTCATCTTCTCTTTGTACAAATCCAAACTCTTTGACTTTCTCATCAAAGCAAAGATTCCATCTGCGAGATGCTTTCTTAAGTCCATAAATGGACTTCTCAAGCTTGCACACTCTATTGGGATGTTTGGCATCGACAAAACCCTCTCGCTGAGCCATGTAAACATCCTCAGCCAACTTCCCATTAAGGAAAGCGTTCTTGACATCCATTTGCCATATCTCATAATCATGAAATGCAACAATTTATAAACTTTATTTTCGCAACGGGTGAGAAGGTCTCATCATAGTCAACTCCAGGAGTTTGAGTAAAGCCCTTCACGACCAATCGTGCATTATACGTGTGTACATTCCCATCCACGTCGGTCTTCTTCTTGAAGATCCATTTACACCCAACCGTCTTACGTCTGGGCACATTGTCAACCAAATTCCAAACTTGGTTGTCATACATGGACTGAATCTCGCTGTCCATCGCCTCTTTCCATTTAGCAGGCTTCAGGCCTACCTTGGCTTCCTTATAGCTGTTAGGTTCATCTAGATTTACTAGTGTATTGTCACTAATATACATGTCCCCTTAGGTATTAATATGAAAACCATACAACTAGGGTTGAACTCTAACTCTTTCAGAATGTCTAAGAGGTAAGGATTGGTCAATTGGTTCAACCAGAGTTTCCTCCTCGGGTTGAGCGCCAGCGGTAGAGGTTCCTTCATCATTCGACTCTTGAATCTCTTCAAGATCAATTTTCCTCCCACTGTCTCCTTCGCTTATTAGTTCTGGCTCTCAGAAAACGCCTCTCCTCGCAACGAAGACAACATTGTTACTCGGTCTATAGAAGACATATCGAAAAGATCTCTGTGGGTAGCCGATGAAAATACATCTCTCACTACGAGGTTCGAGCTTGTCATGAGTATCTCGTCTTACGAAAGCCTCGTAGCCCCAAACCTTGATATGTGCCAACGAGGCAGCTTTCCCTGTCCACATCTCGTGAGGTGTTTTGGCAACCTTCTTTGTAGGGACTCGGTTAAGGATATGGGTGGCAGTCTCTAAAGCATACCCCCAGAATGAGATAGGTAGTGAAGCACGACTCATCATAGAATGGACCATGTCTAATAGGGTTCGATTATGCCTTTCTGCCACACTATTCAATTGCGGTGTCCTAGGTGGCGTCAATTGCGAAACTATTCCGCATTCCTTGAGATAGTCGTGGAATTCAAGACTTAGGTACTCTCCAATTCGATCGGATCGAAGCATCTTGATTTTCCTACCCAATTGATTCTCCACTTCATGCTTGAATTCTTTGAACTTTTCAAACGTTTCTGATTTGTGCTTGATTAAGTAAATATACCCATATCTACTATAATCATCGGTAAATTCACATAGAAGCGGTTAGCATCCTTTGTGGTGGATCTAAAGGGCGCACATACATCGGTATGTATGAGGTCCAATAAACCCTCACCCCTCTCACAAGTGCCAGTGAAGGGTGACTTGGTCATCTTTCCAGGTAAACAAGATTCGCACGTGTCATCTTTCCTAAGGTCGAATGAATCCAACACTCCATCCTTTTGGAGTTAGGGTATGCGCTTCTTGTTGACATGTCCAAGACGACAATGCCACAAACATGCTTTATCCATACTATTGGAAGAATCCATACACAACACATCATTTCCTAGATTATCTACAACCATAACAGTTTCATAAATTCCATTACAAGGCATTGCTTCAAAGTATAAAACACCATTTAAATAAGCATAAATAGAACCATTCTCATTATTAAACGAATATCTAAATCCTTGTCTAAACAAACCATGAAACGAAATGATGTTTCTTGCCATATCTGGCAAGTAGAAACAATTATTTAAATCTAAACCTAATCCATTACTAAGCACTAAAGAATACACTCCAATCTTGGTGGCAAGCGACGATCTTCTGTTTTCCATGATTAGATGTATTGTTCCATGCTCCACATCCATATTTCTTCTTAGTCCCTGCAAATCAGAACAAATGTGATAACCACATCCTGTATCAAGAACCCAAGAAGTAGCACGAGATGATTCGTTAGATTTAATTATGTAAATACCTGCGACAGACAGCTTGATCTTCCCATCCTTGATGGCCTGCAGATATTCCGGGCAGCTTCTCTTCCAATGCCCTATATTGTGACAATGGTGGCACTCTGCCTCCTTTGGGTTAGAGTTGGGATTAGCAGGGCCATCCTTGGTCCCAATAGAAGAGGAACCGTCTTGGGACTTTCCCTTGTGGTGGCTCTTTGATGGAGCCTTCCTCTTCTTCCCCCTTCTTTGCCCAGTAGCCAAAACAGGAGCAACGGGTGGTGCGGGAGTCGGTGCAACAGACTTCTCCTTGAGGTTGCTCTCAGCAGTCCTTAGGAGTCCTTGGAGTTTGCTTAGGGTGACCACTTACTTGTTCATGTGGTAGGCCATCCTAAATTGGTTGTAGCATGAGGACAAGGAGTGAAGAACAATGTCGATGGCCAAATTCTCCCCAAATTTAACATTTAACTTGCGAAGACGATCAGCATATCTTTGCATCTTTTGTAAGTGCACGGTTAACGAATCTCCACTTCCCATCTTAGTAGTGATCATGTTTGTAATGATTTCATAGCGCTCTTGCCTCACGCTTTGGTGGTACCTCTCCATTAAGTCTTGATGCATTTCATAGGGATACATATCCTCATAGGACTTTTGGAATTCTTGGTTCATTGTAGCTATCATGATTCAATGGACTTTCATTGCATCACGTTCGTGGGTCTCAAAGACAAGCATTTCTTCGGGAGTAGCGATTTCTGGGTTGACGTTCTCAAGCTTTTCGTCGAGGACATACTCTTTGTCCTCGTAACGTGCAATCGTGCGAATGTATCTTATCCATTCGCTAAAGTTCGATCCATCGAAAGTCACCTTTTGAAAATGACTCATTAGCGTGAATGAGTTAGGAGCAGCGTTGTTCGCGTTCGACATATACAAATAGAAAGGACAAAGTTTGATTAGAATTGAATCCCTAATTAAACACCCAAAATGAAAAATTAGGGCTAGGACCCAACAACATTATCTAAATATTAGAAAAGGGAAGCCGTAATCCAACATGCAAATAATTTGGAGGTAAGTGAATGACGATTCACTAATTCTTCACCATGAAAACATAACCTTAAGTTTTAAATGTATTGAGAATTCCTAGATTTTCTTGGAGATTCATTGAACTTTTCAATGGCATGTTTAAATCTCGATATGCCCGTCTCGTTTGTGACTTGAATGCCGAGGATCACAAAGTGGGTGTGAATAACCATGAAAATCTACACGGTGCCTTCATTGCTACAATCACCTATTCGATGTGCCGGTAAACCACAGACGCTCCATCAAACTATGAAAAACAATGAATCACCTATTACCACCTTTTCTTAGAACCAATTAGTGTGCCGGTAAACCACACATGCTCCACCAACTTCTTAGCAAGGGTGCAAAGTGTAATTTCATGGGATGGCATCAATTCAATTTTGCCTAAAGTAACTAGGATTGGGAATTTGAAAAACATGTAGTTACTTTATATTTTAACATTATACTTTTTAATGAGGAGATAGTTGCCCTATCCTACCCGTTCAGCTAACGACCCTCCACCAGTCAAGCAAGCGGTGGGTGTGAGTGTACACCCATTAAGCGCCATTTTATAAGCAGCAACCTTATACCCACCTTATAGACCGGCTTCGTGAATGAGGCCTACTAACGGTAAGACTAGCATTTTAATTATACATATATATTCATTAGGATTGTAATAATATAATAGTATAAGGTTGAATTTTAAACTTGTAAACTCTAAGGGTTGAAATTTAAATTCTTCAAAATCAAACTTTTAATCACAAAATTCAAATTTCAAAACTTGAGGACAAATCAAATAACAAATAATTTAAATCAAGCAATTAATCTCATAATTATCTATATTTGACTTATTTAATATTACTTGCAAGATAATTAGCCAATTTAATCCAAATAATCAATCATTATCATATAAGGAAATTAGTATTCATTCAAATGGTAATTATCTATTGGTTTTTCAAGAATATACTCATATATATCATAAAATTCGGATATTGATGACCCAAAACAGTTAAGGCAAGTTTCCTCAAGTAAAACAGCAAGAAATCCCGAGATAAGCTCTATCTGACCATTGAACTCGCCGAGTACGACAATGGACTCGCCGAGTTGGTGCTACTCGCCGAGTCCACTATGGAACTCACCGAGTTCACCAGTCAGATCCAACAAAAAATGAATTTTCAAGCAACAAACAATCAACCAATGCATCAATTGAATAGAAACCAATCAAGTCTCTGATACCATTGATGGGTTTGAGCCATAAGAACTTTCCTATGTGTACATGCAAACCCTAATGTTTGGATCTAGGTTTCTATAATTGAACATGCAATGTATCCAAGACTTTCATTCATAGATCTAGTGTAAACAAACAATTCATAACATATAAAATCAGATCTAGAAGAATACCTTGAGTTGCTTGCTTGAAACTTCTTGTTCTTGGAGCTTAGAGTCACAATTGTCACTCCTCTAATGGCTTACAAACACCTACTAGCAAGAGGATGATTTGAGAGAGAGAGAGAGAGATAAAGAGAGAGAGAGAGAGGGGTGAGAAATCATACCTAGGGTTTCCTCAATCATCGAGTGGCCGATTTCCCTCACCTAAGGGATTTATTTATACTATGAGCTCCTAGGATTTCACCCTAAACCCTAATTGGATAACTTAGCCTCAAAGCAATCCAAAGATCCTTCTAGATAAGGCCTTGGACGATTTCTAAGATATCCATATCCTTAAAATCGTCCCTTCCCATATCCATAAGGATTCATAGCCCAAAACACAATTATCACACATTTGACAGTTGATGACCCTTTATTCAAGTAATGTATTTAGGTCACCAAATTAATTCCTAATTAATTTATGGCTTATATCAATCAAATAATATTATTATTCCTTTAACATATTATTCTTATAATACTTTAATAATAATATTTCTTCTCTCTATATAAATCACCCTGTCAAGTTGCTATGGTGAAGGCAACCCAAAAGGACCATGCACAACCGGGTCAAGTACTTACCAAATATAGTTACAACCTTAGACACTAATCCAAAAATTACATGAGATTAGATGTATCTAATTAGATATGATTTATATGGACAATATTCATTTTCACATTCTTGTTTAATAGTTGTTCTTGTATATTTAGTCACATATGATTTTTGTACAAAGATTCATTTTCGCGTTTTTGATTAAATAGTTTTTCTTTTTCCAAATTAATCATATGTGATTAATACATAAAATCACATATGATTAAATACATAAGAAAAAGTATTGAATCATGAATATTATCAATAACAATCATATACGATTTGATACATATAATCACATGTGATTAAGTACATGAGTAGAAGTATTGAGTTGAGAAAGAAATAATGAATCTTGTCCACATAAATCATATGTGATTAAATACATATAATCACATGTGATTAAATAAATATAATCACATGTGATTAAATAAATATAATCACATATGATTAAATAGACAAGAACAATTATTGAATCAACACGTGAAAACAAATATTGTCCATGTAAATCATATGTGATTAAATACATATAATTACATGTGATTTAATACACGAGAAAAACTAATGAATAAAAAACACAATAACAAATCTTTGTAGGTAGGGGAGGGGGTGGTGGCAGCAGGTGGTGTAGGTGGGTTGGTGGTGATGAGAGGTGGTGGTGTGTGGTGGGTTGTGGTATGTGGGTGGGTGGTTGAAAGTGGTGGTGATAGTGATGGGTGTGTTGGGTTATGAGCATTCTAACACTCCTAAGTGTACATGCAACCCTAAATACCTTGGATCTATGTTTTCTCTATTATACATGCAAATATGAACATCCAAGGTATTATCCTAATCTAGCATACAAAACTATCAATATAACAAGATAGAATACATACCTCTTTGATGTAGAATGTCTTCATGAAGCTTGAGTGACTAGTGCCCCAAGTGTGACACATCAAATGGTTCACACAACACCATAAGCACTTGAAATAACTTAGAGAGAATTCTACACTTCTTGAAATCGGCTAGCCCTCTCTAGAATAATACTAGTGCCGATTTCGTCAAGAATAATATCTTTATATAGTGTTACAATTAGGGCAAACCCTAATTGTCATGACTGTCCATTTCCTTGGATCCATGGGTTCAAATACACCATGGAGCATCCATGGAGCATCATATGGGTTTTGGCCCAACTAGATAATCCATGGAGCATTAGCCCACTATACAAGTATGGATAATTTACACAATCAACCCATATATTTAATTAGTCTTCTTTTGATCACTTAATTAATCCTAGATTAATTCTTGATCAATACAAATTAAATAATCTTATTATTCTTATTATTAATATACTAGAACTTATAATATATTAATAACCATAAGTGTCTTATTTCTCTCATTTTAGTCTATCCAAGTGCATGATGCCATGCAACCCAAATGGACCATGCCGGGTCGGGTCAAGTCTTACCAATTATAGTTATGGACTTAGACATTAGTCCAATAGTCTCCCACTTGGATAAGTCTAAAACTATTATTGCGTATGACTTCAGGAACCAACTGGCAATCGTAGCTCTCAAAAGCTTCTGTCGAACTCTGACCTTGTAGATAAACTCTGACCTTTGTCAATGACGTGTCCATTAGATAAGGGATCATATATTCCTCCATTGTAGATATCATATGGACTGAGACATGGATCATAATCATTCTCTCTGTCCATTTGTTGTTTCCCGATTTCCGATTTATGACGACTAACTAATTAAACAAATCAAATTAGTCCTGGCCCGGCCGAGCACTTCCATTTGTCATCATCAAATCATCGAGGGGCCCACAGATATCGCTTTTATCCCGAAGGTAAAAGGAATGGATAAACTTCGACTCATATGGCTTGTTCTACTACTTGTTGAATCATACACAAAGACACGTTTTATAACATCGAGTTACCAATGCGTTTTCGTGCAATCAATGTACTATCAACTCATAGTAACAACTCATATCTCTAGGTTTGAAGAATATAAGATATTATCGTCTCATGATCACTCGTGATAAGAAATCCATAGTAATTATCATTCCCCCACTAACATGATGATTATTAGCATAACACTTATACTCCCACTAGCTTTGACATGTACTCAGAAATTAGCTGGACTTCTAGAAATCAATACTTTATTGACTTTCTTACTAAAGTTTAGATTTCTGATACTAGATTGTTTTGATAGAACTTTATCAAAATCATACACCTTCCCTTGGATAGCACACTTGTGTGTCTAAACAATTATGAAGAGGGATGCCGTAATCATAATGGTTAGACCTTTTTGCCACTTCTCACAAGTCCAGGTTAGTGTGCTGGTAAACCACACACGCTCCACTAACGACTTTGATAATGCAAATATCACAATTGCTATCTAACTAAAATCTACTTAGTGAAAGTGTTTCCTCACCATCATTTTCATGAATCGGAGAGAAACCTTATGACACTTAGATTTAATGGTGTATGTGTTCTTATCCATGTGAATTTTCAAAACCATAGTCACAAGACAAGGATAATGACAAATCCAAACTCATATGGACTGAACTCAATCTTAATTTCTTGCCACCTGGCAGCTCAAGGGCCTGCCATTGCTTCCAAGTTGTTGTGCAACAAGTTGAGAACTCTAAGAACTCATATGCAAAGCCAACTTGAACTGGAATGGGCACAGAATATGTCAACACGATAGGTTATAAACCTCAAGTCGTATGCTAGTGAAGAACTTCAGGTTCTATTCTTGATTAGTTCTTGAGACTTTCAAGACATTTTTAAGACTCCCACTGTCCTCTTAACCTATAAGACTTCCTTGTCAAACATCCAAGAGATAGTGTGGATTCTAATCAAGACAAACACTTCACACAATTGGCCTAAGTTGGTCTTTGTTTTATCCAAAACATCACAACTTACCAATTTCAAATGTACAAGAGTAGAAAGCTTTTACTCTTACATTTGACAAGTGTTTTTTAAACCTTCTTTAAGACATGTCACTCAAATTACAATCTTGGAGTATGACTCTAAGACTTGTATTGGAACGAAGTATGACTCATCTTCTTGATTTAACCACTTCAACAATTCAAGATCCCTTCTTCTTAGTCATAAGAATGCACTAAGACTTCCTTAGAGAACTAATTTTGATATGGTTTCTTAATCATTAAGATGATCACAAAACGGATACTAAAGTACTCTCCCATCTTTTCATATTTGAGAAACTTTTATCCTTCTGCCTAATTTGATTCTTCTTATCCGCTCTGCCATGCATTGAAACCTTTTCCAATGTCTCAGAGTTACACTTAAGCTTGTAAGTATAATCATATTTACTGAGCTTTAGTAAACTATGACGAATAGCCTTATATCTTTTGTGGTGGACTTAATCAGTGCACATGACTATGTACTCGATCCCTTAGTCCATTACTTGATTCACACATCCATGTGAACAAGTAATTAGTCTTAATTTTTCCAATACTTGAAAGTTCTCATTCATCATGTTATACAACTTGCATGATTCCAAGTTCCGGTCCAACTGAAACTTGGGTGATGAGAATCTTTCCTTACTTGGTAAATTTATACATTACCACAAATGAAAGAATCAATTTCATACTTCCACTCTTGCTATTAATGGAATAATATAAGCAACAATTTTTTCTCAAATGCCATTGTAAGGATATTTTAAAATAACTAAAATCAAAAATTTTCTTTTATTTTAAAACTATGCGGAAAAACTTATCCTTACAATCCATATGAAAACTTGTTGTTATCTATTCCTAAGCAATATCTCATAACTCTTAAGAAGTAGCTCAAGAATCCGATCTTCAAACTACGCGATAGAAATCCATCTATGCGATCAGATTCAACATATTCTTTCTTTAAGTTCCTTCACTTTTCTTTGATTCTTAAAACATCAACATGTGACCCAGTCACATCATGTAATAAGAATCTCAGAATAGAAACTTAGCAGAGTTAGATAGTGGACTTTACCTGAATTAGACTCAAACTTATTGACTTTAACATCCTTAGGTAAATTTGGCAGCTTCGCAACTAATGACCCTTTCTTTGGCAATATAAACATATGGACCCTTTGATAATGGTACACGGGACTATCACAGACTTAGCTTTTCTCTTTACCATTTGTTCAACCGAGTTGACTATGGTCGATCCCCTTCCATTGGGAAGAGAATGCTTTTCTGGATTTCATGTGTCACTATTGTCAATGTCCATCAAGTTTTGAGGAAGTTGATCTTAACAAACAGATAAGATCATTAAGGGTCTTGTCATAGTCTGTTTCATAGGTGTCCCAAAGGAACTCACTACCAACTTTCTCAAGACTTTGACACCCAACTCTCCTAACTTGTCAATCTGTGACTACATCTCCAAGATGTGATCACACCTAGACCTTGCCTTGCCAACAGGGCTTGAGCGACCTTAAACTTTTCAAGAACTTGTGGGGTAGGGAGAATAATTGGAGGAGGAGAAAGAAGTATGATTTCCAAGGGACATCATCTTCATTTAGGAAAGCTTGTTTCAAGAGATTTGGGAAGATCATAAATGTCTAAACCAGACATGTTATGGGAGATATTCAAGATAGTTGATTTAAAGTCCTTAATATGACACCGAATATGAAATATTAAGGCTAGGACCCAACAAACTATTTTATAACTTAGAAGAGGGATGCCGTAATCCAAGCTATAAAATATTTGAAGGTAGGTGAATGACGATTCACCAATTTCCACCATAAAAAACGAAATAATAATTAGGTTTATTTAATTGGATTTGAAACTCCTAGATCTTTGAGATTCATTGAACTGTTCAATGGCATGTTTCAATCTCGAGTGTGCCCTTCAGGTTTTGTGACTGGGATGCCGAGGATCACAAAACAAGGTGTGAAGTAACCATGCAAATTACTTGGTACCCTTAAGTGTTTACCCCTCAATCGATGTGCCGGTTAACCACACACGCTCCATCGATACTATGATAAACATTAAGTTACCCTTCGCCTACCTTGTTAAATACGAGTTAGTGTGCCGGTTAACCACACACGCTCCACTAACCGACTTAAACAAAGTGCAAAGTGTAATTTCATGGATTAGCACCTTATTCACATTTTCCTAAGTAACTAAGATTTGGGAATTATTAAGAGTTTAGTTACTTAGTATTTATCATTAATACTTTTAATGAAGGGAGAATTATAGTCCTGTCAAACCCGTTCGGCTAACGACCCTCCACCAGTCAAGCAAGCGGTGGGTGAGAGTGGACACCCATTAAGTTGCCATTTTATAGGCAACAACCATATACCCACCTTATAGACCGGCTTCGTGAATGAGGCGTACTAGCGGTAAGACCGACTTTACTCTTATATATATATATATATATATATATATATATATATATATATATATATATATATATATATATATATTATTAACTTATAATATTAGACAGTATAAGGGTTGAATTTTAACTTTTAAAATTCTAAGGGCTAACTTGGAATTAAAGTATTCATAAGAGAAAACTTTACAAATTCCAAAACTTGAGGGCAAGTTTTGAAATTATTCAAAACTAATTAATTCCATAACTTATGTGTTTAAAGTAGTTTTAATCCAAAAACTCTTCAAGTTCCATAACTTGAGGACAAGTTATGGAAGACTTTAAACTAATAAAAGAATTAACTTTTCTTTATTTTATAACTTATGGAATTAATTAAGGTTACATTTCTTTTTATTATTATTTTTTATTTGATGAAGAGACTCTTGGTCCTCCATAACTTGAGGACAAATTATGGAGTCATAACTCCAATTAATTAGAACTAGACTCTTCATTTTGTAACCTTTGCCAACTTTTATGAGTTTTATGAAACTTAAATGTGACTTTTCATATAACTTGAGGACAAGTTACAAAACACATTTTAGAATCAACTCTAAGATTAATTTGGATTGAAAACAACTATTTCACTTCAACTTTTCTATTAATCTAAGCAACTCATAAGAACAAGATAATTCAAATCAAACTTTTTCATGTAATTAGTCTAACCCTTAAACTAATACAAAACATGAATCCATTGACAATTATCTTTGAAATTGGATTAGCATGAACATTACCACTTCAAAAACAAGTTTATAAGTTCAAAACAACTTAGGGTGATGTTCCTAGTCCATTTCTAGCCAAAAACCTCGAAAATATGCTGTCTGGGGGTCCAACTCGTCGAGTGCATGAACCAACTCAGCGAGTTGGATCGATTTGATTACTTTTTAGGCACGGACTCACCGAGTCTCCTGATGGACTCGCCGAGTCTCCTGATCAGATAGCAACAATTTCGATTTTTTAAGCAGTTTTGCAAATATAACAAGAAAACAAGCCTAGGCTCTGATACCACTATTGGGTTATGAGCATTCTAACACTCTTAAGTGTACATGCAACCCTAAATACCTTGGATCTATTTTTTCTCTATTATACATGCAAATATGAACATACAAGGTATTATCCTAATCTAGCATACAAAACTATCAATATTACAAGATAGAATACATACCTCTTTGATGTAGAATGTCTTCATGAAGCTTGAGTGCCTAGTGCCCCAAGTGTGACACCTCAAATGGTTCACACAACACCATAAGCACTTGGAATAACTTAGAGAGAATTCTACACTTCTTGAAATCGGCTAGCCCACTCTAGAATAATACTAGTGCTGATTTTGTCAAGAATAATATCTTTATATACTGTTACAATTAGGGCAAACCCTAATTGTCATGACTTTCCATTTCCTTGGATCCATGGGTTCAAATACACCATGGAGCATCGATGGAGCATCATATGGGTTTTGGCCCAACTAGATAATCCATGGAGCACTAGCCCACTATACAAGTATGGATAATTTACACAATCAACCCATATATTTAATTAGTCTTCTTTTGATCACTTAATTAATCCTAGATTAATTCTTGATCAATACTAATTAAATAATCTTATTATTCTTATTATTGATATACTAGAACTTATAATATATTAATAACCATAAGTGTCTTATTTCTCTCATTTTAGTCTATCCAAGTGCATGATGCCATGCAACCCAAATGGACCATGCCGGGTCGGGTCAAGTCTTACCAATTATAGTTATGGACTTAGACATTAATCTAATAGGGTGGTGGGTGGGTGTGCGTGGTGGTGGCAGGTGGTGCTTGGTGGGTGGTGATGGAGGCGGTGGTGGTTGTGGTGGGTGGTGGTGGTGGTGGTGGTGGGTGGTGGGAAGTGATGGTGGTGGGTGGTGGTTGGTAGTGGTGGGTAGTGATGGGTCGTGTTGTCACAACTTGGAATTTTGATGCCTTGTAAACATTGAAAAATGATAACAAATGTGAACCAACAATGTGAAAGCATGTAGGATGCTTGTTCAATAATAACAGAATTTTAATCAAACACTACATGCAAGCCCTGCAAATAGTCAACAAATAATTGGAAACCCTAGAAATCCCGGTTTAAGTCCATTTTGGACTAAGATTTCCTTATTGGGCCCAAGGGGCCAATAAGCTTCCAATTGGACTATCTTGGGTTTAGAACTCTTAAATGGGCTCTAATTGGACCCACTTCTATATATTTTAATATTTTGGGTCGCATTGGGCCTAGAATGAAATTAAATGCCTTAATGGACCTTATTGGACCATAACAAGTTTAAATTAGCCCTAATAGGTCATAAAAATCATTCTTTGATTTTATTTGGCCAAAAAAATCTAACTTAACCATAAAATGGGCTTAAGCATACAAGGCCCAATTATTTTTCCCTCCCCTCTCCATTCTTGGCCCAAACCACAAAAGAAAGGAAGGGTTGACTTTTCAATTGCCAACTCACTAATATTTGATGGTTTTCCATGCAAAGTCTCATGCTTCCAAGTAACCATCATATCATCCACTCTCTCTTCCCCTCTCTTTTCTATCTTTGGCCGAGAGCAAGAAGACACACACACACACACACACACACTTCATTCAAAACTCTCTCAAGGAAACTCTCTCTATTCCTCTCCAAGTTTTCGAGATTTAGGAAGCTTTCAAGGAAAGTAAACCACAAAACTCATCATTTAAAGTAAGTTCATGCTTGGATCTATGATTTAGGTTCTTTGTTTTATCAAAAACCTCCTCCTAATCCATACAAAATCATGATCAGTCTCTTAGAAATCATCTAAGTTGGAGATTTACCAAGAGGACTTGCTAGGATCGAAACTTCTTCATCTCTTCCTTCAAAAACCGAAACCACAACCCAAGGTGAGCTTCATACCCCTCTCTTTACGGTTTTTATGTGTTTTATGGGGGAGAATACAAGACAAATGTGTAGATCTATGTGTATGTGTATGCTATGTGTGATTCTATGCATGTATGTGTGTTTTTATGTGTTTCTATGGTGAACATGCAACCAACAAGAGGTGAAACTTGAGATCTAGAACATGGGAAATGAAACAAACATGATTTAAGTTATTTTACACTAAACTAGTCAAGAATGATAACTTATAAGATTATGATGAACATATTTCCAACATAAAAAGTTGCCAAGTCACAGTTTCTTAAGGGTCAAAATAGTCAAAACAGTTTCAATAATTATTTTTTTGTATATTAAAATTCTAAAAGGACCAAAAATGTAAATTTTTGCCTTAATGGGCAAATTTTGGGTTTTTCGTCCCAATAAGCCCAAAAATTGCGAAAAATGTCATTTAAAGTGGCTGAAATGAAACTTTCTGCAAATCAGGGGATAATAAGTGTAATAAACCTATTTCAAGGGTCAAAAATGCATTTTATTCCGAAAATGGATCAAAAATGTAATGTTTTTGGATTTCGGGCCAAAACTGTAAAAATTGTGAAAAGTTGGGTTTTAACCAAAAATTTCTATCCTAAAAGGACTAAAACAGTTAACAAAGTAAATTTTGAGTTAAAACCATCATTTCAACCAATTTATGATACAAAAGCATTAAGAAAAAGTTTAAAGGGCTAAAAGTGTCTTTTCTTTTATATAAAAGACTAAATTTATTATTTTTATAAAAAGAAAGGTGTAAAAAGGGGCAAACCTCTACTTTTAAACAAATTGTTTCACTTAGTCAAAAATGCAAAAACCAAGACTGCTGAAAAATCAAAAGACGAATACACGTTTAACTCCAAATATCGTTACAAACGAATCGATCGGTCTCGAATCGATACCATTACAACAACCGTAAAAATCCAACCCTCCAATGGATATATGAAACCTAAGATGAGTAATTATTCAAACTTTGGGCTTAGAAGTTTCAAATCATGCTTGTTGGACCTTGCAAGTCCTTTGTCATGATCTTTGGGCCCAAAGGGATAACACTTATATGTTACTGGGCCTCCTATGACCCAATTCCATATAAAAGGACTTTCATTAGCTTTTATGTGCTATTGGGCCCTATTGGCCCATTAGTATTGCTAGTAAGGTCAAGGTAATCAAATGCGAGTTCGACCATCGTGTCTTTCGCATCCTCGACAGCCTAAAGTAAAGTCACGAAAGTAGCAGGATTTGTACTCCTATTTTCCTCGTTTGCTAGGCTTATGAGTAATCAGCATAAACAGATTTAAAGTGATAATCAAAAGTAATCAAGGTGGTTGGATTAAGTGAGTTACAACGGGCGACGCCTCTAAGTATCGTTCGTGAACTGTAGTTATAAAATAGTCATTTCTAATGCGTGATTATAACAACTCACAAACCTTAATTAATCTAACACCTCCCAAGTAATCAAGGAAGAGTAATCAAAATCATTCATTGTGGCGGTATAACAATTTGGGAAATCATTGTATTTTATGTATTCGGAAAACATCGTGTTTTCCGAGGAAGTTCAACAAATTCACTTGAAAAATCAATGCTAAGGTTCTACAATTATACATGTTTTTTTGAAATCATCATGCATATATTTATGGATCTTCACACTTTTTATAAACAATGGTGTTTTCAGAAAATATCGGATTTTCTGGGTTTTACAAACTACACAAAAACATTTCATCACAACATTGCTTATGAACTCACTAACATTTCATATGTTGACGTTTTTCAAAATAACTTGTATTCTCAGGTAATAGGTAAGCCGAAAAATAAGTACCAAGTATGTTAGGGTGTTTTGTTTATGATATTTATCAAACAATTTATGTATGGATATGTAATGTTAAAACAATGTACTTGATGTGAACAATTCCAGTTGTAATATATTGATGCATGGTGATGTTTGTGTTATGATTCATGTATATTCATTGTGATGGTATTCAATTTAAGTCATGTGAGCCCTCAGACGTTTCCGCCGTCTGGTTCGGGGGTGTGACAGGTTGGTATCAGAGCTCTGTTTATAGTGAACTAGCATATCTAACCACACATTAATATGCAACTATAAACCAAAGTGAGACTAAAACAACTTTGAACAAAGCAAATGAAACACAACGATAAAACATCTTTACTGGTGTGATATAAAAAAAGAACATAATACTAAATCAAATAAGATAATGCTTGCATCTCGTTTAAGCCGAGACTGTTCATAGTCATATTAAGGAGTGAATGCAGCCTGATCAACTTCATTTCCTCTGAGGTACAACTATCACATGCCCCGAGGAAACCGCGATGGTAGGTAAACCTAAAATCATATCCCTTTATCACCAAGAAGAGAACATCAACTAAATTTATTCAATAATTAAACCATCTTAGGAGTAATGATAGTTTATTCATATACGTCCTCTCAATCACCATGGAAGGGGAGCACCAGGGCATTCAGTTTCATCAGGTCTTAGTGACCCACGAGATGATCAAGGACGAGCCCCAAGGAGATCAGGGGGAAGCACACGACGTTGGACTTGAAGCGTAACAAGACGAATATGTAATAGTTGATTTCAAATATGACGAGCTTGACTAGGAGTTAGACAAAGAGAAGGGCGTAGAAGAGGCACGTAGTGAACTCCACCTGTTGAAAGCCCCGTCAAATTCCCGCACGGTTCAAAGGGTTGATACAAACTATCTATGCTCTCTCGAGGAGGCAATTATCAGCCTCAAGCTTCGACTTATTACAGCCAAGGCAAGGGTTGTATGAGCCGAGCAAAGGGTAGAGGAGATCACCCAAGAGGCGGATGAACTTGCTGAACTCCTGATACGTGAGCTCGACGATTAAGTGTCGTCGTCATCTCTATCGACGGAACTTGCTTTACTACTTGCTATTATGGGTTCTACAGTATGTAGAACCAGTTGTACCTCCTACTAGTATTATGTTTCTATGAATATTATCTCGTAATACTGTCGGATCATACATTTTCTTATAAAATGTTTATCATTAGGCAAATTTTCCTGTATTAAGAATGGCTATTTCTAGCAGAAATGCTATATGTTTTAATATGAGGTTTTGCTTATGTGCACAAACAAACATAGACACACCATAGGGATATAGATCGAAACATTGTGAACCATATGATAAAACGCGAAAATTATAGAGCACCACCGGAAATGACCGTCGTTACTTACGACCTTGCTTATCATCATACAGTAGAAGATACCATTCCATACACATAACGAGCACACCCGTGAAGCACCGCTCTTGCAAATGGACCTTACTGCATTCCAAGTTGTTGTCACCACTTCCGTAACTGCTGCTATGGCACAACTCAACGCAAACAACACCAACAGAGGAGGAGATAACATCAGCAACACTAGTCGAAGTAACAACCACAAAAACCAGCGAGTGATCGCATATCATGGCACTCAAAACCCCAAGCTTAAGAGCAGTAAGCGAGCGTCAGGGAATAAGAGAAAAGGACAGTCAACTCAAGGATCCTCGAAGAAACAACATGTTATAATTGTCAATGCTGCTATGACACCTACTACACCAACACTAGGGAGGACATATGCTGGAAGTCTTCCACAATGCAACAAATGCAGTTTCCATCATAATGGAGAATGCAGAGAGATGCATTGCACCAGCTGTAATCGAAAGGGTCACACGACAAAATATTGCAGGACCTATCCTCCCCAGAATCAGCAACAAGTAAACAACAACAACAACAACCACAACAAAAACAACAACAACAACAACAACAACAACAACAACAACAACAACAAAAACAACAACAACGACATTAATGCAGGACCGAGCCACACCTGCTATGGATGCGGAAGGACTGGGCATTTCCGTCAAAATTTCCCCAACACCAACAACCATGGGAATGGAGGAGCAGTAAGGGTGCTAGCTATAGGACAGGGAGAACTGTTCAGGATCCCGTTGTTGTTACCGCTACGTTTCTCCTAAACCACACTTATGCATGCATCCTATTTGATACCGGACTAGAACGAAGTTTTGTGAGCAATAAATTTAAACACTTGTTAAAAAAAACAACCCCAGAAGCTTGATGAAACCTTCACGGTGGAAATGGCTAATGGGAAAACAGAATCCACTGGGGAAATCTATATCGGATGTACCCTAGCCTTAAACCAACACGTCTTTCGAATAAACTTAATGCATGTTTCGATTAGGAGTTTTGATGTGATTATTGGTATGGATTGGTTAAGCCTCCACGATGCTAGAATTATGTGTCACGAGAAGGCCGTTCGCCTTCACCGTCCAAATCACGAAACCCTAATTGTTTACGGAGACAAACCCAACACGAACCTTCGTCTTATCTCATGCGTCAAGGCACAGAAGTATATGCGAAAGAAGGATTTGACGTTTCTGGCGCATATAGTGAATAAATCCAAGGAAGAGGTCAACATTCAAGACATTCATGTGGCATGTGAATTCCCAGACATCTTTCCTGAAGATCTTCCGGGGATACCCCGAGAAAGACAAATCGAATTTCGAATTGATCTTGTGCTAGGAGCTACTACCATCACCAAATCGCCCTACAGATTGGCTCCTGCAGAAATGCAAGAATTGTCCAGTCAACTCAGCGAACTCTTGAATAAAGGATTCATCCGACCCAGTTTCTCACCATGGGGAGCTCCAGTTCTCTTTGTTAAGAAGAAAGATGGATCTTTTAGGATGTGCATTGATTTCAGAGAGCTAAATAAGCTCCCTATCAAAATTCGCTATCCACTTTAACGAATCGATGATCTATTTGACCAGCTCCAAGGAGCTAGTTATTTCTCAAAGATAGATCTGTGATCTGGATACCATCAACTCAAGGTTCGGGAAGAGGATATCACCAAAACCGCTTTCCAAACTCGTTATGGACATTATGAATTTGTCGTAATGCCCTTCGGTCTAACGAATGCCCCTGCCGCATTCATGGACCTAATCAATCGAATCTGCCGACCATTCCTCGTCAACTTTGTCATTGTTTTCATTTACGACATTCTAGTTTACTCTCGAAGCTAAGAAGAGCATGGCCAACATCTTCGACGAACCCTGGAAACCCTGCGAACCGAAAAGCTATACGTAAGGCTCTCTAAGTGTGAGTTCTGGCTTCGTAGTGTGAACTTTTTTGGGTCATATTGTCAACCAAGAAGGAATACACGTGGATTCTTCTAAGGTCAAAGCCATCGAAGGATGGGCAGTCCCGACAACACCCATAGAAATTTGCCAATTTCTAGGTCTCGTAGGCTATCAGAGGAGATTCATTCAAAACTTCTCCAAAACAGCAAAGCCACTTACCTTTCTTACACAAATGGGCGTACCCTTAAAATGGATGGACAAGCAAGAAGCTGCATTTCGAACTCTGAAGCAAGCACTTTGCAGGGCACCAGTACTATCGCTACCAGAGGGAACATAAGATTTCATGGTTTACTGTGACGCGTTGAATCAGGGCTTAGGTTGCGTACTTATGCAGCATGGGAAGGTGATAACTTATGCATCACGTTAGCTAAAAACACACGAAGTGAATTACACAACCCACGATCTGGAGTTGGGAGCTGTGGTCTTCGCCTTAAAAATCTGGAGGCACTATGTGTACGGTACAAAGTGCACCATCTTTAAGGACCACAAGAGCCTCCAACATATCCTAAATCAAAAGGAGTTGAACATGAGGCAATGAAGATGGGTTGAGTTACTAAACGATTATGAGTGTGAAATCAAGTACCACCCAGGGAAGGCGAACGTGGTAGCTGATGCCTTGAGTAGGAAAGAATACTCAAATCGTCGCGCGAAAAATCTCTCGATAACCATCCAATCCCACTTAACCTCTCAACTCAGGGCAGCCCAGTTTGATGCCATGAAGGTAGAGAACAAAACAAGCAAAGCATTACGTGGAATGGAAAATAATCTCGAAGTGAAAGAGGGTGAAGCATATTATTTCATAAACCGTATTTGGGTCCCTAAACTTAGGGGATTCAGAGAGGTAGTCATGAATGAAGCCCACAAGATGCGATACTCCATCCATCTGGGTTCAGACAAAATGTACTTGGATATTAAGCAACACTATTGGTGGCCTAACAAGAAGGCAGAGATTGCCACCTATGTTAGCAAATGTCTTACTTGCGCTAAAGTAAAGGTGGAACATCGGAAGCCCTCGACACTATTACATCAACCATTAATCCCCGAGTGGAAATGGGAAAGGATTACTATGGACTTTGTGACCAAGCTACATTCATCAGATGGATTGGACACCATATGGATAATAGTCGACAGACTGACACTGAAGAGCTACACTGATAAAAGGCGAAAACCTTTGGAGTTTCAAGTCGGGGAGCGGGTGTTGTTAAAAGGCTCTCCCTAGAAAGGGGTTATTCGTTTCGGAAGACGGGGAAAATTGGATCCGCGATACATTGGAACTTTCCAGATTCTTGCCCGAATTGGTCCAGTGGCGTATAGACTGCAACTACCCGCTGAGCTCAGCAGTGTACACCCCGTGTTCCATATTTCCAATCTAAAGAAGTGTTTATCCGATGAAACTCTCGTCATTCCCCTTGATGAAATTGAAATCAACAAGAATCTCCTGTTCGTCGAGGAACCAGTCGAAATCATGGTCAGGGAGGTGAAGCGTACCAAGCAAAGTCACATTCTGATTGTGAAGGTATGGTGGAAAGCGAAGCATGGGCCAGAATTCACATGGGAACGTGAAGACCAGATGAAACAGAAGTACCCTCACCAATTCTCACATTCTCAAATCTTGCTTTCAAAAGATTTTCGGGACGAAATTCCCTCTAACGGGGGAATGATGTCACAGCTAGGAATTTTGATGCCTTGTAAACATTGAACAATGATAAGAAATGTGAACCAATAATGTGAAAGCATGTAGGATGCTTATTCAATAACAACAGAATTTCAATCAAACACTACATTCAAGCCCTGCAAATAGCCAACAAATAATTTGAAACCCTAGAAATCCCGGTTTAAGTCCATTTGGGACTAGAATTTCCTTATTGGGCCCAAGGGGCCTATAAGCTTCCAATTGGACTATCTTGGGTTTAGAACTCTTAAATGGGCTCTAATTGGACCCAATTCCATTTATTTTAATATTTTGGGACATATTGGGCCTAGAATGAAATTAAATGCCTTAATGGACCTTATTGGACCATAACAAGTTTAAATTAGCCCTAATAGGTCATAAAAATCATTCTTTGATTTTATTGGGCCAAAAAAATCAAACTTAACCATAAAATGGGCTTAAGCATACAAGGCCCAATTATTTTTCCCTCCCCTCTCCATTCTTGGCCCAAACCACAAAAGAAAGGAAGGGTTGACTTTTCAATTGCCAACTCACTAATATTTGATGGGTTTCCATGCAAAGTCTCATGCTTCCAAGTAACCATAATATCATCTACTCTCTCTTCCCCTCTCTTTTCTATCTTTGGCCGAGAGCAAGAGGACACACACACACACACACACACTTCATTCAAAACTCTCTCAAGGAAACTCCCTCTATTCCTCTCCAAGTTTTCGAGATTTAGGAAGCTTTCAAGGAAAGTAAACCACAAAACTCATCATTTAAAGTAAGTTCATGCTTGGATCTATGATTTAGGTTCTTTGTTTTATCAAAAACCTCCTCCTAATCCATACAAAATCATGATCAGTCTCTTAGAAATCATCTAAGTTGGAGATTTACCAAGAGGACTTGCTAGGATCGAAACTTCTTCATCTCTTCCTTCATACCCCTCTCGTTTCGATTTTTATGTGTTTTATGGGGGAGAATACAAGACAAATGTGTAGATCTATGTGTATGTGTATGCTATGTGTGATTCTATGCATGTATGTGTGTTTTTATGTGTTTCTATGATGAACATGCAACCAACAAGAGGTGAAACTTGAGATCTAGAACATGGGAAAGGAAACAAACATGATTTAAATTATTTTACACTAAACTAGTCAAGAATGATATCTTATCAGATTATGATGAACATATTTCCAACATAAAACCCATTTTTGGGCTTAAATTGTCAAAAATACCAAACTTGGGTTAAAAGTTGCCAAGTCACGGTTTCTTAAGGGTCAAAAGAGTCAAAATAGTTTCATTAACTATTTTTATGAATATTAAAATTTTAAAAGGACTAAAAATGTAAATTTTTGCCTTAATTGGCAAATTTTGGGCTTTTCAGCCCAATAAGCCCAAAAATTGCGAAAAATGTCATTTAAAGGGGCTGAAATGAAACTTTATGCAAATCAAGGGATAATAAGTGTAATAAAACTATTTCAAGGTTCAAAAATGCTTTTTATTCCCAAAATGAATCAAAAATGTAAAGTTTTTGGATTTCGGGCCAAAACTATAAATGTTGTGAAAAGTTGGGTTTTAACCTTTAATTTCTATCCTAAAAGGACTAAAACAGTTAACAAAGTAAATTTTGAGTTAAAACCATCATTTCAACAAATTTATGATACAAAAGCATCAAGAAAAAGTTTAAAGGGCTAAAAATGTATTTTCTTTTATATAAAGGACTAAATTTTTTATTTATATAAAAAGAAAGGTGTAAAAAGGGGCAAAATCTACTTTTAAACAAATTGTTTCATTTAGTCAAAAATGAAAAAACCACGACTGTTGAAAAATAAAAAGACGAATACAAGTTTAACTCCAAATATCGTTACAAACGAATCGATCGGTCTCGAATCGATACCATTACAACAACCGTAAAAATCGAACCCTCCAATAGATATGCGAAACCTAAGATGAGTAATTATTCAAACTTTGGGCTTAGAAGTTTCAAATCATGCTTGTTGGGCCTTGCAAGTCCATTATCATGATCTTTGGGCCTAAAGGGATAACGCTTATATGTTATAGGGCCTCCTATGACCCAATTCTATATAGAAGGACTTTCATTAGCTTTTATGTGCTATTGGGCCCTATTGGCCCATTAGTATTGCTAGTAAGGTCAAGGTAATCAAATGCGAGTTGGACCATCGTGTCTTTCGCATCCCCGACAGCCTAAAGTAAAGTCACGAAAGTAGCAGGATTTGTACTCCTATTTTCCTCGTTTGCTAGGCTTATGAGTAATCAGCATAAACAGATTTAAAGCGATAATTGAGAGTAATCAAGGTGGTTGGATTAAGTGAGTTTCAACGGGCGACGCCTCTAAGGATCGTTCGTGAACTGTAGTTATAAACTAGTCATTTCTAATGCGTGATTATAACAACTCACAAACCTTAATTAATCCAACACCTCCCGAGTAAGCAAGGAAGAGTAATCAAAGTCATTCATTGTGGCGGTATAACAATTTGGGAAATCATTGTATTTTATGTATTCGGAAAACGTCGGGTTTTCTGAGGAAGTTCAACAAATTCACTTGAAAAATCAATGTTAAGGTTCTACAATTATACATGTTTTTTTTTTGAAATCATCATGCATATATTTACGAATCTTCACACCTTTTATAAACAATGGTCTTGTTAGAAAATATTGGATTTTCTGGGTTTTACAAACTACACAAAAACATTTTATCACAACATTGCTTATGAACTCACCAACATTTCATATGTTGACGTTTTTCAAAATAAATTGTATTCTCAGGTAACAGGTAAGCCGAAGAATAAGTACCAAGTATGTTAGGGTGTTTTGTTTATGATATCTATCAAACAATTTATGTATGGATATGTAATGTTAAAACAATGTACTTGATGTGAACAATTCCAGTTGTAATATATTGATGCATGGTGATGTTTATGTTATGATTCATGTGTATTCATTGTGATGGTATTCAATTTAAGAAACGTGAGCTCTCAGACGTTTTCGCTGTCTGGTTCAGGGGTGTGAAAGGTGGTGGCGGGTGGTGATTGGTGGGTGTTGATAATAGTGGGTGGTGATGGAGGCGGTGGTGGTTATGGTGGGTGGTGGGTAGTGATGGGTGGTGGGTGGTGGCGGTGGGTGGGTGGTGGAGAGTGGTTGCTGGTGGTCAGAATTTATAGGTGGTAGGTAGTGGTTGTTATTGGTGGTGGCGGGCGTTAGTGTAGGTGAGTGGTGGTTATTGGTGGTGGCGGGCGTTAGTGTTGGTGAGTGGTGGGTAGTGATGGGTGGTGGGTAGTTATGGGTGGTGGTGATGGGTGGTAGGTAGTGGTTGTTCGTGGTGATGGACGGTGGCAACGGTTGGTGGTGGTTGGGTGGTGATGGTGGTTGGTGGTTGTAACGCCCGTAGATCCGGGCTAGTCAATTTAGAGACGATAAACATCAAAAATGACTTTTTGATGAGAGATTATTTAGAAGGAGTAATCCTAACTAAGTTGTAGTATATGTTACAAGGATTCTGTATATATAAAGAACACCGAAATTCGAGTTATAACGAAGAAGTTATGACCTATCGAAGTTTCGTGACAGAACTGGCACGACGCCGAATGTAGTAAAATACGAATTGAAGTAATATATTTATAATATATTAAAAATATAGGCGAAAACGGACGTCGAATGAAGAAGTTATGAATTTATAACGAAGTTTTCTTGTCTCGGCCGACTAAAAATAATATATAAGTAATATATTTATAATATACTAAAAATAAATTCATAATTAGCCAATGGAGTCTAAACAAGATTTGTAGATCATAATCTCAGCTACGCATCGATATAAAGAACGTCGAAAACGGAGTTCGTATACGAAAGTTATGAATTTCGGAAGTTCGAGGAGCGAACCCAAAAGCTGTGTCAGAGACCACGATGTGGCAACAGTAGCCACGCCATGGCATGACTTCTGACGCATTATGGAGCCTAACAGAGCAAGTGGACGATGACGCATGCAGTGACGACCAAGCCCACGATGTGGAAAAAGGTGCCACGACGTGGCAAGGGCCAATTTTTCCATATAAATAGATTTGAAGGACCAGCCGTTTAGGGTTGCTATTTTCTCTCCTCTCTCTCTCCCATTCTACCTCGATTTATGTGCAAAGAAGTACCCCCGAAGCCCCGGTATCATCCCGAGACCTGAAGCAAGTCCCGAAGCCCGAAGATCCCGAGAATGATGTAAAATACGAATGTAAGATAAAACGATATCTAGCCTTAGTAATCTAAACGAAAGTTGAAGAGTTCGTTAAACCGATAGCGTGCATAAAAAGAACGCCCAAATCTAACTTTGTATGAGAAAGTTATGATTTTCCGAAGTTTCGACTTAGTGGTATGCAACCCGAATACTCGAATATGACATCGAGTGATTTTTAGCCAAAACAATCTAAAAAGAGAGTCGAAGATCTCGTTGATAGTAGTCCAACGATAAAAAGATAGGTGAAAACGGACGTCAGATGAAGAAGTTATGAATTTATAACGAAGTTTTCCTATCCCGGCCTACTAAAAATAATATATAAGTAATATATTTATAATATACTAAAAATAAATTCAAAATTAGCCAACAAAGTCTAAACAAGAGTTTTAGATCATAATCTCACCTACACGTCGATATAAAGAACATCGAAAACGGAATTCGTATGCGAAAGTTATGAATTTCTAAAGTTCGGGGCGCGAACCCCAAAGCTGTGTCAGAGACCACGACGTGGCATGACTCCTGACGCATTTTGGAGCCTGACAGAGCAAGTGGATGATGATGCATGCAGTGAAGACCAAGACCACGACGTGGAAAAAGGTGCCACGACGTGGCAAGGGCCAATTTTGACCTATAAATAGATTTCAAGGGCCAGTCGTTTAGGGTTGCTATTTTCTCTCCTCTCTCTCTCTCGTTCTACCTTGATTTATGTGCAAAGAAGTACCCCCGAAGCCCCGGTATCATCCCGAGACCTGAAACAAGTCCCGAATCCCAAAGATCCCGAGATGAAAAGATTTTCCGAGCCGAAGCTCTATCCGCAAGAAACCCGGTGTGTGAAGATCTTCCAGATATATCGAAGAATACTGTGACATCCCCAAAATCACGGCCAGAAAAGACCGGTTTTGTTTATACTTTATATCAAAATCAGAGTTATCTTTTAATAAAAAGGGTTGCGGAATTTGTCCCAAAACAATAATATGATAAAGATTTATCAAAAGCATTTCCATAGAAATGTATTTCATTAAAAGACTCGGGATGTCATGTTCGTACAGATCAAAAGTATAAACAGTACAATATAAGCCTTACTACATTATTTCATATCTACAGGCCTATATCCGTAATCCCTCGTCCAAAACATCACACCTATGCTCATGCGCCACTACCTGTAATGTATAAAACTGAGTGGGTCAGGCTTGGGAGCCTGGCGAGCACATAGGGTTTTCAACCCACAATAAATAAGTTTATTAAGTTCATCAATCAACAATAACCCGATTACCCGTTCCCGTTATCCTCACTTTACGTCCCTAAACACCTATCATAAGGGACCTAGCCTAAGGATCATCATCGGGACGGACACTACTGCTAAGGGGATTCCTCATCAATAAATGTCCTAATAGGCAACCATGTGGGGGATGGAGTACACCGGTGAACACATCGTTCACAACACCTACAGGTTGCGAGCCTGCTAGTGTTCCATTGGACTGTCTAGAAGAGTCTGTGGTCGTCATCTATACTCCGCTAGATGACTGGATCAACAACAACAACATCGAGGCCTCTCATCATTTTATCACACATCACCTATTACATCTACCCATGTTTTACCCCAACATTTTCGTAGATATAAAATACATATACAGTTTAAATCATTAAAAACATGTATAACAACGTTCATCTAGCATAGATAGCAAGTATTCAGATAATATGCACACATAGCACGTAAAATACTTCATATCTATGTGTAAGTTGAAGGTAACTATGCACTCACCTGATTAGGTGGTGACTCAGCACTCGGACAGCGCTTCGCTACTCTCAAAATGATATTCCTTCGATAAAACCTAGTACCAGTACCACTAGGGTTTAGTCTAACGATAACCGTGACTAATTAATAGTCTGACTATTATTATTATTATATAAGCGTTAAATAACACTCAATATAACTCATAATAATAGCCCAAATACTCATTATAACTTCCTAATAATGTTACTATATTAAAACATAAGTTATACTAAAGATAGCGTAGGCATAGCTCACTTACAGCGGGTTTTTCGCAAAACCGGGCTTCGCTGGAGCAGCGTTCCCAAGCCGAAAGGCTCTTTTCTCGGGACTCCGGGAGCCTCGGGGCTTCCTTCGGGTGCTAGGGGGTTTACCTAGGCTTTTAGGGGGGTTAGGGGGCTAGAGAGAGAGTCTAGAGAGAGAAAGAATAGTTTAGGAAGGTGTGAAGAATGAGGGAACCCGGCACCTCTATTTATAGGGGAGAAATTGGTTGGGCTCGTCGAGTCTGAGTCATGACTCGTCGAGTCAGTCCATGTGGTGGCCTTCTGGTGGTGCCACGTGTCCAATTCTGGTGGTGCCACGTCACCCCCTATCGCGTATCAGCCTTCAAACTTAGAAAAATCATAACTTTCGCATACGAGCTCCGTTTTCGACGTTCTTTATATCCACGCGTAGGTAAAATCAAGATCTACAACTTTCGTTTAGACTCCGTCGGCTAATTCTCGACCGATCTCAAATTTAACAGTAGGAGGCGTTTAGACTGTTAAATGACCGCGAAGAGTTCATAACTCCTTCATACGGACTCCGTTTTCGTCTGTCTTTTTACCGTTGAGTTCCTATGAATGAGATCTTCAACTCTCATTTAGGTCGCGTAAGCCAAAAACGGCTCGAACTAAAATTCGAGTTTCGGGCTGTACACTGCTAAGCCGAATCTTAGAAAAATCATAACTTCTTCATACGAAGTCAGATTTGGGCGTTCTTTTTATCGATGTTCTTAGTTTAACATATTCTACGACTTTTGTTTAGATTGCTAACGCTAAAAAGTCTTCTATCATAAATTCACTATTTACGTCTTCCGGTGCCGTACCGGTTTTGCCGTAAAACTTCGGCGGGCCATAACTTCTTCGTTATAGCTCGGATTTCGGCATTCTTTATATGTACGGAAACCTCGAGACATATTCTATAACTTTATGAAGAGATATCGGGATTATCTCACACTTTAATTTTGACGCTCATTTTTATTCTTTATTAATTATATATTTATAATAAGAAAATAAACACATAAACACACATAATACTCAAATATTTCATATTTATTACTTCAAAAAGAGTTACAATAGTTGACCTAGACTATTACATTGACAAAAATGCTTAGCCCTGAAACCCGGGCGTTACAATTCTCTCCCCCTTAGGATGATTCCGTCCCGGAATCATGCATCAGCAAACAGATGTGGATAACGACTCATCATGTCATCCTCTGTTTCCCAAGTGAGATTCGGCCCATTCGAATGTTTCCATTGGACTAGCACTAAGTCGACCATCTTGCGTCGTAACTTCTTAGTCTTACGGTCAACAATTGCCTCGGGCTCTTCGATCAGCCTTTTATTTTTATCCATTCTTAACTCTGAGATTGGAATTATGTCGGGAACGTCTCCCATGAATTTCCTCAAATAACACACATGGAAGGTGTTATGAATACCATTGAGTTCTTCGGGCAATTCCAGCTTGTAAGCTTGGTTCCCAATCTTCTGAAGAACTTTGAACGGTCCAATAAACCTTGGACTCAACTTTCCTCGTTTCCCAAATCGTATAAGTCCCTTCCACAGTGAGACTTTAAGCAAAACGGAATCCCCAACTTCGAAGGTTATCGGTCGTCTTTTCTTGTCAGCATAGCTCTTCTGACGATCCTGAGCTGCTAACATTCTTTCCCTAATCACCTTCAATTTCTCAGCAGTCTCATGGACTATCTCGGGGCCCATAAACTGCTTCTCTCCGGCTTCAAGACAACAAGACGGCCTACGACACTTTTGTCCATACAAGGCTTGGTAAGGTGCCATCTTGATGCTCGAGTGAAAACTATTATTGTAGGAAAATTCTACTAGAGGTAAGTGTTCGTCCCAATTCCCTTGGAATTCGAGGGTACATGCTCTCAGCATATCTTCCAACGTCTGAATCGTTCTTTCGCTCTGACCATCGGTTTGCGGATGGTAAGCAGTACTCAAACACAACTTCGTACCCAACTCCTCTTGTAGACTCCTCCAAAACCTCGACGTGAAACGACTATCACGATCTGACACAATCGTAAGAGGGACACCGTGAAGTCTTACAATTTCCTTCACGTAAGCATTTGCGAGCTTATCCATAGACCACTTCTCGTTGGCTGCTATGAAGTGTGCACTCTTGGTGAAACGATCCACGACTACCCAAATCATGTCGTGTCCGTCCTTCGTTTTGGGCAGTTTAGTCACAAAATCCATGGTGATGTCTTCCCATTTACCCATGGGTACAGGTAAAGGTTCTAAACTCCCATACGGTTTCTAATGTTGTGCCTTAACCCTCGCACATGTTACGCACTCAGCCACATACTTCGCAACATCGAGCTTCATCGTCGGCCACCAGTAGTAGGGTTTTAGGTCCCTATACATTTTAGTGCTACCGGGATGAATCGAGTACATGGTCTTGTGTGCTTCTTCCATTAGAAGGTCTCTTATCCCTCCCGTCTTCGGTACCCAAATTCGATCTTGGAATACCTTCAGTCCTCGACTGTTCGTACCGAACACTAACGTTTTTCCCAAACGTTCTTCCTTTCGGTCATTCTTTTCTAAGGCTTCTTCTTGAGCTTTCCTGATGCTTTCCACAATCGTCGAGACGACTTCAATTCTTAACGCTCTTGGCCTTTTTCTTTCAAGATTGACTTTCCGACTGAGAGCATCAGCAACAATGTTTGCTTTACCTGGGTGGTAAAGTATCTCACAGTCGTAGTCCTTGAGAAGTTCTAGCCAGCGTCGTTGCCTCATGTTCAACTCCTTCTGATTAAAGAGATACTGGAGACTCTTATGATCAGTGAAGAGCTTGCACTTCGTGCCGTAGAGGTAATGCCTCCATATCTTTAAGGCGAATACTACCGCTGCCAACTCCAGATCATGAGTGGGGTAGTTCTTTTCGTGCTCTTTCAATTGTCGAGATGCGTATGCTATCACCTTTTCTCTTTGGGTCAGAACACAACCCAACCCGACTCCAGATGCATCACTATAAACTGCGAAATATTCGACTCCATCGGGTAGAGAAAGTATCGGTGCTTCACATAACTTCTTCTTTAGCTTCTCAAATGCCTCATCGTGTTTCTCACTCCATGTATACGTAGCTCCTTTATGGGTCAAAGCTGTTAATGGAGCAGCTATCGAAGAAAAGCCTTGGATAAATCGTCGGTAATATCCGGCTAATCCTAGAAAGCTTCGAATCTCCGTGGGATTCTTCGGACGTTCCCACTTCATTACAGCTTCGATCTTGGCGGGGTCAACCATTATTCCTTCCTAGTTAACAACATGACCCAAGAATTGGACTTCCCGTATCCAAAAGTCGCATTTGGAGAACTTTGCAAAAAGCTTCTCCTTCTTTAACACCTCCAATACTTCTCGTAGATGCTTGCCGTGCTCCTCCTGGCTTTTCGAGTAGATGAGAATGTCATCGATGAACACTATCACGTATTTATCGAGGAATGGTTTACAAACCCTGTTCATCAAATCCATGAATGCTGCGGGGGCATTGGTTAGTCCGAATGACATAACCAAGAACTCGTAGTGTCCATATCTTGTTCTGAATGCAGTCTTCTCAATATCCTGCTCTCTCACCTTCAGCTGATGATATCCTGACCTAAGATCGATCTTTGAGAAGTAGCTCGAACCTTGCAGCTGATCGAATAGGTCATCAATCCTCGGCAATGGATACTTGTTCTTCACCGTTGCCTTATTCAACTCTCGGTAGTCTATGCACATCCTCATGCTTCCGTCCTTCTTCTTCACGAATAACACCGGAGCTCCCCAGGGTGATGAACTAGGTCGAATGAAACCGCTGTCCAACAGCTCCTGGAGTTGCGTCATGAGCTCCTTCATCTCCGTCGGTGCTAATCGGTAAGGTGCCTTTGCTATCGGTGTTGTTCCTGGTAATAAGTCTATACGAAACTCTACTTGCCTATCAGGTGGTAATCCGGGAAGATCTTCGGGAAAGACTTCCAGATAATCGCACACAACCGGTATATTCTGCACCTCTTTCTTTTCCTTCTTAGCATCGATTACGAATGCCAAGTATGATGCACATCCTTTGGACAAACATTTCCTGGCTTTCATCATGGAGATGATTCCAGAATTCACTCTGCGTTTGTCCCCGTACACCATAAATGATTCCTTTCCGGGTGGGTTTATCCTAACTATCTTCTTTAGGCATAATATCTCGGCATCATTGGCGCTAAGCCAATCCATACCCAAAACGATGTCGAAACCGTTTAACTCTATGGGTAATAGTTCCTCATGGAATTCGTTTCCGTTTAGGTCAATGACGATGTTCCTAATACGATTATTAACAGGTACGAATTTGCCACTGGCAACTTCTACAATCAGGGCATTATCTAGTTTTTCTACAGGTAATGCTAATTTCGCACTAAATTTATGCGACACAAAGGAGTAGTTGGCTCCGGAATCAAACAGTATATTTGCAGGTAAACCATTTACAAGAAAGGTACCTGAAGCGACGTCTGCTGCCTCCTTTGCAGCCTCGAGCGTCATCTGGAAGGCTCTCACCTTCGGCTTTGGTGGTATGTTGGGTCTTCCTGCCTCCTTCTTCTTCGGGCAGTCCTTCAAAATGTGCCCTTCTTCATTACACCCGTAACAGGCCTTCTGGTTGAGGGTGCATTCGTTGGCATAGTGCCCAGGCTTTCCGCATTTGTAACAAGTGACTCCTCCATCACACTTCCCAAAGTGCTTCTTCTTGCACTTGTCACACCACTTTGCTTCTGATCCTCCTCCTCTCGAACCAGACTTCGAGAATCTTCCTTTCTTACCGGACCTCGAGGATCCGTCAAATTTCCGTTTCTCTCCCACTTCCGCTCTCTCCAGACCCTTTTCTCGTATCTGGGTCTCCACATTCTTAGCAGCCCAGATGGCAGCTTTCAGAGTGGTAGTTTGCTTGACCATTGGACTGAAGTCCGCTGGTAATCCGAGGGCAAATTTGTTAACCTTGGAGAGTTCAGTTGGGACGAGGTGAGGAACAAGCTTCATTTTCTCAGTAAAGCTTGCAGCGTATTCAGTAACGCTCATTCTTCCCTTCTTCAGACTCTGGAATTCGTTGTTGATCTCCAGAAGATCCTGCTCAGAGCAATATTGCATCTTCAACTGTACCAAAAAAATCCTCCCACGACATCTTGCTTGCTTCACCTTTGGGCATTGAATCAGCTAATAGCTTCCACCAGCTTAGTACTCCAGATTTCAATAGAGGAACTGCAAGAGCAGTCTTCTGCCTATTGCTACACTCGCAACTCTCAAACATTGTCTCCATCTCAGAGATCCAGTTCATGACTTCCATCGGCGTCGGGCTTCCGGATAAACTCGGTGGCTTGGATGCCATGAAATCCTTGTATTTGCATCCACGTCCATCATTTCCTCCATCCAGGTGGTTTTGCCTAACTATTGGTGGGTTGGCTTGACCAATAGTCCCACTGTAGTTTCCTTCTTCAGTCTGCCCTTCGTTCAATTCGGGCTGTTCGAGCTGAATAGTCGCTTCCTCTCGATTTTGCTGGAGCAAACGCCTGGTTTCCTCCATTTGACGATCCAACATTGCCTGGATCATCGCTTGTACTCCGGCCATCGTTATTAGTCCGACAGCGGCTTCCACAACTGGTATTTGCTCGATCACGGGGGGTTGGTGTCCGTTCCCATTTGTGTTTACGTTTCCACTACGGGTCCTTACCATTTTGATCTATACACCGAATAAGGTGAATTCAGATCTTTATTTAGGAGAGACGTTTTAAATCGTCCTTATCACTCCGAAACGTTTACATGCTAGTTCTAATATCGTAGTCGTACGTTTAGAATCCTAAACACATAAGGTTTCCAGATCCGGTCGGCAACAGACCATAGATCCGAACAAAATAACAGCATATCATGCATAAAGCATTTAGCAAATAAAAGCATTTTAGGCACAATTCCTAAAATAAGCTAGTGCTCACACCTCACAATCATCGCTTAGCATTCTAAGTTTAAGTCTAGAAATCCTACAAATTCCTAGTTCGCTTAAACTAATGCTCTGATACCAACTGTGACATCCCCAAAATCACGGCCAGAAAAGACCGGTTTTGTTTATACTTTATATCAAAATCAGAGTTATCTTTTAATAAAAAGGGTTGCGGAATTTGTCCCAAAACAATAATATGATAAAGATTTATCAAAAGCATTTCCATAGAAATGTATTTCATTAAAAGACTCGGGATGTCATGTTCGTACAGATCAAAAGTATAAACAGTACAATATAAGCCTTACTACATTATTTCATATCTACAGGCCTATATCCGTAATCCCTCGTCCAAAACATCACACCTATGCTCATGCGCCACTACCTGTAATGCATAAAACTGAGTGGGTCAGGCTTGGGAGCCTGGTGAGCACATAGGGTTTTCAACCCACAATAAATAAGTTTATTAAGTTCATCAATCAACAATAACCCGATTACCCGTTCCCGTTATCCTCACTTTACGTCCCTAAACACCTATCATAAGGGACCTAGCCTAAGGATCATCATCGGGATGGACACTACTGCTAAGGGGATTCCTCAGCAATAAATGTCCTAATAGGCAACCATGTGGGGGATGGAGTACACCGGTGAACACATCGTTCACAACACCTACAGGTTGCGAGCCTGCTAGTGTTCCACTGGACTGTCTAGAAGAGTCCGTGGTCGTCATCTATACTCCGCTAGATGACTGGATCAACAACAACAACACCGAGGCCTCTCATCATTTTATCACACATCACCTATTACATCTACCCATGTTTTACCCCAACATTTTCGTAGATATAAAATACATATACAGTTTAAATCATTAAAAACATGTATAACAACGTTCATCTAGCATAGATAGCAAGTATTCAGATAATATGCACACATAGCACGTAAAATACTTCATATCTATGTGTAAGTTGAAGGTAACTATGCACTCACCTGATTAGGTGGTGACTCAGCACTCGGACAGCGCTTCGCTACTCTCAAAATGATATTCCTTCGATAAAACCTAGTACCAGTACCACTAGGGTTTAGTCTAACGATAACCGTGACTAATTAATAGTCTGACTATTATTATTATTATATAAGCGTTAAATAACACTCAATATAACTCATAATAATAGCCCAAATACTCATTATAACTTCCTAATAATGTTACTATATTAAAACATAAGTTATACTAAAGATAGCGTAGGCATAGCTCACTTACAGCGGGTTTTTCGCAAAACCGGGCTTCGCTGGAGCAGCGTTCCCGAGCCGAAAGGCTCTTTTCTCGGGACTCCGGGAGCCTCGGGGCTTCCTTTGGGTGCTAGGGGGTTTACCTAGGCTTTTAGGGGGGTTAGGGGGCTAGAGAGAGAGTCTAGAGAGAGAAAGAATAGTTTAGGAAGGTGTGAAGAATGAGGGAACCCGGCACCTCTATTTATAGGGGAGAAATTGGGTGGACTCGTCGAGTCTGAGTCATGACTCGTCGAGTCAGTCCATGTGGTGGCCTTCTGGTGGTGCCACGTGTCCAATTCTGGTGGTGCCACGTCACCCCCTATCGCGTATCAGCCTTCAAACTTAGAAAAATCATAACTTTCGCATACGAGCTCCGTTTTCGACGTTCTTTATATCCACGCGTAGGTAAAATCAAGATCTACAACTTTCGTTTAGACTCCGTCGGCTAATTCTCGACCGATCTCAAATTTAACAGTAGGAGGCGTTTAGACTGTTAAATGCCCGCGAAGAGTTCATAACTCCTTCATACGGACTCCGTTTTCGTCTGTCTTTTTACCGTTGAGTTCCTATGAATGAGATCTTCAACTCTCATTTAGGTCGCGTAAGCCAAAAACGGCTCGAACTAAAATTCGAGTTTCGGGCTGTACACTGCTAAGCCAAATCTTAGAAAAATCATAACTTCTTCATACGAAGTCAGATTTGGGCGTTCTTTTTATCGATGTTCTTAGTTTAACATATTCTACGACTTTTGTTTAGATTACTAAGGCTAAAAAGTCTTCTATCATAAATTCACTATTTACGTCTTCCGGTGCCGTACCGGTTTTGCCGTAAAACTTCGGCGGGCCATAACTTCTTCGTTATAGCTCGGATTTCGGCATTCTTTATATGTACGGAAACCTCGAGACATATTCTATAACTTTATGAAGAGATATCGGGATTATCTCACACTTTAATTTTGACGCTCATTTTTATTCTTTATTAATTATATATTTATAATAAGAAAATAAACACATAAACACACATAATACTCAAATATTTCATATTTATTACTTCAAAAAGAGTTACAATAGTTGACCTAGACTATTACATTGACAAAAATGCTTAGCCCTGAAACCCGGGCGTTACAAAAACTACTTCTACAAGCCGTAGTGCTATCCGATCATTTTCTAATCAAGTGAGTGTATAGTCACTTGCATCTTACACATAGATATGAAGTATTTTATAAAATACGTTTTATGTGTATAATATAAAGTTGTTTATACGTGTGAGTGTGTAGTTACTTTCTTCTAACACATAGATATGAAGTATTTGCTATGAAATATGTGTTATGTGTTTATATATTGTTTGTTTATTTGAGATGGATGTTGGATGAATGTTTTATACATGTTTGTATATGATTTGAACTATATATGTAATTTATATCTACAAATATGTTGGGTAGAACATGGGTAGATGGAATAGTTGGTGTGTGATGAGAGATGGTATGAGTAAACCTTGGTGACTATGGAGTTAGCGCTTGTTAAAGTAAACCTTGGCGACTATGGAGTTAGCGCGTATTGTATAAACCTTGGTGACTATCGAGTTAGCGCCTACTGTTAAAGTAAACCTTGGCGACTATGGAGTTAGCGCTTATTGTATAAACCTTGGTGACTATGAAGTTAGCGCCTACTGTTAAGTAAACCTTGGTGACTATGGAGTTAGCGCCTATTGTATAAACCTTGGTGACTATGGAGTTAACGCCTATTTTTGAGTGAACCTTGGTGACTATAGAGTTAGCGCCTGATAGCTATGGATTTAGTACCTGATAGATAAACTTTGGCAGCAATGGACTTCGTGTCGATTCCTTAGGTAAATTCTTAGGAACGAATGGATAAATGATAGTTTATTTTTAGGGTAAAACCTTAAGAAATAAAGAGGATAATGGGGATGGGTATTTGGGTTGATTGTTTGATAATTGAATATAATAAATGTATTATTGTGGGTTGAAAACCCTATATGCTCACCAGGCTCCCAAGCCTGACCCACTCAGTTTTATTTGCATTACAGGTAATGACACAAGGGTATAAGTTGATGGACTTGATGAGAGATTTTGGATTATAGATCAGTAGTTATAAATAACTGTTGTAAGGTCTATTTTATATTGTTTATGTTTTTCGTCTGTATCGGAACATGACATCCTAAGGTTTTATTATTAAATAAAATACATACTCTTTGAGAAATGTTTTGATAAGTTATTATCATATCTTGTTTTGGGAACAAATTCCGCAACCGTTCTCTTTAAACGATTACTCTGATTTATGAAACAAAGCATAAACAAATTGGTCTTTTCTGGCCGTGAAATTGGGGATGTCACAGTGGTGGTGTTGGTGGCGTAGTTCTGGTCCTTGAATTATGGAGCTGTTTACAATTCCTTATTTTGTTGAATTTTTTTTTTTAAATTCTATCCATATTTTTCTATGGGTGTGGTAGTCAATGTTTGTTGCGTGTCCTGGACACGTGTGTGTCAATTTGGTACCTGCCAACAGATGATACATGTTATCGAGTTACCTTATACATGCGTTAATTCCCAATCCCTCCACCACCGCTCACTTTTATCTTGCATTATCGATCCACCTTCTTCCTTTCATATTTGCTACTCCAAGTTCCATCCAAACACAGTTCCCTTCGTATCCTTCATGTCGATATTTCTTAAGCACTTTCGGTCAGAGATATAGGTAAATGACGGTAACCAAAATCTTCTCCCTACATTTATGCAAGTAAAAAACGAGTTACACCAGAGGAGAGTAATAACGAACCCCAAAATTCGAAATCGGAATCCAAAAAGGAACAGAAACCCAACAAAATTCAGCGTATGTTCTTCAGATTTTCCTAAAATTTCCCCACAAATCAGGTATGTAATTATTAAGGATTTGAAATTACATCAAAAACCCATACATGCCTACTATCGGCTGGTATTGACCACAATATACATTGCTCCTTTTTAACCCTCATTTGGGTGTGGACGTTTCCTTTAGATTGTTCTACATGTTTGTGTTTTATGTAATTTTAGTATATCTTCTTCATTGTTTTCGTCTTTTACGTTGGAAGATAAAGGAGGATATCATAAACATTGGCATCACTGGTGATGGAACTGAAAAATTATGAATTGCACACCCACTGTTTGTTAATATGTCTCAGTGAACTTTAGTTAGTTGATTCCAAAATTGGTTTTTTCCATTTTAGTGACTCACTTTCAATTTGGAGAAATCAATTGAAATTCCCACATTAAGTCCCAAGATTCAAGATTTTGGCACAATCAATCATCATACTTTCAATTTATTCCATTCAATTTATTTGTATGTGTTTGTTGTACCCCAAGTAAAGCAATTCATCACCAGAATTAGACTTCTATTATGTACATATTGTTGAATGTTTGATCATATGTGGTTATTTTTTGTTTGGTATGACACCTACAATAAGGCTTTTTTCTAATTTCTTTCGTTTTAACTCATCTATTACCATAATGTAGTTGAAGTTAAACAACCTGGAGAAGATATAAATGAACTTACTAATTGAACTAAAAAATAAGGCAGGAGCAAAATTGTACGCCGACACCTAAAAACCTCTATGGGAAAAAAGAGTGTTATGCGTATGAAACTGTTGTATTATGGCAAGATAGCCCTCCGAAACTGAATTGAGCATCATATGAAAAAAGACAAGTTTACATTTTATCAAAATTATGAGAAACAGTTGTAGTCGGAGCTCAAAGATGAAGAGTTCTTACTAAGGATCCCATTTTGAGGTAAATTAAGCAACAATTGGTCAAAGTTTGATTGATAAATTGAATATTTTAGCTTTAGACTAATCTTATATTTGTGATATACTTCAGGTGGAAATCAATTAGGTTCCGCTACCATACAATTTTGTAACACTAGAACAATGTAGTCCATGGATTTTGTTAGAGCTATCTCCGTGTTAGAAGTTAATTTCGGTGGATTCCATGTCCGATTATTAAACTTCACTTCTGTCATGCAGATTGTGAACCTCGACTGTTCATTGAACTTGAAAAAGAACTACATGTTGGTACTTGGTATTTGAAATTTATGACATAAATTTTAATCACATTATATTATTTGAAATAAGAAAAAAAGACATTAGGATGCTATAACAAAACAATAAATGAAATTATGCTATTATTTTTTACTATTAATTTATATTATTTCATAATTTTCATTTTTTTCTCGCATTGTGTTATAATTTTTTAAAACATTTTATGGATTTAACAGGTAAAACCGAACACATTGGCTGATGTGAAAGCTGGTACTCTAATTTCTGAAGATGGAAAAGTGAAGCTTCTGAAAATTGCAAAAGTTCCTGATAAGCATGTGAGTTGACCGTAGGAAAAAAATATCAATTGATCAATACATGGTGTTAGTTATACTTTACAACTACAATTTAACCATTTGCCAAACTACAATTTCATATGTATAAAGCATGATACATCTTCTAGCCATTGTAATAAAATTTATGTATTGAAAAATTAGTCCGGTTACACTTAAAGCAATGAATATTAGCAACGAATATTTCTTAATTTGTACTGGGATGACATTGGTAGAATTTTTGTAATCATATAAGTAGAAGAACAGTACACATACTTCAACTATAAAACATGATAGTATTGGGTTAAAAAAACAAGTACATGTAAATATAAGAGTTTTTTAGGTGATGTTGCTACTATATCCAAGGTTTCTTTTTGACCAAATTAGCTAATTAATCACTAATATTTGCTTCATTTTTTGCAGGTTGTATGTTCTTTGTTAAGGAAGAAAGAAGAAGATTTGTGATTGTTCAACAACTCTTGCATTGATGAAATTCCACTTTCCAGATGCGTTCTAACATTGTTTTGTTAGTTTTAAACTATTGGTGTAAATATAATAAAGTAATTAAAATTTTATAAAAGAAATTATAAAAGGGAAAAGAGTATATCATGACCCAACTTCATTTCGAATTTATTTTGGGTATTTAAAAACCCATTTTTAAATGTTAATTTTAAAAAACAGCAATATCATTTATTTGTTTGTTATTGCATCATATATTTATTTATTCAAACTATACAAACCAACTTTCCCTTCTTTTGGTAGGGATGAGTAGCTTTTATATATATATATATATATATATATATATATATATATATATATATATATATATATAATAGTTAACTATAACAATGATCATTTATGTCTCAATTTACTGCCACCACTGGAACCATTGAACAATTTCTGTAACCATTTGATAAAACAAAGATCATATTAATCATTTTTATTGATGCATCCATGACACAATAAAGGAAAAATAGATCCGTTTCCAACCCATGCAAATCATGTGTACCTTCTCTAGTTTGTATTAAAGAATTATTATGGATCAGAGTTGGTAAAAAAAATTAGATATTGGTAAATATAATATGCTATATTACATACTTTTTTCACAGTAAACGGCTAAAATAATTAAAATCAATGTCCATAAAAAAATTTGATAGATGATCGTGATTTTTAGTATATGCCCATTTACAAAGATTATGACAATTTTGGTAATTTCATTTGGTTATTTTATAATAAATAATGAAAATTTGTTTATTATAATTGTCTTATCTATTCTAGTAAATGAATATTTTTCTTGTCACTTGTTATACTATCATTCAATTTGTCAAATGTTATATTATGATTATTTTGAATTAACTTTTGTTTCAAATGTTATTTTATGATTTTTTATTTTATCAATTTCACATAGTATTTAAATGCAATAAAAAATACATATTAATTTCCTTAATAAATTTTCCTTTAATTTCAAAATTACTAAATTAAAATTTCATTCATTTAATTTATTTATTTATCTAAATTATTTGTTTAAATTTATAGAATAAAATTTTTATAATTTAATATTTTTTCTCATTTTTCTTATAAATTCAACCTTCTCAGATGTTTAAAATTTTATATTTATTTTTTTTTAAATAAATTCAGAGGATCGCAAACCTAATTTTCTTAACAAATTATAAATTATGGCACATGGAGAACAATTATACTAATTAACATTATACATATCGAGTATTGAAGGCTTTTGTACCTTTCCATGTCTTATAATTTCCTTGGACTTTCACAACTTTGTTTTGCGGATGACAGCTACTAATTTCTTTGTCTTTTCATTGTACAATATTAACAACACCAAAGAAACAATAATTACTTTTTGTATGACAACTATTACCATCTTAAAATTTCCGGATGTACGAACAGAACAAAAAATGACTTAGCTTCTCTATCACATAATCTCCATGCATGTATCCAAAATGGTTGTCCTTTCCAAATTTATCAGTTTATTTAATTGATTATATAATTGTCCCTCGGTTAAATATCAAAAATCACATTTAGTTTTTATTTTTAAAAATTAATTCGGATTATCTTTATGTTTTTATTTCTTTACACGGTTACTCTTTATCACCGTTAACCGTTAATTGTTTCCGTTTAAGTGCCCCAAAAGCATGTTTAATCCATCGTTTGTTTTAAATTTAACATTTTAGTCTCCCGTTTCTTTTTAAAAGATTATATTTCCATTTTTTTTATTTTTATTTATTTATTTATAATTTATCAATTAAATTAAATTAATTATAAATTTTAAAAAATTATATCATTTTCGTCTCTCTCTCTCTCTTCCATGTCATATTTCTCAATTCGCGCAATTATTTCGTGTCATACTCGACAACCATCTCTTTTCACCATCGGCCGGATGATATGACTAGTTGAAGAAAACATTTCTTAAAAGATTTCGTTTGTGGGAAAAACAATTCACTTATTTTATCCAAAAAAAGAACCTTTCAAAGGAAGGTTGTTTGAAAAAGGACTGAAATTGTCATGTGCGATAAAATGAATGTTTGAAAGAATGTTTTAATTAAAATCCATTAAAGAACACACAATGTAATTCACAACATTTAAGAAGTTATAACTGCAGGATCATTTATTGCAACTGCGGTTTGGATCAGGTGACTACGGTAGTAAGGATTATGAATGTCGTAGTTGAAATAACACTTGATCAAGAAGATTAGAAATAAAAAAATAAAAGACCCAAAAAATATATTGATCATATGTGATTGCGGTATACTAGGTATACTGAAAGCAAATATGAGAAATATATTATTCTAGAACCATAGTGAAGAGAGTGCTTCAAGAGTTTGTTTGTTTGTGTTTTTTTTTTTAAAAGAAAAGAAGCAACTCCTTCACTCTTGAGATCAAATGTGGTCTGCGTTAGCTATCAATTCAAGAAGAATTGCGGGTCTGGATTCATCGTTCCTAACATTTCCATAAAACTATTTAATTTGGTAGCATCAAGTGCTTTAGTGAAAACATTAGCTATTTCTTCGTGAGTGGGCATAAAAATGAGTTCGACGTTACCTTTGAGGATGTCATCTTTGATTAAGTGGTACCGTTGTTCGATGTGCTTCGTCATAGAGTGGTGAATAGGATTATGAGAAATTACTATAACACTCTCTGAATCACAGTAAATCGGCATCCGTAGCATTCTGTAACCGTAGTCCATGATTTGATTCTTCATCCAATGAACTTGAGAACGGTAGCTGGCAGCGGCCACATATTCTACATCTGCGGTAGACAGCGAAACACAATTATGCCTCCTTGAAGACCAACTGACTATTCTTCCTCTTAAGAATTGGCATCCACCCGAAGTACTTTTACGATCTAATCTATATCATGCATGATCCTCATCTATGAATACTTGAAGGATGAAGTCATTGCCTGCAGAGTACCAGAGGCCTAATGCTTTACTTCCCTTTAGATATCTGAAGATTTTCTTGAGTGCGGTCAAATGGGATACGTTAGGGTCAGTTTGGTACCGAACACATAATCCGGTTGCAAATACAATATCTCGTCGACTTTCAGTGAGGTACATCAATGACCCAATCATTCCTCGGTAGGTTTTGTGGTCAACTGACTCTTCGTAGGGTCAACTAAAATCTTGTATCCAAAGGCCATCGAGACCTTGGCTGAGGAGCAATTGTCCATTAAAATTTTCTTTAGCAACTCAGAGGTATACTTTTCTTGATGAATGAATATCCCTTTAGGGACTTGTTTCACTTGAAGTCCTAGATAGAAGTTGATCTCTTTATTTATGCTCATTTAAAATTTACTTGTCATGAGCTTTGCAAAATCATTCACCATACCTTGATCTGTTGATCCGAATATGATGTCAACCACATATATTTGAATGAGTATCGAGTGATTGCGATTTTCACTTTGAAATAACGTGGGATCAATCACACCTCTTTTGTATCCAGACATGACTAGAAACTCTGAAAGAGTCTCATACGATGCCCTTGGTGCTTGCTTCAGACTGTGTATTGCTTTCTCCAGCTTGTAGCAATGGTTTGTAAATTCTATACTCTCAAAGCCTAGAGGTTGTTACAGGTAAACTTCTTCCTTCAGTTCTCCATTGAGAAAGGCACTTTTTACATTCATTTGATGTACTTTGAGGTTCTTATGTTCCACATATGCTAAGAAAATGTGTATTGCTTCCATTCTGGCTGCGGGGGCATATGCTTCATCGTAGTCAACGTCTTCAAGTTCGCTGTACCCCTTAGCAACAAGTTGAGCTTTGTTTCTCACCACCGTACCAGACTCATCTAACTTGTTTTTATATACCCATCTTGTGCCGACTATTGTGTGACTTTTTGACTTCGGTACTAGTTTCCACACTTTATTCCTCTCATACTCAGATAACTCCTCTTGCATAACGGCGATTCAGTCGGGCTCCATGAGAGCTTTTTTTATGGTTCGAGGCTCAACTGAGGACATGAAAGTTGCATAGTGGAAGTGGTCAGTTAAATCACTAAAGGATCGAGTTTGAATACATGTGGATTGGTTTCCGATGATTTGACCCGGTGGATGATCCTTCGTCTAAATGTGAAGATGAGGTTGTCGGTGATATGCGGCTGCGGTTGAGGGAATATCTTCAATGTCATAGGACTCTGCGGTTGGGGAAGGTAGTTCCCCCTCGTCTTGGTAGCAACCTGTAGAAGCATCTTGGAATGTAGGAGTTTGAACTATAGTTGTTAAAGGAGGTTTCCCCTAAATTAAGGATGGGAGTTCCCCTTGAACCGAAGATGGTTCCCTTTGAACCAATGACATCAGTTCTCCCTGGATTGATGAATGAGTGATAACCCTTGGATCTGATCTTGTGTCAATATTTTCAATTTCTTCATCTTTAGAATCCTAAGAAACATTTGATTGGATACTGACTTTTCGGGTAGAAACCGGGGATGTATTTTCTGGTACTAGAAACTCGATGGTTGTCACTGCTAATAGAGTTGAACTTTCCCCCTAAATCGGTGAGGTGGAAGTATTCAGTGACAAATTTTACGACAAGGTTGGACCAAATACCTTAGCATGCATGTTGTTGGGCTACTAGAGACACCAGGATTTCTGAGAGCTGAGCTGTCTCTATGGGATCAAATAGATCATCATAGTTTATTTCAACTATATTCAACGGACCTGAAGAGGCTGGGATATCACTTTCAGGGATAAATATTGTTTCAGTTGATGGAGCAGTGTAGCGGACATAATAGTCATAAAATTTGACATTGAAGCTTTCGACTATCAATATTGTACGTCTAATGAGAACCATGTAGGCCACTTTGTTGGTAGAGTAGCCAAGAAAAATACCTTCATCTAATTTGGGTGCAAATTTGTTAAAGTGATCCTTGTTGTTGATAACAAAACATCTGCATCCAAAAATGTGTAAGAATCTGACATTTTTACGGAGTTTTGTTAAGACGTTTGCAAATGATGTTTCGGTTTTGAACAAAGAATGAAGTTACCACTACTTCTGCCCAGAAGTAAAGAGGAAGGTTGGCAAAATTCAACATTGATCTAGGTGCTTTGACCAATATGCGATTTCTTCGCTCTACTACTCTATTTTGTTGCAGTGTGTTGGGAGTTGAGAAGTTGTGACTGATACCTTTGGAAACTAAAAAACTATTCAATAGTTGATTAGTGACTTCGGTTCCATTGTCACTCCTTATCCTTCTAACTGGTAGTTTGATTTGGAGCTCTATTTCTTTTATGAAGTTGATCATGATCTGCGGTTTGTCAAATTTCAGTCTCAAGAAGAAGACCCAAGTGAAGCGAGTATAGTCATCAACTATGAACATGATGTATTTCTTGTGATGGAGACTAGCTACGGTAGATAGACCATATAGATGAATATGAAGTAGGTCTAAAGGTTCAACAATTGATGAATCAACAATCATAGGATGACTTCCCTTGGTTTGTTTTCCATACTCACAAGTTGGGCACAACATATCGTTACTGTACTTCAAAATTGGGAGATTACAGACGAGTTCTTCGGTGACCAGGTTATTGATGTATTTGAAGTTGAGATGAGCTAGCTTGCGGTGCCATAAGCAGCTGACTTAGGATACTACTTTTGACAGAAAGCACAACTACGGTTTCCAAATGATCAATGAGACATCCAAAGGATACATTGTCCCTTCGGCCTTAGATTTTATCAAGCAGATGTTTCTATAGTGTGTCATTATGTAACAATATTCACTATCAAATTCAACCTGATGACCGACTTTGCATAGGTGGCCCACACTGATCAAGTTATGCTTGAGTCTTTCCACATAAGCAACTCTTTGAATGGAGAAATTTACCATGGTTAGTACACCATAACCCCTAATGATTCCATTTGTATTATTTTGAAATGTGATGTGTCCACCATTACAGATTAGTCTGAAGTCGCGAAGGTATTCTAACCTTCCAGTCATGTGCAATGAGCAGGCACTATTAATTAACCACTCCTCTTCTTGTTCTTCCTTGCACATTACCTGGAAAATTAATGGGTTAGTTTGGGCACCCAAACAAGTTTGGAGCCCGGGGACACATGAGAAAGCTTTTTACTGGATGCATGCACGTGGTTCTTAGGAATAGATTTCATGTCTGTTTTTAAACCAAGTCCTGGGTGTTTCACAACTTCTGGAATGTTACGAGGTTGGATTGGATGAGACGTTTTTAGCAGATAAAATCCAAAGGAAAGATTTTTCTCATTTATCCAGACATCGTGCTTGGTCAACAGTCTGGAGGGTGTGGTTGGAGTCTAGCGATTGGTCTGTGGGTGGGATTTTGCTACAGTACCCTTGTGATTTGAAAAAGTTTTGGCATGTGAACTACTCTTAGGTTGTCACCTTTTGATAGATTGATTTTTTTTGAAGGTTCCGGAGTTGGTAAAATACATTTCCATTTTGGATTGTCTAAGGAATATTTTTGAAAAGACGTGACTTTCTTTTGGAATTTTGCAGGAGTTTTTGAAAAGGTTTTTGTTACTGTATATTCCTCTTTTTTTAATCCTTTGACTGCCGTATTTTTTGAAAACTTTTTGGCAGTAGTAGGTTGATCGAAGTTTTTTGATTTGAAACCTTGGTTTGTTTGAAAGTTTTGTTTTTGAAATCAGTATCGCGAATTTTACATTGGGGCATGTGTTCTTCTTTGAAAGCTAATTTTTCTTGAGTCTTTGGAGAACCGCACTCAGAAATATTTAACTACTGTTTTTGAAAACCTTTGAATGAGTTGAAAAACGAGGACTTGAGTCATCCGAACTAGAGAGTTCAGGACTCTAAGAACATTGGCTAAATTCAAAATTTTCATTTAGTAATTCATGAAGAATGGGTTGAATGGTCACTATGCTTTTGACTACGGTATGCGGTACAAATGACTGGACTACCGCAAAATATGTCAAGGATGGTTTTTTGTTTGGACATTTATGGAAGGAAAGGATGGATATTTAACAACTAACTCCGTTCCTTCCATAACAATTTATTCATCTACATCTGAAGATGACTAAGAATCAGGACAAGTTGTCTCAAAGATGGGTAATTGATCAGAGGATTTAAGAAGAATTTCATCAATAACACAATTGTTACTCGGTTCATGAAGTCAACCAAAATGACGTCTTATGTCTTAGTGGAAGGTTTTGTCATTGAGTGGATAATGAAACTCACGATCCGGAGGGACGCATGGACGTTCAACATTGAATCGAGGAGTAGAGTTCTCTGCAGTAGAGTACCCATTGGACCATCCCCAGTTGTAGGTGTTATCTATGCTCCCATTATTAACTAAGTTTTCAATTAATTCAGTTTCATTAAAAATATTTTCTATTAATTAATTCAAACGTACAATTTCTTTCTGGGCAAGATCCCTTTGATTTAAAGCAATATCTAACTGAGTTTCATTCAACATTCTAACATCCTTTTCTAACAACAAATCCTTTTCCAACATGGCAACCTTAAGTCTCTTATCCTCAAGTCTTCCTCTCACGTGATATAGATCATGTGTCGCTATATTCTTTTCATCTAATTCTTTGTTGTAGTATGAAAGGACGACATCACATGCGTCATTAAGTCTTTCTAAATATGGTTCACAAACATGAATGTTGAAATTATTAGAATGGATCATGATTTTTACCTGCTCAACGATACTGAGGGTGCCATCTTTGGCAATATAGCAGTAGTTCCTTTTCAAATTCGTCGATCTATTCTCTTCAGCAACATCAACCATGCAGATTTTTCCTTTCCTCTTGTTGTTGTCGAACTCTTCATCTTCATCTTCGGATGACCACACTTGATGATTCATCTTCACTTCTCTTTGCTTTTCTTTTTCCTCCATTTTTAGGGCCATTCTAAGATAGAATGCCTTGTCCTTAATTAGATTTTCCTTGCAGTCTTTGGAAAAGTGATTCTCTTTATTACACTTGTGGCAGATGATGACATCATTATTCTCTTCAGTTAAGGTACCGTAGTCAGATGGTTTGTTGGACTACAGTCACTCTTTAGTGTGCTGTGCATTTTATGGTTGAGATGGATGGTGAAGGTTTAAGAAATATCTTGAGTGGTTGTTTTGTGGATTGAAGTTGAGGTTAAAAGGTGGTTTTGTAAACTGTTGATTTTTACGAAATGATGGTGGTGGTAGCCTGTTAAATTTTTGGCTAACCAAGGCGATGACATTTTGAAATTCTTCTTCATCATCTACTTCAAGATCAACTTCATATGAATATAGTGGGTTGTCATATGGAAGTTGATAAGATGACTCTGTGGGGTATGAATACTGTGGAATTTTGATGTGTAGGGTTTAAGAAATCAGGGCAAGTGGTCCACCGAGGTCAGCAAAATCTTTTAGGACAGTTGATTCTTGTGCCTGAAGTACTCCATATAATTTGAACAAGGACAAAGTATGAATTTTCTTATCTCCTTGCACAATCATATTTGCAGTAGACCAATGCCTCCCCAAACCGTTGAGAAACTGTAGGTTTGTTTCAAGATTGCTTCGGACTGTACCTGCATTTGATAACTTTGTGATGATGAGATTGAAACGTTTAAACAAATCGTCAATACTTTCACCAGGAGAGCTTTATAGTTGTTAAACTCTTTCAGTGTTGTAGTGAGTTTCTTGTCTTGATCTTGTTCTGACCCTCTATAGAGATTCTTTAGTACACCCCAGTTCTCCTTTGCCAATTTGCAGTTGATGATAATATCAAAGTTGTTTGAAGCCACACCACTAGAAATTTCATATAAGGCTATGGGATTATTATCCATTTTGTCTAGAACATATTTTGTTGGCCAATTCATTATTGCTTGACCTCCAACTAGTCTGGCCTGAGTACCATCTGGTTGAACAGGAGTGAGAACAGGGACATGGGGTCCTTCTTCAACAGATCTCAAAATATCTCTTCCGAGCCTCTTGAGATGCCTTTCCATTCTTTGTGACCAATAGTGGTACTCACTAACAACAAGTATTGGCGCTCTATTAGAGCCTCCAACACTATTGGAAACATTCAATGATAAAGTTGGTGCCATATTTCCTTTGTATATATTTTTTTCAAGAATGAGCTTTAGTGGTATAGAAGGCTTTTCAAAATCAGAGTTTTGTTTAAAAAGCAACCACTTTGGCTCTGTTATAAATTGTTGAGAGAAAAACTTTTGAGAAACACTTGAACAAACGTTAGTACAAGATAATAGTTTCATAATAAGTTAATCTCAAAGGATCATGTTAGCTCAACAATAATAAGTTAGAATTGTTAGATAGTTAGTTGCAAAAACGTAAAGTGCAGAAGTGTAAAGGAAATTTAAATGAAAACAAGATATATCAAGCATAAACCAAACTGATCCGTAACAAGTTTTGCAGTCAAACACAAGTTAGTAAATGTGACCAGTTTAAGGTGAAGAGGAACTCGGAGATTCAAATAGGATATAGAGAGAATGATCTTTTGTATTTCAATGAAAGTTCAGAAAGATCTTGAATAAGTGTTGTAATTACATGAAGAAGGGAGTCTCTATTTATAGATTCCCAAAAAACTTACATCTAAAATAAACAATTAATACTCTACTGACTTAAGTGACCATGCAAGGTTTACTGGGTAAAGCTATGCTAACACGTTAAGTCAGTTGAGGTAACCAAATGTCTTCATGATATTTCACTGCGGTAGTGGTTGCGTATCACTACTGGTCTCAAAACAACTTCTTCTTCAGCTTTAACTTCAGTAGATAAATTTTAGTTACGGTAGCCACTCTAATGAGTCCCTGAGATTTAGGAGGAAGGGTAATTTTGGTCCTTTAACGGGAAATGGGTTTTATCCGAGAAGGTTTGGACTGGTGTGTGTGTGTTAATAGAAGCATAGGGCTTCTCGCCACCCTCGTGTGAATGTAAAGTTTATCGGGAGTGGGTTTAGAGTAGAGGAGTTACGAAATTTCGAAGAGGATATCGATTATAGCTTAATGGGAAAAGTGGAAAGGGAAGACCAAGTGAAGAAAAGGGGGCACGCTGGGTACGCCCAGCGTAATTGGCTAAATAAATGCGGGTGGATGGTTGAGTTCGCCCAACGTACTCTCAGAATCCCCAAAACCCTAATTTTAAGGCAACCACTATACAAAGAACATAAAGGCTTCCTCCTTAGCCTCCATAAACACTCTCTTACCTCAGGAACCCTAGATAGCCGTCCCACCTCCATTGTTGGGTGTGTTTGGTCTTGGAAAGCTTATTTTAACAAAAGAGAGGCTAGAAGAAGAAAGGAGAAGTTGTCAAAGAAGGAGAGGAACGATTGGAGCTTATAGATCTGGAAAGACATCATCCTTTGGAGCCTATTTGAGGTATAAAGCTTCTTGCTTGACATTCATATTGTGTAGATCTATGTATTGTGAAGCTTTGACACCATTCTTGTCCCAAAAGTCCTCATCTTGTTGCATGTTTCGAGTTGGTCAAGATTATCTGTCCTTTCAGACCTTAGGAGAGGTCTTGAGTGAGAAAAATGAGGTCCCAAGGGTTGTGGTTGTTGCATGTGTGAGATAAGTAGGTCTTAATGGATTAAGACTTTGGATTAAGAGCTTTATGGACGTCCCAGGTGATAAAGTTCAAGACTTTATGGATCCTAGGCATATTTGGCCTATGGATCTGAAGTTTGGGCTTAAGAGCTTAAGCCATTAAGATGTTATGTGATAAAGTTGAGCAGTGAGATTACGCCCCGCGTAACCTATGAGTACGCCCAGCGTAGCGGGCCAGTGCCCCGATCCCATTTTGCGAACATCATTGTATGCCCAGCATACCAAGAAGGGTACGCCCAGCGTACCCCCTCTGAGGCATTTTCAATTTGGGCCTTATAGTTTGGGCTGTTATTGGGCTGTTGGATTTATGGGCCATGACTGGACATTATGGATAGAGTATTTTGGGCCTAATTATTATTATGGACCTTGGATCTAGGCGCCTTTGGTGAGGAGGGCCCAATTTAGTAAATTGGGCCAATATTAGGATTTGTAGAATATCTGGACTTTGGCCTTGGCCCAATAAGTGGATGTATGTTTGGTCTAATGACTATTTTGTTATTATGGCTAGTTCGGGATTTTCGGCGAGTCGGTGATTCGAGAATCTGCTTCTTCAGTTCAGAGTTTCGGCAATCACGAGGTGAGTTATCCTCACTATATCAACAGGGTCTAAGGCACCAAGGCTGACCCTTTATCGGATTGTAATCCATGTATCGTTGTTATGTTGTTACCTTGTTATGTTTGCATCCGTGTATTAGGATGGTATATGCTAGTGACCTGTTAGGTCGGTATCCTGTTTAGAGTATGTTATGATACGTGATCTGCTGGATCGGTTTGATTGAATGTGAATTGTTATATGATTGTATGTTTATGTGCACATGGTTGTTTGGCTGGGGTTGGGTTGAGGCGGGAGCTGCTTTGTGCTCTAGGCCAACATACCCAAGGCAGACCGGTTATTCCGAAGGTCCAACGAGCGGTCCGGATAGGCTGTAGGCCCCACGAGGGCGAACCAGACGTGTCGAGGCTCGGAGAGTGGACCAGGCCGACTGAAGGCCCGATGTGGGCGGACCAGTCATACTGTAGACTCAGAGAGTGGACCAGGTGGGTTGAAGGCCTGGTGCGGGCGGACCAACCATACTGCAGACTCAAGGGACATGACTAGAATCGGAGGGTGGACCAGGTGGACTGAAGGCCCGATACGGCGGACCAGTCACACAGTAGACCCGATATGCATGGTTGTTATGTGATTTGTTATGATATTGCATGTTATGTGAGTGTGTTATATGTGGTTGGTATTTTGGGGGTATCTCACTAAGCTTTCGGGCTTACAGTTGTGGTTTGATGTTTTTCAGGTTCTTTAGGAGACCGTGGCAAGGCAAAGGCGTGATTGTACCGCTCCTCGTGTTTATGTTTTATGTTATGGTTCTGGGAATCTCTGATAATAAATGTATTGAAAACCTTTTTGTAAAAATTTAAACAAATTAGGATGTTTTGAAAAGTTTAAAATTTGTTGAAATTTATGGTCGTTACAAGTTGGTATCAGAGCCTTGGTTTGAGTGAATTGGAGGAACATTCATGTGAATCCAGTCTCAAATCAGGGAGAGTTTTTAAAAGAGAATTTAAAATGATTTTCAAATTTAGTAAAAGGAGGACACGGAGGTACGATCAGCCGGAGCCAGTAAGTAGCCCTAAAATACCATACATGATATTTGTTTTCGACCTTTGATAGAACAGCATGCTAGTACTAGGGTAGGGATCTTCAGGATTTCATGATAATGTTGCCTGTTTTATGATGCCTGTTAGCCTGGGGTTTCCCTCTGTACGAGATTTCCAGTGTTCCTCTAAGAGTGAGGATTGAGCGCTTGTTATGTATATTTGTCACTAGGGTGTTGTGGTAGTACTTCATACAAATATGGGTAGGTGTGGAAGGTAGTATGGGCCCGTACTACTGAAAGCACAGGACCCATACGCGTATGAAGGAAACCATGACCTCTAAGGTTGAGTTGGGAGTTGGTTCCCGGGTTAGTGGGAAGTATCTGGGATTTTGTGGTGTTTTTCAGTATGGTGGTCACGAGGCATGCTGGGAGCGGATCCGAGTCAGGATCGGGAGCAGGAGAGGGAGGTCAGGGCGGGTCAGTACCGCCCGAGGTTGTTGGTTAGATGAGCACAGGCGAGTTGGATGCTAGGATTTGTGAGATCCTGCATGATGAGGTTGTTGCGTTGTTCCAGGCCGAGCTGCTGGAACTATTTGGGTCGATCAAGATTGCCATGGTTGAGTATTTTGATGAGCGTTATGTAGCTCTCATAGAGATGGCTGTTGCGGCAGCTACAACGGCTGTAGCAGCGGCAGGGGGAGGAGTTGGTAGAGGTTTCCAGTATCGGGACTTCGATAATACGAAGCCCCCTACTTTTGATGGAGTTCAGGACCCGATTGTTGCTATGAGATGGTTGTCAGACATGGAAGGGTGTTTCTTCATGTGTTCATGCCCTGCTGATCAGAGGGTGAGGTGTGCTCTGAACCTGTTGAGGCTTGGGGTGAAGGATTGGTGGAGATTGACCATGGGGTCATATTAGGATGCACACAAGGCTGTGGTTTCATGGGATCAGTTCCGAGAGACGTTTAGCACTCATTATGTTCCGCGAGTTGAGAGGGAGAGATTGGCTCAGGAATTCCTTGAGCTGAAGCAGGATTCGAAGTCGGTAATGGACATCACCTGGATGTTCACTGAGAGGGCGATGTTTTGCCCTGAGTTTGCTTCGGAGCAGGCTCAGATGTCCCGATATCTGAGTATGCTCAAGAGGGATATCAGGAAGTTCGTGTCTACGAAGAGGTGCGAGACCTTGTTAGAGTTGCAGGAGGCCGCCAGGCGGCATGAGTTGGAGATTGAGTTGCAGTTGCGAGAGCAGAGGTGTAACGCCCGTAGATACGGGCTAGTCAATTTAGAGGCAATATGGGTCGAAAACGACTTTTTGGCAAAAGATTATTTAGAATAAATAATTTTAACCAAGTTATATTATATGTCACAAGGTTTCCGTACATATAAAGAACGCCGAAATCCGAGTTATAACGAAGAAGTTATGACCTGTCGAATTTCGCGACAGAACCGGCACGATACCGGGAAGTGTAAATAGTGAATTTACGATAGAGCGAGATTTAGCCTTAGCGCTCTAAACAAAAGTCGTAGAATATGTTAAACTAAGAACATCGATAAAAAGAACGCCCAAATCTGACTTCGTATGAGGAAGTTATGATTTTTCTAAGATTTAGCATAACAGTGCACAGCCCGAAATCTGAATTTTAGATCAGTCGATTTTTAGCCGACGGGATCTAAATGAATGTTGTAGTACTCGTAAATACCAACACGTAGATATAAAGAACGTCGATAATAGAGCTCGTATGCGAAAGTTATGGACGAAGCTTAGTCTCTACTTTTCGAGCGCGGCGAATTCGATACAGTTTTGTAAATCCGAGATAGAATGAGAATTAGCCAACGAGGTCTAAATGAAAGTTGAAGATCTCATTAATAGGAACTCAACGGTAAAAAGAAAGACAAAAATGGAGCTCATATGCAAAAGTTACGGACGAAGCTTGGTGACTACTTTACTATACACTTCCTATAAATACAAGGGTGAACTCCTCATATTTTCTTCACACCATAAGCCTCTCTTTCGCTCTCTAACTTCTCTCTAGCCTCCCTAAACCCCTCCCAAGTCTACGGAACCTCCCTAGCATGAGAAGAAAGCCCCAGAGCGCCCGACGGCTCGGAGAAGAAAAGCTTTCGGCTTGGAAACGCTGCTCCAGCGAAGCCCGGTTTTTAATAAAAACTCGCTGTAAGTGAGCTACGCCTATACTATATTTAATATAGATTTTATTTAATTATAGTAACATTATTAGGACCTTAAAATAATTATTTGGGCTATTATTATGAGTTATATTGAGTGTTATTTAACGCTTATATAATAGTAATAATAGCTAGACTATTAATTAGTCGTGGTTAACGTTAAAAACTAAACCCTAGTGGTATTGATACTAGGTTTTGTCGAGGAAAATTGTTTTGAGATAACGAAGTGCTGTCTGAGTTCGGAATCACCACCTAATCAGGTGAGTGCATAGTCCCTTTCATCTTACACATATATATGAAGTATTTTATATAAACTACGTGCTATGTGTGCATATTATCTGAATACTTGCTGTCTATGCTGGATGAACGTTTTATACATGTTTTAAAGGATTTAAACTGTATACATATTTTATATACACGAATATGTTGGGTATGATGATGGGTAGATGAATGATGAGAGATAGAAGATGACGTGAGTATACATTGGCAGCTATAGACTTAGTGCCTATGGGACAAACACCGGTAGCTATGGACTTAGTACCTGTTAGACGTTGGTAGCTATGGATTTAGTACCTGTTGGGAATTGGTAGCTATGGACTTAGTACCTATTAGTTAGACACTGGTAGCTATGGATTTAGTACCTGTAGGAATTGGTAGCTATGGACTTAGTACCTGTTGAGCACTGGTAGCTATGAATTTAGTACCCGATAAGTAAGATATAGCAGCTATGGAATTAGTGCTTTACGAATGAATATCGGCAGCTATGGATTTAGTGCTAGTCCTATAACCCTGGAAGTAAGGGACTTTGGAATAACGAATGCAGAATAGATGACTCTTAGGAGTAAAGAAGATAACGGGGATGGGTAATTGGGTTAATTGTTTGATGATTGAACATAACAATTATATTATTGTAGGTTGAAAACCCTATGTACTCACCAGGTTTCCCAACTTGACCCACTCAGTTTATTTACATCACAGGTGGCGATATGAAGTGACATTACACTGAGAGATTTAAAGAGATGTAGATCACTAGTGTAAATAATTGTAAGTTCTGTTTATGCTTATGTTTCTGTATTAACAATGACATCCCAAACGTTTTAAGATGAATAAAAATACGTTTCTTCGAAAATGTTTTAATAACGTATTTATCGTGTTTTTCTGGGAACAAATTCCGCAACCTTTTTATAAAATGAAGTACTCTGATTTTTATAAAGCATAAACAAAATCGGTCTTTTTTGGCCGTGATTTTGGGGATGTCACAGTTGGTATCAGAGCATTAGTTTAAGCGAACTAGGAATATGGATTTATTTCTAGACTTAAACTTAGAATGCTAAGGGATGATTGTGAGGTGTGAGCACTAGCTTATTTTAGGAATGATGCCTAAATTGCTTTTATGTGCTAAATGCTTTGTGCATGATATGTTGTTAATTGTTCGGATCTATGGTCTGTTGCCGACCGGATCTGGAAACCTTATGTGTTTAGGATTCTAAACGTACGACTACGGTATTAGAACTAGCATGTAAACGTTTCGGAGCGATAAGGATGATTTAAACGTCAAGTAAAGGTCTAAATTCACCTTATTCGGTGTATAGATCGAGATGGTAAGGACCCGTAGCGGAAACGTAAACGCAAATAGGAACAGGAACCAACCCCCAGTGGTTCAGCAAATACCTGTTGTTGAAGAAGTTGCGCCTGAGCCAGTCACCATGGCTGGAGTTCAAGCCCTGATTCGGGCTATGTTAGCTGAACAAAGGGAAGAAATGAGATAGATGTTGAATAGGGACGAACCTACCGTACATGTTGAACCGACGGAGCCAGTTCCCGAGCAATCTGAGGAAGGGAAATACAGCCGCCAAGTGAGTCGAGTAGGGACTCAAGGTGAGCAAAGGGATGGCCCAGAAGGGAGAAACAACAAGGATGGGTGGATGTACAAGAATTTCTTGGGTGCGAAACCACCAAGCCTCTCAGGAAGCCCGAAGCCGGTTGAGATTATGGATTGGATCTCTGAGATGGAGATGGTGTTTGAGAGCTGCAGCTGTAACGAGAAACAAAAGACTGTCTTCACAGTAAGACAACTGAAAACTGGAGTCTTGAGCTGGTGGAAGCTATTGGCAGATACGATGCCACGAGGAGAAGCCTTAAGAATGTCGTGGGAAGAGTTTTTGGAACAGTTGAAAATGCAATACTGCTCGGAGATAGATCTGATAGACCTAAACAACGAGTTTCAGAACCTGAAGAAAGGGAAGATGAGTGTTGATGAGTATGCCACCGCATTTACCGAGAGGATGAAGATATTTCCCTACTTGGTGCCTACTGAACTCTCCAAGATTGATAGGTTTGCTAACGGACTGCCCACTGACTTTGGTCCAATGGTCAAAATGGCAACTACCTTGAAAGCAGCTGTTAGGGCAGCTAAGAACGTAGAGGCCCAGATAAGAGAAAAGGGTCTAGAAAAAGATAAGGCAGGAGAGAAGCGAGAGTTTGAGGGATCTTCGAGGTCGAACAAGGAAAGAAAATTCTCAAAACTTGGAGGAGCAGATGGAGGTGAAACAAGATGGTGTGATAAATGCAAGAAGAAGCATGGTGGGAAGTGCAACGAAGAAGTGACTTGTTACAAGTGTGGGAGGACGGGTCACTATTCCAAAGACTGCACACATAATGACAAAGTATGCTACGGATGTGGAGGCAAGGGGCACATGTCCAGAGACTGCCCAAGGAAAAATAAAGCAGCAAGACCAGAAACGCCACCAAGGCCAAGGGCATTTCACATGATCCTCGACGAAGCAGAGAACCATGCGAGGAATCAAGAATGAGGACTTCTTACCCGAAGATCGGATTATACAGTAGCCATAGTTTCGTATGATGTAGCCGAGTAGAGGCATAGTCTAGGGTGAACTTGAACACCTATGTAATAGTTTCGAGAAATAATAAAATCTTCGTTTTGTTATCTGGTGTGTGAAATTGTTGTATGATTTGTTGCATGGTGACTTGGGAAACTGCGAGACAATACTTGGGATGAGTATGAGTAGGTGTGAATGGTAGTAGAGGCCTATACTACCGGAAGCACAGGACTCACACTTGGATCAGGGAAAGTCACAAGGTTACCAAGAAGCCAGTAATTGATTTCGTTTTATTCAAGTATGTCGTTACCATTGTTTCGGTAATGACTAGAAGATTGTTGTTATCCCGAACCTAGTGGTCATATCACATTGAGTCCGACTACGATGAGTAGGTTACGTGGTTCAGAGAACCAATTTTGATATAGCGTCTGACTTAAACCAAACGATTAAAATCAAAGCGATCAATAGAACTATCGCGCTCGTTGGTAGCTAGAAATGCTACATGTTAAAGTATGATTATATCACATTAGAACATGAAGGAAGGCTTAGTCTGTTTTAGAATTTAAGAGACCTGAGTCTAAATGTGCATCACATGATGATAGGCCATAATTTGGAGTCTAATCGGAGGTAGAGAGCAGGTGCACGATCAAGTATTGCTTACAATCAATAAGTCTAAGAGATAGACTTGAAGGAATAAAGAAGTTATAATTATTACCTAGGATGAAGAGATGACGTATGGAGTCATTATACGATCCTTGTTTCATTGATGATTCTGGGACGTAATCATCCTAAGGGGGAGATAATTGTAACGCCCGTAGATCCGGGCTAGTCAATTTAGAGGCAATATGGGTCGAAAACGACTTTTTGGCAAAAGATTATTTAGAATAAATAATTTTAACCAAGTTATACTATATGTCACAAGGTTTTCGTAAATATAAAGAACGCCGAAATCCGAGTTATAACGAAGAAGTTATGACCCGTCGAAGTTTCGCGACAGAACCGGCACGATACCGGGAAGTGTAAATAGTGAATTTACGATAGAGCGAGATTTAGCCTTAGCGCTCTAAACGAAAGTCGTAGAATATGTTAAACTAAGAACATCGATAAAAAGAACGCCCAAATCTGACTTCGTATGAGGAAGTTATGATTTTTCTAAGATTTAGCATAACAGTGCACAGCCCGAAATCTGAATTTTAGATCGGTCGATTTTTAGCCGACGGGATCTAAATGAATGTTGTAGTACTCGTAAATACCAACGTGTAGATATAAAGAACGTCGATAATAGAGCTCGTATGCGAAAGTTATGGATGAAGCTTAGTCCCTACTTTTCGAGCGCGGCGAATTCGATACAGTTTTGTAAATCCGAGATAGAATGAGAATTAGCCAACGAGGTCTAAATGAAAGTTGAAGATTTCATTAATAGGAACTCAATGGTAAAAAGACAGACAAAAACGGAGCTCGTATGCAAAAGTTACGGACGAAGCTTGGTGACTACTTTACTATACACTTCCTATAAATACAAGGGTGAACTCCTCATATTTTCTTCACACCATAAGCCTCTCTTTCTCTCTCTAACTTCTCTCTAGCCTCCCTAAACCCCTACCAAGTCTACGGAACCTCCCTAGCACGAGAAGAAAGCCCCAGAGCGCCCGACGGCTCCGAGAAGAAAAGCTTTCGGCTTGGAAACGCTGCTCCAGCGAAGCCCGGTTTTTAATAAAAACTCGCTATAAGTGAGCTACGCCTATACTATATTTAATATAGATTTTATTTAATTATAGTAACATTATTAGGACCTTAAAATAATTATGTGGGCTATTATTATGAGTTATATTGAGTGTTATTTAACGCTTATATAATAGTAATAATAGCTAGACTATTAATTAGTCGTGGTTAACGTTAAAAACTAAACCCTAGTGGTATTGATACTAGGTTTTGTCGAGGAAAATTGTTTTGAGATAACGAAGTGCTGTCTGAGTTCGGAATCACCACCTAATCAGGTGAGTGCATAGTCCCTTTCATCTTACACATATATATGAAGTATTTTATATAAACTACGTGCTATGTGTGCATATTATCTGAATACTTGCTGTCTATGCTGGATGAACGTTTTATACATGTTTTAAAGGATTTAAACTGTATACGTATTTTATATACACGAATATGTTGGGTATGATAATGGGTAGATGAATGATGAGAGATAGAAGATGACGTGAGTATACATTGGCAGCTATAGACTTAGTGCCTATGGGACAAACACCGGTAGCTATGGACTTAGTACCTGTTAGACGTTGGTAGTTATGGATTTAGTACCTGTTGGGAATTGGTAGCTATGGACTTAGTACTTATTAGTTAGACACTGGTAGCTATGGATTTAGTACCTGTAGGAATCGGTAGCTATGGACTTAGTACCTGTTGAGCACTGGTAGCTATGAATTTAGTACCCGATAAGTAAGATATAGCAGCTATGGAATTAGTGCTTTACGAATGAATATCGGTAGCTATGGATTTAGTGCCAGTCCTATAACCCTGGAAGTAAGGGACTTTGGAATAACGAATGCAGAATAGATGACTCTTAGGAGTAAAGAAGATAACAGGGATGGGTAATTGGGTTAATTGTTTGATGATTGAACATAACAATTATATTATTGTAGGTTGAAAACCCTATGTACTCACCAGGTTTCCCAACCTGACCCACTCAGTTTATTTACATCACAGGTGGCGATATGAAGTGACATTACACTGAGAGATTTAAGGAGATGTAGATCACTAGTGTAAATAATTGTAAGTTCTGTTTATGCTTATGTTTCTGTATTAACAATGACATCCCAAACGTTTTAAGATGAATAAAAATACGTTTCTTCGAAAATGTTTTAATAACGTATTTATCGTGTTTTTCTAGGAACAAATTCCGCAACCTTTTTATAAAATGAAGTACTCTGATTTTTATAAAGCATAAATAAAATCGGTCTTTTTTGGCCGTGATTTTGGGGATGTCACGAGAGGCAGGCTTCGGTGCAGTCGCAGCCGACACCGAAATGGTCTAAGACCGTCGATTCTGGATTGGGAGATCAGAGCAGCAACACTTGTGGGAAGTGTGGGAAGGGTCACACCGGAGTTTGTAGGTCCAGTGGTGCATGACACAAGTGCGGAAAGGAGGGGCACTATGCGAGGGATTGTCGGCAGGCAGCCTCGGGCCGGGATTTGAGGATCTATTATGATTGTCATCAGGTTGGGCACTTGAGGGTCAACTGTCCACAGCTTGCTACGGGACCAGTGCAGGCTCCAACACTGGCCACATTGAGGATCACAGGTGGAGGTCAGGGTGGAGCGGAGCCCCCAAGGGCTCAGGGTCGTGCTTTCCAGCTTACAGCAGAGGAGGTCAGGGCAGTGCCGGATGCAACTGTGGGTATGTTTCTTCTTGATGTCTATTTATTTTATGATTATTGTGGAGTATTGTTTATCTTCTAGTATCGTTGTGTTGTCTTCGGTATTGTATTCATTGATTTTTGAGGGTTATGGCATGGTTATGAGTTTAGTGTTGGGAATTCCGTTGGATATCGTTCATGAGGGTTGTTCGTGTTAATCGGGTGTTTGGTCTGGATATCAGGTAGCATCTGCAGTCTGAGGAGTGGTTAGCTGAAGATTGAGTTTCTTTCGAGCCCGGGATGATCAGTGTTGATATGTGATTTGTGAAGATTGCTCGTGTTAGTGGAAATCAGTTTGTGTGTAAGTGTTGTTGTCGTGAAGGGTTGTTGAGGGAGGTCGGTAATGGCGACCGATGGTTGATAGTTAGTGCTCTAAGTGGGGGAGAATTGGAGAATTCTACGGAAGATCGATGAGTATGAGAATTCGTTTAGGTGCATGGGACTCAGCAGTGTTTCGGTCAGCCAAAAGCATAGGCTGGTATGAGTAAGTGGCAGGCGTGCGGGGCGGGATACAAACTAAGGGTGATTGATTGTGGAAGGCCTGGGATTGGGTCGGGGCTGAGTATGTAGGATGGAGGTAGAGTTCGGAACCCCTAGAGGCCTAGAACAGTATGAATGGGAGTAGCCTCTAGAAGGAGTAACTCGGAATGTTGATTGCTAGTCGAGCAGTCCGGATAGAATGAAGGCCGGTAGGCGTCCCAGTCAGGCCGAAGGCTCGGAGAATGGTCCAGCCAGACTGAAGGCCCTGGAGGGCGGTCCAGGTCTGCTGAAGGTTTTGAGAGTGGTCTAGTTTAGCTGAAGTCCTGGTAAGGCGGTCCAGTCATGCTGAAGACTCTGTATGTGTCGTGAGATCGGTGCGAGGAAAGGGATTGAGTATGTCGCGGTATGTTAGCGTTGGAAGGTATGGACCCAGGTATTGATCATGGTGAGAGGTTGAGCATGGACTTGAGAGTCTTCGCGAGCGGATCCAGAGTATGTGTGGGCCATAGGATAGCGGTTACGTTACAAGAGAACGCTGTAGTTTTGAGTGAGCACCATGGCACTTGTGGAAGTGTCAAGACAGCCAAGTGGGTTTCCTTGGTAAGGGAAAGGAGGGGGATGTAGCTTCGAGAGGGAGTGTAAGTTCACGAAAGTGAAAGCAGTAGTGCAGAGTTATGCTTAGAATCTCGAATTTCCAGTTTTATTTTGATTTATGTGGTGGAAATTCATCCTGGAGGATGTTTGGAGGTGTCATCAGTGTATCGGGTTTTCCCAACCCGAGGATGCTAAGGCCAGTTCAGTGTGGTTATGAGATTGCGGTAGAGAACTCGTGGGAGTTGCTCTGAGGCTAAAGAAAGTGTCATCCTGTCAGCAAGAAACGGAAAGTTGGGATTCGGGTTTCGATGGTCGTGTCTTGAGGAACCTGGTCTGGTGAATGCTAGGTAGTGCATTGCAGGGGCGGTTCGGGAGTTGAGTAGCCGCAGGCTTCGAGGACGAAGCCTAATTTAAGTGTGGGAGAATGGGTTTTATCCGAGAAAGTTTGGACTGGTGTGTGTTTTGATAGAAGCATAGGGCTTCTCGCCGCCCTCGTGTGAATGTAAAGTTTATTGGGAGCGGGTTTAGAGTAGAGGAGTTACGGCATTTCGAAGAGGATATCGATTATAGCTTAATGGGAAAACTGGAAAGGGAAGACCAAGTGAAGAAAAGGGGGCATGTTGGGTACACCCAACGTAATTGACTAAATAAACGTGGGTGCATGGTTGAGTACGCCCAACGTACTGGAGGTACGCCCAGCGTACTCACAGAATCCTCAAAACCCTAATTTTAAGGCAACCACTATATTAAGAACATAAAGGCTTCCTCCTTAGCCTCCATAAACACTCTCTTAACCTCAGGAACCCTAGATAGCCGTCCTACCTCCATTGTTGGGTGTGTTTGGTCTTGGAAAGCTTATTTTGACAAAAGAGAAGCTAGAAGAAGAAAAGAGAAGTTGTCAAAGAAGGAGAGGAACAATTGGAGCTATAGATCTGGAAAGACATCATCCTTTGGAGCCTATTTGAGGTATAAAGCTTCTTGCTTGACATTCATATTGTGTAGATCTATTTATTGTGAAGCTTTGACACCATTTTTGTCCTAAAAGTCCTCATCTTGTTGCATGTTTCGAGTTGGTCAAGATTATCTGTCCTTTTAGACCTTAGGAGAGGTCTTGAGTGAGAAAAATGAGGTCCCAAGGGCTGTGGTTGTTCCATGTGTGAGATAAGTAGGTCCTAATGGATTAAGACTTTGGATTAAGAGCTTTATGGACGTCCCAGGTGATAAAGTTCGAGATTTTATGGATCCTAGGCATATTTGGCCTAAGGATATGAAGTTTGGGCTTAAGAGCTTAAGCCATTAAGATGTTATGTGATAAAGTTGAGCAGTGAGGTTACGCCCCGCGTAACCTATGACTACGCCCAGCGTAGCGGGCTAGTGCCCTGATCCCATTTTGCGAACATCATTGTATGCCCAGCGTACCAAGAAGGGTACGCCCATCGTACCCCCTCTGAGGCATTTTCAATTTGGGCCTTATAGTTTGGGCTATTATCGGGCTGTTGGATTTATGGGCCATGACTGGACATTATGGATAGAGTATTTTGGGCCTAATTATTATTATGAACCTTGGATCTAGGCACATTTGGTAAGAAGGGCCCAATTTAGTAAATTGAGCCAATATTGGGCTTTGTAGAAGATTTGGACTTTGGCCTTGGCCCAATAAGTGGATGTATGTTTGGCCTAATGACTATTTTGTTATGATGGCTAGTTCGGGATTTTCGGTGAGTCGGTGATTCGGGAATCTGCTTCTTCAGTTTAGAGTTTCAGCAATCACGAGGTGAGTTATCCTCACTATATCAACAGGGTCTAAGGTACCAAGGCCGGCCCTTCCTCAGTTCAGAGTTTCGGCAATCCGTGTATTAGGATGGTATATGCTAGTGACCTGTTAGGTCGGTATCTTGTTTAGAGTATCTTATCAACGTGATCTGCTAGATCGGTTTGATTGAATGTGAATTGTTATATGATTGTATGTTTATTTGCACATGGCTGTTTGACTGGGGTTGGGTTGAGGCGGGACCTACTTTGTGATGTAGGCCAACATACCCAGGGCGGACCGGTTGTTCCGAATGCCCAGCGAGCGGTCCTGATAGGCTGTAGGCCCCACAAGGGTGGACCAGACGTGCCGAGGCTTGGAGAGTGGACCAGGCCGACTGAAGGCCCGATGCGGGCGGACCAGTCATACTGTAGACTCAGAGAGTGGACCGGGTGGGTTGAAGGCCCGGTGTGGGCGGACCAACCACACTGCAGACTCAAGGGACATGACTAGACTCGGAGGGTGGACTCAGTGGACTGAAGGCCCGATACGGCAGACCAGTCACACAATAGACTCGATATTCATGGTTGTTTTGTGATTTGTTATGATATAGCATGTTTTGTGAGTATGGTATATGTGGTTGGTATTTTGGGGGTATCTCACTAAGCTTTCGGGCTTACAGTTGTCGTTTAATGTTTTTCAGGTTCTTCAGGAGACCGTGGCAAGGCAAAGGCGTGATCATACCGCTCCTCATGTTTATGTTTTATGTTATGGTTCTGGGAATCTCTGATAATAAATATATTGAAAACTTTTTTGTAAAAACTTAAAGAAATTGGGATGTTTTGAAAAGCTTAAAATTTGTTGAAATTTACGGTCGTTACACAAGCAGATGTGTATGTTTAAACCCTTTCAGAACTTACAACTATAAGTCTTGAATGTTCAAACTGTTCCTTGCCATTTCTCACAATTCAAACTATGAAAAGGGATGTCATAATCATATTGCAAATTTGAGAATGCAATTAACACAACTACTAACCATAATGATATTTGTCAAATCTTTAAAATCTACTAGCTAAAGTATTTCCTCATAATCATTTTCATGAATTAGAGCGAAAGCTATTGCCACCTATATTTTATGGTGTAATGTTTCCCATCCATGTTGTGACAACCCGCAATATCTTCTTGTAAGCCAATCAAATCAATCTAAAGTTCAGACTTTCTTCTGTTATCTTTTTACTAAGTTAAGGGTCATATTATGAGTTCTAAGCCTAGTACACTTAAAGGATTTTATGTTAGGAAATGTTAGCAAGAGATCAATGGACTGGATTCGAGCTGGAAATACCCTCAGATGTGGTGCACGACCACAAACTAGGTTCACGGTCGTGAACCCACCCTTGGACGTGAACTACCCTCATGCCATATATATGAGTTTTGGATCATTTTCTCTTCACTTCTCATCTTTCAACCATGAAATCTTCCTTTCTCTCTCAAGTACCATCCACAAAAAGGTTTCCTTTCATCTCAAAATTGTAAGTAACTCATCACTTTCTTATGGTTAATGAGAAGTTCCTTGATTTCCATAATTGATTCATCATCTTTTATTCAAGGATCTTCAAGTGTTCTTGGCCGTGAACCCTTCATAGATTCAAGCTAGGGCTGTGAACACTTCAAGTGTTCTTGGACCGTGAACCCATGTGTTAATATATGAGTTATGATATGCTAAATAGGATCTATTTGTGCTCAGGACTTCACTTGGCATACCAAGCATCCTATATCGATATTTCATTCGAATCACTCACTACAGCTGAGTTCATACCCCTACAAATACACTTTTAAATGCTTTTAGGGGAGAATACAAGTAGAACACAAGGCAATTGTGTTAACCCATTTATATGTGAAAACAACACCCGAAAGGATTTCTTATACTCAAAAAGTTGTTAAAACTCTTTTAAACTATTTTAAACTTCTTTTATATCAAATCATATTCAGCTATCTATTTGCATATAAATATGCTTTAACGGACTTAGGACTATTGCTAAATACCTTAACTCCTGTTCCTTGTTTGGTTGTGGGCTTAGGGTAGGATTACTAGTTCGACTATCGATTAAATCATAGTTATACTCATCAAATACATATATGAATATTAAACCCATTTTTAAGGATCATACTTAACTTAGTTGCTTATGATGAGTAATTGAGTCTTTTCTACAAATCAGTAACAGTTCAAACAAATATACTAGTAAACTATAATAGGTATAGTTTAGAGGTTCATTGCATACTACTTTTAGAATAGGGAAACATACAAGAGTCAGTACATTCATATCATTACTATACAATACAATACATACCATAACAAGAATAGAATAACTAAAATGGGAGCCACTATTTCATGGCATAACAACATACTTGTTGTGTCACGTTTTTAACCAGAGTCTCCTAGAGGGATAGCGTGAGTTTGTGTATAGATCTATACGGGATTGACCATCCTACACCTTGCTGCTAGCTACAGTGGGACCTGTAGGTCTACAGGTGACAAATTTCATACCATTTTTGACATCCGTAGAACGTCGTATTTTGTACTAGTCAATCAAGCATGGTTATAACTTAATCACATTTTACCTTAATTAAAAGTTTGGTTTTAAGGTAGTTAGTGCTTCAGTAGAGTATTTTTATACAAACACTGTTGTACATCTTCATTTTCCATTACATTCATACAATGATATTCTCACATAAGAAATGCATACTATTTTTCGTGTAAAGATAGTTTTACAAATATGGAAAACCCACATTTATACTATTACAAGTACAAATATACACGTTACATCATTTTCAAAGAGAAACAAACATACAAAACAGTTAAGTCTTGGTAGAAGACTACTTTTCATTTTAGTAGAAAATATAGGATTTTCTATGAAGTATATAAACATTTACATCAAAACACTTACAAACATTTTCATGAAGCAGATGCAAACTTTTGACACAAAAATACTTATGAAACAAACTAGCTTAAATGTTGATCTACTCTTTCAAAATAACTTGTATTCTCAGGTCACCAGTAGAGTGGTACACTGGACCAGGTTTTGAGAAGACAGAGCATGTTCAAGACTCATCTTTTATTTTGATATATTATTTTTGGTGTCTCACAACTATACACAGAGCACACATGTATAAACTATATTATTAATGCAATGGATGATATTGTTATTTGTTTTACTATTGTGCATCGTTATGATACTTTACATGACATCCTCCGCCCCTGAATATTTCCGCCAGTTCGGTTTGGGGGTGTGACAGATTGGTATCATAGCTTTGTTTATAGTGAAATGAGTATATCAACCCATAAAAGATATACAAACTATAAACGCATCAGGATTAAAATACTCTGACCAAGAGTTATACATTCAAAATAATAAATTATTTTACTAAAAGTATACATACATGCATTCATACTAAGATCAGTGTCATACTAGAATAGAACAAAAGTATTACGGTTGTTGAACAGGACAAGTAGGATTGGGTACATATAATCGGTTTTGGGATGGATATAGCCTGATCAACTATATCTATCCGAGAAGTGATTAGCATGTGCCTAGGAATGGTTGTGGTGTTGCAACAAGTCTAAAAGCTTACCAACTCTACTACAATTGAACTCTAGAATATAACATAAACTTAAAATACTATAGGAGTATTTTGTGGTACTATAATTACTTATGTGAAAACTAAAAAGGTCTTTACTAGTAGGTTTATAGTTTCCAAGTGGATACACTTAGGTTATATATGACTAAGATGTTATAGACTTAGAATTTGTGATCTTTGCTTTACTTCTTGTTCCTTGTTTAGTTATGGACTTAGAGTTAGGTCACTTATTCAAAGGTCTATTCTATCTTAAGTTGTGTATAGCTAGTTTGCACTACGTAAGTATAGAAGTAACTGGTGAGGATCATCTTATAATTATCTTTAGTAGTACACCTATTATGTGTTTCTTACATCCCTTTTCTCACTTAGATAACATGGTTGGATTCCATCTACCTGGCGACCCGTACTATCCTGATCAAGGAGTCGAAGGATGGTTTGAAGCTGAACCCGAGGATGAGAACCCAATGGTTCCAACAGAAGAAGACGCCACGGAGAGTTCTGATGAAGATAACAAGGAGGAAGTGCAAGAAGACTCTGACTCAGAACCCGAGGTCTATAATCCACCTCAAGATGCCCGGAACCCTAACCCTCGAACGGCATTTTAAGGCCCAACGCATTTGTGGGAAACGAACTTGGGAAGGTGGAGCCATGAATAGGGACAACCACCTCCTTACAATGGGGACCAAAGCTTCTACAACGTGAATGAGGGAGGCTCAGCAGATAGATTCCTTCCTATCTTGGTTCGTCGTGTTGCTCGCAATGTTGAGCAGGGAAGAGTAAACTTCGACCAAGTCCTGGAGATACGTGCTAACTCTGGAGTCAACACGATTCGTCTTCATCATCTGACTAATGACCAAAACTTTTAAAGGTCTCACACTGACGCCCTACAGGTGGAACTGAATGCCTACCGATCTGAAGCTATAGATCTTCGTCAGAACCAGGTGGCACTGCAAAGGTGTGTGTGGGAAGCGGAACAACAGCTGGCTGAATCCAAGGCTGAATCAAGTACCAACCAGAACAACCTTCCTCATGAGTAGAGTCTACTCTACTCCCACTTTTAGATATAAATTAGTTCTATTTATGGACTCTAGTATTAATTTCCTGCTTATGTTAAGACCTTGAACTTTCAGTCTGTTAGGTCTTGGTGCTGTCAAAATTTTCTCATTTCTGGTATGATGTAAGACCCACTCCAAGGTCAATTTTCCTGAACTTATTGCATCTTTAATACCAATGATATTGGCAAGAATATAATCCCCTAGGGAAATATTTGTCTAAATGCTTTTATCATTCTAGTATTGGATCTCTATTGCAAACACATTCTCATTTACTTGTTGAACTATGGCCATCTAGTTCATGGATCACTCTCATTATTATCACTATTGAACTCTTATTATTATCTTCATCTTTGTAAACTTACAGTAGAAAGATGCCTCCACATAAAATAACAAGATGTAACACTCCTATAACTCCAATTCAGACAGTACCACCTCCTCCTCCTAAATATGATCCTGTAGTCCTTCACACTACAGTGGTTGCGGCTATTATAACAGCCCTAACTCAATTCAATGCTTGCGGTACTAGCAGAAGTAGAACGGATGTTAACTCGACCCAAGTTAACAGTCATAGATGCTCTAGTGATTGTTCATACAAAGACTTCACCAACTACAAACCTATAACCTTTAACGAGACTGGGGGTATCATTGTTCTATCATAATGGTTCGAGAAAACTGAGTCAATCTTTGAGATCTGCTCCTGCCCGGAAGGAAGCAAAGTAAAATTTGTTACCTACACCTTTTTGGACAGAGTCCTCACATGGTGGAATAGCCATGTCAAGTCACTTACTCTCATTGAGGCTAATGCAACGGGCTGGGAAGCTCCGAAGGAGCTAATGATTGAGGAATACCGCCCGAGGGGGGAAGTTCATAAACTTGAACAGGAACTTTGGAGGCTAACCATGAAGGGCTCCGACATAGTATACTACAGTGCCATATTCAGTGATCTGGTGGCTTTATGTACATCGATGGTCCCCACTAAGGGAAAAAAGATCGAGAGGTACATTTGGGGCTGCTACCTCCAATTAAGGGAAATATGCTAGCTTCGAACCCCACTACATTCGACAGTGCCAAATGATTGGCACAACGACTCATTGATCATGGAATCCGCACACCAATAACAACCCCTACTATCCCAGAACTAGCCAAAACCGCCGACAACAAGCAGAAGTTTTGGGATAAGAAGAAGAACAACGCGACGCATAACTCTGCCAAGAAGTAGCAGATCATGGATGTTCATGCCGCAATAACACCTTCCACCACTACACCGGCGAAACAGTATGTTGGGAGTTTGCCAAAGTGCAACAAGTGCAACTTGCACCAGAACGGACCTTACCAGGAAATGCAGTGCGTGAACTACAACAAGATAAAGCTTCGGCTAGACCAATCACCCATCTCCCTAGCGTTGGAGTGGGTCATGCCTGTTATGGGTGTGGTAAGGTTGGTCACTACAAGATGAACTACCCAAAAGTAGGAAATGATGGTGGGGTGGGAAGAGTCTTGGTGATAGGCCATGAGGAAGCAGTGGCAAACCCTACAATGGTCACTGGTACGTCTCTCCTCGATAACTCTGATGCATGCATAAATATTTGATAGTTGAGCGAAGAGGAGTTTTGTGAACCAAAAATTTGCACACTTACTTAAACAACAACCACGAGCACTAATAGAATCGTTCACCATAGAAATGGCTAACGGAAAGACTGAGAGCAATAGCAATATATACATAGGATGTACCCTATCTCTAGATAGTCATTCATTTCCAATCGACCGCATGTCTGTCTCATTAACAGCTACGATGTCATTATCGGCATGGATTGGTTGAAGCTGCATCATGCTGACATTATGTGTTTTGAGAAGGCCGTTCTTATTAGTCTACCGAATAGCGAAACCCTAGTTATCTATGGCGACAAAACGGGTACAAACCTTCAGATCATCTCAAGTGTACAAGCTCAGAAGTACTTACGAAAGGAATATCATGTGTTTCTTGCTCATGTGGTTGATGTGAGCCAAGAGGCGAAAGACATAAAGAACATCCTACAAGTACGCGACTTGCCTGACATCTTTCTTGAAGAACTACCAGGATTACCACCACAACGTCAAGTTGAGTTCAAAATCGACTTAGTTCCAGGAGCTAGCCCTGTAGCCAAATCGCCTTATCGACTAGCACCAACCGAGACGCAAGAACTATCTGGTCAACCGAAAGAATTACTCAGCAAAGGATTTATCAAACCAAGCTTCTCACCCTGGGGAGCACCGGTCTTGTTCGTAAAGAAGAAAAACAGATCGTTCCATATGTGCATCGACTATAGAGGGTGTTATTAGGTCATGATACATGTATTTACATGTGTGGATTCCAAGGGTCGTATGTATAACCAAAATCCATACACATGGGTTTTATGATCCATGGTTCATGTGGCCCAACTCTTTATGTGTCATAGATAAACTTGGTCCAACATGGATCATAAGCCCAACAAATATAAATATAACTAATTACCATAATTAGTCCCCATAGATTTAATTAGTCTCTTTTGATCACTAAATTAATTCCAAATTAATTCTTGATCAATACTAATTAAAACATATGATTTCGTATTAATATATTAGAACTTATAATACATTAATATATCATATATAACCTTCTCTTAAGAGTCTATCCTAACAAATTGTCCTGATGATATACAACCTAAATAAACCATGCTACTCTCGAGTCGAGTACATACCAATAATAGTTATGGGCTTACACATCTAATTTAAAAGAATCTTGGGTAGCGGCATGGTTGGTTGAGAAGAATGGACCAATAACATTCCAACAATATTTGCACGGGTGGATTCTCACATGTGCGGGTACCCATAAAATTGCCCAGCTTTGGGCATTTTGGTCATTTTGTTTACCATTTACCTTGGGGGTTGGATCTTTCAGCATAACTTCGCTTTTCCACCATTAGAGACCAGAGGAGGCGATTTTTGGAGCTTCGATACATATTCTTCTTATCTTCCAAAGTAATTGTTAGTTTCGTGATGCAATTAGACTTTTGTGATTGTTATTCTATTGCCATGAGTAGCTAATTTCTCTATTTTGGTCAACCTTAGCTAAACCTTTGAATGTTTGTGGATTTTTGAAGGATTCATGCTTATTTATCATTTATCTTATGTCTATGATTCTAGTTCGTATTTCCTATGCTTTTTTAATGCTTTGATCATGTGCTTGGAACTTAAATGAGAAATTGTTGGTTTATTAATTTCTTTAGTTTAGCATTGAATCATTGAATTAACTTAGAATAAGAGCTTTATGATGGTAGAAATCATCTCTAGATTATGAATCATCGCTCCTTTATGGGTGCGTAAGCACTAACATCCTCTAGCAATTGGGGATTCCTTCATTCTTAAGGCTAATCAGCTTCTTGGGTTCAATTGCTTCGATTGGATCTTTGATTTTGATTAAGAAGGTGTGTTGTGGGCTTCCCCAACCTCCATACTACTTCATCATTGCTATAACACACAAATGTTCATTGTTTTGAATTGCCTTGGTCAACCAATTCTCATCAATATCTGAGCATCTCATCATCTTGCTTAATTGCAAGCTTTTTAGTTATTCAAGTCTTTTAGTTTTCAAGCAATCACAACCCCCCCCCCCCCCATTTTAGTTTATTTGTAGTTAGTTAGTTTATTTACACTAGTTCTATTAGATTGCATTAGTAATTGAATACAACCATTTCCCCGAGAATGGATACCCGTTTTTACAATTATATTACGTTTTATTTCCAAACAAATTATGTAATTTTCTTGGTGGACTTGACATCCCACCAAGTTTTGGCATCGTTGACGGGGAAATTGGTTATTTTTATTTGATTGTTTATTCCTAGGTCTACAAGAACCGGTCAACTACTTTACAATCTAGAAATTGAAAAAGAAGCAAAAAGGTTGAAAAGGTTTGCAAAATAAGCAAAGCAACAACAAATTGTTCAAGATTCTTACTCATCTCAACTAATCAACATAAAAGATCAAGTTCATACTTCAAGTGATACTGACACCAAACCGAGTTCTCCAATTGTTGGTCAATCCTTTGAATACATTTCGTTTGAAAACGACATAGCCATGAATCACACTCCACCTCACAATCCTAACCCAAACCTAAACAATCCAGATTCACATACCCCACCCCAACAACCAAGACAACAACAATAAGAACCTCTCATAGATATGCCACCTTGGAATCAAGCACTTCCTTAAAACCAACCGAATTATCAACCACAAAAACCAAAACTTCCACCAAAACAACCAACCTTAAAACAATGATTTTCAAGTTCAACAACCAGTACATCAACCAAATCAACCCAATTACCAATACCCTCCAATGTACCTACAACAACAACTCCCTTACCACCAATACCTTAACTACCAACCTTATCCACCACAAATGATCAACCAATACCCACCTTACCAACAATATCCCAATTATATTCAATAATATCCCAATCACCCCAATCCCTCTCAAGAGTTGACACTTAGACAAATGATGGAGACGGATGTTCCTCACACACCTCTTGGTATTTTTTATCCTATAAACCACTAAGGAATTGAATTGAAGTCATGATTCATACATCAACTCACCAAATTCCATGGTTTGGATAGAGAAGATCCTCAAAGGAATTTAAAATCCTTTCACATGACTAATTGCCTTCCCGCTCACCTTGGAAGATACATCTAGAGAGTGGTTATTCAACTTACCACCAGGATCTATTCACACATGGGAAGATTTAATCAAAGCCTTCAATAGCAAATTCTATCCCACATCCTGGATATCAAGTCAAAGAAGTGACATTTTCGGGATTTGTCAAGGGAAGAATGAGACTTTTCATGATTTTTGGGAGCGATTCAACAGTTTGTGTACAAGTTGCCCTCAACACAACATACCCGAACAACTACGTCTTCAACAATTTTATGAGAGTATGAATGAAAAAGATCGGAGGATGATTAATGGTTCAAGCGGTGGTGACACATTCAATAAGAAACCTCAAGAGATACGGTCACTTTTTGGTACCATTTCTCAAAATCAATGGAACTTTGGGACTCGCAATGAAATGAAGAGAAATTCTCCACAAGTGGTTGGTGAAGTTAGCAACACCCAACACTTGGAATCAAAAATATTGGATTTGACTAATGTGTTAAGTCAAATGGTGGTGGGAAGTGGTCAACAATTAATGGTATGTGGTATTTGTGCAATGATTGTTGGATTAATGTCTAAGTCCATAACTATAATTGGTAAGACTTGACCCGACCCATTAATGAGAGAAATAAGACACTTATGGTTATTAATATATTATAAGTTCTAGTATATTAATAATAAGAATAATAAGATTATTTAATTAGTATTGATCAAGAATTAATCTAGGATTAATTAAGTGATCAAAAGAAGACTAATTAAATATATGGGTTGATTGTGTAAATCATCCATACTTATATAGTGGGCTAATGCTCCATGGATAATCAAGTTGGGCTAAAACCCATAGGATGGTCCATGGATGCTCCATGGTGTATTTGAACCCATGGATCCAAGGAAATGGAAAGCCATGACAATTAAGGATTTACCCTAATTGTAACACTATATAAAGATCTTATTCTTGACAAAAATCGGCCACTAGTATTATTCTAGAGAGGGCTAGCCGATTTCATGAAGTGTAGAACTCTCTCAAGTTATTCTAAGTGTTTTGATAACTGTGATTCCATTTGAGGCTTCCACACTATTGGGGCTAGGCACTCAAGCTTCATGAAGACTTTCTACATCAAAGAGGTATGTATTCTATCTTGTTACACTCATTGTTTTGTATGCTAGATTAGGATAATACCTTGGATATTCTTATTTGCATGTATAATAGAGAAAACATAGATCCAAGGTATTTAGGGTTGCATGTACACTTAGGAGTGTTAGAATGCTCAAAACCCAACAATGACAATGCATTATACAGATAAGTTTCCCTCACTTGGTTGTGAATCGGAGGATGTTAATGCAATGGAAGGATATCAAGGTCAACCAAGACCTATGGGCTTTCAAAATAACTACAACCCAAATTGGAGGAATAACCCAACCAACCCATACCTACCAAAGAAAAACCCACCACATGTTATGATGAGACCCCAATTTTCTCAATACCTATGACAAAAACCTCGATATCCCCAAACATCTCATGCCACTCAAAAGTACCAACAACCTCCACAACAAGGCCAATCCAGTGGTAACCATCAAATGAGCCTTCAAGAACCTGTCACTTCTCTTGCTCAAAGTCAAACCCAATTTCATCAAGAGACCAATATTACTTTCTCGAATATTCAATCACAAATAGGAGACTTGGCTACGCTCTCAACAATATGGAACAAAGGGGTAAACTTCCTTCTCAAATTGACAAGAACCTCAATGTGAGTGCAATAACCTTAAGGATTGGGAAAACACTTGGAGAAAGCAAACCTAAAAGAGTTTCAAGAGAAGAAGAAGAAGTTATTATTGTTGAACCTATAAAAGTTGTAGCTACTCCAAAGGACCGGATTGTGCCAAACATTGACCAACCCGACTCTTCCAACAAACCTATCAAGCCATTGGTCATACCACCACCTTATCCCTCGCGGTTGGCTTCCTCTAAGAAACAAGAAGAAGAGAAAGAGTTTCTTAAGACTTTTCGCAAGGTCTAAATCAACATTCCACTATTGGATGCCATAAAGCAAATTCAGCGCCATGCCAAATTTCTTAAGGGTTTGTGCACCAACAACAGGAAACTTAAGGTGAATGAAAAGATTCAAGTCAATGCAAATGTGTCCGCGGTCATCAAAAAGAAGTTACCACCCAAATGCAAGGACCCGAGAATGTTCGCTATCCCTTGCAATATTAGTGATTTGCATGTTGAAAGTTTCATGTTAAATCTTGGAGCCTCAATCAATGTGATGCCCTACTCGGTTTTTCAATCTCTCAATGTTGGACCTTTGGAAGAAATCGGAGTGATAATTTAATTAGCAGAGAAGTCAAGTGTATTTCCAAGAGGCGTAATGGAGGATGTACTAGTGCAAGTCAATCAACTAGTATTTTCCGTGGACTTCTATGTCATTGACCTTGAAGAGAAGACTTCGACCAAGTCATCTATGATTCTTCTTGGAAGAACCTTCATGATTACCGCTCACACGATTATTAATGTACGTAATGGGAAGATCACCATGGAGTCCGATAGAGAACATTCATTTCAACCTCTTTGAAGAAATGAGGTACCCTATCAACATTTCTACATTGTATCGGGTTGATGTAATTGAGCCAATTACCCAAGAACTACTCGAGTTATCACATTGAGACATTTTGAAGATGGTGCTCAACATGAGTCTCGATTGTGAAAATTTGAAGAGAACATTGGATTTGTATACATTGGACTCCAAAGTTGAAGAGATTGTGAAGATTTTAGAAGTTAAAAATTCAACAAAGAAGGATGTTTCTCAAGTTGCCTTATCTCATTCTCCAAACAAGATGCCCCCTTCCATAATCTAACCACCCACACTTGAATTAAAAGTTTTACCTAGCCATTTGAAGTATGTTTATCTCGGTAAAGACGAAACTCTCCCGGTGATCATCTCCTCTTAATTGAAAGACTTTAAAGAGAACCAATTAGTTGAAGCTTTGAAAGATCATAAAGAGGCCATGGGGTTGACAATAGCGGGCATCAAGGGAATAAGTCCTAATGTATGCACTCACAAAATCCTCATGGAAGATGATTGTAAGCCTAGGAGGGAAGCTTAAAGAAGATTAAATCCTCCCATGATGGACGTTATCAAGAAAGATATAATTAAGCTCCTTGATGCGGACATGATTTACTCGATCTCCGACTCCAAATGGGTTAGTCCGGTTCAAGTGGTTCCCAAGAAAACGGGAATCACAGTTATTGACAATAACAAAGGAGTAATGGTACCCACTCGAGTTCAAAATGGATGGAGGGTGTGCATTGGTTATAGAAAGTTGAATTCAAGCACATGAAAAGATCATTTTCCTTTTCCTTTCATCGACCAAATGCTCAAACGATTAGTGGACAACTCCCATTATTGTTGCCTTGATGGATAATTGGGTTTTTACCAATTACCAATTGCCCCCGAAGATCAACACAAGATGACTTTTACATGACCTTTTGGCATGTTTGCCTATAAGCGGATGCCATTTGGATTATGCAATGCCCCCGCCACATTCCAACGATGCACGGTGAGCATCTTTTCGAGTATGTAGAGAATATAATTGAGGTGTTTATAGATGACTTCACCGTCTATGGCAATTCATTTGATGAATGCTTGGAAAACCTTAAGAAGATTTTGAAAAGGTGCATTGAAAAGAAGTTGGTGTTAAACTTTAAGCAGTGTCACTTCATGGTCAATCAAGGCATCATCTAGGGACATATTGTCTCCAAAAAGGGAATTGAAGTTGATAAAGCCAAAATTGATGTCATATAAACCCTCTTAACCAACATGTGTTAGAGAAGTGAGATCTTTCTTGGGCCATGTGGGACTCTATAGAAGATTTATCAAAGATTTCTCGAAGATCACGAGACCGATGTGCCACCTTTTCCAAAAAGATGTTGACTTTGACTTCAATGTATCATGTCAAGAGGCCTTTGATAAACTTAAAGGCTTGCTCACCTCCGCTCTAATAATCCAACCTCCAAATTGGGATATTCCTTTTGAAATCATGTGTGATGCAAGCAATTTCGCCATTGAAGCGGTTTTATGTCAAAATGAAGGCAAAGCATCACATGTCATCTATTATGCCTCCAAAACCTTGGATAATGCTAAAGCCAATTATTCTACCATCGAGAAGGAACTTCTAGCCATTGTTTTTGCATTGGAGAAATTTTGAAATACCTTCTCGGGACAAAAGATTGTATACTCCAATCATGTGGCCTTGAAGTATCTAATGACCAAGAAAGATGGCAATCCACGGTTAATTTGGTGGATTTTTTTTTTACAGGAGTTCGATCTTGAGATAAAGGACAAAAGTGGTGCCGAAAACCTAGTTGCGGATCACTTAAGTTGGTTGAATATTGGTGGTTCTTCTTCTTCCATTCTTGATGAATTCTTGGATGAACACCTCTTTTACATTTCAAACACAATTTCATGGTATGCGGATATTATCAATTTTCTAGTTACTAAAGACATTCCACACACATTCACCAAGTACCAAAAGGCCAAGTTGAAGTGTGATTCTAGATACTACGTATGGGATGAACCTTACCTTTTGGAAACAATATCCGGATCAACTAATACGGAGGTGTGTTCACCAAAATGAGGTCGAGTTTATCTTAAAGTTTTGCCATGAGTATGCATGTGGAGTACATTTTAGTCAAAACAAAACCATGCGCAAGGTACTAGAATGAGGACTCTATTGGCCAAAAATGTCAATAGATACCTATCTATTTTGCAAGAGTTGTGATAGATTTCAAAGAATGGGAACCATATCCATGAAGCACGAAATGATTCAAAGCCCTATCCTCATTTTTTGGATTTTTGATGTTTGGGGAATCGATTTCATTGGCCCATTCCCTGTATCTTTCGGTTATACTTATATATTCTTAGCGGTTGACTACGTCTCAAAATGGGTGGAAGCAAAGGCTACAAGGCATGATGATTCTAAAATTGTAATTGACTTCTTGAAGTCAAACATTTTCATAAGATATGGTGTACCGAGAGACTTGGTGAGTGATAGGGGCACTCATTTTTGCAATAACATGATGGAAGCCATGATGATGAGATATGGTGTGACACACCGAATATCAACCGCATACCATCCACAGACGAATGGCCAAGCCAAAGTGTCAAATAGAGAAGTCAAACAAATTCTTGAAAAGACAGTCAACACCACACGAAAAGATTGGAGCTTGAAGTTAGAAGATGCATTGTGGGTGTATCGGACCGCCTATAAAACTCCAATTAGCATGTCTCCATTCCGCCTCGTCTATGGAAAGTATTGTCATTTACCGGTGGAATTAGAACACAAGACATATTGGGCGGTTAAAAAGTGTAACTTTAATATTGAAGAAACCGGGAACCACCGAAAGATGCAACTTCAATAAATCGAAGAGTTGAGGAACGAGTCTTATGAAAATGCAAGCATCTACAAAAACAAGACAAAAGCGTTTCACGACGACCACATCACTCGAAAGAATTTTATTCCGGGCCAAAAAGTTCTTCTTTATCATTCACGCTTAAACCTATTCCTAGGAAAGTTGCGATCTCGATGGCACGGACCTTTTATTGTCATAAAAGTTATTGAACACGCTGCGGTTGAAATTAAGAGTTTGGAAACAAATCAAATATTTAAATTGAATGGGCATCGCTTGAAGCCATTTTATGAAGGCTTTGACATGGGAGAATTCGACAACGTCACATTGGAAACTCCGATTTACGAAGGTTGATGGAAGCGGGACTTTGTCTTGGCAAAGACGTTAAATAAATGCATTGTAAATAAATAATCTCTGCTTAAAGTTTTGGGTGTTTCTAAACTTGAAGTTGGTAAAAAATAAGCATATTGAAGCCTACCAATGATCTTGGTAAAGTTTGAAAAAATGCCAAAAATCTGCAATTTGCGCGGGTACCCGAGCAGCCGTTGCGCGAACAACCCCCAGCCGTTCATATTCCAAGTTCCAAATTACCCCCACATGGGGTGCTCTCTGATTGTTACGCGCGGCCAGACTCCACCCTCGCAGCTCCTACGTGGCCAAGAATAAAATTCCATTCCCCATTGCACGACCCACCAATCCACCCATATCTAGTACCTATCAGCCCATAACCGATCTGTATCCACCCGACAGCCCAACTCAGATCCGTATCCACCCGATAACCCGTACCTGACCCACACTTAACCCACCCTTATACCCCCTTAATCCGTCAGACCTCACCGTACCTCTGAACACAACCCCTTATCCCTCCCGATGAACAACCCCTCCCTACCACAACTGTTGTTGCTGATCTAAAATCTCCACCGACGAAGACGCCGTTGCTTCCACCACCGGTTGGCGCTGCTAGCCTTTCCCTCACCTGCCAACCGTCGCTAGTTCCTTCCCCTTCCTTCTCTATCAACCTTGACTTATCACTCCCCTTTGTCACTGGAAAAACGTGCCCCGTTTTTTCGCCCTCCTCCGTCCGCTGCTAACCAACACTTTCCATCCAACCTCAACCCCACACAATTCCGACCAACCTCCACCCTTCTTCACCGGGGAGAGCTAGCTCCGCCACCACAATACCCTAGCTCGTTGGAAAATCATAAAAGCTCAATAACTCCGCCACCTTACATCAAATTCACATATTTCTTGGGGCATTCTTCACCAAACACTTTCAACCACACCTATCTATAGCACATTTGGTAGAATCAACTCGCCAGAAAACCCCGCCGGCCACCGCCACTACTTTTGACCAAAAATTTCAAAATTTTTGTTTCTCACCGGAGATTCCAAAAGACTTAATTTTGTGGGTAAAATCTAAGCTTTGGGATTCCGCTCAGCTGCATCGGGACGAACCCGACATCGGGCTTACCCACGACATCATACCAAGTCTCGCATCAGGCCTCGCCCGGCATCGGGCTTGCCCCGTCATACATACAACATATCATATAACATAAGCACATAACATAAGTATATAACACAAGCATATAACATTCATCGGGCTTGCCCGGGCATCGAACTGAAACCCAGAACACATGACACATAACAAATAAGCTAACATGCATCGGGCTTTCCCCAACATCAGATCGAAGCCCGGAACACATAAAACATAACATGCAAGGATCACAAAGACATCAAGCATACATAAACACTTCTCAGGACCGCCCATATATATGACCGAAGTCCGGAAACACTTAATCTGCATCAGGCTAACCACGACATCAGACCGAAGTATGGTACATGCTAACATACATAAATAGACCAGAATTGGTGCCTTTGACCCGTTCCTACTAGAGGAAAACTCAACTCTCGAACTGCATGCTGAACTGGTGCATGAGGAATCTCTGTTGGCTGGTCCCATGACTCCCTGACTAACACTATACAATAATACTTAGTTAAAAATCTGATAATCTTGCTTATGGTAAAATGACCAGTTTACCCCTGGTCCAAGTCAAAATTCTGGTTAACTCAACTCGCCGAGTCAGCCTATCGACTCGCCAAGTCCTAAGTTTTAATACCCTTGATTCCGCAATCCAACTCGCTGGGTCAACCCCTAACTCGTCGAGTTCCCAGGCTACTACTCATCGTGAGTTAGCGAATCAATTCGCTAAGTCACCCCCATACTCGTCAAGTTCTAGCATGCTCAGAAACGGGAGAATACGTCTCAACTCGTTAAGTTCCTCTATGGACTCGATGAGTCCTTCTGTCTATTTGGGCCTTCTTAACAGATTTAGCCCCTACACTCTAGTCTCAAGCTCCATACAACTTCTACATGTTGGGAATGTCCTTTTGAGGGTAAAGTTTCCAGCTTTACCCATTTATAACTCGTGTTAATGGGTTTAGCCCCAAACCCTAATTCCTTATGTTGCAAATCTTTGTCCACAAGCCATATCACTCCAAACCAAAATGTGGAAAATAAGATCTAGGTCCTAAACACCCAACGAACACGTAAAGTCTCAGACTTTACATCCATGCATGGCCACTTTGGGCTAAAAAGGCCATGATAAACTCCCTAAGCTTGCATGGGGCTTCCATGGTCATAAAGTTTGCACCTTTATGCCATGGAACCCCTTCTAGACTCTAGATCTAGAAGGTCAATCACTTAGGACGTCCATATCCCAAGGTTCATGCTTCTTGGGCCAAAAACTTCATAAAGAAGAAAAGAAGAGATCTAGGGAACTAATGAGCAAGGTTGAATTGTGTACCCGAAAATGTAGCAAATAAGATGTAACCTCTAGATCCACTATCTTCCTCTTGAGCTCCTCTAGATTCCCCTTCTCCTTACAAGCTTAGATCATAACAAAACACTCAAAAATGGCACTTACATACAAAGCACAAAATGGCGAGTTAGGATTTTTTGGACAATGGGAGGTGATAAGGGAGGCCACAGTGGGCGTTATATTCCTTTAAATAGAGTTTCAAACCCTTAAAATTAGGGTTTCTTCCGGAATACCTACTCATCGAGTTGGGGCTACACAACTCGTCGAGTAGACTTCAAAACCCTTGCCCCCTTTCTATCTCTACTTGAAGAGTCTGGGACTACCAACTCATCGAGTTACATTGTACAAATGAATAAATTATGGTTTAAATGCGTACCAAGGAACGGAGCGTTACATAACTTCATCTTCTTTGGCCTAAAAATAACTCCATAAACTCAAATGAAAATCAAAAAATATAGATGAACAATAACATCATAATTTTTACTTTTGGTTGTAACACCAACAAAACAGTAAAAACTCACCATATATTTTTTTAGTTGCGAAGGCTGATTAATTTTACAATAATCATGAAAATCGTCAAGATAATAAGCCAATCCAGATTATTCCCTTGAAATAATCAGTTGGATCTTCAAGGTAAGGTTTTGATACCGATTTTTGTATCCATTTGAAGATTGGATTCATGTAGAATAATAATAATAAAAAAGATAATCGAATAAACATGATAATCAAGTGAGTAAACTCATAGTGTATAAATAGAGAGATATAAAATGTTACATGAACAACTCTCATGGCTAGGGAGATTTCCACAACTAACATGTCTTCAAAATATCCAAACATACATTACAAGTCCTCAATCCATAATCTGCGAGTACATGTCTAAATAATGGGTTAAGTTTGGAGAGCCTAGTGAATAATACCATAATCTAACTATAGAAATGAATTGGTAATGATGATACCTAATTTCTAAGTTTAGATTCAAAAAATATTTTGAAAACCCTTTTAAACAATTTCATTATATATTATGCCATTTCCAAACATTTCAATGTCATAGTGGTAAAATATAAAGTTAATATAAGTTCATAATAGAAATAATGCATATTGATATGCAACTAACCCAAACTACATCCACTAGTCTCTAATAGGCCCTTTTCAACCTAGATCCAGGAAAATAACAGATAAGCTACATTTTTACGACCATTTTCGATGGCTAACTATCATCCTTCATAGTAGGGTTTATGTGATGACCCTAAAATTTCAAACTACGTGTTATAATATGTATTTGACCTAAATACATTTCAGAGTGAACTCAAATAGTGAAACGACTTCCTTATGTCGGTTCCCTTTTCCTTTCAAATATCCAAATCCTTCCGAACAATGAAGTCACAATCGTCAATTATTCATTTTACCAAAAAAACCCTAGTATGTTCCTTTAATTGCTAAAGAGAGAATTTCGAAGCTAGGATTCTAATGAGCGGATGAGCAAAATATATATACGTACTGGATTCAAGAAGGAGGTGATCCAAATGCACCTTAGATTATGACAACGTTGTTACAACTTCACTATAGTCACTAGTCGTGCTTCGGCACCCTCTACTTGCAGTTAAGGTAATGACTTCGAGCATGACCAACTCACATAGTGTGATGGGTGGTGTGTACATGGCTAGAAAATGGATACATCATCATATGGCAGAGCGATGATTACTAGGAATTCTGGCTTCATGCAAGCAAGTTGTAGCTTGTAATCCGAACCAAGGATGGTTTTTGGAGTTAGCTAACCATCCTAATGTTTTTTTTTTTTTTTTCTGTTGATAGTAAAATGACATACTTTTTGTCTGTCGTAAATACATCTTTTTTTGCGAAAAAAAAATGACATTTTGTTACGACCTATGAGTTTATCTGTCATAAAATCAATGTATGTCATCATTCACATGTCATTCACTACAAGAAGTTAGAGTATTACCGGCGACAAGCGTCGTCACTAAAAGTGGGGCTTGTCGCCGCTAATAGCATTAGCGGCCACGTGTCATCGCTAAAACGTCGACGTTGATGTTTCGTCGCTGTAAATCGAATTGTCGCCACTAATATTTGTTTGTCATCGCTAAAGACGTGTCGCCACTAATAAGCTCATGTCGCCGCTAAAGATCGGTCGCCGGTAATAACCGATTGTCACCACTAAAGACGTCGCCGGTATTGGTGTTTTTCTTATATATATATATATATATATATATATATATATATATATATATATATATATATATATATATATTCACATTAAAATTGAAAAAAAAAATTGGTATGATATTAATTAATCTAATCCTACATAATTCCATTCCAAAATATTAATACAATATCTGTTTAAAATACTCATCCGATTTAACATATAACAAAATAACGAAAATACTAGTCTAAAATACTTGCACAGATAAAACATAAAAAATCCTACAACTATCTACTCGTCATCATCACTCTCCTCGTTTCCTCCAGTTTCATTTTGTTGTGGCAACGAACGAAACCAATCTTCAAGTGCAACACTACATGCCGGATCTTTTAACATTGTTTGAAGCATTTCCAACTACATATAAAACAACATAGTCTTATAATTTAAACTTGCATTATAACATTCAATATACAAAATATACATTCCACATATCAAACTATAACCAAACTATCGATTATCAAACTATAAAATACCAATATATCAAACTATAACCAAACTAACAATTACCAATATATAAACTATTATCAAACTAACAATTACCAAATTTTGAAACTATTATTAAACCAACAATTACCAACATTTTAAACAATTACCAAATAGTCTTGTCACCTGTGATTGTGGTGGTGGCAGTGTTAGTGGTTGTTCCTGATCGTACATCAACACAACCGTAGAAGGTTTACGTCCGATGCCTCTGCTATGGCCACGTCGAACACCCAATATTTTTTCAAAGCAATTTTGTGTATCCTTCGGTGTTAGACCGCTGGCTTCAGAACAAGCTTGAGTTTGTTGACTGATCTCAAAGAGTAAAGCATTTTGTATTTTCAAAAAATAAAAAATATAATAAAAATTAGATTACTAACTACCCCTTGACGATATAAGCACTTATATGAAAATACAAATTAACCACTTACGTATTGTTGCTCGACTGCAGGACTACTAAACACCCCTTGGCGATCAGTATTGGCCTTACGAAATGCTTAGATTCGAGCGACGTCCTATTTAACATTAAAAATTAGATTAATTATAATTTAAATAAATATTTAAATATATCCTAGCTTACTTCTTTGAAACATGCATTGCTATGCGAGCACGATCCCCCTCTGTTTACAACTTGTTGTTGTGCACATACTCCTTTGTTTGACGCCGAATGTTTTAGAAATTCAGGAGTTTGAAAATGCTCGACTACTTGCGCCCAATTTTCACATGATATACCATCGGGGGGGGGGGGGGGGGGTTAGCTAATGCCCTTGGGATATTTTTAAGCCCCCACAACATTCTCAAAATAAGTATGCGCTTTATTTTTCCGGCCTCTATAAATTCTTTGCAAAGTCGCAGCAATGCTCTACAACAACTGAGCACGATCGGGATCCAAGTTAACCTTATCTAAATCAAACTTATTCTACAAATACAAAAAAGTTAGTTAGTTAAATACCAATTAGAACTAAATTTAAAATATTGTGCAAGTTACCGTTAAATGAACCACTGTGGCATTCCTTAAAGCGAGGGAAACATTGTCCCAACCAGATACGTTCAAAGGGATGTTCATCCATATATACTTCCCAATCTCACGGGTAAACCAATTACCATGGTTCCCGACAGGGGAATATGTCAGCTCCTTATCAAAATCCAAATCTACAGGCTTTCCCTTGTTTACCCGTATTATCTTTGATAGTTGAATGTTTTTTGCTAGGCCTCTTCTTTTCTTAGGGAGCTCGGCTGAAAAATATAATTAAAAATATTAGTCACGATGATTATAATAAATGGATAAAAATATCTAACAAATATATCATAATAAGACTTACCATCATGTTTGTATTGACCACGACCAAAGCCTCCAGGAGGTGGTGGATCCCCGGCTCCATCACCTCTATGTCCTAAGCCCATATCGCCTAACTAAACCCCATATATAGCCTGCAGAATTACGATATGAATAGAATTTACACATATTACATATACAAAAATAATACAGTTTCTATTATAACATTGTAGTTTTCACGTGCATAAAAATACATACACAATATAACATCATACTTTTTTTCCATTATTCCATCCTAATTTTTTGTTCAATTTTTTCCATGCACAAATTCATTATACCAAAATATACTTCTAAATAGAAAATCATACAAATTCATCTAAATACATTTCCATGCACAAATTAAAATTATTAAAAAAAACTATAACTTATCAATTAAGAACTTTATCACTTCATCATATGTATACCAAACTATTAAACCTAAATATCACATAATCATACTTATATACAATAAATTCAATTCCATTTTTTCACTTCATTTTAGACATACAATACAACTTTCATATTCCAATTAATTTCATACAATTAAACAATACATCCAATTTCATACAATACATCCAATTCAAATTCCATTTTCAAATAATTAGGCAATACAACTAATTTCATACAATCCTACCATTTTAGACATCCAATACCAATTTCATTAAAAAAAATATACACCTAAATACGAAATCACACAAACCATGTATAATTCCATTTTCATGCCAATACACCACAATGAGCATAAACACAAATCAATTATACAATAGGTTGCATAAAATATGATAAAACATACATAGTCACTCAAAAATCATCAATTTACGGCCAAAAAAAGGCTTGGTCGACACTAAAAATCACTAACCAAAAAAATATTAGAAAACATAGAAATCAGTGATACAATCAGGTTTGAATGGTAAAATTAACATCAAAACACAAGAAGAACTGAAATTAGGGAAAGAAATTCGACCTTAGATTGCTCAATTTCACTGAAATGTTGTTGTGGACGGAATTTCCCTCAATAAAGGTGGGTCGCCCGTAAACAAGGCCGGTCGCCGGTAAAATGGCTCCCGGTGGTCAGAATCGTAAGGTGCAGATGGTGAAGGCGTAGTCGGTTTGAGAGATACAGCGATAAAAGGAAAGAAGGGTCGACTAGGGGTTATCTGTCGCAACTCAATAGCGGCGACAGGAAGGTTTTAGCGGCGACATAGGGGTTTTAGTGGCGATACCCCTGGACGGAAAAGAAAGCGCGTGTTTTAGGAGTTTACAACCGTAGGATTGAATGATGATCGAATAGACTGGGATTATTTCACGCGGATCGCCACGGTGTCAGCAATAGCGGCGACACCTTTAACGGCGACTCGAAACAATAGTGGAGACATGTAACACGTCAATTACATGTCGCCGCTGTTGCTAGGCGTCGCCGCTAAAGGTGTCGCTGCTATTGCTAACATTTCTTGTAGTGATTAAAGACTTATTCTCTGGTAGTGATAGGGATTTTATAAGGTGGTTCACAAGATTGAAGTGATTGTAATAATAATGTCCATAGGAACGAAACTAGAGAAACATTTTTATTAACGTAGGCATCAAACACACTTTATGTATGAGGCTAAAATCCTATAGAAAGATCTTCCATACACAATCGTTGACCTAAAGTTAGATGCTTGTAGGCTGGCCCACATGGCCATAACTGTCACAGCCCCAAACTAGACGGCAGAAACGTCCGAGGGCTCTTGTGACTTAAATTGAATACCATCACAATGAATATACATGAATCATAACATAATACATCACCATGCATTGAAATATTACAACTAATATTGTTTACATTCTGTACATAGTTTTAGACATTAAAATTTCATAACATAATTCTTTGACAGATAACCTAAGCAAAACACCATGACATTACTTGTTACTTATCCTTTGGCTTACCTGTTACCTGAGACTACAAGTTATTTTGTAAAACGTCAACATATGAAATGTTGGTGAGTTCATAAGTAATGTTGTGGTAAAATGATTTGGTGTAGTTCGTAAACCCAGACAATCCGATATTTTCTGAAAAAAGGATTTGTTTATAAAAAGTGTGAAGATCCGTAAATATGCTTGTTGATTTTCAAAACATGTATAATTGTTGAACTTTGTATTCATCACACAAGTGAAAATGTTGAACTTCCAAGGAAAAACCCGATGTTTTCCCAATACGTAAAATACAAGACTTGTTTAGTGTTATACCGATACGTCGAATGTTTTTGTTTACTCGGGTGGCTTGGATTAATTAGGGTTTGTGAGTTGTTATAATCACGCATTTAGAAAATGACTAGTTTATAACTACAATTTACGAACGACCCTTAAAGGCATCGGCCGTTACTACTCACTTAATCAACCCACCCTGATTACTATTATTTATCGTCCTGAATCTGTTTACTTTGATTTCTCATGAGCCTAACAACCGAGGAGAAAGGAGGGTACGAAGCCCACTTTATTTCCATGAGTTATTCAAGGCTATCAGGAATGCGAAAGACACTTGGCCCAACTCGCATTTGACTTCTCGACCTTACTAGCAGTACTAATGGGCCACTAGGGCCCAATAGCACATTAGAGCTATTGAAAGTCCTTTTACATGGAATTGGCTCATAAGAGGCCCAATAACACGTAAGCGTATTCCCTTCGGGCCCAAAGATCATGTTATTGGCTAGAAAGGCCCAATAAACATAATTTGAAACTTCCAAGTCCAAAGTTTGTAAGTTGACTCATCATAATTATTGCGTGTTTATTGAAATGCTTTGGTTTTATGATTTTGTTTTGTTATTGATTCGAGACCGAATCAATTAGTTTTGTAACGATATTTGTCGTTGAGAATGTATTTGTCTTTCCATTTCGTCGGTAGTCGTGGATCTTGTATTTTGTATTTATGACTTAATTTGTTTGAAAATGGAGTTTGATCCTTTTCATTACCCTCCTTTTATAAAAATAACACTATTGGTCCTTTTATATAAAAGAGTTTCATTTTTAGTCCTTAAAATACTTTTCTTGACACTTTTGTACAATTTATTTGATGAAAATATGATTTTTAACCCACAGTTTACTTAGTTGACAGTTTCAGCCCCTCTAGAATAGTGATTCTCGGTTAAGGACTCATTTTTCACAACTTTTACAGTTTTAGCCCATAATCTAAAAAGTTTGCATTTTTGGTCCTTTTTTATAATGAAAAGCATTTTTGACCCTTATAAACATTTTGTTATGCTAAATACCCACTGTTTTATAGAAAGTTACATTTCCAGCCCCTCAACTTGTAAAATTTTGCATTTGGAGGCTTATTGGGCCGAGAAGCCCATAGTTAGCCCATTAGGTTAAAATTATACATTTTAAGTCCTTAGAAATTTCTAAAAATCAGAAACATATTTGGAAACTATTTTGGCCCCTTTTAACCTTCAAGAAATCATGACTTGTTGATTTTTACCCCAAGTTTGCATTTTTGTCAATTTAAGCCCAAAGATGGGTTTTATGTTCAAGTGTTTTCATCCTAACCTTATAAACTATTTTTCTTGACTTGATTAGTGTACAATAGCTTAAGTTATGTTTATTTCCTTTCTCATATATTAGATCTCGGTTTTACACACTTTTTGATAACATATTCATCACAAAACACATGATATCACACACATACATGCATCAAATCACACATAGCATACATTTTCACATAGATCTACACATTTTATTGTATTCTCCCCTATAAAACTCATAAAAGCCGAAAAGAAAGGGGTATGAAACTCACCCTTGCTTGTTGTTTTCGATTTGAAGAAGAAAAGAGAAGAGTTTGTTGTTATTTTTGGTCCTAGCAACCTTTCTTGGAAGATCTCAACTTAAAGAGCTTCTAAACTGCAAGATCACAAGATTAAATGGATTCAGAAGAGATTTTTGATGAAATGAAGTGAGTTAGATCATAGATTTAACATCAACTTACCTTGAATGATGATTTACTTGATGAAAATCCTTAGGCTTCAAGCCAAATTTTTGAGATTTTGGATGAAGGAGAGTGGATGATTCTTGAGTGGTTTAGAGGGAATTTTGTTGTGAGTGTGTGTGTGTTTCTCTTGCTCCCGTTCGAAGAAAAGAGAGGGAGAGGAAGAGAGGGGATTGATGAGATGTTTACTTGGGTGTATGGGATTTGCATGGAGAACCATTAAAAAAAATGAGGTGGCAATGAAAAAAGTCTACTCTTCTTCCTTGGTTGGGCTTGGGCCGAGAATGGAGAGGGAAGAGAGAATTTTTGGTCCTTAAATGCTTAAACCCAATTTCATGGTTATGTTGAGTGATTTTTGGTCCAAATAAATATAAATGTGATTTTTATGACCTATTAGGGCTAAATTAGGTTAGTTATGGCCCAATAAGGCCCATTTAAATATTTTGTTTCATTCTAGGCCTAATATGGCCCAAAATATTGAAATAAATGATAGTGGGTCCAATTAGAGCCCATTCAAGAGTTCTAAGCCCAAGATAGTCCAATTGTAAGCTTATTGATCCATTGGGCCCAATAAGGAAATCCTAGTCCAAAATGGACTTAAACAAGGATTTCTAGGGTTTCCAATTATTTGTTGACTATTTGTAGTGCTTGTATGAAATTTTTGATTGAAATTCTGTTGTTATTGAATAAGCATCTTACATGTTTTCACATTGTTGGTTCACATTTGTTATCATTGTTTAATGTTTACAAGGCATCAATTTCCTAGTTGTGACAATAACACCATTAGTCGTGCATCCTAGTTTCTAATACTATAGCCGCGCTAAGGTAAAAAAGAAGACCAGACTCCACAAATCAACAAGTGATTGTGATAGTCTTGTTAGAATCTGAAAAACGTGTTAGAAAAAGGGGATGAATAATTTGCTTGGATTCTCTGAAAGTTGTGATTCACTATCAAATTGAAGTATTTCGATGGTACAGATTGAACACTCAATTGTATGAAATTCAGAGAATGAAATCTGAGAATGTATATGAAAATGTTCTTCAAGATGTACCAGAAAAATGAGCAAAAAACGGATATATCAATCCTGTCTGAAAACTGTCAATAGACAGTTACAAACTGTCAAAAAACTACCAAACTATCCTTAAACGGATCTCAAGAAAAAAAGGGTCAACTTTCTAAAATTGGATTTTTGATGCAATATTTAATATAGCAACATAGTCAGGGGCTCTGCCCCTTGGACCCCGCCAGGGGCTGCCGCCCCGGGGACCCCGCTCCCAGGGGCACTGCCCCCGGACCCCCGTTCGTTTAGGGGCTTCGCCCCTAAATAACAATGTACTTTATATCTTGAAAATCTTGAACAAGTGTACACTCCTACACAATCCTAAATTGTTCAATATTCGACAAGATCACTTTTGGTCAACAAATTTAATCCTATTACACTTAAATAATATTTGATGATATAAAATCACCAACAAACCTCCCCCATTTAAGTGTAATCCTGATTAAACTTAAAACAAAACATAAACAATAACAAACTGATGCATAAATGAAATGTCGTGACGATTGAATTTCATATTAGTATATTACTCAATCAAAATATTCAAATATCAGGGTGTCTCTAAGGATTGAACCCTTTCTATTCAAAGTGAACACATGAAGATAATACACACACCAATTTACATTCTCATAATTTCTAACTTGACACTATATTTTACTAGCTTGTGTCCCATCCTTCAATAAGCATATCAAAGCCAAGTCCCAACTTTTTGAAGCAGCTAAGCTTCATGCTTATATAGGTAGTTCTTTTATTCTTGCACCTGCAAATGCAATTTTTCAAAGAACTATTAAGAAATATATTTTCAACCTCCTTAACTTGCAGTACTGAACACATACCTTAGGATGATCATAAAAATGTGTTCCAATCTTCAAGTATCAAGCTTTCCACATTGAATGCAACATCTAATATTGCATTAGATGGGAATTGGGTATCTTAATATAGAAGATTTTAAGTGGACTTTAAACCCATCCCTATAGCCGCCTTGTGCACAAGATCTCTTGCTAACCCTTTAGTTAGATGATCGGCTAAATTCAACTGAGTTCTTACAAACTCCACAGATATCACACCAGTCATGATGAGCTCACGAATCATACTATCTCTAACACCAAAATGGCTATACTTTCCATTGTACACTTGACTATAAGCCTTAGCCAAGGTTGCGGTACTATCACATCTGATAGAAATGGTAGATATCGGTTTGGGACATAATGGAATTTCATAAATCAAATTCCTTAACCACTCAACTTCTTTACCAGCAGCAGACAAGGCAACAAACTCGGACTCCATGGTTGAGTTAGTAATACAAGTTTGTTTCTTAGATGCCCAATGTCACACCCCAAAACAGGAATGTCGGAAACGTTCTGGGGTGGGTGACGTCATGTCAAGTATCACAACATATGAAGTATAGTAATCAAAGTACAACAACCATTGCATTAATAGTAATAATTTTACATAGGTTACATTTCATAGAAACATCAAAGTAAATACAGAACATAACATAGATGCAGCTTAGTGCTACGCTGTCTTCGCAAAAGCTCCCGGGATGTACCTGTCTATCGATGACCTGATAATACAAGTTATTTTGAAAGCGGTTATCAACATTTTTATAATGTTGGTGAGTCCATAAGTATTTAGTGTTATTTGTATAAATACACATTTTTATTCAAAATAACTTTATGAAAGATAGTATTCTACAATCTATGGTGTATTAGCGTTCTTTCCAGAAAATACTATATTTTCTAATTAAAAGCAGTCTTCTACAAAGACTCGACAGATTTATGTTTTAAGGAGTAATTTTGCCCAAAATACTATCATTACCAAAATACAGTATTGACTTTAAAGGAATTACGAGAAAATCACAAGTAAAAATACTAGGGGAAAATAACATATACCTCAGCAGTAATACTGCTGACTAAAGCAAATGAAAACATAGACTCCAAGAGAGTATCGTATGAATGATACGCCTGGCTCAGTCTGACACAAGGAAGCACAGACTCCAGACAGTATCGAATGAACGATATAGCTAGCAAAGTCTAAAACAATGAAATACAGACTTCAGACATTATTGAATGAACGATACAACTAGCAAAGTCTAAAACAATGGAATACAGACTCCAGACAGTATCGAATGAACAATACAACTAGAAAAGTCTAAAACAATGAAATACAGACTCCAGACAGTGTTGAATGAATGATATAGCTAGCGAAGTCTAAAACAAGAGATGAATGTGAACTCGTATGTAACCATGCTGATCGAAGATAGAGTATCCGATGACCCTCTAGTTCACGCGTAGAGGTAGTGGCATTATGTTACCCATGGGCCTTACCGGCGCGGACTGTAGCTAGCAGTCAGGATGCGGGAGTGTCAGTCCCATATAGATCTATACACATCATGTTCGCTCTCCTTCCTGGAGACTCTGGTTACACGACGATGGCGCTATGAGGCGTCGTAGAGGGAAATAGTGTGTCACATTCTAAAGTATTATAGTAATAGTATAGACTCGCAAATGAACTGACTCCTGAGTAAATCTTCCTACTAGATATATATATATATATATATATATATATATATATATATATATATATATATATATATATAGAGAGAGAGAGAGAGAGAATCTCCTAACTATTCCTATAATAGTGACTAGGGTTCTAGAAGCATGAATATTAGAAGGATGCTGGTACTACTCAAGGAAATGAACTCGTTGATGGAAACCTTTATGTCTAATATTTGAACGACCTTCGGATAGATATCCGATACCCACCAGACCACATCCCAACGTGGAAAAGGAAATAGGGTGAACTAGCCATTCTAAGTACTTTAAATATTTATTTATATAACTATACAAATATAGGCATGCATTTAACGAAATAAAAGCATAGAAGAAAACTTTGGTAATACCTTTGGAAAATCTTTACAAATAAAAATTTACGAGTTGATGTCATTTTGTAAATCAAGCTTTGAAAACCTTTGGAAGACCTTTGAAAAACTTTTCATAACCAAGCTTTGAAAATGATTTGATAGAACAGTTTAAGTGAAGAAAAAAAACACTATTGTAACAGGTTTTGAAGGAAAACATACAGCACGAAGGATAGTTTGAGAAATATCTAAACAAGTAACAACATTTTGGGAAAAACCATTTGAAGTAATATACTTGGTAAAATAGATGAAAGTGTAGTAAATCCTTTTGCATGCGGGTTATTAATCACCTATGATTGATATGATAACTAGCATGTTTCAACTTGTATTCCCCCCACCCCCATAAAAGCATTTAAAAGGTTAATTTTGGGGTATGAACTCACCTGACGTGGGTGACTCGGATGGACAGATAATATAGGATACCATGTGTCAATTGAGGTCTTGAACACACACCTGGATCCTATTTAGGAAGTAATGATACATTTAAGTATCCAATTAGTCATTTAATAACTAATTAAGCAAGTAAAGACCCTCGAATGCATAAAAACACCTTGTTTCAAGTGCTAGCAGTGTTAAGGGTTGCATCTAAGGAGAGTATGATCTCACTTTGGAGTTTACTCCTCAAATGGTAGTGTCTAGGGGTGTTTACGGTTTTGGAACCATATCCCCCATGAGTTTACAGTCGTAAACTCATGGGAATGGTGCATTTGTGTGCTTTAAGGCTTCATGCTTCACAAATAAAGGTTCTAGAGTTGATTCAAGGGCTATGGAAGTGATTAAGGCTTAAAAATGGACACTTTAGGGAGTTTACGGTTTCTGAACCACTCCTTGGGGAGTTTACGGCCGTGAACACATGATTTTATGGTCGCAAACTCATGTTTGTCCATTTCTTTTGTGCTTTGGTGGTTCTAGGATATGTAGGCAAGGTTCTAGTCACTTAAACAAACATTGGAAGGTGTTAAGGGCACTTAAAACCCCTTTAGAAGGTTTTTACGGTTTTCAGAGATCCCTAAACCGTAAACTCATGTTTTCCCTCTTAACTTCATGTTTTGGGGTTCTTAGATCATTCATACAATCCCCTAGGCCATTAGCTAGGCATTGGAAAGGTTTTGGGAGGGTTTTTAGGCATCAAAACCCTCTTTCAAGGTGTTTACGATTTTGGGATGTTCCCAAACCGTAAACTCTTGTTCTTGGGTTTTTTGGATGATTAAGCCACGAATTTGCAAGTGTGATAAGCTAAACAACAAGCTAGGAAGGTTAACTTACCATTTTGAAGCTCGAAGGGGTGATTTTTGACCAAAACCCGATTTGTAGAGAGAGAAAGTAGAGAGTGGAGGCTCCTAATGTGTGAAAAGGTTGGAAGGAAACCCTCTCAACCCTTATATAGGGTCGAGTTCATGACCTGGGTGGGGATCCACCCAACACCAACCGCAAACAGGGTTTTTCACGACTTCCGTTAAACACGGAAAATTTTAAATTATTGCTCCTTATTTTTGGTTCGCTTGATGAATATTATTTAAAATATTCCAACTGTCTTAAATCCGGCCAAAAATATTTTGAAATAAATTTGGCTAATTTTTTTTGGATTGCTTTATTGCGGAGACAAAACAATTGGAAATTTCGGTTGTCACATCATCCCCCCGTTAGAGGGAATTTCGTCCCAAAATTAGAGTTTAGGCAAGGAAGTAAGCATGAACAATCGAGTGAGGAGGTGAGGGTTCTTCCTATTCGGTTGGTCCTCGCGCTCCCATGTGAGCTCCTATTCCCTTGGCATTTCAGCGAACCTTCACTTAACGGGATGCATATTTCGTTTCGTTCGCTTGATTGCTCGGTTCGCGATTCCTACGGGTTCCTCTACGAAATTAGGGTTCCCAATGATTTCTATCAAGACAAGTGGAATTTAGAGAGTTACGTCGGGCAAGCACTTTTTCAAGTCTAAGACGTGGATCGATTTGGGGTGAAACTTATGGAATTCCGAAAGTAGTCCAGGTCTGACGAGGGTTGGACCAATTCTTATAAAGAATTTTGGATGGTCCTGAGCTCTTGGAAAGATAGAGCTTTTTCAATACTTAGAACATAAATGAATTGGATATCTACTGGTATCTATTTGCTGCAGGGCATCTATCTCAACCTAGTGCAAAATGAACCTGCACTTCTGATTCTTGAGATGTTTCTAACAGAAACTCTCAGGGTCGGTGAGATAGGGTTTTACCAGATGATTGTTTAGAAAGTTTTTAAACTTTTCATCATCGTCTAGGTGACGCTTTCACAATATGATTCCTAACAGGAAAGAATCATGCTCTTACTTGTTTTGTTGTTTCATGAATAACAATCTCTGTTCAAGGCTAACTCAGCCCTTAGAGAATTTATGAAGTGTTGGACTATCTCGGGAGGTGGTTCTACTATTTCTGTGTGAGACAGTATTCGTGGAACACCTAGTATTCCAATGAATCTCTAAGACATGCCCTATTCTCTAAGGTGTCGGTTTATTCCAGCTGCAGAAAGCACGTGTTCTTGTATAACCCATTGACTAACACCTAGACTGGTGTCGAGTCTATAATCTCTTCCAGATCTGGGTTATAAGACTTAACCCAACCTACTTTCGTACTTTATTCAACTATTCATGGCTGCGGAGGTTATCATGTGGCGCTTGGCATTCTAGTATTCACTTTGGAGAATGCAGTCTATCGTCTATAGGGCGACGGTGACTTCTCTCGCGTGAGAGGTGGTGTGGCCTATGCACTACTTGTCTGTAACTGGATGGACGAAGTGACTGAGTGGTGCGAGCATCTTCTGCAACTACTCTTCTGGTGGTTCTGAGTTTCCTCGATTTAGATTAAGTCTAGAAAGTATAGGGTTCCGTCACTCGGAACCTCTAATTCCTCATCCACTCTTCTCAGAGTTTAACCTGTCATAGCTTTCAAGTTTCCGGGATCTCTACTGAGATGCTTAATTAGTGGGATTAAGTGTGAATGGATGGTCGCAGTCACGATTTTGACTCTTACATCTTGAGTTATTTTTCTAACCGAGGGTGTTAACTAGTAGGCTGGCTTAACCAGGATGACGACATATTTTGAATTGTGGTCATTTTAGTAGCTTAACCCGCAGTGGTTCTCTTGACTCCAACTCCTATTCTATGGCATAGGATGAAGGATCTTATTACAAGGTTCGTGGTAGAGCTCATACTCGGCTTAATCACTAATACTTGGTGTACGCAAGCCATACATAATTGAGATCAACGGGACGTTCAGTTGTGTGGCCCCGCCCCAGACACACAACCCAACGAGGAACAGGGAGTAGGGAGGAAGCACACATCTTAAATCGTATTGATCTAAATTATATACCACTCTAATGCATATACTCAGTAGTAGCAAGTTAATCCCATGAGTTCCTTCTCTTGATTCCCGAATCTGATTGTGAGGTGCTAAGCGTCTTTCTGGGGGATCTACGGATTAGGTTTCGAGTGGTTATCATCTTCTGGTATACCTGTAGTGTCTTTCGCTTCGGGTTCTATCTTGCCTAATGAGAGGTTGGTTAACAGCACGCGATACCCTTCTCCTGGGTATTTCGGAAGGTTATAGATAAGAGGGGCGACCGACGAATTGCATTAGGTTTTATTATTAAGTTCGGAGGAACTTCTATTTGCCAAAATGGCTATGGTGAAAGTTCTTTTTACACAGCACTTGAAATTTACACATGGTTGCACCAAGTTGAACCATGATTGATAGAGGCATCGAAATTGGCATACATTGACATGATATAGAATGAGGGTCGATAGGGCCATGTGCTGAACGGGCACACAAGTTCTTGGCGTCTCGGGTTTCATCCATGGTATCACTGTCGCGAATACTTGGATCGATAGAGTCAACGCGGAACTAAAGAGGGTCCTGAGGTTTCAGAATAATGTACTTTTCATGAATGGATTCTCACGTGGCCTTTCTATAATTGCCTAGCATACACTAGTCATGTATAATTAAGGTGGGAAGGACTGTTGACTGAGCGACTCCGCCCTAAATCCACAACCAAACGAGGAACGAGAAATAAGGAAGCATCACTCACTCGAGGTGTATCCATCTTAATTACACATGGCTTTAACGTATATATCGAGCCATTATAGCTTTACCTGATGAAATTTTGAATTTTACAACAATGCTGCAACTTTCGCCTTAATGGGAGAGTAATTACATTTAGAGTTAACCTTTTAATGTTTTAGATTAGTTATCTAGGATTGAGAGACGTACCAAAACTTCAGCTTCCTTGATGCTTCTCCCTAGGTATTTAGAGTTAGAATCCTCCTGTGCCTTTGTCATTTCTTTCAGTTGGGTAGTCCCGCTTGAAGGGCCCAATCTCACCACATAGATGTCATACTGGACTGGTCGCCACATTGATGGTTGATGTAATGAACTCAACCGGGGTTCTGCAGGTGCAAGCGGTATGTCCCTTCATGTTGCACCTAACACAAAGGACTTCTCGAAAGATGTCATGATGATGGTAGCTACACTTGCTGCAACGGGGAAAGCTTCCTAGGTATGGTCTTCTAGGTTTCGGGATGGAAGGGTTGGCAGGGGTACTGACTGCCTCAGCTCGTTGCCCTTTGGAAGGTCCTTGAGCCGAGGTCCTTTCCTCCTTGTTCTTGAACTTTCTTTTCAGTGGAGTTGATTGAGGTTCTTGGGCAGCTGGGTACGCAGGTGTTGGTTTCTCCTGTCCATTGCTAGGATCGGGAATCTCGATAGGGATCCCACTAACATTGGCGTTGTTAGCATGCAGATGAGCTATGACAGCTGTTATGGTTGCTGAGACTACAGCTTGGAACGTAGCTTCATCGAATAGGAGAGTCGGTTTCTTGCCAACGGATTGGTTACATTTCTTCGGAGGCATGGTTTTCCTACACGGATAAGGAACACAAGCTGATGAGAGACGATGTTTAACTCTAGACATATCTATCCTTACTATAATAGCCATAGATTTTCCCATGCCTCGGATATTGGTTATCTGAGTGTCGACCTACATCCCTATGATGTAGTCCGGGTATTCAAGGTAGGAGTAAGAGTATCAGAAAGCCATAAGATGGGGGGTTGTTCCTACTAATTTATCTTTATATTGGAGAGATTCACTCTCCGGTTTTGGAAAGATTTGAGGAAAGTTCGGAATGAAAATCATAGAAGAAAAGGCTCATGAAGACTTATGGCTAAACACTCTCAATCGAGGTTTTGAGATCCGATCTAATCGTATTACTGGCGACGGGAACAAAAAAAGGCGACTTACCTAACACATAGTGTGAGTAATGTAACTACTAACTCACTAAATTGTATTATTTTATGGATGTATTAGCACGGCGATAACGAGGAAAAGACACTTCTCAGGTTCCATGTATTGGCTCCCTCTGTCTACCTCTTATCCTTGACTGGGACCGACGTTGGTTTTCTTCGGGTAGTTACCTAGGGTTCTCTTCTCATGTAGACATATTGAATTTCTACTCCGTCTTACTTCCGATTCTGACTCTGACTGTTATCACTTCATGATGGATGACTGGAAATCTCGGAAGTTCAGTCGAATTTCCTACCGATGTCCCTAAAAGGTATAGGTACTTGGTGGGATTCAATAGTCTTATCCTAGTTCATTTATTTCTGAATTGGAAATCTTCTCAATGAACTTCTTCTGGGTCTAAATCAACTTTTCTGTCGAACGCTGAAGTGGATAAGGTTTTCTACAGGGTCCGTGCGAGAATGGAAATGTCTAAAGAATCCTAAGAGATTATTAAAACATTTCACTGGGTGATCCATATTGAGTCCTGCTACAATTACATAGCGTACACAAATCATATATAACTTAGATCCGATATGCCTTCGAATATGTGATACTACTCTATATCCACATCCCAACGAGGAAAAGGAAGTAGATAGAAACAACACATTCTTAGTCTATGGGATCCTTATTATATATAACCTTGAAAGTATACCCTCTGTAATCATAGATATATCGATAAGAATCTTTTTAGTTTTTCACACAAGGTTATCTATGGATCCTAAAATACCCCTATGGTGTTTTTATTACTTGCTTGATTCTTAACTTTTGAATATGATTCTGGGATTAATGGGAGTCTTTTAGTATCCTAAAATACTCCCATAGTGTTTTAAAATTTATGTTTGGCTCTAGCATTCCTATTTGGTAAGTTTCAGATTTGTTGCAACACCACCATCACTCCCAAGCACACATTAGTTGCATCTCGAATAAATGTAGTTGATCAGGTTACATTTATTCCAACTTACAATTACATAATTGCCCAGGTTTGACGGTAATGGTCAGCATCCAAAGACTTTTATTCTTGTTCTTCTTGAGATACTTTGTTCGGGTATTTAGATTCTGGATGTTCTTATACCTTGGTAAAATATGGTTATATTTTAAAGTATAATTCTTAGTCAGAGTGTTTTATCCCAATCTATTTATAGGTTGTATATCTTTTATGAATTGATATACTGAGCTCACTATAAACAATGCTCTGATACCAATCTTTCACACCCCAAAACCGGAACGACGGAAACGTTCTGGGGTGGGTGACGTCATGTCAAGTATCACAACATATGCAGTATAGTAATCAAAGTTCAACAACCATTGCATTAATATTAATAATTTTACATAGGTTACATTTCATAGCAACATCAAAGTAAATACAGAACATAACATAGATGCAGCTTGGTGCTAGGCTGTCTTCGCAAAAGCTCCCGAGATGTACCTGTCTATCGATGACCTGAGAATACAAGTTATTTTGAAAGCGAGTATCAACATTTTTATAATGCTGATGGGTCCATAAGTATTTAGTGTTATTTGTATAAATACACATTTTTATTCAAAATAACTTTATGAAAGATAGTACTCTAGAATCTACGGTGTATTAGCGTTCTTTCCAAAAAATCCTATATTTTCTAATTAAAAGAAGTCTTCTACCAGGACTCCACATATTTATGTTTTAAGGAGTAATTTTGCCCAAAATACTATTATTACCAAAATACAGTAGGAATTATGAGAAAATCACAAGTAAAAATACCATGGAAAATAACATATACCTCAGCAGTAATATTGCTAACTAAAGCAAATGAAAACATAGACTCCAGGAGAGTATCGTATGAATGATACGTCTGGATCAGTCTAACACAAGGAAGCACAGACTCCAGACAATATCAAATGAACGATACAGCTTGCAAAGTCTAAAACAATGAAATACAAACTTCAGACAGAATCGAATGAACGATACAGCTAGCAAAGTCTAAAACAATGGAATACATACTCCAGACATTATCGAATGAACGATACAACTAGCAAAGTCTAAAACAATGAAATACAGACTCCAGATAGTATCGAATGAACGATACAGCTAGCAAAGTCTAGAACAAGAGATGAATGTGAACTCGTATGTAACCATGCTGATCGACGATAGAGTATCCGATGACCCTCCATGTCACGCGTAGAGGTAGTGGCATTATGTCACCCATGGGCCTTACCGGTGCAGACTGTAGCTAGCAGTCAGGATGCAGGAGTGTCAGTCCCGTATAGATCTATACACATGATGTTTGCTCTCCTTCCCGGAGACTCTAGTTACACGGCGATGGTGCTATGAGGCAGCGTAGAGGGAAATAGTGTGTCACATTCTAAAGTATTATAGTAATAGTATAGACTCGCAAATGAACTGCATCCCGAGTAAAACTTCGTATAAGAGAAAGATATATATATATATATATATATATATATATATATATATATATATATAGAGAGAGAGAGAGAGAGAGAGAGAGAGATAAAATCTCCTAACTATTCCTATAATTGTTACTAGGGTTCTAGAAACATGAATAATAGAAGGATGTCTGTACTACTCAAGGAAATGAACTGGTTGATGGAAACCTTTATGTCTATACATGTATACATGATATATAACTAATATTTAAATGAACATCGGACGGATAACCAATACCCACTAGACCACATCCCAACGAGGAAAAGGAAATAGGGCGAACTAGCCGTTCTAAGTGCTTTAAATATTATTTATATAACTATACAAATATAGGCATGCATTTAATGAAATAAAAGCATAGAAGAAAACTTTGGTAAAACCTTTGGAAAATCTTTACAGATAAAAATTTATGACTTGATGTCATTTTGTAAATCAAGCTTTGAAAACTTTTGAAAAACTTTTCATAATCAAGCTTTGAAAATGATTTGATAGAACAGTTTAAGTGAAGAAAACCTTTGTTTAAAACACTCCTGTAACAGGTTTTGAAGGAAAACATACAACACGAAGAATAGTTTGAGAAAGATCTAAACAAGTAACAACGTTTTGGGAAAAACCATTTGAAGTAATATACTTGGTAAAATAGATGAAAGTGTAGTAAATCCTTTTGCATGCGGGTTATTAATCACCTATGATTGATATAATAACTAGCATGTTTCAACTTGTATTCCCCCTCATAAAAGCATTTAAAAAACATTTAAAAGGTTAATTCATGGGTGTAAACTCACGTGATGTGGGTGACTCGGATGGACGGACGATATAGGATGCTATGTGTCAATTGAGGTCTTGAACACACACCTGGATCCTATTTAGCAAGTAATGATACATTTAAGTATCCAATTAGTCATTAAACAACTAATTAAGCAAGTAAAGACCCTCTAATGCATAAAAACACCTTGTTTCAAGTGCCAGGAGTGTTAAGGGTTGCATCTAAGGAGAGTATGGTCTCACTTTGGAGTTTACTCCTCAAATGGTAGTGTCTAGGGGTGTTTACGGTTTTGAACCATATCCCCCGTGAGTTTACGGTCATAAACTCATGGGAATGGTGCATTTGTGTGCTTTAAGGCTTCATGCTTCACAAATAAAGGTTCCAGAGTTGATTCAAGGACTATAGAAGTGATTAAGGCTAAAAAATGGACACTTTAGGGAGTTTACGGTTTCTGAACCACTCCTTGGGGAGTTTAAGGCCGTAAACATATGAGTATATGGTCGTAAACTCATGTTAGTCCATTTCTTTTGTGCTTTGGTGGTTCTAGGCTATGTAGGCAAGGTTCTAGTCACTTAAACAAGCATTGGAAGGTGTTAAGGGCACTTAAAACCCCTTTAGAAGGTTTTTACGGTTTTCAGAGATCCCTAAACCGTAAACTCATGTTTACCCTCTTAAGTTCATGTTTTGGGGTTCTTAGATCATTCATGCAAGCCCCTAGGCCATTAGCTAAGCATTGGAATGGTTTTGGGAGGGTTTTTGGGCATCAAAACCCTCTTTCAAGGTGTTTATGGTTTTGGGATGTTCCCAAACCGTAAACTCTTGTTCTTGGGGTTTTTGGATGATTAAGCCACGAATTTGCAAGTGTGATAAGCTAAACAACAAGCTAGGAAGGTTAACTTACCGTTTTGAAGCTCGAAGGGGCGATTTTTGACCAAAACCCGATTTATAGAGAGAGAAAGTAGAGAAAGGAGGCTCCTAAGGTGTGAAAAGGTTGGAAGGAAACCCATTCAACCCTTATATAGGGTCGAGTTATGACCTGGGTGGGGGTCCACCCAACACCAACTGCAAACGGGGTTTTTCGCGACTTTCGTTAAACACAACAAATTTTAAATTATACCTCCTTATTTTTCGTTCGCTTGACGTATATTATTTAAAATATTCTAATGGGCTTAAATCCGGCCAAAAATATTTTGAAATAAATTTGGCTATTTTTTTTTTTTTTTTTGGGATTGCTTAATTGTGGAGACAAAACAATTGGAAATTTCGGGTTGCACACCCAAGAAATGGAACCTCCTCCAAGAAGAAACACCTAACCACTTGTAGAGGAGTGATCCTCTATAAGTTGTTAATCTAGCTAGAATCTGAATAACCGTCCAAAACATAAGGATATCCACTATAAGTTAAACCATAATTAATGGTCCCTTTCAAGTACTTGAATACTCTACTCACAGCTTTCCAATGATGTGAACTAGGATTAATAGTATATCTACTAAACTTTCCCACAACATATGATATATTAGGCCTAGTACTAATCATGGCATACATTAGACAACCAATAGCCCTAGAATATTCAAGTTGAGACACTGGAGATCCTTTATTTGGCAAAAGCTTGAGACTAGGATCTATAGGAGTGCTAACAGGAGAACAATTCTCAAAGTTAAACTTTTTCAATATTTTCTCAATGTAATGAGATTGAGAAATTGAAATCCCATTGTTTCCTTGTTTAATTCTTATACCAAGAATTACATCAGCCTCCCCCAACTCTTTCATTTCAAAATTGGATGATAAGAATTTCTTGGTTTTATTAACTTCTTCTAAATCAGTACCAAAAATTAACATATCATCCATATATAAACAAATCATGACTCCTTTTCTAGAAGTATCAAATTTGCTATATACACACTTGTCAACTTGGTTTAATGCAAAACCATTAGACAAGACAACATCATCAAACTTTTGATGCCATTGTTTTGGTGCTTGTTTCAAACTATATAATGATTTCTTTAACTTGTACACTTAGTGTACATTTCCAGACATCACAAACCCTTCAAGTTGTTTCATGTATATTTCCTCATCCAATTCACCATTCAAGAATGCAGTTTTCACATCCATTTGGTGAATCAGAAGATTATGGATAGCTGCAAGAGCTAATAATAATCTAATAGTAGAAATTCTGGCAACAGGAGCATAAGTATCAAAGAAATCAATGCCTTCCTTTTGTCTAAAGCCTTGGATAACCAATCTGGCTTTATACTTATCAATTGTGCCATCCACCTTCATTTTTCTTTTGATGATCCATTTACATCCTAATGCCTTGCAACCAGGAGGTAAATCAACCAATACCCAAGTATTGTTATGCATAATAGAATCAATCTCATCATGAGTTGCCTCTTTCCAGAAATGAACATCCCTAGAAGCCATAGCTTCATTGAAAGTCTTTGGGCCCTCTTCAATATTAAAACAATATTGATGTTGAGAAATAGTTTCATTCCTTGTTCCTTCAACTAAATATAGTTGAAAATCAGATCCAAAAGTTCATAAGTTCATAAGGAGTATTCTTACTCCTTTTATTTGGAGTTCTATTCAAGATGTAACATGCAGTTAACTCAAATTTTGAGATAACTCAAATTTGGTACCCTTTTACACCAAAGTTCATAAGGAGTATTCTTAGTCCTTTTATTTGGAGTTCTATTCAAGATGTAACATGCAGTTAACATTGCCTCACCCCAAGGGAAGGTGTTGCATGGAAATCACATAAATCACTATGTATAAGATCCAACACTTTGCTTTCCCTAACACCATCTTTGAAAGGTTGTCTAGTGATTTTAGTTAGCATGCATGTTTTACATTTTTCATTATTTTGCATATCAAAAGCACGAATTAAACTCATTTTAGACATGTCTTTTAATGTCTTGTAATTAATGTGTCCTAGTCTAGCATGCCATAATTTAGATTTATGAAAATTATTACTAATACTACTAGAAGCTATGCAAACAGAATTATCACTAGAAGGATAATTAATATTAATCCTAATCATTCCATTACATATATATATATATATATATATATATATATATATATATATATATATATATATATATATATCCAAATCCCATAAAAGAACCATGTCTTGACAAGATATTCTTATCACTTTCTAACACTTGTTTGTAACCAGAATTATTTAATACAATTTCAAACACGAGATTCTTATGAATCCCTGGAACATATAAAGCATTGTTCAAACAAAAACATTTCCCATAAGTAAAAGTAAGTAAAACAAATCCTATTCCCTTGATTGGTTCAGTTGCAACATTTCCCATCTTAACAACAGATCCATCTTCAATTGGTTGAAAGTCCTCGAACCAATATAGATCTTTGCAAACATGACTTGTTGCTCCTGAATCAACCCACCATGCAACTTTATCATCCTACACATAAAATGCTTAGAAATCATAGAAATACAATTCTTAATATATTTAGAATTCTGCAATGAAACATATATCTGACCTTGTTGCTTTTCTGTATCCTTGGATCCACTTGGTCCAGTACCATCCTTATTCACTTTGCGGAGATGACAATCTTTCTTGAAGTGACCCGGTTTGTTACAATTCCAACAAACCAACTTAGCCTTCTTGTTGGAAGACTTGTCATCCTTTCCTTTAAACTTCCTTTTTCCATTAGACTTCTTGGGATTCTTTGAATTTTCTCCTTCCACCATGTTCACAGAAGAGGAACCAACTTGGTTCTTGCCTTTAGGATTGTTATCAAGTTCTTGAGTCCTTAAGGACTCTTCAATCTGTAAATGACTTCCAAGTTGAGTCAAAGTTAATTCCTCTTTGTTATGTTTTAGATTATGTTTAAAATCTTTCTAGAAAGGGGCAATTTGTCAATTATCACAGCCACAACAATGGCTTCATCCATTTTCAGATTTTGTTGAGAAAATGTCCTAGGATCCTTAACATTTCATGAAATTGTTCCATAACAGGCCTGGAGTCAATCATCTTGTAACCCATAAAGTTACTAACAAGAAACTTCTTGCTAGAAGCATCTTCAGCCATGTATTTGGATTCAAGAGAATCCCAAAGTTCTTTTGCGGATTCGAAATTTTGATAGATATCAAAAAGAGAGTCAGACATACCATTGAGAATATGACCACGACATATGTAATCATCATTTTCCCACTTTGATCTCCTTCTTGTTTCCTCCAAAGGTTCATCTTTAACAGATTTTGGTAAGACTTGTATGGGTGTACTCAAAACATACACCACTTTCAGAGTGGTAAGGAGAAAGTTCATCTTCTTCTGTCATCTACGAAAATCTTGCCCTTCAAACTTGTTCAATTTATCAAACTTGCTTGTCATATCCTTCACAGAATCACCACTTGCCATGATTACAGAATACTTCAATTTTTGTTAGAAAAAGGGGATGGATAGATTGTTTGGATTCTCTGAAAGTCGTGATTCACTATCAAATTGAAGTATTTCGATGGTACAGATTGAACACTCAATTGTATGAAATTCAGAGAATGAAATCTGAGAATGTATATGAAAAATGTTCTTCAAGATGTTCCAGAAAAGTGACCAAAAAACGAATATATCAATCTTGTCTGAAAACTGTCAACAGACAGTTACAAACTGTCATAAAACTAGCAAACTGTCATTAAACGGATCTCAAGAAAAATAAGGGTCAACTTTCTAAAATTGGATTTTTGATGCAATTTTTAATATAGCAACATAGTCAGGGGTCTGCCCCTGGGACCCCGCTCCCAGGGGCGCTGCCCCCGGACCCCCATTCATTTAGGGGCTTCGCCCCTAAATAACAATGTACTTTATATCTTGAAAAACTTGAACAATTGTGCACTCCTACACCATCCTAACTTGTTTAATATTCAACAAGATCACTTTTGGTCAACAAATTTAATCCTATTACACTTAAATAATATTTGATGATATAAAATCACCAACAAAACGTTATTGTATGGTAATACATTTTCAAGTTATATGTTATTTAGTGAATGATATATTTTTAACTTTTATTCATAATATAATGCAAGAATTAGATTAATCATTTAAAATAAAGGAAAAATAATTAACATTTCCGTAAAGTGTTAAAGTCAATATTTCTTGTAGTTATAAGTTACTTCCCTTATTTGGATCCATGTTAGGATGAGGACAGCCGGCCCAAAGCTAAACTGGTCTCAATCAATGCCGGCCCCCAAAAGAAATAACTCTCGCTGTGTTTACCGTATAAAGTTGTGAACTCTGATTTTGTTAGATTACGAGATACATGATGCATTTGTATCTTGCTTTGTCTTTTGCAGCAGGAAACGTGCAGTGAGAGAGTCAAAGAGGTAAAAACTTGTATTTTTCTACTGTATTTTGTTGATGCATGGTGCATTTGTATCTGGGGTTCGGACCTCAAACGTTTGAGGTAGATGGTAGCTATTTAAAAATTTTAACCTCTGCTGAATGATTACTTACATTTGTGGAATTTTGGCTATTGTTAAACAACACAAAATAAGGAAATTGAAACGCTTAATCTGCAGCTTATATTATACTACAATGCAAATTATATTCTTGGTACCTCTCACAATCTTTTTCTTCATTGGAGGTTTTGTTTACTACTAGAATAAATCACAATCACAATTTCGTAAATTATGTAGAAAAGATGGGACATCTAATGTTATTCTCTTGATAAATTACGTTCTTGCATGCTTCTAAATCCTTTTCTCGACATAAGTTTTTGTTAGTTTTCGTCAAATTGTTCACACTCTTGCTGATTGGGAGTTTTGCTGTTCTGTTCGTTTGTAAAATTTGACAATTCCTGCATCAAAGATTGTAATGTTATAATGTTATGCTTTTTTCAACATCTTAATTCTACATATGTTCTTTGTCAATTTGGTAGACTTTAATCATAAATTGGACCTTCTTTGTCAAATACTCCGCTTAATTGTGATTCTTTGAGATAAATTATAGATTATTGAGGCTCAAATAAATCCTTTTTTGATATGCATAAATTGCAATGATTTGATGCATTAATGTACGTAATATCTTTCAGAAGTTTTATACATATTAAATTCAATGATGTATAACTTCACATTTTGTATCTACTAGATAGATACTCTACAAGGAGTTCATGTCTTCAAAAAATGGTTCTTACGTCATCACCATCTTCTTCACAACTTGATGTAGCAATGGTTCCTCAAATTCTGGGTTTTCTTTTCTTCTTTTGTAATGGTAAATACATACCTCTATACTAAAAACACACACAAATCTTTTCTTCTATACGCAATTTTGTGCATACTTGCAGGAGCTTTAGGCGCAACTTTTACTTTTGTTAACGACTGCGGGTTCTCAGTTTGGCCTGGAATCACTCCATGGCCTTATTTCAATACTACGGGATTCGAGTTAAAAAATGGCAATTCACGATCTCTTCAACCTCCCGATAACTGGGTAGGTCGTATCTGGGGTAGGACTGGTTGCAGTTTCAATGAATCCGGCAACTGGTCATGCGCCACCGGTGACTGTGGCACTGGGCAAGTGGAGTGCAATGGAAACTCATATACACCCCCCGTTACAACTGTAGATATCAACATCGGTGACCCTAAAGGCTTGAACTTTTATTACGTCAGCCTTGAAGATGGCTACAACTTGCCAATTCTTGTGGAGACAACTGGTGGATCTGGTTCTGGGTTACGTAGTTGTGCGAAGACAGGTTGTGTTGATGACTTGAATCAATGGTGTCCAACTGAGTTGACTTTGAGTGGTGGAGGAGCGTGTCAGACGGCTTGCCAGGCGTTTGGATCACCAGAATATTGTTGCACGATCTCGATAACATCAACAGACACGACATGCAAACCGACAACGTACGCTCAGTTGTTTAAATCTGCATGCCCGAGATCTTATAACTCTGTGTTTGATGATTTGAATACTATATATAGATGTAATGGTGCTGATTACAGTATCAGATTTTGTCCTGCTTCCGATTCATTTTCAACGATCAAACATGGAAGCCAACTCAACTCTACAGATCAACTTGTTTCCATCGGTGGGAATTTTACGTTAGGGTTTTTCAATGAGGATTATAGTTACTTGGGAATTTGGTACACTAATGATGTTGAATCTAGGAAAGTATGGGTAGCTAATCCAAATACGCCGATCAAATCCACTTCAGGTGCCCATGCCCTCTCCATTGATGTCAATACTGGAGACTTGATCATCATTGCAGGAGGGAGAACTCTAATGAGTATTACCAATGTTCAAATGGGTCCAAACCCTAATGTGACTGCAATCCTCGAAGATAATGGTAATTTTAGGTTGATTGATGAAACTGATAAAAGGGTTTTGTGGGAGAGTTTTGATCACCCAACTAATGTACTTTTACCTGGTATGAAGCTTGGATATGATATCACAACAGGGAAGAACTGGACCTTGACTTCTTGGGTGAGCAATGATATACCTTCTTCAGGAGCTTTTACTATGAGCTGGGAGCCCATTGAAGAAACATCCCAAAGATTGATGATTCGAAGACGAGGAAAACCCTACTGGACTAGTGGGAATCTAAACAATCAAGTATTTCAATATATGGTTGCATTGAACGCCCCAAGTAGCAAGTCTAGATATCACCTTACTTCTGTATACAACAATGAAACACGATACTTTAGCTACGATGGCAATAATAGTGCTACACCAATGTGGATTTTGACGGAGAAAGGTCAAATTACAGATATAGATAACTCTTTTTGGACCCCTGAGTTTTGTTATGGGTACGATTCTAGTAATGGTTGTGTGGAGTCGAGTTTACCACAGTGTCGGCGAGTGAGTGATAATTTTAGTAAGATGAACGGAGATTTTGCGAATGACATGACAAGAAATGCTATCGATGAGGACACAAACCTAAGCATTAGCGATTGTTTTGTTGAGTGTTGGAAAGATTGCAGCTGTGTAGGATTTAGTAGCAGTATCATCAATGGAACTGGCTGTGTTATATGGACTGGAAGTAATAACTTTTTGGTTAATCCTCGTGATAACTCTACGTCAAAGTATGTAATCAACCATAATCCAATCAGATCAGGTATATTTAATGTTGTTTATTTCCAATTGTTTTTTCTGCCATTAATAAACATCTTTGAACCTAGAAGTCACTATGCAGTAAACAAAACCGAAAAGAGCAAGAACAGTGTATGGATACTCAATGGGATTGCCATTCTTCTCATTTTCTTGTGTTTTGGGTTTTTCTTTTATATAAAGAAGATAAAAGATAGTCGAAAAGGTACAAAACTAGCAATGATATAAAATCTAGCTTGTTTTGGTGCGTTATAGTTTCATATTTTGTTAAGCTTTTGATTCTGATTGTAGAATACGAGAGACGGAAGAGAGATGAATATTTCGTGGATTTGACCACTTCTGAAAGCTTCAAGGATGTACATCAGGTTGAAACTAATGGTAGGAAAGGAAATTACTTGTTACTATTTAGCTTTAGTGCTATCATGGCTGCTACTGATGACTTCTCAGTTGAAAATAAGCTTGGACAAGGTGGTTTCGGACCTGTTTACAAGGTCTCTTACTTTCCAGACAAACTTAATTAATTGATACATATATTTAGTTCTTGCATTGGTATCTCTATTATTATGACAAATAGAGATGTCATGAAATTGTGAAAACAGGGACAACTAAGTGATGGACGAAAAATTGCAATCAAAAGGCTTTCAAGAACATCATGCCAAGGGCTGGTGGAATTCAAGAATGAGCTAGTCCTTATCGCGAAACTCCAACATACAAATCTCGTTCGGGTTCTTGGTTGTTGCATTCATGGGGAAGAAAAGATGTTAATATATGAATATATGCCCAACAAAAGTTTAGATTTCTTTCTCTTTGGTATGTTTTGTTTCTAACATTAGTGCATATAGTGGTTTTACTTGTGATATTTGTTAGAGTTTTAACTGTCTTGCAGATGAAAATAAAAAGGGACAGCTGGATTGGCCTAAGCGGTTTGATATTATTGAAGGAATTGCTCAAGGGTTGTTATACCTACATAAGTACTCGAGAATGAGAGTTATTCATAGAGATCTAAAAGCAAGTAACATCCTTTTAGATGAGACTATGAACCCCAAAATTTCCGATTTTGGTATGGCAAGAATGTTCAAGCATAATGAGACCGAGGCAACCACTAAAAGGGTCGTTGGAACATAGTAAGTTATCTCCAATTTAAAAACTCCTATTGAATTGTATTTTTGTTGGCAATAACTTTAACATAAAATATATATCTTGGAGATGACAATATAATTTCACCATTTTTATCATATATACATGAAAAACAAGAAAATGAAGATAATTTATAGATTACATTTATCACATACAAAATATATCCATAAATTACTAGACCCGTCAATGGTTACCTTCTGTTGCTATCTTAAGTTCCACTATTTACTTTGTAGGTTACAAGAACAATAAATATAAGTATAATAAAACTTATACACAATGCCATGCAAGTTGATTTATTTTGCTAACAATCTCTCTGTGAATTAAACTTGCTTTTTACTCCAAAAGTCTTTTGGATGGTGGACACTAAGGGTACAAACGCAGGGCTGGTCCTGAAAAATGAAATATTCTTAAAGGTCCAGGACAAACAAGAAAAAAATGAAATATTCTTAAAGGTCCAGGACAAACAAGAAAAAAAGAGCCCTTATCTTTATTATAATTTTGTATTTTTAAATAAAAATATAAAATAAAAAAAATTTAAGCCTGTTCAGCTGCCCACTTTGCCCCGCCTCTAAGCCACCCATGTACAAACGAATCAAGTTACTAGAGATTAACTTGTTAAAAGTTCAACTCTAAATTTAAAACAGGCCCTAAGTCAAGCCCGATCGATCTTAATATTAGACTTGTTTAACAAATGAGTTCGAGCTTAAGCATGTGTTACTAAGCATAATTAGTTGTGAGGCTAAATGAGCCCACATGTATATAATATAAATTTTATGCTTTATATATATATATATATATATATATATATATATATATATATATATATATATATATATATATATATATATATTAAATAAAGAAATATTTAATAAAACATCATTCAGGCAATTAGGGTATATTGTATAGGAGCCGAACCAAAACCCATATATTTTTTACGAGCCCGATCCTATACCATGTCTTGGACGAACCCAAAAAAATGTTTTTATTGTTATTATAAGCTTTTTATTTTTAAATAAATAAATTATATATATATATATATATATATATATATATATATATATATATATATATATATATATGTGTGTGTGTCTATATATATATATATATATATATATATATATATATAAACACATACACACATATATAACATAAGAAAAAAATTAGCCCCAAAAAAATTAGGCATTTTGCAGCTGTCCACTTGGCCCCTCCATCTACGCCCCCATGCTTAGTGTATATTAGGATTTGTCTCATATCATGCTTCATCTCCATGATTATTTTGTTTGTTCTTTCACATACACCATTTTGTTATGACATATAACATACAATCATTTTATAATGTTGAATGCCATTTTCTTTATTATGTTTTTTAAACTATTTGAAATATTCATCCCATTGTCGATCTGCAATATGTTTATTTTTAGACCCATAATATTCTTCACTTTCGCTTTGAAATCCTTGAATTTCTTAAAAACTTCGTTTTTTTGGAAACGACAAATATATTAAAAGCCACATGATTAGCAAGTAACTAGATCATGGGAAAGAGTACAAAGAGTACAATGGCAATTAACAAAAATTAAAAGGAGAAATACACCAACCAATCCAACTACCGCGCGAATTGGAACTCCTATATTTAAACCACGTGAATGATTGAGAGATAATCTTGTCCGCTATCTTTTTCGGGGTAGTAATCACCTTATTATATACCTTATTGTTCATTGCCACCCAAATATACCAAATCATTCCATAGAAGATTAAATTGACCACCAACTTTTTCTTAGGGCAATTCCCCTAAGAAGCAGTAAAGTTGAGATATTCCTCAATGTTGGATAGTTGTCTTCTAGAAATACGACACCATTTGAAAATCCAATCACGTGTTTCTTCCGCAACCTTGCAAGTGACAAAAAGATGATCTATCGTCTCAGGTTCCACTCCACATAACTAACATAAATTGGATTGGACATTAATACCCCTACGAACAAATTTTGTTGCAACTGGTATTCTTCTCAAAGCAACTCGCCATACAAAGCACCTTAATTTGAGAGGAATCATCTTTGACCATTCGACCAACAAGCCATTGTGTGAACACGCCGTAGAGTCATTTTTTTCTTAGTGTATTTACTGTGTATACACCATCATTGTTGAGGTTGAATCTAATACCCAACACATCAGGTATGATTCTGATGTTGTTAAGGGTCGATCATAATTGCAAAAATTCTAATAGAACATTATCCCCTGTAATGTGCTGATTTCCAGCACCATGTGAAACTTGAATCAGAGATTCCTTCAGACAGCACCATGTGAAACTTGAATCAGAGATTCTTTCAATGATGAAACATCTTTTTACGGACTCCAATTCATACAACAGTGGATACATGTTTTTAAGAGTATTATTGCCACACCACCGATCCAACCAGAACAGAGCTTGCACATTCGAACCGGGAACCACAGAGAATAATGATTGATGATCAATTTGTGTATCAGGAAGGGTTTTGATGGCCTTGTCGATATTAGTCCAGACACCCGGGAACATTTTCTTCGCCAGATACCATAATGGTTTTCTAAATAAATTGTGAATGCTAACAATACATTTGTTCCATATGGTTTCTGTGTTTGATTTGAGTCGCCATAACCATTTAGTGATGAGAGCAAGATTTTGGGCTTTTAAAGAACTAACACTGAGACCACTATCTTTTTTTGTGTGCAATTACCTTTCACCATGGTACCCAATGAATTTTTTTCTTTGTGTCATCACCACCCCACGTTAACCTACGTCTGAGTAATTCAAGATCGTCAATAACTCCGTTTGGTGCTTTGAATAATGAGAAATAATATGTTGGGAGACTTTTAAGAACTGATTTTACTAATGTTAGTCGACCACCAAAAGATAAGGTCTTAGCTTTACACAACGACAATCTCGATTGAAACTTTTCGATTATCGGTCGCCAATTCTTTTTTATGGTCATATTCGCCCCAACAAGGATTCCCAGATACATGAATGGAAAAGATCCTTTTGCACAACCTAGAACATTTGCTTGAACTTGAAATTCAGCATCAGTCACGCCAATACCAAATAGCATGGACTTGTGGAAGTTTACTTTGAGGCCAGAGCTGATATGGAAACACTTGAGGATTCGAGCTAAATTCTTGATGCAACTACTTTCCCATTTTCCAATAAAAATGGTATCATCCGCCTAGAATAGATGAGTAAGACATGGGCCATTATTAGGTAATTTGAGACCGTTAAACAGATTGTTGCTGGGAAGCACTCTTGATTGCAATATTTAATCCCTCCATAGCAATTATGAACAAAAATGAGGATAATGGATCCCCCTGTCTAATGCCCGTTGACAAGTATTGATGCTCTAGAAGAAATATGACAACCATGGATCCCATTTGTTCCATTAAGGAATCAAGGAACCGCCAATTCACCGAGTCAAATGCTTTCTCAAAGTCCACCTTGAACATAAAGATTTTTTCTTTTCATTTTTTTGCCCAAGAGCATACTTCATTGATGATAAGTGGACCATCGAGAATGTTTCTACCTTTGATGTATGCAAATTGGACATCATCTATTATAGAATCGATGACCACCTTTAGACGGGAGGCAAGAAGTTTAGCAATCACTTTGTAGAGACAACCAATCAAGTTGATGGGGAGATAGTCTCCAAGATCGAGGGGGTCTTTTACTTTTAGGATGAGTGTAAAGAATGATGAGTTACAACCACGTGCAAAGCGGCCATATGATTCAAAGTGCTGTGAAAAGCGAAAAAGATCAAATTTGATAAGCTCCCATTTGTTTTTAAGAATTTTGAAGGTATATCCATCAGGCCCCGGCACCTTATCCCCCCCACCCCCAACTCTATACGGCTTGTTTTACTTCATCAATAAGAAAAGGTGAATCCAATGCTTCAATTTGATCGTAGTATAGCGATTTGAATAAGTTACTGATAAGCTTAGGTCTCTCAGGCCACATGTCATGGAATTTGGTACCAAAAAAATCGTGAACCTCCTTCATAATATCTTTTGGGTTTGTATTCCAAACACCATTAATAACCATACCATGCACACGATTTTTATGACTTTTACTTCTTACTGTAGCATGAAAAAAGCAGTGTTTTCATCACCGTCAGCAAGCCATTTGACTTTCGCCTTTTGTTGAAGATCAAGCTTTGCAAGTCTCTCCAGTTCAACAATCTGTCGTTTACATTCCTTTCTTTCTAGTAAGTCACCATCAGATAATGCACGGGATTCAGCCCTAAGTTCCAATTCCGAGACCCTGGCCTTCGACTGCTTCAATGTTTCCAATTCCTTATTACAGTCTACAATTCTCCATTTACGGATACAAGCTTTGACATACTTGAGCTTGGACATGAGAAACATATCTAGTAAACCGAAACCACTAAAGGAATTCAACGCCTTTAAAAATTCCTCATTGAATCCATCTTTATACAACCACGAGTTGAAGAAGCGAAATGTAGGTGGCCCAAAATCTTGGTTAGAAGGTTTGACAACGAGTGGTGAATGATCAGAATGCTCACGGTCGAGGACAATGACCATGGATAATGGTTGATGTGCAATGAAATTGGTGCATACTAGAATTTTGTCCAGCTTACTCAACTTACGGCCATCATCACACATGTATGTAAATTTTCCTCCACCATGATTGAATTCTTGTGATGAATTCATTGAAATCACTGGCCATGCTATGATAGAATCGTGAATTAATCCTTTCATCAGCTCTCCTTACTGCATTGAAGTCTCCAAGAAATATCCAAATACCATATGTATTGCTTTTTAGGTTAATCAAGTCTAACCAAAGTTTTCTTTTATCCGACTTTGCTTCTGGTGCATATACGTTAACTATAGTTGAAACCTCGTTTACACCTTTCCATTGACCTGTTACTGCAATGAAGTATCGGGAGGACGTAACTTGTCTTTTAGAGAAAATGTTTGGATCCTAAATAGAGACAATCCCACCAGACCTTCCAGTTGGATTAACAAAAACCATATCATAGTTATTGTTTCCCCAAGCTCCCACAAGAACAATTGTGTTTGAATCAGCAACTCGTTTTTCTTGAAGACATATAAAGTCGGCTTTATGTGAATGTTTAAGCCTGTGCAACCAGTCAATTTTGTGAGATTCCCCACACCCCCTTATATGGAGACTTAAGCAATTCATTAGATCTGCATTTTAACGCTATCGCCTAGGTTTGCAATACCGGTGACAATTGGGTCGTCTTTTGAGAATTGAAACCCAACATCACAACCGACCTTGAAAAGTTTAGTGAGTTCACAAGATGAGGAACCTGAGTCATCAATGGAATGATCTTCCTTAGAATTAGACTCAGTAGCAGATGTGTTAAGATCGAATGGAGTGGTTGCAAGGGGATGTACAATCTAAGGGTAATTTGAAGATTGAAGTGCTCGCACCGCGTTGTTACTAGAAAGCATTTTCACAGCCATTACTCTTCTTCGTTTATCATATGATTCTCCTTTGCCAAACATCGGAACAATATTTGCAATATGATTCTCGGTTGGAGTGTTGGGTCATTCGTCACCTCCAGGAAGTGGTATTGTATAAATGGGCCTAAGAGATGCGTTATGATTGGGCTCAGGAGGTGTGCTAATAGGTTTGATTGAATTGTTAACTGGACCTTCTGGGAGTTGACCACCTTTTACACTAGTACCATTCCTATCATCCCTGGTATCACCCATGTCATGAATATTCCCTACATTAATATGTTGCGGTGATTGTCCATCAACACTTAATGCAACCTTGGATTGTCAAGGTCTTCGGACATTAACGCCACCGTCGTCGGAGCGACATACTCGCCAGATTCTTCAACGATTTCCCCATCTTTAGGGGCACATTCTTGTTGGATTGGACCCATCCATGTTTCAGAGATCGCATCTTCCTTAGAATCTTGATTGTCTTCTTCCTCAAAATCTTGTTTGTCACCTTTATCTTCTTTAGAGTCGTTCACCTCCATGTCATCTTCTGGTTCATCATCAATATCATCATTAACTTGGGCAACAGGGTCCTTCTGTATCGATCTATCAAAAGTCGTCCAATCTCTATCATACTCTACAACACCAACAGAATATACTTTGTTTACAAAAGAAATGTTGACCACATCGTTTATAATTGTGTTGTGTTTGGCGATGATGCAAACCTCACCAATAGAAATATCAAAAGCCTTCCAGTCCACACCAATAATCTCAAGAGTGGTCCCAAAAGTATTTGCAATGCGTGGAAAGTTTTCGTTGGATCTAATTCTAACCGGCAAGCCAAGAATTTTAATCCATGTAATCCTCTCTGGTATCAGGTCATTGAATCCCATTTTGAGCCACTTGAACCAGCATTTCCAGTTATGTTCATTATCATATAATGCCTTCGCGGATTTTGAATTGATGAATTTTATAATAACATTTAAACCACCGATGTAATAGACCATACCAGCGGGGTTTCCGTCGATAGGAAGTACCGTGGGTAAATCTGCAATCTGTTGGATACTAATTGTCTCACCAACCATCACACAGTCTTCCATTCCAACAGAAAATGTTGCAGGTTTGATAGCAATTGGAGTCGCCCCTGCTGCTAATGGTCTAGAAGTCGTACCTTTAGTCACCTCCGCGAATGTTCTTGAATCTCTAGTTGCATTAGTTTCTTTCCATGCTACCTGGTATGATTTTTCATGCTCCAAAACTTTTGCATCTCTGATGTTTTCAATCCTAACAAAAGCGAATGTTGAACCGGAGCGATCCTTTTTACCTCCAATGTAGATATCCGCCAGTCTTCCATATTTCTGAAAGGATTTCCATATTTGTGCCTTCAAAACTCCTTCGGGAAGATTGGATACATAGTAGGATGTAATGACCTTCTTGCCGCTTTTTACTCTATGCAGGTTGCACATTTGCCGGACCTCTGGCCAGTCATCGTGACCATCCACCTTCTCAATATTTTGTTGATATTCACTAAAATTGTTATAAAAATGATTTTTTTCTTGATTTACGTAAAAATGAATCATGAAAATGTTTTTTCGGAATTTTTTTTGTGAATCATCTTACTTTTAAATCATCTAATGATTCATTTCGTTTTTTTTGCTAAAAAATACATATAAAAATTTCTTACCTTCCTACCAAAATTTTCCTTCTTATTTGATCTTGACTCTCTCTCTCTCTCTCTTTCTCTCTTTCTCTCTCTCTCTCTCTCTCTCTCTCTCTCTCTCTCTATATATATATATATATATATATATATATATATATATATATATATATATATATATATACCCTAATAAATGAAAATGACTTTGCCACATGTCATTCTTTTATAAAATTAGCCACATGTCATTTTGTCATAATTTGAGATATATTTATTTTCCACTTGTCATTACTTTAATTTTCATTTTCAGTATATCATTAATTTAGTTTCCATAAATTAAACTACCATAATGACTATTAATTTCAAATTTCAAATTTCAAATTTCAAATTTCAAATTTTAAATTTTAAATTTTAAATTCAATTTCAAATAAATTTACAGTTTAAACCTTTATGTTTAACATTTTGTTATAATTAACCCGTTTAATACACTAAACACATAATTTTAATTTATTTATTTTTTGCATGTTTTTTTTCTCATAATTTTCATTTATTTTAATTTCAAATTCAAATAAAATTTCTATTTAATCGTTGGTACTTAACATTTTTTTTTAATCAACCCGTATAATATACGGGTCTCACAACAATATATATATATATATATATACACACACACTTACTAATATTTAAATACATCACATTCAATGCCGCATAATACAAAGATATTTCACATATACAAATAATAAGAATCCATTACACAAAAAGTATATCTTGTCAATTACATAATAAGTTATCACTTAAACGACTAGCCTGAAACTTTGTCCATATATCCATAAATTTGTTCACTTTAACACTAGATTTTCTTCTGAAATCATCTTCTTCTTCTCAACAATTCTTGATATGTTCCTTTGCAAATTCAATAGCATCACCAAACTCTTTATCTTAGGAGTTGTGCTTACATCCTTTCTTTAACCAAATCTTTAGAATCCCAATTACAATGTAATGCCATTTATTTATTTATAGTAGTATCCTACTTACATATCAAACTCCTAAATTATATTTATGATGTCTTTTAACTAATTCATACAAATTATTTTTGAACAATTGTCACTTGCTTAAAAAATAGATATTGTATTAAAACCTACTACTTTCCATATACATTCACTTATTGTTCCGCTTGCTTTGAAACCATATTGAGGAATGGTAATTTGTCTCCTTGCCTTGGATAACAATGCAATGTAAATATATAACATGACAAATACGTGTAACCTAAAGGGCCTGACTATAGTTGGCTAACTCTAATGGACTATATACACAGAAATACACTATACAAAATACAATACATCTTACATATAATAAAGTACATTAACATTATTTGATTTTTATTTTATTAAACCATTAGTTGGAAAGTATCTTCCCATGCTATTCTGGTTCAGATCCAAAATTTACAAGTGAAATGAGTGCACTCAATGAATGGATGATGTAAATGTCAAGATCATAATTCAAACTGAGGTAGAATAAATAGCTACGGAAAATGACTAAAGGGTATTATTATTTGCGTTTTGTACGCATTTCGTCATTATTTTTTTTTTTGTATTTTTTTTTTTTTTTTTTTTTTTTGCAAAATACACAAGTTAACTTGTTGGTTTTGCCCGTATTATGTTATTATGACTTGTTTTTGTAGGTTTACGGCCAAAAGATGGATTTTCCGGTGATTTTGGCATCTACGATGATATATAATTTTTCCGATAACTCAGTTTTTCCGGCCAACTTCCAACGATTATGTTTTTCTGGTCAATCTTGTATTCTATTTCTGGGTTTCTCTTCCTCAATCTGTGTTTTTCTAGCAATTCTATTTTCTAGCCGATTTCTAATGTGCATCTCCATAGTCATGGCCTTTAATTGCAAATCTCTGACATGCATCTCGACAGTTAGCAACCTGTCAAAGCTTCGCAATGGAAGTCTCACACTGGTCCTCAAACTCCCTGAGTATATCCATAGACTTTGCCTACTGTTCGGAGTTTCGTATCCGATGGCGCACCACCAACACTCCAATAATGGCACATACCATCACTTCCAGAGATTGGTCGGGAAAACTGAATAGCCGGAAAAATAATATATCACCAGAGAAGTTGACCGGAGGCTCGCAAAAGGTGACAAACTTGGGTGAAAATCCATCTTTTGGCCGGAAATCTACAACAATATGTCATAATGATCTAATGTGGATGAAACCAAAAAGTTAATTGGCGTATTTAAAAAAGTAATAATAAAAAAATAACAAATAACAAATAACAAAACAAAGACTATTGGGTTACAAATCCAATCCCACATCAAAAAAGTAAAAGAAAACCTATATGGTAGTATTATGACACCGGATAGTTCTTTTTATCACCAATTTGTTTTAGAAAATGAAACCTTGTTCTTTTATGTTTAATATTGTTGAGCTAGTAGTGATCCTAGCAAGTGGTATCAGAGCCAGATTATAAGTTGGATGATATGGTCAAGTGGCGCAATTCCCAGTAATTCCCAGTCCGACGAAGTTGTTCCTGATCCTGAAACCTATCGAAAGTCTTCCTGATGGATGGCCAGCTAGGTCAATTGTTCTTCTATGTTGAACTTTGTTGGGCTAATAAGGATCCTAAAAAAAACATTAGTGGCTAAATATATACAAAATGAAAACAATATTACCTGTATAAGTCTTTTTCCCTAATTAGTTAACATTGGATGGTATAATACCCAAGATCTTTAGTAAAAAAAATATTAAAAAATGAGTAGTTTAGGAGTAAGATTTAAAGGTACGTGTTAACTGTCAAAAAAACAAATCTATATTTTCAAGGATTTATATACATTCGTTTATTATAAAATTCAAAGAATTAATTCCATGTAGGACAAAATAATACCTAACAATTAAGCATACTAGGTTGCACCTGTTTCCATGATTCCGCCTTCAAGATAATGTGGAAGCCTATTGTTAGTTGAAGTCGTGAAGATTAATCACCTTTTGTGCATGATGGTTGAAGCTTCCAGCGAGCACAGGCTGCACAACCACCTCCTTAAAGACAAAGTCAGGATAACTAAAAACCCAGAAGAAGACACTAACTTAGGTCCAGAAGGATCTCTTTTTTTTAACAACACAGCTTCATTCACAACGAGCAAGGCGCTAGCAAAATAACTCTGAAGGGAGAAAACTACCTTACAAACCACAAGTCCATATCGAGGTCTTTTCCTAGTTTGCTTGTAATCCTCATCCACAAGAAGGAAGAACATTTAACATCAACTAAACTAGGAATGTTCTTTAACAGAGTTTCTAAAACAAATACTGTTTCTGTTACACCAAAGAGTCCACAAGAAGGCTCTTAATTATAACCACCTCATATTTCATCTTGTCAGGAAGAAAAGGCCACTTCCTCTTCAAGCTGTATGAGAGCTCTTCATGAAGTCTAAAGTCTGCTGCCATGAATCTAACAAATATCATGTTTTGAGTTTCACTACAGGTTAATCTCTAATATAATTAAGAATTTATCTACTGAATAATCAAATAGTTTAACATGGTCAAACTGAAGCAATCACAAAAACAAAAATTAATTCACAGCGATAACCAGGAACTATCAGTTAAGCAAGCACACTTGGGTATTTACTTGGAACAAACTGTGAGTAAGAATGATGAAACATTTTTTTAGAAATAATTCAAATTCAGCCAATTTCAATGTGAATTACAAATCAAACCTGAATTTCATTAACTTAAATTACGCAATGTTAACCTACAAACATATTGGAAAAAGTTAAGAACAAGCTACACCAAACACAGGAACTTCATCTTTACAGAGCTAAACGCTATAGGAATTTCCTTGAGATAAATCGAACATTAATTTATTACCAATTCATGACAGACACAGATTATTGATTTTTCCTCCTTAGATTCCCTTTTTGAGGTTACGCTTATCACTCATCATTTTCAACTTTGGCATGCCCTTTCTCAGTTACCTCCCATTCTTCTTGAGAACCAAGAAACATGATTTGGACATACCATTTTCCATAATTTTTCTTTTACTCAGTTGAGGAACAAAAGAGAAAGGAATTGAGTTTTTCATTTGATTTGAACAACGCTTTGATGCCAATTTGTTGGCTATAATTTTAAGATAAAATATTTTGGAGATGATAATATGAACGGAGAACAAAAGAAATTGTTTTTCTTCTTTTTTCACACAAACAAAATGAAGACAATTTATAGGCTATATTTATCACCCACAAAATATCTCCATAAATAACTAGACCCCTCACTTGCTACCTTTTATTGTTATCATTATTTCTATCTTAATTGTCTCTCTTTATTTTGTAGGTTACAAGAACATGATATATTTTTGGTTTGTCAAATTCAATGTTATTATTTCTTACGATGCCATGTCCCATGTTGTATTCAGTGGTTATATGTCTCCGGAGTATGCAATGGAAGGCACCTTCTCTATTAAGTCCGATATCTTCAGCTTTGGAGTCCTAATCTTGGAAATTGTTAGTGGAAGAAGAAATAGTAGCTTCGTTCATCTTGACCGGACATTTAATCTTATTGGATATGTAAGTGTAGTAAAATTCACATCTTTTAATTATATAATATACAGACTTCGTTGAAGATGAGAACATCTTACTTAACTCCTTCCTAAATTTGATTCAGTTTGATCTCCAAAGTGAGGATGTCGAAAGTTATTTTTCTCTGGCTTTTATGTTGTCATTGTGCTTCATGGTTTGATTATTTTCTGATAAGAAGATTTGAGTACACTTATCGACTGGGTGATTTGTTTTTGCTGTTCTAATTTTTTTTACTACTTTACACTTATCAACAGGAAGATTTATTTTTTGACGTTCTAAAAACAGAAACAAAAAATTACTTCTTTTGAAAGTATAACAGAAAAAATGTCATATCATTTCTTTTATCAGGATGTGCTATCTTACAAAACATGTGAAGTACAATGGACAAACAAATTTTTTTACCAGAATGGCTGATTAACATATTACTTATTGGTAGAGTTGAACAAACATTATTTTCATGCATGATTTATTAATCACTTGCTAATGATTTAGGCATGGGAGAAATGGCAACTAGGGGATGCTTTGGACTTGAAGGATCCTAAATTGGGAAATACTTTTGTTCTAAAACAATTCTTAAGGGTTGTGCACATAGCCCTTCTCTGCGTACAAGAAAGTGCAACAGATAGGCCAACAACATACGATATGATTTCCATGCTCCTCAATGACGCCACACCATTACCCATGCCAAACAGACCGGCATTTGCTATCGGAAGAGTGGAATCACGGTCAAATTTTGGTGAAACCAAAGCAAAGGATTGCTCTGTAAACAATATGACCATCACTGTCGTAGAGGGGAGATAGTTTATGAACTAATTACCAAATTTGCTACTTTCATATCATTTCTTATGCAATAGTGTGTGTGTGTGTGTATATATATATATATATATACATATATATACATAGAGAGAGAGAGAGATAAAGACAACTTACAATCGCCACCGTAGATGTCTCATTCACAAAATCCAATGGCACCTCTTTATCTCCCCCAAAATATATCTTCTTTGATTCGGCGATAAGATATGTCTTATAATAAAGATCAATGAATGAGGGGTCTTCACCCGTCAACTCTTTCTATATAAACGACACAACATAATTGATGTAATTAGTGTTGAAAGAAAAATGTATCGCTAAAATCTATAATTATGATTACTTACCAATTTAAGACGGTGCTCCTCAAATCCAATGCTACCACCCGTATGTCTCGCTGCACCGCCAAAATCAATGTTAAGGTTTTTTTTCCGCTTGTGGACAACTTTTTCCACTCATATTTGTCCCATTTCTTTAATATATATATATATATATATATATATATATATATATATATATATATATATATATATATATATATATATAGGGTTAGCTTATTTTGTTTTCACTATCTATTGTGTGCCTGTATGACTGATTCTGGACCAATCATTTTAGTTATTTTAAGAAAGTAATTGATGCATATTACATGTTGAAGATATAATAGGTATTAATTACATCTTCAGCATTTAATAAGCATTAATTACTTTCTTAAAATAACTAAAATGATTGGTCCAGAATCAATCATACATGCACACAATAGATAGTGAAAACATTTGAACCTAACTATATATATATATATATATATATATATATATATATATATATATATATATATATATATATATATATAGTACAAAATAAAAAACAACAAAATAAGCAATAATGTATTAGATTGCTTACCCTACACAAACGTCGCCAAACATCTCTATGTATTTCAGCATGATTGTAATTTGCAAGAATCTCAAAGTTATCATTAATCTCTGCGATAATGTGCCCATCTTTTCTTGCAGAATTTACCGATGCTTCCCTGGCATCCTTCATTCTAACCCTGTAGCGATCTTTCAGCATATTCTCAAAACCTTCACGAATTCTCCCTTCTTCATTTGGATCCCACTAGTATTGTGTCTGTAAAAAAAATAAAAAGTAAAAGTCTAAAATGCAAAATAAGAATGAATGAGAAATAGATATTAAAAATAAATAATTAATATATTACCCTGAAACGCTCAAACATTTGAGTGACAACTTCCTTCGGAATTTTTCTATAAGTAATCCAAGGTTTATTTTTAGACTACCAAAATATCTTTAAAATCGTCCGATGAATACTTTGTCTCTCAAACCTACAATATTGAGATAACCATATAAGGATAATTATAACAATAACAATCATGAATATAAAAATAAAAAATAAATAAATAAAGAGAAACTTGTACCCCTTTCGTGTGATAAATGGCCTTTAAGAGCCATTCAAATCTACAACATTTGATCCACCATGTGTATCCGCATAATGGGACGTTTGAACCATTGGTGACTCATGCTCATGCATAGACTCATGCCCATGCTTTGGCTCCTATTCATGCTCAGGCCCATTATAGAAAAAATCACTAGCGGGCTCTTCATTGTTGCATGTCATCTCATAACCATATGCAATACCCGTTCGGACAACATTGCATAAACAGGAAAATCACTAATTGTCCACATCAATACAACTCTCATCTGGAAATTGTCCCTTCGATGAGCATCATAAGTTTCAATGCTATCTATGAACAACATCTTTAACTCATGCACTAAAGGTTGTCGGAAAACATCTAAATTTTGTCCAGGATTCTTTGGACTAGGAATGATCAAAGGAAGCAATATGTATTGATGTTTTATGGCCAACCAAGGAGGTTGGCTGTATATTGTGATAAATACTGGCCAGCATGAATACGGACTCCCATTTGAATTATTTGTACTAAATCCATCGATACATAACCCAAGTCGGATATTACATTTCTCTTATGCAACATCAGGAAAAACTTCATCAATATGACTCCAAGCTCGACCTTCACTAGTATGTATCATCTTTTCATGATCTATCGGATGATCTGAGTGCCAAGTCAAATATTGAGCCGTCTTTTTCGAATAGAACAACCTTTGAAGTCTAGGTCCAATAGGCATGTAAGTCGTGACCAAATTAGGAACCTTGTTGCCCTTTTCCATGTTTCTACTTTCATTACATACTACACAACGATCCAGATTATCATGATATCCATAGAATAACATGCAATGGTTTATACACACATGAATCCGTTGTGAAGGTAGTTGTAATGGCATCAACATTTTCTTGGTCTCGAAAAAGTTGTTAGGAAGCTTCTCACCTATAGGTCGAATGTCTTTGATTATAGGAATTAATTTATCAAATAAAGAGTCTGATACATTGCACTCCGATTTCCAGTTCAACAATTTGGCGGTGGTGGAGAGTGTGGAAGCTTTTTTAGACCCGTCCCATAAAGGCTCGCTAACTTGGTTCAACATTTTATAGAATGTTTGGGCTGATTGATTTAGGTTTTCTAGTGCTTGTTGACAATAAGGAGCATGTTGATAGTAAGGAGCATCAGGTTTATGCATGCTTTCGATAATCATCTACTCGTATCTATGATAATCACCCATACCTTCATCATTGTCTTGAGGTGTTTCAGAGATTGAACATTGACCAATTTCTTGTGTTGGATATAATTTGTAACATACACGTTTTGAAATCGTGTTTTGTAATGAATAATATAACGAAATATTATGTGAATTTGAATGTTGAGTTCTAATTGAAGGTTTTTACTAGAAATGAAGTAAAAATCTGCTTAAAATTATTCAGAAAGTATTGGAAGTCTTATGAGATTCCAATCAAATATCAAATGGTAAATTTAACGAAAATATAAAATTTGGAATAAGTAAAATTTTATCATTGAAAATTGTAGATAATCTCGTTAAAAACTTGTAGGCGAAAACCTCGTTGAAATCCGAGTTATAACGAAGAAGTTATGACCAATCGAAGATCCGCAACAAAATCGGCACAACGCCGAATGACTTAAAAAGTGAGTTTTTGATAAACTAATTTTTAGCCTTAGTGACCTAAATGAAAGTCGTAGTATTCCTTAAACCGAGATGTTCGATAAAAAGAATGCCAAAATCTGACTTCATATGAGGAAGTTATGATTTTTCTAAGTTTTAGAATAGTAGTAGACACCTAAAAACTCGAATTTTAGATCGAGTGACATTTAGCCGATACAACCTAAACGAGAATCAAAGGTCTCGTCATTTGTAGTACATGAGTAAAAATTCTGACAAAAACGGATGTCGGATGAAAAAGTTATGAATTTTTAACGGATTTTTCTGTCCCAGTCTGTTTAAAATAATAATATTAAAATTAGGATCAAAATTAGCTGAAGAAGTCTAAATGAAAGTTGTAGAGCTTAATTTTATCTACGCGTGCATATAAAGAACGTCAACAACGGAGCCCGTATGCGAAACTTATAAATTTTAGAAGATTTGGGCTCAATTTCTGAGAAATTCGCATGGATAAGGTTCGGCCACGTCATCCCTCGTACGAGCTCGCCCCGTGTCCGATGCAGTGACTCACCCTCACACAGATGTCCTACTTGTGTCCGTCGCTGATTGGTCCGAAGCTGAGGTCCATTAAACTTCCGACGCGCCTTTTGGCGTCCTAGGCGATGTCTAAGACGCCTCCTAAGACGCCTCACATCTGGCTGCCACCTCCTCGCATCTGAGCCAGCTGCCGCGCCACGTGCTTCGCTCCTACTGCTGCCTCGTTTTCTCGGTGCTGACTCCCCCTTCCTTAGCCGACTTCCGACCTCCATATAAATAGAGGGCTTGCGAGCCTTCTTGGATACATTTGGAAATTTGCCATCTTTTACCCCCTTTTCAATATTTCCTTCATATTAACATCCCCCGAAGCCCCAGTATCATTTTTAACACCCGAAACACGCCCTGAAGTTCCCGATAAGCCCGGAAAATTTATCTTTTCGGTTTTGAAGCTCTACCTTCGCAAAGCCCCATTTTCAATAAAGCTCCCAGCTTTCAACATAGAAAGTCATATTTAAAGCCGAAGTGCTGTCCAAATTACTATTTTGACCCCCGGTTAATTCAAGGCGAGTTCAATATATAGGAACAATTGTAGGTTATGTGTTATATGTGCTATGTGATTTTCATTGTTATTATTCTGGGTTATTTTCCCATGTTATTTTATTCGCTACTTTTATAGCAAAAAGTAATACCTTTGACCATGTGATCAGTGAAAGGACTTAGATTCACATTGGCACTGGTACGTAGCCTCTAGCCATGTAGGGCATGTCTCCGTAAGAGAATGACTTCTATTCTATGGCATTGGCAAATGGTTAGATAGGGCTATAAACCTGAAATCTACCATGATGTTAATCCGAAATGTTATGTCTTCTGTGCCATTTAGGCCGAAGCTTTATTGATGTATATCAAGTATGGAAATTGCTATGTCTCATTGATTGTATATCTTTAAATCAAGTCATCGAATGATATGGAATGCTTAACACATGATTCACATATGACTTTGTTGTTCCATGTTTCTAGTTGCTTCTGCCATATTGAACTATATATATATGGCATAACGTTATATTGTATCTATTATTAAACCCACTAAGCGTCACTAGTTACCCTACAAATGTTGAACAATTGCATGAGATAAGTAACCATTATGATCGTATACTTTTGGAAGATTTAGAATAGTTTATAATAGTACTTTTGTACTTCAGTTTATGGTTGTATAAATTACAATATCCTGGGTAGTTATGTAATATATAACACTTTGTAATAGTCGGTTTATATCCAGTAATTTGTAACCTCTTTATCATTGTAAAATATTGCTTTTATGAATATGCAACTAGCATGTTTTGGAGTAATAATATTATGAAGTATGAAAGTTTGGGTCTTTCAGAAATACGAAAGTTGGGGTCTTTCAATCATGGTATCAGAGCAGCAGTTTAAGCGAACTAAATGCCACAAATTGGTATTTAGACTTAAACTATTAGAAGTTCAATATGTGAACTGAATCACTATAAGTATATGGATACAAACCGTAGGAATGAATTAAGTGAAGTATTAGGTTATAATACATCCTAATATTCTAAAATACTATATTACTCCTAAATTTTCAGAATGATGGCTGAACAAGTAAGTAGCCATACCCCAGAGGTTGGTGGAGGTCCTCAACCCGAGGAAGTGAATACTCCAGTATCTCCTTGTGAGGGGCGAATCTTGGGTAAACTTACTGGTGTTATTCGACAGACTCTCGAAGAACACAAAAAGAATGGTGATAAAGGAAAAGAAAAAGCAACTGGAGAATCTTCAAACAGAAAGTTGAAGCGTCCCTCGTTCAAAGATTTCAAAAGTAGTGGTGCTACGGAGTTTTCTGGTGTCCTTAATCCCATAGTTGTTCTAACATGGATTCAGAACACTGAGAAAGTATTTCGTGTCTCTCATGTGGATAATGAAGACAAGGCTATCTATGCTTCTGCAATGCTCATCGTAGAATCCTTAGTCTAGTGGAAGCAACATATGAAGCTCTCAACGGTTTTGACCAAGAGAATTTATCCTGGGAGTTGTTCAAAACTTGTGTGCTAGAGAAGTATTGTCCTCCGGATATGAGGAGAAGATTAGAGAAGGAATTCCTCAAGCTTAAATAGGGAGGAATGAATGTGAATGAGTATGAAACTCAGTTCAATCAAAAAGCACGGTTTGCTGCATAGTATATTGCAATTGAAGATGAGAAAATTCAGTTATTCTTAGAGGGACTATGACATGAAATCCATGATTTTGTAGCCGATCGGGTTGTTCTGTCATTTGATAAAGCTGTTAAGTATGCTCGAAGGCGTGAGCATGACTTAGAGTGTAGCACCTGGTTCCTGATACGTACTTCTTGTAATTAATATTCTTTAAATAATGCATTCTTGCCTTGGACTCGGCGAGTTGAAGGACGAACTCACCGAGTAGAAGCGGGATAAGACACGGGGTCTAAGCTTTGGACACGGCGAGTAGACCCTGTCAGGGAAAAAACCCTAACCCGGGTGTTTGCACCCTATTTAAACACTCTAACTCGGCCTCCGTTGCCCCTAACACTTCCAGAGAAGCTGAAGGACGAACCCTGTCCCCCTTATTGTTCTTGTGAGTGATTTTGGCCTTGTGAAGGTAATTTGAAGCTTAAGAGAGGGAGAAGAAGGTGGAAGAGTGCAAGGAAGGGAAGTAGATCCGACATCTACCCTGCAAGAGGCTTCCATTCAAGTAGAAAAGTTCCTACCTTGATCACTAGTTCATTAGATCCCTTTTTTGTCCCTAATTGGTGGTTTTGAAGCCCTAAAACCCCAAACTCCATGTGTTTGTTCTCTATGATCCGAATGGACTTCAGATCTGGACCTTATGGGCATCTTAGAAGTATAAAGTCTCTGTGGTTGGAGTTGTTGAGGTCTCATTATGCATTGATTTTTAATCCTGCATTTGTCATTTTCCATAGGATCATGCATGTGGTATCAGAGATTAATCTTGATGGTTTAACAACTTTTCCAAGATCAACGATCCTAGATGACAACATTTTCGCGTAATCGACTACAAGAATGGAAATCTTTGGTGTGTCTCTCCATTGGATCTATTTGCTTTCAATTCCAGATTTGTTGATCCAATTATCTTTTGATTTAGGCCAAAATTTGATTTGTTTTTATTCAAAATCAAGCTTAAAAATATCAATCTACATTTTCTTTTGATTTAGTAACCCTTTACTGTTCATCTGGTCCAATTTGGGCACAAACATTGAGTTTGTTACTGTTCATAGATTGGTTCATTGAGTTTGTAGCCCAATTCTATGTGATCAAATTCGATATGATACTGTTCATCTCAAATCCCAATTTCTTTTAATTTATTCCACATAATTGATTGATTATTGTTCATTTGATTCAGACTAGAGCCAACACTATTCACAGATTCTCAAAATTAATTTTCGTGTATGTTTCTTGATTTCGGTTCCTCGTAAATTGACAATCTAGAAAATACAACTCGTATATGGTCTTATCTATTATGTATTGATTCTTAATTTCGTATTTGTCATTTTCCATGGGATCCTACAAAGACGAGGGCATGAATTTTAGTTAAGAATAATCATGAAATGGTGAGTATATATGGAACTTTTAACAAGGGTACATGTAATACTTGCTATATTTTACGAAAATGCTTCTACTGTGAATCAACATTCTATACACGATAGTTTTCTATAAATTGGTTAATGAGTCGCGATGTTCTTTATATTTTTCATAATGATAAGAACTTATATGACGCATACCATAACATCTTGTGTGTGTGGATCGAATATATTTGGAAATTGTATTGTAGAATGAGAATGCATCCATATGAGTGCACTTTTCATTGGTTTGGAAGTATTTCTTCACACCAATCTCCTTAAGGGTATGATGACATTATAGTACCTAACTCGCTCTAAGAGTACGGAATTGGGACGACATGGGTATGAACTCCATAATAACTAATTCAGAGTGATACGGTGTTTTCAAATGGTAGGAAGTCAGCGTTTCTGATAAATGTATCTGAAAATAGGGTCTGAACTACCCAAAACTCTTGTACTTGGAAATCATGTGTTGCATTATAAGATGTTGTGTTATGCATGAAAGTATGTTTATTAACTAATTCTTTATTAAAATGAATTCAAATAAATTATATTAGGATTTAAAATGACTAAATACTTTTTTTTTTGTGAAACCCTATAAACTCAAGAGATGAAAGGCTTACATATTCTTCAACCTTTAAATATGATAGGTACTCATGTGCAGAAGATATTGATTCCTTTGGACACTAGCATGGATTTTTGGGACATTGTGCAGGCATAATTTTTGTAACTTATAAATGGAAACTATTGCCTTATCATTTTGAAAATGATAAATATTGTAAACCTTATGAATGCTTTCCTGTGATTGTTTGTTGTAGTTTATAAACCCAAAATTTATGTTCTCACAATTTGTGAAAAAATTATTTTATGAAATGTTTTATAAAACGAAACATAAAAAAATATAATTTTGAACTGGTAAGAAATTTGGGGGTTATTAGCAAGCTTCGATAAACATACAATAAACATATAGATGCAAAGAAAATAAAGAACACACATATATAATTTGGTTTATACGATCAGAGTGGGCGTCAAATCACATGACTATATATATATATATATATATATATATATATATGTATATATATATATAGAGAGAGTGTGTGTGTGTGTGTGTGTGTGAGAGAGAGAGAGAGAGAGATTATGAATTATAAATAGTCATGAACCTAAACTTGATTGTGGGTTTACACTTACAAGGCCTAATAGGTCATAATCAACATGTCTATCCTAGGACTATAAAACTTAATCAATATTAGCCTCGACTGTAAACTTGTTGCATAACTAACTTATAGCTACATGCAACCTAGAACTTCTAAATAACCCTAGCTCTAATAGAAAATTATAAAGGTTTAAACTACATATCTTATTGCTATTATCGCAAATAACAAGGTACTTTGAATAACTTTCTTGGAATGTTATCCCCAATAGTGTAGAAGCCTCTAATCAATCACACTCAAACACTAGGAAAACCCCCGTATCAAAATAAGAGGGGGGGGGGGGGGGGAGGCGAATTCTATATTTTCTTATGATTGTGTAGGTTTCTGAGTTTTATGGATGTCCCTATTTATAGTTACAGGAAACCATAATTTGAATTCAAAATAATAATATTATATTTCAATTCAAATTCAGTTTTCTTATCAACCAAGGAGGCTTCCAGAAGCCCTAGAAGGGCACCTCAAAGCCATCCCACCTAGGGAGGTTCTAGAATATTTCATTGTTCAACGTTTAAACAATTTCACTTTACCCTTAGACTCATTAATTAATTCTAATTAATCCAAAACAATTAAGTAACTTAACTCCGATTAATTCCTAATTAATTACCTCTATTTCTAATTAATATATTAATCTAATTATATATTAACAAATTATTAATCTCTCTCTTAGTATTAATCCAAGCCATTTCTTGTTTATGAAGGGAACGCAAAAAAGACTTTACTATTATTCACTCCATACACCAATTTAGTTAAGACCTTAGATACCCTGATCCAACAAACATTTGTCTCACTGAACTTCTTTAATACTTTACGATTATAGTTCAAAGCTTTATAGTACCAACAATTTTGATTTTAACTATGCTTATTATCATAATCTATTTGCCAATTCCCGAGTCCTTCATCTCAAACTCTATAGATAACAACCTCTTTAGTATGAAGATTTACACATGTTTGATTTGGCTACTATTTGTCCTCAACATATCAAACTATTCCATGCAGAAATCATAGTGATCCATATTGCTTCTTATGTACCTACTCATATTCATAAAGCTTCCAAGCTTAAAGTACTACCACCTTGGAGCTTGTTGTAACGTATATAGATGTTTCTGCGAATTATATGCAACTTACATGCCATATGATCTTTATTAGTTGCTACAAAAACCATATGGTTTTTCCAAGTAGATATCTTTATGAAAGTATACATCCAAAAAACATTTCTTCATATGTATCTAGTAACGCTATGTGTAAATCTTCTACAACCACAATACCAAGTACCAATATAATTGTAGTTACCTTCAAAAATAAAGAGAATATCTTAGTATAATCAACTTTGGATTTCAGTTTGAAATCCATAACCACCAATTTTTCCTTTTATCTCTTTTTGCCATCAATTTCTATAATGCCCGTAGATCCGGGCTAGTCAATTTAGAGACAATAATCATCAAAAATGATTTTTTTGATGGAAGATTATTTAGAATGATTAATCTTAACCAAGTTGTAGAATATGTCTCAAGGGTTTTGTGCATATAAAGAATGCCAAAATCCGAGTTATAACGAAGAAGTTGTGATCCGTCGAAGTTTTACGGCAAAACCGACACGGCACTGGGAATCGTAAAAAGTGAATTTACGATAGAGGACTTTTTAGCCTTAGAAATCGAAAAAAAAGTTGTAGTATACGTTAAACTGATAACATACAAAAAAAAGAACGCCCAAATCTGACTTCGTATGAGGATGTTATGAATTTTCTAAGATTTAGCATAGTAGTGCACAGCCCAAAACTCGACTTTTAGATCGAGTTGTTTTTGGCCTATGCAACCAAAATGACAGTTGAAGATCTCATTAATAGGAATTCAACGGTAAAAGAAACAGATGAAAACGGAGTCCATATGTAGAAGTTATGAATTTTACGTGGACATTTAACAGTATAATCTTCTCGTACTTTTAAATTTAAGATCGAGAATTAGACGACAGAGTCAAAATGAAAGTTGTTGATCTTATTTTTAAAGAAAGTTGAAAACGGAGCTCGTATGCGAATGTTATGAATTTTAGAAATCGGGAAGGAAAATTGTGAAGTTGTCGCTAGATTGATGACGTGGCGCAATACCGGCCGTCCTTGTTGTCCACAGGCCTCGCTTCAGATGGAGACACCTGGCCTCGCTTCGCATCGCGTACAAGGAACGGCTAGCGTTTGGAATCGCTTGGACTCGGATGGACCATGTCGCACCTACAGACCTCGAACACGTCTTTGTATGAACGTTGAGCGTAACCGAGGAACGCCTCACGTAGAACCAAGGAGCGGAGCGCGTAGCCAGTAGCTCCCAGCCTATAAAAGGGCTACGAGGCAAGACGATTTCTCACACCATTTTAACCCCTCTTTCTTTCTCTACACTCTCTCTCTAGCCCCTAACACCCCCTAAAGCCTAGCTAAATGCCCTATCACCCTAAGGAAGCCCCGAGGCTCCCAAAGCCCTGAGAAAAAGAGTCTTTCAACTCTGAAACGTTACTCCAAGCGAAGCCTAGTTTTCTATAAAACCAGATGTAAGTGAGCTACGCCTATGTGATTTTTAATATAGCTTTTATTTAATTATGGTAACATTATTAGGAACTTATAATAAGTATTTGCGCTATTATTATGAGTTATATAAGTGTCATTATAATGTCTTTTTAACCACTCATGGTACGGGGAATCTGGTTTTAAAGGGCCGCATAGGTTTGTTGGATTTCAAAAGTGCTATATGCCAAAATGATCATGCCCTCCGGTGTTTTATGTCTGGCTCTGTCTGTACATAATGGTTGGAAAATATTCTTTAAACGCTTATATAATAATAATAATAATAATGCTAAGACTATGAATTAGTCGCAATGAATATTAGACTAAAATCTAGTGGTAATGATATTGGGTTTCATCGAAGGAAAATAAATTAAGAAGCGAACCGCTGCTCGAATATCGAGTCATCACTTTAACAAGTGAGTGCATAGTTACTTTCATCTTACACATAGATATGAAGTATTTTATATAAACTACGTGCTATGTATGCATATTATTTGTATACTTGCTATCTATGTTGGATGAACGATTTTATACAAGTTTTATATGATTTAAATTGTATACGTATTTATATCAACATAATATGTTGAGTAAAACATGGGTAGGTGACATATGAGTTGGACGATAAGTTGAGAGGTAATATACACCATGAGGTAAGGGTGAGAGGTGGACGATGTGAGAAGCCTTTTTCCAAATGTTGGCCCCGTTATCTAGCAGAGTATGGATGACAACCACAGACTATACTAGACAGTCCAACGAAACACTAGCAAGCTCACAACCTGTAGGTGTTATGAACGATGGGTTCACCGATGTACTCTAAAACCCAATTGACATGTATTGCAAGTGGACTCTCGAAAACGATACTGTCAATAAACGAGATAACCTTGGCAGATGCACCTAAAGGACTCTACTGGCTGAAGTGCCTAATAGAGAACCTCATAACCCCGACAGATGCGCCTAAAGGGCTGTATCGGCAGATGCGCCCCATAAAGAATCTCACAATTCTGGCAGTTGCGTGTAAGTGATAATATTAGCAGTTGTGCTTGACAGATGTGTCATTAGCAACGATGGATTTCGTGCCTCTTCCTTAGGATGATCCTTAGGAATGAATGAACAAGAAATAGCTGATTCTTAGGGTAGATCCTTAAGAGTAAATAAGATAATGGGGATGGGTAATTGGGTTAATTGTTTGATGATTAAACATAATAATTATATTATTGTGGGTTGAAAACCCTATGTACTCACCAGGTCTCCCAACCTGACCCACTCAGTTTATTTATATGACAAATGTTGATATGAAGTCACATTACATTGAGATTAAAGAGATATAAATCACTAGCGATAATGAATGTAAGTTATGTTTATGCTTATGTTTTTGTATTGATGATGACATCCCAAATGTTTTAAAATGAATAAAAATACTTTTCTTCGGAAATGATTTGATAATGTATTTATCATGTTTTATTGGGAACAAATTCCGCAACATTTTTATTAAAAGTGGTCCTCTGATTTTTATAAAGCATAAACAAAATCGGTCTTTTCTGGCCGTGAAAATGGGGATATCATAGTTGGTATCAGAGCATTAGTTTAAGCGAACTAGGAATATGGATTTATTTCTATACTTAAACTTAGAATGCTAAGCGTTGATCGTGAGGAGTGTGTCTAATAAAATTTAGGTAATACATTTAAATAGACACAAGCACTAACTAATTTAGGGAAAATACCTAACATGCTTTTATGTGCTAAATGATTTATGATGCTTTATGATGCTAAATGTATTATAGGATCTATGGTCTGTTGCCGACTGGATTTGGAAACTTTATGTGCTCAAATTTCTAAACATTTAAATATAGTATTACAACTGACTTGTAACTTTTCGGGGTAATAAGGAGGAATACGCGTCTAAATATTCCTCTATCAATATTCTCGTCTCGATACACCGAACACCTGCTTTGGTGTATCAAATGACATGATAAGGACTCATAGCAGACTGATAAAATGGAGGAAATGATAAGGCTTACGATAGTGAATGATACCTATCGGAATATATTTTAAGAGTGATATCTTGTCTTTAGAATGCATCTAATAAATATACATCTAGTACCGAAGAAGTACACTTTGAATTAGCAGAAAGAAATATTTTTGGTATAATCCATGAATTTATCCTATCATCTGACATTTCCATCACCATCCAAGTTGAAGCATAATTGATGATTGAAGATACGCATGGAAGAACTCCTAGTAGAGTCTAGAGAAAATTATATGATTGTTTAGACACATTTGTATGTGTTAAAATTATTTTTGTGATAATAACTTGGAGAACTGCGAGACAATACTTGGGACGAGTATGAGTAGGTGTGAAAGGTAGTAGAGGCCTATACTACCGGAAGCACATGACTCACATATGGATCGGGGAAAGTCACAAGTTTACCAAGAAGCTAGTAGTTGATTCCATTTTTTTTCATGTATGTCATTACCATTGTTTCCGTAATGACTACGAAGATGATTGTTATTTCGACCCTAGTGGTCATATCAAATTGTCACACCCCCAAACTGAAACAGCGGAAATGTTTGAGGGTGGAGGACGTTATGTATAGTATCACAATAATTTCATCATAGTAATCAAAGTAAACACAACCTTTACATTAAGATATGAATATTTACATCTGTTTGATATATAGTTTGTATACCTCAAAAGTATGACAAAATAAGTAAAAGACGTGTCTCTATATGCTCCGTCTTCTCAAAATGCCGCATGAGTACTTGATTATTGGTTTCCTGAGAATACAAGCGATTTTTTTGAAACAGAGTATCAACATAAAAGCTGGTGAGTTCATAAGCATGTTTTTGCAATGAAAACCTGTCATTGAATCTGTAAAATGTTTGTATGCTTCTCAAGAAAATCCAATATTCTCTAACATACATGATTACTACATTGTTCTGAAGTAGTGTGTAATGTATTAGTTTGCATGTATGGTTACCACCAACTATATTGTATGACGTTGTTTTGAATGAAAACCCTTTGTATGAAAACCCTGGCTATCACTGGTAATGTATAAAATCTTCTATTTGAAAACCCTGGTTACAACCAGTATGTATAGTAGTTTCATTACTTAAAATAAAAGTATGATTTGAAATCCATGGAATCCTCCAGTTGTATTCTCAACTAGTTTTATTAATGAAAATAAAATGTAAGTCCCCAAAATACTTGTGTATCAATCAGATCCATTTGATGGTGCGGAATCCCAATCAAACGAATGATGTCATATTAAATAGAAGAGAAGGAGAAGAAGAATAATAATATGAATCTCAATGTATTGATGAATAGAATGATGATCCTTTACATGAGATTCACACGCACTAACACACACTTATTCTTTTCTTTAGTTTCTCTCTCTAGAACACCTTAGAATACACACACATAAGCTCCTCTACATCGTCACTCATCAATCCACTCCTCACCCGTTACACCTATATTTATAGGGAACATGGGCCGTGAATGGGTTTACGGCCGTAAACCTGTTCACGGTCGTAAACACAACCGTAAACATGTATACGGCCGTAAACACCAAGCTGTTTACGGTCCAAGACACAAAATTACATTTTCCTAGAAAAGTAAAGTATAAAACATATTTTTGACGCAAACTGATTGATCACTTTAGAGAACAAATCTTATGGATCACTTTAGCAGGTTCATAGATAGCAGCAAACTGATTGAGGATGCTTCAATGCAATCCATCACATAATCTTCAATTTCAGCTTCACCTTGCTTCTGGGGTTGAAAGATTGAATGTCAAAAGAATAATTTTCATTTCTTGCTCCTTCAAATGAGAATCCTTCGATGATCATGGATGAAGCCTTGGCTCATAAATCTTCGACACAAACTCAATGAGTTTCATCTGCACCTGAATTCACTTGTCAGGACAAAACAAAACTAAAAGAAAACTTAGCACCCAAATTAAAAAAGAAACAAAAATATTTTTGGATTTATGATTTTATGATTTTTGTTTATTTTTTTTTTTTTTTTTTTTTTTTTTTGTTTTTTTTTGTTTTTTTTTTAAATTCTCCCCCTAAATTTGTGCATAGAGGAAAACTATGAACAAATTTAACAAAAAGATAAATATTTGGGATCAAAGTTGTGAGACAGCCTGAACTTGTTTATCGGTACCTTCACCTTCATGAATAGATCTAGTCAATTGTCGGTATTGTGGTCCACTTAAACACGAAGAATATTGACAAACTTCTCTAAATAAACCATTTAGCTGACGACGACCACAGGTATTGTTGTCCACTTAAATTAAGCAACGAGATCTACAAACAACCTTTTAAATGGTTTAATTTTAGTAGCACTAGAACGTGTTCCCCACTTCTCGATATACCTTTGTTATCAAGAACTTCCTAAGGACTCCTTACTTTAGGTGAGTAAACAATTATTAAGGAGGAAGTCAGATTTAGAGATAGATTCATATGTTGTGTCCCAGATCGGATCTCTTTCAATCACGCAGAGGGGAAAACATATGAATAACAGAGATAGAGGGACTGAGAGGTAGAATGTTGCATATGTTGTGTCCCAGGTCGGATTTCCGATCACACAGAGGGGACAACATATGGCTAACATATAGAAAGAAATTCACAGATAGGAGGTGCGTAGAAATAGAGTTACATATGTTGCATTCCAAGTCGGATCTTCCTATCAGGTAGAGGAAGCAACATATGACTGACAGATAGAAAGAAAGAAAATAATTTCCTACAGACCTACTTTATCAGAACCCCCCACCCCCCAGTCGCCCTATCAAAATCAGAATTAAGGACATAAGTTTGTACATCAAGGAAAATTCGAACCACTGTGTCACACCCCGAAAACCAAAGGCGGAAACGTTTCCGGGGTTGACTCCAAGTTGAGTATCAAATCCAATGCACATAGTAAGTAAAGTAAACAACCATTACATTACATATCAAAGTTTACATTTGTTCAAAAGTAAAGTTGTACATTCGTAATACATAGTATATATGAACAAAAGTAGAGACGAGTCTTCTGTACGCTCCGTCTTCTCCAAAAGGATCGCCAGGTACCTGTCTAATGTTGACCTGAGAATACAAGCAGTTTGAAAATCAGCATAAAGCTGGTGACTTCATAAGATGTTTGTTTCGTGAAAATGTACGAGTTTCCTTTGACTTATCGAAAAGTGTATATCCAAGAAAATCCCATATTTTCTAAAAAGAAAAGGTTGGTTGATTGTTAGGTTACACGGTTCTGGTTATGCTTAACTATGATCCCAGGAAAGTCCCATACTTTCCTGATTGTATATAACTAAGTGTGAAAGATATATAGTTATCTAGTTTATTACTCCTTTCTTGTTATATAACGTTTTCCCCAGGAAAGTCCCATACTTTCCTAAAAGTAATTTTAGTTATTGAAATTCGATATACTGATTGATTTCCATTCGTACCTATTGTATTTGTATTAACTAGGTATTCTGATATCCTAATGGTGTTATCTTGAAGTATACTTAGATACATATCTTCGTATTCGTGTTCTTATTCTTAACATATTCTTATACTTATTCATGTTCGTATTCGTATTCATAGTCGTATTTGTTTCCCTAATCCTACTCCTATTACTATTCGTATTCGTATTCATAGTCGTATTCGTTTCCCTAATCCTACTCCTATTACTATTCGTATTCGTATTCGTATTCGTATTCGTAGTCGTATTCGTATTCGTTCTATTCCTAGTTATAGTTTCGTTATTCGTTCTGTTCCTAGTTATAGTTTCGTTATTCATTCTGTTTGATGATTAGTATGAATTATTCGTAGATTATGAAACATAGTTTAGATGGTAACATTTTATCAAGAAATCTATGATTAGTTTGAAAGCTAACTTCGTAATTCGAACTATTTAATAAACACAGTTATTGATATTAGAACATACATACTGAAATCAATTGAACAGAAAATGATAAGTTGGAGTACAAGATTTTCTTGTACTTTTGCTTGTATTCCCCCCTGAAAACGGTGAAAACAGTTGAAAAAGGGTAGGGGTATGAACTCACCGGACAAGAAACGTGACGATTTCGGATGCTAAACGTTGGTCCGGGGCTTGCAAATGCACGAGGTTCCTAAGTATAATGTAAAGATACACATTTGTATCTAATTAGGACTTAGATTAACTATTTGTTAGGGACAAATACTTGTAGTCGCAGAAACACCCCATTACGAGTGTTTGGAGGGACCCGGGTGGCGTTTAAGGACGTGTAATGGTACTAGGGACTTGGAACTTGAGTTTACTCCCCATGAGTAAACTCATACAAGAGTTTTTGGTCTAAAACACCCATTCCCCATGAGTTTACAGCCGTAAACTCATGGTGGGGTGGTTTATGGTGCAAATTGGCTTGAAACACTTAGGGGATAATTTCTAGGTTTGGATTTTGACATTGGAATGGATTATAACACACATAGGGACCATTTATTGGAGCTTACGGCTGTAAACATCGAGTTTACGGCCGTAAACTCCCCCATACGTAGAATCCTTAATGTTTTGGTCCTTTAATCAATCACATGTGATTCTAATGATTTTTCCTAGCCTTGTATGGATTTTTGAGGGACTTTGGACATGCTTTTAGGAGTTTACGGCCATGGAACACATGCTATGGCCGTAAACTCTCAAATGATGAGTTTTGATGTGTTTAAAGTCCTTAAACTATTTTTGGTTGATCCTATGATTTATTCCAAGGCTTTTGGTGGTGTTGAATGGCTTTCTAACACCTTGAAATTGAATTTACACCCATTTTTAAGGAGTTTACGGCTCAAGAACATGCCTTGGCCGTAAACTCACACAAACCCTTCAAAAATCATGTCTAAGGTGTTCTAGGTCCATTTCCAATATTCTAAATGTCATGTCTAAGCCTTGATTGAGTCATGGAAGGGTTTAAGGGCTTAAAACCCCCTTAAATATGGGTTTACGGCCTAAGCACTATTCTGGGCCGTAAACTCATATATAAACCTCTAAATCATTAAATAATCTCGAATTTGAAGGTCCGATATGATACAAAAGGAGTATAGGAAGGTACCTTGAAGATTAGAGACCTTAAACTCTAGATTTGGACCTTTAAACTTGGATTTAGGAGAGAGGTTAGAGAGAGAGAGAGTAGTGAGAGAAAGAAAAAGCTTCAAATGATAGCCTGAACATGTTTAAGTAGGTCCTAAGTTTGGGACACGGTGGAATTCTACCCGATACCGACGTTAAACGGGGCTTTTGGTCGCACCCGATTAAGTTGCCGTTACCCGATATGGTTGATTCTAGAAATATTCCGTTCACTAATACGAGGTGTTAGAATGAGTTCTAAGGGTATTAGGACACTCATTAAGTCATAAAATAAAATCCACATTAATGAATTAATTAATTGACAGAAATCGGAAACGAAATCGGAAACAGCGATTGGACGATCGAAACAAGTCGCGAAAAGGGGTACAAGCAATGAAACGAAATTTCGGGTTGCTACATTATCCCCCCGTAAGAGGGAATTTCGTCCAGAAATTCAAAGATTTGAACACAAATTGCAAAGTGAAAAGTGATTTTGAGGATGAATCTACTGCTTCGGGTCTTCACGCTTCCATGTGGAATCGAGTCTCCACTTGACGTTCTAGTGAACCCTCACTATCGAGAAGCGTCTAGGTTTCGTTGGGTAGATACTTCTTAAAGACTGAGACGTGAAGTACCAGAGGAATGTTACTAAATACCGAGGGTAATCGAAATTTGTAGGCTACAGAGTCAATCCTAATGAGGATTTCGAAAAGTTCTATGTTCCTTGGGATACATGTTTCGAAATGTAACACGCCATCTCTCTCTTTGTTGGCTACCTTGATGATGGATAGTTCGATTACTAATTGAGGACTATGTTTATGAAGAGATTCGAATGGATAGATAACAGTTTATCTTTTTAGGACTAGAATTGAAAAAGGGTTGCAAGCAAAAGGGTTGTCAAAAAGGAATATACCTGAGGCAACTGTGGGATCAGCGGCTGTCTCCCCTTGTCCTATAGCTAGGACTCTTCCAGTGTTGCCAGTTGTTGCTGCATTGGGGCAGTTCCTCTTATAATGCCCGAATTTACCGAAACTATAACAGGCCTGATTGATGCCCGCTTCGAGAGCTTGATTTGTTGGTGTTCTGCAACTCCGCGCAAGGTGATCCTCTTGGCCACAATTTTTGCAAAATTTTACATGACAGGTACCGGGGATGTAATGGTGGTAACTGCACTGGTTACACCACGGAAGAACACCGACATATCCGGTGATAGGTGCTCGGGCAGGGAAACCTACGACAGAAACAGTAGCAGGGGTAGTGGTAGTGTGGGCCGCCACCATCTGTTGTTTCTTCGAGAACTCCTGTGAAGGCTGACATTTCTCCCCCGCCTCTCAGTACTTTCTTTTCTCACCACTTCTTTCTGTCGGCTCAAGAGTGGTAGCTGCTTCCTCTACGTCCTCACTATGGTCGATCAAGATTTGCGCTAGGCATTTGGCGCTGTCGTATGTATCCAGCTTCGCAGCTAAGACGTTCCCTTTGGTTGGCTGGGTTAATCCCTAGATAAACCTTTCTATCTTCTTACTTTCCGGGGTAACCATCCCTGGACAAAGAAGCGCTAAGTCATCAAATCTGGATGTCTAGGCAGCGATATCGGAACCTTTCATCTTCAGGTTCCAGAGTTCATGTTCCAGCTTCTGAATTTCACCCCGAGGGCAATACTCAGCATGCAGAAGTTCCTTCATAACTTCCCAACCCATAGCATTGGCTATAGATAGAGTTAGAGATTTGACTCGGCCATTCCACCAAGTCAAAGCTTTATTGGTAAGAGTGCAGGTGGCAAACTTCACCTTTGTCGGATTCTGAACAAGCACAGATCTCGAAGATAGATTCGATCTTCTCTAACCACCGTGTTAGAGCAATGACACCTCCAGTGCCATCGAAGAATGTGGGTTTCGCATTAATAAAGTCTTTATATGAACACTCCTTTTGGTGTCACTGGCTACCTCCCTAGTTTTGAGGCTGGGGTCCATCTCCTAAACTACCGAGGTTTGTTTGCGACATGGCTGCTGAAAATGCTGCAGTTAAAACTGACTGAAGGGTTGCCAGGTCGATTTGAAGAGAAAGTGGAGGATTGTTGTTGGTTTTTGAGCTGGGTCTCTTTCTTGGAGGCATCTTGATCTAATAAGGTCAGGAAAGAGAGGATGGTAAGTCCTCCGAATCGAATCAAGAGATATGATACAAAGGATATCTCTTTATGACATACATAGAATTCTATTAAGCGATAAAGCAGGAAGGAGTTATCAGAACAGATAAATTATCGCTTAAAAGGATGATTGAGGAGCAACGCTGGGATGAGGAATTCTATAACGGATTTGGCTCGAGCAATACTCCCATAGTATTTCATGATTCGCTGCAGCAACGACTCATTGTTTGAGTATTGGGTAAGTTTTAGGCATGCCGTACATCACAGTCACTCCCAAGCACATGCTGGCCGTGTCTCGAATGAATATAGTTGGCCAGGCTATATTGATCCTAGACACGACTACATAACTGCCCAGGTTTAACCGCAACGTACAACACCCATTTAATTATGTTTTATTCTACTTGTAGTTACGGATTTCGACGGTCGGGTATACTTGTATACTATTGAAAATACTTATATTTGAGGTATACTTTTAGTTCAGAGCACTTAGGCCCTTTAGTTTTTATTGTTTTATACCATGTAAGGTTTGGCATACTCCATTCACTATAAACAAAAGCTCTGATACCAATCTGTCACACCCTGAAAACCAAAGGCGGAAACATTTCCGGGGTTGACTCCAAGTTGAGTATCAAATCCAATGCACATAGTAAGTAAAGTAAACAACCATTACATTACATATCAAAGTTTACATTTGTTCAAAAGTAAAGTTGTACATTCGTAATACATAGTATATATGAACAAAAGTAGAGACGAGTCTTCTGTATGCTCCGTCTTCTCCAAAAGGATCGCCAGGTACCTATCTAATGTTGACCTGAGAATACAAGCAGTTTGAAAATCAGCATAAGCTGGTGAGTTCATAAGATGTTTGTTTCATGAAAATGTACGAGTTTCCTTTGACTTATCGAAAAGTTTGATATCCAAGAAAATCCCATATTTTCTTAAAAGAAAAGGTTGGTTGATTGTTAGGTTACACGGTTCTGGTTATGTTTAACTATGATCCCAGGAAAGTCCCATACTTTCCTGATTGTATATAACTAAGTGGAAAAGATATATAGTTATCTAGTTTATTACTCCTTTCTAGTTATGTAACGTTTTCCCCAGGAAAGTCCCATACTTTCCTAAAAGTAATTTTAGTTATTGAAATTCGATATACTGATTGATTTCCATTCGTACCTATTGTATTTGTATTAACTAGGTATTCTGATATCCTAATGGTGTTATCTTGAAGTATACTTAGATACATATCTTCGTATTCGTGTTCTTATTCTTAACATATTCTTATACTTATTCGTGTTCTTATTCTTAACATATTCTTATACTTATTCGTGTTCGTATTCATATTCGTAGTCGTATTCGTTTCCCTAATCCTACTCCTATTACTATTTGTATTCGTATTCGTATTCGTATTCGTATTCGTTTCCTTAATCCTACTCCTATTACTATTCGTATTCGTATTCGTATTCATATTCGTATTCGTAGTCGTATTCGTATTCGTTTTGTTCCTAGTTATAGTTTCGTTATTCGTTCTGCTCCTAGTTATAGTTTCGTTATTCGTTCTGTTTGATGATTTGTATGAATTATTCGTAGATTATGAAACATAGTTTAGATGGTAACATTTTATCAAGAAATCTATGATTAGTTTGAAAGCTAACTTCATAATTCGAACTATTTAATAAACACAGTTATTGATATTAGAACATACAGAATGAAATCAATTGAACAGAAAATGATAAGTTGGAGTACAAGATTTGCTTGTACTTTTGCTTGTATTCCCCCCGTAAAAACAGTGAAAACAGTTGAAAAAGGGTAGGGGTATGAACTCCCCGGACAAGAAACGTTACGATTTCGGATGCTAAACGTTGGTCCGGGGCTTGCAAATGCACGAGGTTCCTAAGTATAATGTAAAGATACACATTTTTATCTAATTAGGACTTAGATTAACTATTTGTTAGGGACAAATACTTGTAGTCGCGGAAACACCCCATTACGAGTGTTTGGAGGGACCCGGGTGGCGTTTAAGGACGTGTAATGGTACTAGGGACTTGGAACTTGAATTTACTCTCCATGAGTAAACTCATACAAGAGTTTTTGGTCTAAAACACCCATTCCCCATGAGTTTACGGCCGTAAACTCATGGTGGGGTGGTTTATGGTGCAAATTGGCTTGAAACACTTAGGGGATAATTTCTAGGTTTAGATTTTGATATTGGAATGGATTATAACACACATAGGGACCATTTATTGGAGTTTACGGTTGTAAACATGGAGTTTACGGCCGTAAACTCCCCCATACATAGAATCCTTAATGTTTTGGTCCTTTAATCAATCACATGTGATTCTAATGATTTTTCCTAGCCTTGTATGGATTTTTGAGGGACTTTGGACATGCTTTTAGGAGTTTACGGCCATGGAACACATGCTATGGCTGTAAAGTCTCAAATGATGAGTTTTGATGTGTTTAAAGTCCTTAAACTATTTTTGGTTGATCCTATGATTTATTCCAAGGCTTTTGGTGGTGTTGAATGGCTTTCTAACACCTTGAAATTGAATTTACACCCATTTTTAAGGAGTTTACGGCTCAAGAACATGCCTTGGCCGTAAACTCACACAAACCCTTCAAAAATCATGTCTAAGGTGTTCTAGGTCCATTTCCAATATTCTAATTGTCATGTCTAAGCCTTGATTGAGTCATGGAAGGGTTTAAGGGCTTAAAACCCCCTTAAATATGGGTTTACGGCCTAAGCACTATTCTGGGCCGTAAACTCATATATAAACCTCTAAATCATTAAATAATCTCGAATTTGAAGGTCCGATATGATACAAAAGGAGTATAGGAAGGTACCTTGAAGATTAGAGACCTTAAACTCTAGATTTGGACCTTTAAACTTGGATTTAGGAGAGAGGTTAGAGAGAGAGTAATGAGAGAAAGAAAAAGCTTCAAATGATAGCTTGAACATGTTTAAGTAGGTCCTAAGTTTGGGACACGGTGGAATTCTACCCGATACCGACGTTAAACGGGGCTTTTGGTCGCACCCGATTAAGTTGCTGTTACCCGATATGGTTGCTTCTAGAAATATTCCGTTCACTAATACGAGGTGTTAGAATGAGTTCTAAGGGTATTAGGACACTCATTAAGTCAAAAAATAAGATCCACATTAATGACTTAATTAATTGACGGAAATCAGAAACGAAATCGGAAACGGCGAGTGGACGATCGAAACAAGTCGCGAAAAGGGGTACAAGCAATGAAACGAAATTTCGGGTTGTTACACACTGTTCTAGATGCGTATTAATTTAGTGTATCCTGTGGGTTCCCGTGTTTATCTCAGTGCTTAATCTAACCGAGCATCGTATGGTCAGTCCATACAATCCTATCTAAATCCACACTGTCAAATCCTTCGTTCCTACCAGCACATTGATCACAAAGTCTAGACAATTCAGATTCAGTCATTTACACATGTTTTAGACTGCCCGTCAATTTCCAAACAATACTTACAAACAAAAAAACTATAAAAGATTGTCTTTGAAATGAATCAGATTAAGATAAACTCAGGAGTATAGAGAAGAACACTCAAACTGTAATTCACCGATTCAATTCGCATCCAGAAGGTCTGAGAATAGCACGCCTAATCTCAGAACAGATCTGAAAATTCTTCATGTCATTAAGCACTAACCCCATGAGTGATCCCTTCCTTTATTCCTTTCCTGCAAAGGACACATACTCACTTAAAGTTCCGAGTGTTGTACAGTTGAGAGATGTCCCTTATCATGTGCCTGGAATAGCCACTACTAACAAACCGAAGTCTGATGATATGCCTCCATAGTTGCTCCAGCACAGAGCGAGATTAGTTGGTCTTTGGAAACCAGTCCATTTTGAAATTGATTCGACCTTTGTCATCATTGAATGGTACTCTCTCCCATGACATATCTTGTTTCTCACAAACACAAGATGAAGAAATATTAGAATCGTTAGAAGATTTGGGAGAGTGAGCCTTTGGAACCCGTTTGTAGTTGGGTTTAACCCATTTCTTTTTCGATCTGATGGGTGGCTCAACTTGATGCTGGCCGTTGAGATGACTTTGACCTAACTGGTCTTTGTTTCACTGGAGCATCTCTTGGATTGGGCTTATTGGCCAACATTCCCTTCTTGCCCTTGGGATTTGGATTCTTGGCCTTGTAGGTTTGATTCTTGGCCTTCTGCGCGTTCCAGTCAACATTGTCTGAACGTGACTTTGAGGGGTTTCTTTTGGAGTATCTCCCTCATGGCGTGTTCTGCCACCCTTGTGCATAGTAGGGAGCATATGCGTGATTAGGACAATTTCTGGCAATGTGTCCAGGTGTTCCACAGTGAAAACAAGTCTTTTTCTTCACTATGAAGTTGTTTCTTCCTGCTCCTGGTGGCATATCCTTGCCTTGTCTCTTATTGTTCCCACAAGCACAATTACAACAAGCACTCTGTTTCACTGGAATTGGTCGCATGTATTTCTCAACAAAAGGTTGATCAGAAGCAGCTGAGTTCGAAGCAACAGATTCAGAGCTCAAGGAGATGTTGGTTTGTTCAATGGTTTTCTCCTTGTTCTCATATTCTGCTACTTTACCTGCACATAAAGTAGAAGCATTAGAAACTTCAACATTAATACCTCCTAACACAAATCTAGATGGTTTTCCATAATAAAGATGTGCCTACTTGTCAATTTCTTCATGTGTCATAGGGATGGATGTATAGTTATGATTGAAAGGAGGAGGAACACAATTATACCCTAGACCCTTGTTTTGATTATCTTTGAATTTTAATTGGGTTTCAAATATTAACTCGACTGTCTTACTTGACAGAATATAATTTTTGAAACTAACATCTGTTTTTCCACACTTAATTTTCAAAGTGTCATGTTCTTTAGTTACAGCAACAAGTTGTCTCTTAATATTGTCATAATTTTCACATTTGTTGCTATACTCTTCCTGAAGCTTCCTAAAGTCTTTGGTTTTTGCTTCTAATTCAGCCTTCAGGGGTTTCTGTCCTTTCCTAAGTTGATATACTTCGTATTTTAGGTCCTCGACTTCCCTTTTTAGCAAATCATTATGTTCACGAAGAGTTTTAATTGTATCTTCACATGATTGTGAGCATGAAACTTCATTGACCGGGATGTTTGTAGAACTCATTGTTTTTCCACACCTCAAAGCATCATGTTCTTCAATTACAGCAGCAAGACTAAGACGATTGAGATCTTTTGTCTTCTTGATGACATCCACGTTCATATCGAACGATTTCGGAAGTGAATTCAGTAGCTTTTTGTTTATCTCAAATTTGGTCAAGAAGATCCCAACTATATTCATCTCAATAGTAAGTGTAGTAAATCGTTGCAACGGAGTTTTCAGGGTTTCTCCTGAGATATAATTGAACATGTTGAATTTTGTCTTAACATATCCTGACTCTCTTTCATGTCTTCAATTCCCTCGTAGACGTGTTCCTTGGTAGTTCCAGCTGGTAAGGTGCATGTTTGAAGTGTTAGAGGTCTTGAGTTCAAATCCTATCAATCACAAAAACTCTATTTTTTTTTAAGTATAGGCCACACTCTATGGGATGAGGTGTTGTTGGGCCGTAAAATGTTTCTGGCAGTAAACTCTAGGCCGTAAACTTGGACCGTAAACTGTTTCCGGCCTTAAACTCAGACCGTAAACTGTTTCCGGCTGTAAACTCCGGGGCGTAAACTCGGACCGTAAACTGTTTCCGTCCGTAAACTCTGGGCTATAAACTTAGAACGTAAACTGTTTCCGGCCGTAAACTCATCAAATGCGAAAAAAACGACGTTCTTCACACTTTTTTCTCCAAAACTCGATCCATAACTCGTTTTTATCAAAAATGCGAAGAACAAACCCCCCTAATTTGCCAAGATCTATCCAAAAACGCAAAAATCCTTTCAAAATAAGAATAAATAAGCTCCAGATCTGACAAAATTGGCTGATACAATCCAAGCTCTGATACCACTTGTAAGTCCCCATAATGCTTGTGTATCAATCAGATCCGTTCAATGGTGCGGAATCCTAATCAAACGAATGATGTCAGATCAAATAAAAGAGAAGGAGAAAAAGAATAATATGAATCTCAATGTATTGATGAATAGAATGAGATCCTTTACATCAGATTCACACACACTTGTTATTCTCTCTAGTTTCTCTCTCTAGGACACCTTAGAATACACACACATAAGCTCCTCTAGACCATCACTCATCAATCCACTCCTCACCCCTTACACCTATATTTATAGGGAACATGGGCCGTGAATGGGTTTACGACTGTAAACACCAAGTGGTTTATGGTCCAAGACACAAAAATAGATTTCCCTAGAAAAGTAAAGTATAAACCATATTTTTGACCCAATATAAAACTAATTAAGAACGAAATCCCATAAAGGTTAGTTTATACTATTGTGAGTTCGTATAACCATGCTTGATATGACCTAGTGACCTCTACGATATTCTTCAGGCATCAGACGTTATGACATTTGTCACCCCAGGCATGCCTGCCTAACTGTAGCTAGCAATTCAGGTGTGGGATAGTCAATCCCGAATAGATCTATTCACAAATCTCACGCTCTCCCTCCAAGAGACTCTGGTTATACTATGATAGGATTTAACCTGTATTCCAAAGGTACAATTGAAGAGTTGTCTCACAATCCTGTAGTAACTAGCTTATGTGTAGTATTATATTCTACTGTACTTGAATCTAAATGTAAGCCTTGTAGAGTAAAAATAATTATACTTAGATAATTATTTAAGTGATGTACTCCTGCTATCCGGAAGCTAGTATATTATATATCATAAACTAAGTCTGTCATAGTTTGTATGTTTGTTAATGTATACGCTCTGAATTTGTAAGACTGTGCATTGAACTTCCAAACTATACCTATTATAGTTTGCATGTATGTTATCTACTTGGTTCGTGTATTTATCTGAAAACTATGCAATTATGGTTGTATGTTGAAAACTTCCCTTATGCTCAGCATGTTACAAAAGGGATAAAATATCTAACTAATTTATAAATTGTGGAAATCGTTTGACTGTATCAATTGCACAAGTTTTAAACTTGTTTAAATCCTTTTGTTTTGATTCACAAAATCATTTGTTTTTGGCTTGTATTCCCCCCCCCCCCCCCCCCCGGTTGAAAACGTTAAAAATTCATAAAAGCGTAGGGGTATGAACTCACTGTTAGTTGTGTGCAAGGATCAAATCAACGAACTGGAAATGAAGACCCTCGAGTTGTTGTATGTAGCACTTAACGGAATCCTAATAAAAATTAAATACATATATGTATCTAAATTAGCGATTGATAGATAAAGTGTTAGAAAAACACTTGCTTTCAGTTAAGGAATGTTACCGGGAATTGATGGAATCGGGGAAGACGGGTTTTCAGTCTAATTCACCACTTAGGGAGGGTTTGCAACCGTGAAGGGGGTTTACGTCCGTGAACTGCCTCTTGAAGGGTTTACGGTCGTGAACCGGTGTACGTCCTTTGAAGATTCGAAGGTTTAAAGGGTGTATGGCCGTAAAATCGAGAACAATGATGTTGGATTCGATGAAAATGCGTTTTAGATGCTCCAAAACAACCTCCAAAGGTGTTTCTTGATGATTTTCGGAAGAAAATAGGTGTTTTGGTGTTTACGGTTGAGAGATTAGAGAGAGAATGAGGGTGTTTCTGTCCATAAAGGTGTAAATGAGGGGTAGGGGCTCATATTTATAGGGGATTTCATGGTCGGTAGTGGGGGCCACCTGTCGCTGGCCGTAAATAGGTGTACGGCCGTAAACGAGTTTACGGCTGTAGACATCACTTAGTCGAAAACTATTGATTTTTCAAAGGAAACTCAGGTTTTTCGCGTGGTTTTGGTTACGACTCATAAATATAAAATTCAATTATACAAATAAATGATTTTCCAAACCAAATGAATTTGACGGAACTCAATGAAATTCAAATTTTATTAATAGAAATTGGCTAATGGTAACGGAAAAAGGTTCAGGGTGTCACACAAATTGAGTCCAACTACGATGAGTATGTTACGTGGTTCAGAAAACCAAGTTCGATGTAGCATCTGACTTAAGCCGGAAGATTGAAATAAAATATAATCAAAGCGATCAGTAGAGGTATCGCGATAGTTGCTTGTAGCTAGAAAATGCTACCTTTTAAGATGTGTTTATATCACATTAGAACATAAAGGAAGGTATAATATGTTCTAGAAGACTCTAAGAGACCTGAGTCTAATCATTGGAACATACGATGATAGGTCATTAGAATATGACACATCGTTCCATTGTAGTAATAAAAGAACTTATCTTAAGTTCGTATCTAATGAGGATCGAGATTGTGAATTAAGGGTCATAATTTGGAGTCTAACATGAGATAGGAGCAAGTGCAAGATCGAGCACCGCCTGCAGTCAAGGAGTCCAAGAGTTAAATAGTCATTCGAAGGAATAAAGAAGTTACGATTATTACCTAGGATGAAGAGATAACTTATGGAGTCATTATACTGCCTTGTTTCGTTGATGACTCTGGGACGTAATAATCCTAAGGGGAAGATAATTGTAACGCCTGTAGATCCGGGCTAGTCAATTTAGAGAAAGTAAGGATCAAAAACGAGTTTTTGATGCAAGATTATTTAGAAGGATTAATCTTAACCAAGTTGTAGAATATGTCTCAAGGGTTCTACACATATAAAGAATGCCTAAATCCGAGTTACAACGAATAAGTTATGACCCGTCGAAGTTTTACGGCAAAACCGACACGGCACAAGGAATCATAAAAAGTGAATTTATGATATAGGACTTTTAACCTTAGAAATCTAAACAAAAGTTGTAGTATACATTAAACTGAGAACATACAAAAAAAAAACGCCCAAATCTGACTTCGTATGAGGAAGTTATTAATTTTCTAAGATTTGGCATATTAGTGCACGACCCCAAACTCGAATTTTAAATCAAGCGGTTTTTGGCCTATGCAACCTAAATGAGAGTTGAAGATCGAATTAATAGGAAATCAACGGTAAAAAGATAGACGAAAACAGAGTCCTTATGTAGAAGTTATGAATTTTACGCGGACATTTAACAGTATAATCTCCTTATACTGTTAAATTTAAGATTGGTCGAGAATTAGCCGACGGAGTCAAAATGAAAGTTGTAGATCTTATTTTTTTTCCTATGCGTGGATACAAAGAATGTCAAAAACGGAGCTCGTATGCGAAAGTTATGAATTTTAGAAATCGGGAAGGAAAATTGCGATGCTGTTGTTAGATTGATAACGTGGCGCAATTCTAGCCGTCCCTTGCTATCCACAGGCCTCGCTTCGGAGGGAGACACCTGCCCTCACTACGCATTGCATACAAGGAGCACCTCACGTTCGGAATCGCTTGGACTCGGATGGACCAAGTCGCACCTACAGGCCTCAGACACGTCTTCGTACGAACGCTGAGCATAACCGAGGAACACCCTGCGTCCGAGGAACCCCTCGTTTAGAACCAAGGAGCGCAACGCGGAGCCAGCAGCCTCCGGCCTATAAAAGGGTTGTGAGACCAGCCGATGTCTGACACATTTTCAATCCCTCTTTCTCTCTCTACATTCTCTCTCTAGCCCTTACCCCCCCCCCCCTAAAGCCTAGGTAAACCCCCTAGTACCCGAAGGAAGTGTTGGATAAGGTGTCTAAGTCCATAACTATTTCTGGTAAGTACTTGACCCGACTCGGCATGGTCCATTTGGGTTGCATGGCACCATGCAATTGGATAGACTAAATGATAGAAATAACACTTTGAGATTATTAATATATTATAAGTTCTAATAAATTAATAATATTATTTGATTATTTTGATCAAGAATTAATTTAGAATTAATTAAGTGATCAAAAGATAACTAATTAAATATATGGGTTGATTATGTAAATCATCCATATCTTGCATAGTGGACTAAGAGGCTCCATGGATTATCAAGTTGGGTTCCACCCATAGGATGCTCCATGGGAGTTACAAACCCATGGGTCATGGAAATGAAGAGTCATGACACATTAGGGTTTACATGGTGTAACCCTAGATGTGTCAACACTATATAAGAGTCCCATTGTCCACCAAATTTGGCTACACATATGAAACAAGAGGGCTAGGCCGATTTTAAGAAGTGTGTGTTCTCTCAAAAGTCTTTCCAAGAGCATTTGGTGTAGTGTGAAGCATTTGAGGCATCACACTTGGGGTGCTAGGCTCACAAGGTTTCAAGGAACATAAGCAACAACAAGGTAAGTTATTCTATCTTTCATTCAAGTTAAAAATTGTTCCCCATGTATGCTAGATAGGAGTATAACCTTGGAATTAAACTTTGCATGATAATTAGACAAACATACATCCAAGTTTATTAGGGTTACATGTACACTTAGGAAATGTTAGAATGCTCAAAACCCATCAGTGGTATGAGAGCCTAGGTTTGTTTGTTTGTTATTTGTGCTAAATTGTTGAAAAAAGTCGATATTGTGCAATTTGCCTGATGAACTCGCCGAGTCCATGGGGGACTCGTCGAGTTCATGTGTATCTTCATCCTACTCGCCGAGTAGGTTCGTGCACTCGACGAGTAGGAGCCTCAGAATGCAGATTTTCGACTTTTGTTGTTGGAAATGGACTAGAAACATTACCCTAAACTATTTTGGTACTTAAAAACTTGTTTTAGATGGTGTAATGTTCTTGCTAATCAATTTACAATGACAGTTATCAAAATTACAAAGTTTTAAGTGTAATTTTTGATTCATGAAAGTGTTCATATTCATGTTCTTGATCTTATGATATTTAGATGATCATAGGAATTTTTTGTAACCTATGTGGTAGATTAATTCTTGATCATTATGTGTTTTAATGGAGTCCATAACTTGTCCTCAAGTTATGGAAAACCAAAAGTCGCTTTGCTTTAAAACCATTAAAAGAACTCATGGATTATAAAAATGAAGAGTCTTCATTTTTTAATACCCTAATTAATTCATATTTTACAAGAAATGAAAAGTTTTGAAATTTTACAAAACTTGCCCTCAAGTTTTGGAACAAGTAAAGTCTTGATTAGAACTTTAGTTCCAACCCTTAGAATTTTAAAAGTTAAAATTCAACCGTTATACTTATAATATTATAAGTTAATAATATATATATATATATATATATATATATATATATATATATATATATATATATGTATAAGATCAAAGTCGTCTTACCGCTAGTACGTCTCATTCACGAAGCTAGTCTATAAGGTGGGTATAAGGTTGTTGCCTATAAAATGGCAACTTAATGGGTGTCCACTCTCACCCACCGCTTGCTTGACTGGTGGAGGGTCGTTAGCCGACCGGGTAGGACAAGGACTTATAAATTCTCATTAAAAGTATGATGAATATTATAAAGTAACTAAATGCTTTTCTGAAATTTCCAATCTTAGTTACTTTAGGAAAAATATGAATAAGGTGCTAATCCATGAAATTACACTTTACACTTTGTCTAAGTCGTTGGTGGAGCGTGTGTGGTTAACCGGCACACTAAGTTGGACTTAACAAGGTAGGTAAAGGGTGACTTAAGGTTTATCATAGTATCGGTGGAGCGTGTGTGGTTTACTGGCACATCGATTGAGTGATAAACTTTAAGGTTACCAAGTGATTTGCATGGTTACTTCACACCTCGTTTTGTGATCCTCGGTATCCCAATCACAAAACTTGGAGGGCACACTCGAGATTTAAACATGCCTTTGAAAAGTTCATTGAATCTCAAAAGAATCTAGGAATTTCTAAGAACCAATCAAAAACCTAATATTTAATATTTCGGTTTTCGTGGTGGAAATTGGTGAATCGTCATTCACCTACCTTTCAAATATGTCATAGCTTGGATTACGGCATACCTCTTCTAAGTTATAATATATTGTGATTGGATCCTAGCCTTAATATTACATTTGGGTGTTTTATTGAGGACTCTCTTAATATCTAAACTAATCTTGTCCTCTTCCTTCAGATGTCTTCGAACAATGTTGCTTCTGGCTCTAATCCCAATAGGTCATTTACTCTTATGAACTTGTGTGGGAAAGTCACTTTCGATGGATCCAACTTCAATGAATGGATCGGAAACATCAGGATGATTACCCGCTACGAGGACAAACAATATATCCTCGACAAGGAGCTTAGGGAGATTGATGATACCACTACAACTCCCCAGGATATCGCTGACTTCCAGGCACATGAAAGGGATGCTACCAAAGTGGCATGCATCATGATGGCCACGATGACAGCGGAACTCCAAAATTCCTATGAGGACTTCTACCCTTTTGAAATGCACCAAGATTTGATGGAAAGATACCATCAAAGTGCACGACAAGAGAGGTGTGAAATCATCTGCTCCATGATAACAACCATGATGAATGATGGGGAATCTGTCACGAGCCACATGCAGAAAATGCAAAGGTATGTGGATCGGTTGCTGAAGCTTAATGTGAACTTCCCTGAGGAGCTTGCAATAGATATCATTTTGCACTCCTTGCCATCGTGCTATGATTAATTCTGCATGACATATCACATGAATAAGGAAGAGGTCACACTCAGCAAACTTCAGGGTCTTTTCAAGACTGCAGAAACAGGTCTTAAGGGGAAGTCGGTTGTTAACACTCCTACTCCAAACTCCGCTCCGGTTTTGGCAATCGGGAATAGTTGAGGGAAGAAGAGAAAGAGCTCTCAGAAGGGTACCAAGGCTAGGACCCTTGATGGCTCTTCTTCAAGTGGAACCAAGAATGGTTTCGTCACTCCTTCTTTTGACCCAAAAGAGGCTGAATGCTTCTATTGCCATGAAAAATCACATTGGAAGCGAAACTGCCCAAAATACCAACAAGTTGTGAAGGATGGGAAAGTTAAACCCAACCATGCATGTATTTACACTATATTATCTAATAACTCACCCCATTCTAACTCTTGGGTCCTTGATACCGGTTGTGGTATTCATATCTGTTCTGATTTGCAGGGACTAAGAAGAAGTGAGAATGTGGAGCAAGGAAGAATAAACTTAATCATGGGGAATAGGAAAGCTTTACATGTCACCAAGATTGGAGTTTATACTTTATCGCTAAGTAGTGGGTTTAGTTTAGATTTGAATAAGTGTTGTTATTCGCAAGAAATGGCAAGAAATGTTATTTCCCTTCATGCATTGTATAAACAAGGTTTCACCTTTTCATTTGATAATGAAGTTGGTTCAATTAATGCTTTCTTTAATAATGTTCTTTATTTTAAAGCATTACCTTGTGATGGTGTGTGTGGAACAGTATCTGTGGTTGATAACTTAGGAAATAATGTATTGTGTATTGACTCTGTTAATAATAACTTGGATAGAGCATCATTATGGCATTATCGTCTTGGACATATAAGAAAGAAACACATAGGCCAACTCCAAAAGGATGGAGTATTGGAGTCATTTGACCTAAAGTCAGATGATAGTTGCGAATCATGCTTACTTGGAAAAATGACAAAGTCACCCTTCATAGGTTCTTGTGAGGGGGTGAAGGTTTGTTGGATCTTGTACACACGGATGTGTGTGGGCCATTCAAACATGCCACAAGGGATGCTAATCGTTATTATTTGACTTTTACTGATGATTACAGTAGATATGGATATGTCTACTTAATCAAGCATAAGTCAGAGACTTTCGAAAAGTTTAAGGAATTTAAACAGGAAGTCGAGAATCAATTGGGCAGGAACATTAAGATCGCTTCGATCCGATCAAGGTGGTGAGTATCCTAGTTCCAAGTTCCTCAACTATCTTAGAGAATGTGAGATTGTCTCACAATTGACACCTCCTAGGACACCGCAGTTGAATGGTATGGCTGAGAGGCGTAATCGAACCTTGTTGGATATGGTTCGTTCCATGATGAGTTGAGCTTCGCTACTAATCTCATTCTGGGGGTATGCCTTTGAGACTGTCGCCCATATCCTTAATCTAGTCCCTACAAAGAAAGTTGCCAAAACTCCTCATGAGATGTGGACTGGTAAAGTACCCAAACTAAACCACATCAAGATTTGGGGTTGCAAGGCTTTCGTGAGACGCGAGACTCATGATAAGCTCAAACCTCGAAGCGAGAGGTGTATTTTCATCGGCTACCCATAGCAATCCTTTGGTTACCTCTTGTACAGACCTACTGAAAATGTGGTCTTTGTAGTTAGGAGGGCTTTCTTTAGAGAGAGAGAGAGAGAGAGAGAGAGAGAGTTCATAAGCCATGGAAATAGTGGGAGGCAAGTTGATCTTGAAGAAATTCAAGAGTCAAGTGGTGAAGGAACTTCAAACCCTAGCCCTCAACTTGAGGAGGAAACTCTTGTTGAGCCAATTGACAAGTCTGTACCTCTGAGGCATTCCACAAGGGTTAGGAACGCACCTGAGCATTACTATGGATTCCATATTATTGCAGAAGGTAATACAATTATCAGTGATGAGACACTGATAGGTCTGGATGAACCTGACAGTTACGCGGAAGCCATGGCAGGCCCTGAGTCAGCGAAGTGGAAAGAGGCAATGGACAGCGAGATACAGTCCATGTATGACAATCAAGTTTGGAACATGGTTGAGAATGTACCAGGTCGTAAGACAGTAGGGTGCAAATGGATCTTCAAGAAGAAGACCGACATGGATGGTAAAGTACACACTTATAAGGCACGACTGGTTGCAAAGGGTTTCTCACAAACTCCAGTTGTTGATTATGATGAGACCTTTTCTCCACTGGCCAAGATTAAGTCTATTAGGTTCTGTTAGCCATAGCTGCATTTCATGACTATGAAATATGGCAAATGGATGTCAAAACTGCTTTCCTTAATGGAAAGTTGGCTGAAGATGTTTACATGAGTCAGCTAGAAGGTTTTGTCAGCAACGAGTACCCTAATAGAGTGTGTAAGCTTGAGAAATCCATTTATGGATTAAAGCAAGCATCTCGCAGATGGAATCTTTGCTTTGATGAGAAAGTCAAGGAATTTGGCTTTTCTGGGAGTGAAGATGAATCTTGTGTGTATGTCAAGGCTAGTGGGAGTATAGTTAGCTTTTTGGTATTGTATGTGGATGACATACTACTCATTGGAAATGACATCCTAACTCTGCAAGAAGTTAAGTCCTGGCTTGGGAAGTGTTTCTCTATGAAGAACCTAGGAGAAGCTACCTATATTCTAGGGATAAGGATCTTGAGATACTGGAGTAAAAGACTAATTGGACTTAGTCAGAGTACCTACTTGGATAAGGTGCTGAAGAGATTCAGCATACAGGACTCCAAGAAAGGAGAGTTACCCATCCAGAGTAATGCCAGATTGAGTAAGACACAAAGCCCTAGTACTGAGGCTGAGATAGCAGAAATGAGTCGAATACCTTATGCTTCGACTGTAGGATCGATCATGTATGCTATGACGTGTACTCGACCTGATGTAGCCTTTGCCCTGAGCATGGTTAGCAGGTATCAGGGGAACCCTGGCAAGGCACACTGGACTGCGGTAAAGAATATCCTCAACTACCTATGGAGGACTAAGGACTGGGTGCTTACCCTCGGTGGGAGTGATGACATGAGGGTTGTAGGGTATAGTGATGCTAGCTTTCAGACTGATAGGGATAATTTCCACTCTCAATCAGGCTGGGTCTTTACTCTAAACGGAGGAGCAATTTCTTGGAAGAGTTCCAAGCAAGAGACAGTGGCTGATTCAACTTGTGAATCAGAGTATATTGCAGCTAGCAAGGCATCAAAGGAGGCGATATGGTTGAAGAACTTCATTGGAGACCTTGGAGTTGTACCAGCTATTAAAGAGCCAATGGAAATTTTCTGTGATAGTGAAAGTGTTGTTGCCTTAGCCAAGGAACCAAGGGATCACGGGAGATCCAGACACATCGACAGAAAAATACCATTTTATCAGACATCGAATAGAAGAAGGACTCCTCGTGGAAAAGAGGGTATCATCGGATGAGAATCCAGCAGATCCCCTCACGAAGGGACTGACTCGGGTTAAGCATCTCTAGCATGCTCGGAGCATAGGGCTGAAGGATGATATTAGATTTAGTAGTTAGATAACCTCGAAATTTGTAAAGTGTAATTGACATTAGATGATGAATAAAAGGTGTTTTATTTATGAGTAAAGTGTTTCTATCTCTTGTTGATTGTTTACTATATTTCTTTTGCATGTTTTGACTTCCAGAATAATTATGTTTGGTATATCATATTATTCAAACCTCCACAGTCGGTCATATGTCGGAAGTAGGTATGAATCAAGACTGTCATGATTGGTTGCAGAGGTCTAAGGTGTTGGACATGGCTACAACAATCATGAGTGCTCATAAGCTCTGAGCATTGGACTCAACCCACGCTCACTGGAATCACTTCATGGAATTTATCTCGAGTGATTGTGAGACGGTAATATCATATAAGTCTTCAAACCTAGAGATATGATTTGTTACTTACGAGTTGGTTATGCATTGATTGTACGAAAACGCATCGGTAATTCGATGTTATAAAACGTGCTTTTGTGTATAATTCAATGAGTGGTAGAACAAACATGTGAGTCAAAGTTTATCTGTTCCTTCTTGGATTAGAAGCTGATATCTAAGCCCCTTGATGATTTTGTTTTCACCTACATACTAGGCCCGGTCAGAACTAAGTTGATATGTTCAATTAAGTTCTTTGTCAAACAAATCGGAAATCGAGAAACAAACTGTTGGACAATAAGTAAGACATTGTTCCATGTATTTGTCCGGCTGATATCTAGAATAGAGGATTATATGATCACTTATCTTAAACGGCGCATCAACATCTTCTGAGTTCCGAGAGACCATGAAAGAGCGACGATTGCCGATCGGTTCCTAAAGTATTGTAGTAGTAGTTATTAGACTTATCCAAGTGGGGGACTGTTGGATAAAGTGTCTAAGTCCCTAACTATTTCTGGTAAGTACTTGACCCGACCCGGCATGGTCCATTTGGGTTGCATGGCACCATGCAATTGGATAGACTAAATGAGAGAAATAACACTTGGAGATTATTAATATATTATAAGTTCTAATATATTAATAATATTATTTGATTAGTTTGATCAAGAATTAATTTAGAATTAATTAAGTGATCAAAAGATAACTAATTAAATATATGGGTTGATTATGTAAATCATCCATATCTTGTATAGTGGACTAAGAGGCTCCATGGATTATCAAGTTGGGTTCCACCCATAGGATGCTCCATGGGAGTTACAAACCCATGGGTCATGGAAATGTAGAGTCATGACACATTAGGGTTTACATGGTGTAACCCTAGATGTGTCAACACTATATAAGAGTCCCATTCTCCACCAAAATCGTCTACACATATGAAACAAGAGGGCTAGGCCGATTTTATGAAGTGTGTGTTCTCTCAAAAGTCTTTCCAAGAGCATTTGGTGTTGTGTGAATCATTTGAGGCATCACACTTGGGGTGCTAGGCTCACAAGGTTTCAAGGAACATAAGCAACAACAAGGTAAATTATTCTATCTTTCATTCAAGTTAAAAATTTTTCCTCATGTATGATAGATAAGAATATTGTTGGAATAGTGTCTAAGGCTGCAACTATATTAGGCAAGTATTTGACCCGATTGTGCATGGTCCTTTTGGGTTGCCTTCACCATAGCAACTTGATAGGATGATTTATTACGAGAGAATAAATATTATTAATATATTTTGAGAATAATATAAGGAATAATAATAATGTTATTTGATTAATATAATTCATAAAATTAATTAGAATTAATTTGGTGACTTAAAGAGATTAATTAAATAAGAGGGTATAAACTGTCAATTGTTTGATAGTTACACTTTAGACTGTAAATGCTTATTGGATAAAGGATGGACGAATTCTAGGGCTAGGGTGTGACATCCCCAAAATCTCGGCCAGAAAAGACCGATTTTCATTTATGCTTTTAAATAATTTCAGAGTAAATCCATTTGATTTGAAAGAGTTTCGGAATTTGTTCCCAAAACAAAACATGATAAAATAATATTTATCAAAGCATTTCATCAAGAGATGCATTTCATTATATAATCAAAACTCGGGATGTCATGTTCCAATACAGACCATAAAGCATAAACGATAAACATTACAAGTCATTCAACAAATATATACATATACAGACTTGTAAACAAAACAACAAGATGATCCATCCATGTTACGCCCTTGTGCCACTTCCTGTAATACAAATAATACTGAGTGGGTCAGGCTTAGGAGCCTGGTGAGCATATAGGGTTTTCAACCCACAATAAATAAGTTATATTTAATTTCACCAACCAATCACTATCCCGATTACCCATTCCCGTTATCCTCACTTTACGTCCCTAAAACAACAACTATCTCAAGGGACCTAATCTAGGATTTTCATCGGGACGGACATCACTGCTAAGGGGTTTCCTCAACAATAGATATCCTAAAGGCAACCATGAGGGGGATAGAGTACACCGGTGAACACATCGTTCACAACACCTACAGGTTATGAACCTACTAGCATTCCACTGGACTGTCTAGAAAGAGTCCGTGGTCGTTATCCATACTCCGCTGAATAACTTGATCAACAACAACAACAACATCGAGGCCTGTCATCTGTTTATTACACACCAACTATCTACCCATGTTATACCCAACATAATAGTAGATAAGAATATATTTTCATACATAGTTTAAAACCTATATATATCATTTTCATTCAATATATATATTCCATATAACAGATGAGGCATACCACATAACACGTATTTCATAGAAAGCAATTCAGATCTATGAGATGGAATAAAGTGAATATCCATTCACGCATACAATCACAAAATATACACATAGCAAGTATATCGCATAAAATACTTCATAGTTACTTGTTAGAAGAAAGTAACTGCACCCACACACATATAAACCACAATTTACTCAATACACTCAAACCGCACTTGTATTATTATCGTGTTTATGAAAGGTAGTATACACTCACTTGATTAGAAGATGATCGGACAACACTACGACTTGCAAAATTAGTAATCCTCAGCAGATCTGGAAGATCTCTACAAAAATCGAACTTCTCGCGGGCAGAGCTTCGACTCGGGAACCGCACTTCTCGGGATCTTCGGGATCTCGGGACTTGCTTCGGGTCTCGGGGATATTACCGGGGCTTTGGGGTACTTCTGGCACGCAAAACGATGTAAAACGGGAGAGAGAAGAGAGAAAATAGCAACCATAAACGGCTGGCCCTTCAAATCTATTTATAGGGCAAATTTGGCCCTTGCCACGTCGTGGCAACCTTGTTCCACGTCGTGGGCTTGGTCGTCATTGCATGCGTCATCCCAAGTTGTATCTGGGGGCCTTCCGGAGGTGACAGGAGATTTGCCACGTCGTGGCACTGCTTGCCACGTCGTGGCATCTGACAGTTTTGGGGTTTCGCGCCCCAAACTTCAGAAATTCATAACTTTCGCATATGAACTCCGTTTTCGACTTTCTTTATATTGCCGCAAAGGTGAGATTATGCTCTACAACTCTCGTTTAGACTCCATTGGCTAATTGTGACTTTATGTTTAATATATAATAAGTATATTACTTATATATTATCTTTAGTCGGCCGGGACAGGAAAACTCCGTTCGAAATTCATAACTCCTTCATCTAAACTCCGATTCCGTCCGTCTTTCCGTCGATGCACTACTATCGATGAGATCTTCAATTCTCATTTAGATCACTAAGGATAGTTATGTATCTACCTTAAATTCACTATTTACGTCGCGCTGGGTCGTGCCGGTTCTGTCGCAAAACTTCGACAGGTCATAACTTCTTCGTTATAACTCGGATTTCGGTATTCCTTATATATTCAGAAACCTCATTTCGACCACTAAAACTTTATGTAAAGATATCAGACTTATCTCATACTTTACTTTTGACGCTTATTTTTATTCTTAATTAATCAAACCATATAATTAAGCAATTAGGCACAAAACACATAATACTCAAATAATATACTTCTATTATTTCAAAACGGGTTACAAAAGTTAACCTAGACTATTACATTGCTAAAAACGGCAAGCCCGGAAACACAGGCATTACAATTCTTTCCACCTTAGAATGATTCCGTCCCCGGAATCATACATCAACAAACAAATGCGGATAGCGACCCATCATGTCACTCTCCGTCTCCCAGGTGAGATTCAACCCATTCGTGTGTTTCCATCGGACAAGCACTAACCCAACCATCTTGCGTCGCAATTTCTTAGTCTTTCAGTCAACAATTGCCTCTGGGTCTTCAATCAACCTTTTGTTCTCATCAATTCTCAATTCAGAGATTGGAATTATGTCGGGAACTTCTCCTGTGAACTTCCTCAAATAACACACATGAAAAGTGTTATGAATTCCATTCAGTTCTTCTAGTAGTTCGAGCTTGTAAGCTTGGTTCCCAATCCTCTGAAGAACTTTAAACGGTCCAATAAACCTTGGACTCAACTTTCCCTTTTTACCGAATCTTATAAGTCCCTTCCACGGCGAGACCTTAAGCAAAACCGAATCCCCAACCTCAAAAGTCATCGGTCTTTGCTTCTTGTCAGCATAGCTCTTTTCATGATCCTGAGCTGCTAACATTCTTTCCCTAATTATGTTCAACTTTTCAGCAGTTTGATGAACCATCTCCGATCCCATAAACTGCTTTTCCCCAGCCTCAAGCCAACAAGACAGCGTACGACACTTCTGTCCATACAAAGCTTGGTAAGGTGCCATCTTAATGCTCGAGTGGAAACTATTATTATAGGAAAATTCTACCAACGGTAAATATTCATCCCAATTACCTAGGAATTCCAGAGTACATGCTCTCGGCATATCATCAAGTGTTTGTATCGTTCGTTCGCTCTGACCATCAGTCTGCGGATGGTAAGCTGTACTTAAACACAACTTGGTATCCAATTCCTCTTGTAGACTTTTCCAAAATCGTGAGGTGAAACGGCTATCACGATCCGACACAATCGTTAACGGAACACCGTGAAGCCTCACAATTTCCTTCACGTAAGAATTCGCAAGCTTTTCCATAGACCATTTCTCCTTGGCCGCTATGAAATGCGCACTCTTAGTGAATCGATCAACGACCACCCAAATCATGTCGTGACCATTCTTTGTTCTGGGCAGTTTAGTGACAAAATCCATAGCAATGTCTTCCCACTTACCCATAGGCACAGGTAAAGGTTCTAAACTCCTGTACGGTTTCTGATGTTGTGTCTTGACTCTCGCACAAGTCACACACTCGTCCACATACTTTGCAACATCAAGCTTCATCGTCGGCCACCAGTAGTAGGGTTTCAGGTCCCTATACATTTTAGTGCTACCGGGATGAATCGAGTACATGGTTTTGTGAGCTTCTTCCATCAGAAGATCTCTGAATCCTCCTGTCTTAGGTATCCAAATCCGATCTTGGAACACCTTCAGTCCATGACTGTTTACACCGAACACCAACGTTTTGCCCAAACGTTCCTCCTTTCTGTCATTCTTCTCAGAAGCTTCGCTCTGAGCTTTCTTTATACTTTCCAAAATAGTCGAGACAACTTCAATTCTCAACGCTCTTGGCCTTTTCCTTTCAAGATTGACTTTCCGACTGAGAGCATCAGCAACAACATTAGCTTTACCAGGGTGGTAAAGTATCTCACAGTCATAGTCTTTAAGTAATTCCAGCCAGCGTCGTTGCCTCATATTCAATTCCTTCTGATTAAAGAGATATTGGAGACTCTTATGATCAGTGAAAAGTTTGCACTTCGTGCCATAAAGGTAATGCCTCCATATTTTCAAAGCGAAAACTACCGCCGTCAACTCCAAATCATGAGTCGGGTAATTCTTTTCATGCTCTTTCAGCTGTCGAGACGCATATGCTATCACCTTTTCTCTTTGGGTCAAAACACAACCCAATCCAACACCAGACGCATCGCTATAGACAGCGAAGTCTTCAACTCCATCGGGTAGAGAAAGTATTGGTGCCTCGCATAGCTTCTTCTTTATCTTCTCAAATGCTTCCTTATGCTTCTCACCCCAAGCATAAGTAGCTCCTTTGTGGGTCAAAGCTGTCAACGGAGTAGCAATCGAAGAAAAGCCTTGGATAAACCTTCGGTAATACCCGGCTAATCCTAAAAAGCTTCGGATCTCCGTGGGACTTTTCAGTTGTTCCCACTTCGTTACAACTTCAATCTTTGCTGGATCAACCATTATCCCTTCTTGGTTGACCACGTGACCCAAGAATTGGACTTCACGAGTCCAAAAATCACATTTGTAGAACTTTGCATACAGCTTCTCCTTCTTCAAAACTTCCAACACTTCTCGCAAGTGTCTGCCATGCTCCTCCTGTCTTTTCGAGTACATCAGAATGTCATCTATGAACACTATCACGGATTTATCAAGAAAAGGATTACAAACCCTATTCATTAAATCCATGAATGCTGCTGGAGCATTGGTTAGTCCAAACGACATAACCAAAAACTCATAGTGTCCATATCTAGTTCTGAATGTAGACTTCTCGATATCTTGCTCTCTTACTTTTAGCTGATGATATCCTGACCTTAGATTGATCTTCGAGAAATAGCTCGAACCTTGCAATTGATCAAACAGGTCATCAATCCTCAGCAACGGATATCTATTCATTATTGTTGCCTTGTTCAGATCTCGGTAATCAATTCACATTCTCATACTTCCATCTTTCTTCTTCACGAATAACACCGGAGCTCCCCAGGGTGATGAACTAGGTTTAATGAAACCGTTGTCCAATAACTCCTGAAGTTGCATCATTAGCTCCTTCATCTCCATCGGTGCTAATCGATAAGGTGCTTTTGCAATTGGTGTCGTTCCTGGCAACAAGTTAATACGGAATTCCACTTGTCGATCAGGCGGTAATCCAAGAAGATCTTCGGGAAATACTTCCGGATAATCACACACCACTGGAATATTCTGCATCACCTTCTTTTCCTTCTTAGCATCAATCACGAATGCTAAATATGATGTACACCCCTTGGTCAAACATTTTCTGGCTTTCATCAATGAAATGATTCCAGAATTCACTCTACGATTATCTCCATACACCATAAACGAATCTTTCCCAGGCGGGTTTACTTTGACTATTTTCTTATTGCATAAAATTTCGGCGCCGTTGGCGCTAAGCCAATCCATTCCCAATACGATGTCGAAACCATTAAGTTCGATAGGCAATAATTCCTCGTGGAACTTATTCCCATTCAGATCAATTAAGATGTTTTTCATGCGATAGCTAACAGGTACAAACTTGCCACTAGCAACTTCGACTAATAAGGCATTATCTAGTCTAACAACAGGCAAAGCTAGCTTTCTACCAAATTCATGCGATATAAAGGAGTAGTTGGCTCCAGAATTTTGATAATATGTGGGCAGGCAATTCGTTAACTAGAAAGGTACCTGAAGCGACATCAGCTTCATCTTTAGCAGCTTCCAGTGTCATCTGGAATGCTCTCACCTTTGGCTTTGGCGGAATGTTGGGTCTAGCTGCCTCCTTCTTCTTCGGGCAGTCTCTCGACATATGACCCTCCTCACCACAACCATAGCAAACTTTCTTTGTGAGGGTACACTCATTGGCATAGTGCCCTGGCTTTCCACACTTGTAGCATGTGTTCGCCACCTCACATTTTCCATGATGCTTCTTCTTACATTTGTCGCACCATTTCGCTTCACCTCCACCTCCCCTCGAACCAGACTTCGAGAACTTGTTATTCTTGTTGGAACCTGAAGTTCCATCGAACTTCCTCTTTTCACCAACATCTATTCTTTCCAGACCCTTTTCCTTCTGCTGGGCCTCCACATTCTTAGCTGCACGAACAGCCGTTTTCAGAGTGGTTGCCATTTTGACTGTCGGACCAAAGTCGGCAGGCAGTCCATTAGCAAACCTCTCAATCTTGGAGAGTTCCGTTGGCACCAGGTACGGAAACAACTTCATCTTCTCAGTAAATGCAGTAGCATAGTCATCTATGCTCATCTTCCCCTTCTTCAAGTTTTGGAACTCATTGTTCAGATCAATCAGATCTATCTCTGAACACTACTGCACCCTTCGTTGTTCCAAGAACTCCTCCCATGACATTTTCAGGGCTTCTCCTCGTGGCATAGTATCTGCCAACAACTTCCACCAACTTAAGACTCCAGTCTTCAGTTGTCTAACTGCAAAGATGGTCTTCTGCTTGTTGCTACAGTCGCAACTTTCAAATACCATCTCCATTTCGGAGATCCAATCCATTATCTCAACAGGCTTTGGGCTCCCAGAAAGACTTGGCGGCTTGGCGCCCAAGAAGTTCTTGTACATTTGCCCATCCTTGTTGTTTCTCCTTTCCGGATTGTTCCTTCGTTCCCCTTGAGTCCCAACTTGACTCATCATGCGACTATTGTTCCCTTCCTCCGATTGCTCGGGAATTAATTCGGGTTCCTCAATAGGTATGATAGGTTCATCCCTATTATTATGCAACATTTGTCGCATCTCCTCCCTTTGTTCGGCTAGCATAGCCCGAATCATGGCTTGCACCGCAGCCATTGTTATTGGTTCTGGTGCTGCTGCTACAACAGGTATCTGCTCAATCACTGGCGGTTGATTCCTGTTTTCATCCGCGTTTCCAACGCCACTCCTTGTTCTTACCATTTTTGATCTACACACCGAATAAGGTGAAATTAGATCCTCATTCATGATAGATATTCAAATCATCCTTATCACTCCGAAACGTTTACATGCTAGTTCTAATAACGTAGGCATACGGTTAGAATCCTACACACATAAGGTTTCCAGATCCGGTCGGCAACAGACCGTAGATCCGAACAATTAATATCATATATGGCAACATATAACATTTAGCACATAAAAGTATTTTAGGCAACTTTCCTAAAATAAACTAGTTCTCGTGTCTAAAATCCAACCGACACACATCTCAACATTCCACATTAGCATTCTAAGTTTAAGTCTAGAAATCCTACAAATTCCTAGTTCGCTTAAACTAATGCTCTGATACCAACTGTGACATCCCCAAAATCTCGGCCAGAAAAGACCGATTTTCATTTATGCTTTTAAATAATTTCAGAGTAAATCCTTTTGATTTGAAAGAGTTGCGGAATTTGTTCCCAAAACAAAACATGATAAAATAATATTTATCAAAGCATTTCATCAAGAGATGCATTTCATTATATAATCAAAACTCGGGATGTCATGCTCCGATACAGACCATAAAGCATAAACGATAAACATTACAAGTCATTCAACAAATATATACATATAAAGACTTGTAAACAAAACAACAAGATGATCCATCCATCTTACGCCCTTGTGCCACTTCCAGTAATACAAATAAAACTGAGTGGTTCAGGCTTGGGAGTCTGGTGAGCATATAGGGTTTTCAACCCACAATAAATAATTTATATTTAATTTCACCAACCAATCACTATCCCGATTACCCATTCCCGTTATCCTCACTTTACGTCCCTAAAACAACAACTATCTCAAGGGACCTAATCTAGGATTTTCATCGGGACGGACATCACTGCTAAGGGGTTTCCTCAACAATAGATATCCTAAAGGCAACCATGAGGGGGATAGAGTACGTCGGTGAACACATCGTTCACAACACCTATAGGTTATGAACCTACTAGCATTCCACTGGACTGTCTAGAAAGAGTCCGTGGTCGTTATCCATACTCCGCTGAATAACTAGATCAACAACAACAACAACATCGAGGCCTCTCATCTGTTTATTACACACCAACTATCTACCCATGTTCTACCCAACATAATAGTAGATAAGAATATATTTTCATACATAGTTTAAAACCTATATATCATTTTCATTCAATATATATATTCCATATAACAGATGAGGCATACCACATAACACGTATTTCATAGAAAGCAATTCAGATCTATGAGATGGAATAAAGTGAATATCCATTCACGCATACAATCACAAAATATACACATAGCAAGTATATCGCATAAAATACTTCATAGTTACTTGTTAGAAGAAAGTAACTGCACCCACACACATATAAACCACAATTTACTCAATACACTCAAACCGCACTTGTATTATTATCGTGTTTATGAAAGGTAGTATACACTCACTTGATCAGAAGATGATCGGACAACACTACGACTTGCAAAATTAGTAATCCTCAGCAGATCTGGAAGATCTCTACAAAAATCGAACTTCTCGCGGGCAGAGCTTCGACTCGGGAACCGCACTTCTCGGGATCTTCGGGATCTCGGGACTTGCTTCGGGTCTCGGGGATATTACCGGGGTTTCGGGGTACTTCTGGCACGCAAAACGATGTAAAACGGGAGAGAGAAGAGAGAAAATAGCAACCATAAACGGCTGGCCCTTCAAATCTATTTATAAGGCAAATTTGGCCCTTGCCACGTCGTGGCAACCTTGTTCCATGTCGTGGGCTTGGTCATCACTGCATGCGTCATCCCAAGTTGCATTTGGGGGCCTTCCGGAGGTGACAGGAGATTTGCCACGTCGTGGCATCTGACAGTTTTGGGGTTTCGCGCCCCAAACTTCAGAAATTCATAACTTTCGCATACAAACTGCGTTTTCGACGTTCTTTATATCGCCGCGAAGGTGAGATTATGCTCTACAACTCTCGTTTAGACTCCATTGGCTAATTGTGACTTTATTTTTAATATATTATAAGTATATTACTTATATATTATCTTTAGTAGGCTGGGACAGGAAAACTCCGTTCGAAATTCATAACTCCTTCATCTGAACTCCGATTTCGTCCGTCTTTCCGTCGATGCACTACTATCGATGAGATCTTCAATTCTCATTTAGATCACTAAGGATAGTTATCTATCTACCTTAAATTCACTATTTACGTCGCGCTGGGTCGTGTCGGTTCTGTCGCGAAACTTCGACAGGTCATAACTTCTTCGTTATAACTCGGATTTCCGCATTCCTTATATATTCGGAAACCTCATTTCGACCACTACAACTTTATGTAAAGATATAGGAATTATCTCATACTTTACTTTTGACGCTTATTTTTATTCTTAATTAATCAAACCACATAATTAAGCAATTAGGCACAAAACACATAATACTCAAATAATATACTTCTATTATTTCAAAACGGGTTACAAAAGTTAACCTAGACTATTACATTGCTAAAAACGGCAAACCCGGAAACACAGGCGTTACATAGGGCTAGCCTCAAATTGTTCAAGGCTTATCTATGGTAATGATTTGGATTGCTTTAAGGAATGATTATCCAACTAGGGTTTAAGGTGAAACCCTTAAGGAGTCTACATGTATAAATAGACCCCTAGAGCTAAGGGGGTCGGCACCTCTTAAAAAGGAAGAAAATCCAGGCCAAATTTCATCCCTCTCCTCTCTCTCAAATCATTCTTCTTGCTAGTTGGTGTTTGTAAGCCATTAGAGGAGTGATAATTGTGACTCTAGAGCTCCAAGACAACAAGATCAAACAAGAGATTCAAAGGTAAACTTCTAGATCTGATTTTGTGTTGTTCATATACCTAATTAGTCATTAGAAGTCTTGGATTCAAAGCATGTTTAATTAGAAAGCCTAGATCCAAGCATTAGGGTTTTGCATGCGCACATAGGAAAGTTCTTATGGCTAAAACCCATCAGTGGTATCAGAGCCTAGATTGGTTTCTATTAAATTGTTGCTTGTTTGCTTGAATCATGCTTGAAAAATTCGATTTTTATGTTTCTGATTCATGGACTCGGCGGGTCCCATTGTGGACTCGGCGAGTTGGCTTGACTCGGTGAGTCCCTTTGTGCACTCGGCGAGTCCAAGCGTCAGGAAAGGCCAGATTCGGGATTTTTTGATAATTATCTTATGGAAACTTGCCTTAATCATATTAGATCAACCATAATCCGATTTTTTGATATATATGACTATAATCTTGATCTAATTAAAGATATTTATCAACTAATAAAATATTTAATTTCCTTATATGATAATTAATTAATTATTTTGATTAAATTTGTAATTATCTTCCAAGAAATCTTGAATAAATCAAATATGGATAATTATGGAATTAATTGTTAATTAAAATTATTTGTTATTTGATCCTCCATGTTTTAAATGTTTAAAACTTGTCCTCAAGTTTTGAAATTTATGTTTTGTGATTAAAAGTTTTAATTTAGACAATTCAAATTTCAAACCCTAGATTTTTTAAAAGTTTAAAATACAACCCTATACTGATATAATATTACAAGATTAATATATATATATATATATATATATATATATATATATATATATATGTATAACTAAAATGCTAGTCTTACCGTTAGTAGGCCTCATTCACAAAGCCGGTCTATAAGGTGGGTATAAGGTTGCGGCCTATAAAATGGCGCTTAATGGGTGTACACTCACACCCACCGTTTGCTTGATCGGTGGAGGGTCGTTAGCCGAACGGGTAGGATAGGGCAACCTCATCATCTCATTAAAAGTATAATTAGAAATATAAAGTAACTACATTTTTTTAAATTTCCCAATCTTAGTTACTTTAGGAAAAGTGAATTGATGCAATCCCATGAAATTACACTTTGCACCCTTGCTAAGAAGTTAGTGGAGCGTGTGTGGTTTAGCGGCACACTAATTGGTTCTAAGCAAAGGTGGCAAAGGGTGATTCATTGTTTATCATAGTTCGATGGAGCGTGTGTGGTTTACCGGCACATCGAATAGGTGATCGTTACAATGAAGGCACCATGTGAATTTGCATGGTAATTCACACCCGCTTTGTGATCCTCGGTATCCTAGTCACAAACAAGAGGGGCATATCAAGATTTAAACATGTCATTGAATTGTTTCAATGAATCTCATCCGAACCTAGGAATTCTTAATACATTTAGGACTTAAAGTTATGTTTTTGTGGTGGAGAATTAGTGAATCGTCATTCACTTACCTTCATATTATTTGCATGTTGGATTACGGCACCCCTTTTCTAATATGTAAATATTGTTGTTGGATCCTAGCCCTAATTTTCTTATTGGGTGATAATTAGGGATTCATATTCTAATCTATCTTTGCCCTTTCTATTTGTAGATGTCAAACGCAAACAACACTACTACTAGTTCTTTCACATTGATGAGCCTTTGTCAAAAGGTCACCTTTAATAGAACGAACTTTAGCGAATGGATAAGACACATTCGCACCATTGCTCGCTATGAGGATAAGGAGTATGTCCTCGATGAGAAGCTCGAGAAGATTAACCCTGAAATCACTACTCCGGCTGAAATGACCTCTTTTGAAACTCATGAGCGCGATGCAACGAAGGTACATTGCATCATGATAGCCACTATGAACTCCGAATTCCAAAAGTCCTATGAGGACATGTACCCGTACGAGATGCATCAAGACTTATTGGAGAGATACCACCAAAACGCGAGACAAGAGCGTTATGAGATTTTCACTAACATGATTTCCACTAAGATGGGTCATGGAGAGTCTCTTACCGTGCACCTGCAAAAGATGCAAAGGTATGTCGACCGTCTTCACAAGTTGAATGTTGACTTTGGGGAAGACTTGGCGATCGACATGGTGCTTCACTCTTCGCCTCCGAGCTATAATCAATTTAGGATGACATACCACATGAACAAAGAGGAAGTCACCCTAAGAAAACTCCAAGGTCTCTTGAGGTATATACACAATTAAATCTAACGACTCATCTCATGCTATTTCTTGGGTTCTTGATACCGGTTGTGGTTACCACATTTGTTCTAATGTGCAGGGACTAAGAAGAAATAGGGATGTGGAGGCTGGAAGAATAAATCTAATCATGGGGAACAGAAGATCGTCGCCTATGACCAAGATTGGAGTGTATTATTTAGTGCTCAGGAATGGTTTAAGTTTAGATTTGAACAATTGTTGCTATTCACCAGAAATGGCTAGAAACATCATTTCATTTCATGGTTTGTTTAGACAAGGTTTTAGATTTTCTTTTAATAATTAGAATGGTTCTATTTTAGCTTATCTAAATGGTGTCTTTTATTTTGAAGCTATACCATGTAATGGAATTTATGAAACTGTTATGATTGTTGATAACTTAGGAAATGATGTTTTGATTATATAGATTCTTCCAATAGTATGGATAAGGCATCCTTGTGGCATTGTTGCCTTGGACATGTCAACAAGAAACGCATAGCCCAACTCCAAAAGGATGGAGTGTTGGAGTTATTCGACCTCAGGGAAGATGACACATGCGAATCTTGTTTTCTTGGAAAGATGACTAAGTCACCCTACACAAGTACATGTGAAAGGGGTGAAGGTCTATTGGACCTAATACATACTGATGTATGTGGACCGTTTAGATCAACCACGAAGGATGGGAACTGCTTCTATGTGACTTTTACCGATGACTATAGTAGATATGGGTATATCTACTTAATCAAGCAAAAGTCAGAAACTTTTGAAAAGTTCAAAGAGTTCAAGAATGAAGTGGAGAATCAATTGGGCAGGAAAATCAAGATGCTTCGATCCGATCGAGGAGGAGAGTACCTAAGTCTTGAATTCCATGATTATCTCAAGGAGTGTGGAATAGTTTCACAATTGACGCCACCTAGGACACCATAATTGAATGGTGTGGCAGAAAGGCGTAATCGAACTTTATTGGATATGGTTCGCTCTATGATGAGTCGTGCTTCACTACCTATCTCTTTTTGGGGGTATGCCTTAGAGACTTCCGCCCATATCCTTAACCGAGTCCCTACTAAGAAGGTTGCCAAAACACCTCACAAGATATGGACAGGGAAAGCTCCCTCGTTAGCACATATCAAGGTTTGGGGTTGCGAGGATTTCGTAAGACGAGATACTAACGACAAACTCGAACCTCGAAGTCAGCAATGTATTTTCATCGGCTACCCGCAGAAATCCTTTGGATATCTCTTCTATAGACCGAAGGACAATGTTGTCTTCGTTGCGAGGAGAGGAGTTTTCCGAGAGCGAGAACTCATAAGCCAAGGAGACAGTGGGAGGCAAATCGAGATTGAAGAGATTCAAGAGTCGATAGATGAAGGAACCTCTACCGTTGGCACTCAACCCGAGGAGGAAACTCCGATTGAGCCAATTGACGAGTCCTTACCTCTTAGACGTTCCGAAAGAGTTAGAGTTCAACCCCAGTTTTATGGTTTTCATATTACTACCGAAAGGGACACGTATATTAGTGATGGTACACTAATAAACCTTGATGATCCTAATAGCTATAAGGAAGCCATGGCAAGCCCGGAGTCTGTGAAATGGAAAGAGGCAATGGATAGCGAGATGCAATCCATGTATGATAACCAAGTTTGGAATTTGGTTGATAATGTGCCCGGACGAAAGACCGTTGGGTACAAATGGATCTTCAAGAAGAAGACCGACGTGGATGGAAATGTACACACATATAAAGCGCGATTGGTCGTGAAGGGCTTTACTCAAACTCCCGGAGTTGACTATGACGAGACCTTCTCACCAGTTGCGAAGATAAAATCTATTAGAGTGATGCTTGCAATTGCCGCATTTCATGATTATGAGATTTGGCAAATGGATGTCAAGATCGCTTTCCTTAATGGGAAGTTGGCTGAGGATGTTTACATGGCTCAGCTAGAGGGGTTTGTGGATCCGAAGCATCCGAATAGAGTGTGTAAGCTTGAGAAGTCCATTTATGGACTTAAGAAAGCATCTCGCAGATGGAATCTTTGCTTCGATGAGAAAGTTAAAGAGTTTGGATTTGTACGAAGCAAAGATGAGTCGTGTGTATATGTCAAAGCCAGTGGGAGTATAGTAAGCTTTCTCGTTCTATATGTCGATGACATATTACTCATAGGAAATGACATCCCGACTCTGCAGGAGGTTAAGTCCTAGCTCGGGAAGTGATTCGCTATGAAGGACCTCGGAGAGGCTTCCTATATTTTGGGAATAAGGATAGTGCGAGAAAGAAGTAAGAGACTAATCGGACTTAGTCAGAACACTTACTTAGAGAAGGTTCTAAAATGTTTTAGTATGGAAAACTCGAAGAAGGGAGAATTACTGATACAAAGTAATGCCAAGTTGAGTAAGACTCAAAGTCCGAGTACCAAAGCTGAAATAGCATAAATGAGCCGAGTACCATACGCTTCCGCAGTTGGCTCAATCATGTACGCTATGACTTATACTCGCCCTGATGTAGCCTTTTCTTTGAGCATGGTTAGCAGATATCAAGGGAATCCTGGCAGAGCCCATTGGATTGCGGTGAAAAATATCCTTAAGTACCTTCGGAGGACGAAGGAATGGTTCTTAGTCCTCGGAGGGAGTGATGACTTAAAGGTGTGAGGGTATAGTGACGCCAGCTTTCAGACCGATAGGGACAACTATCGTTCACAGTCGGGCTGGGTCTTTACCTTGAATAGAGGAGCAGTGACTTGGGAAAGTTCCAAGTAGGAAACCATAGCTGATTCAACGTGTGAATCAGAGTACATTGCAGCGAGCGAAGCGTCGAAGGAGGCAATATGGCTGAAGAACTTCATCAGTGATCTTGGAGTTGTACCTGCCATAATGGAGCCCGTGGAGATTTTCTGTGATAATGAAGGAACGATTGCCTTGACCAAGGAACCGAGAGATCATGGTAGATCACGACATATCGACAGAAAATATCATTTTATTAGACATCGTGTAGAAGAAGGACAACTCGTAGTGAAGAGGATATCATCAGAAGATAACCCAACAGATCCGCTTACGAAGGGACTAAGTAGGGTTAAGCACTTGCACCATGCTAGGAGTATTGGGCTAAAGGATGATATTAGCATAGATTAGATAGTATTAGAAATAGATAAATGTAATTAACACTTGATGATTAAATAAAAGAGTATTATTTATGAGTAATATTACTATCTTATGTTAATTGTTTAACGATTGTTTCACTTTGCATGTTTTGACTTCCAGAATATTTGAGTTTATTAAGAATAATCGAATTATTCAAATTGTCCACAATCGTTCATATGTTGGAAGTAGATATGAATGAAGATTGTCATGAATTGGTGTGTAGAATGTCTAAATGGTATTAGATATAGCAAAGGGTTGCTGCAACGTTCATGAGTGCTTATGAACTGGTTTTGAGCATTGGAACAAACCTGTGCTTGCTGGAATCACCTTATGGAATATGATATAAAAGGGTGATCGCACGACGATAATATCATATAGTCTTAAAACCTAGATATATGGTTTGTTATTTGTTAATTGGTTGTACATTGATAATGCGAAAACGCATCAGTAACTCGGTGTTATAAAACGCATTGTTGTGTATAGTTGGTTAATGAATAAGTAAATGCATATAAGTCGAAGTTTATCTGTGACTTTTATCCCAAGAGGGTAAAAGCGATATCTCGGCCGCTCGATGATTTGATTTCACTTATGTGTCGGGCCCAGTCAGAACTTATGTGTTCGATTAAGTTCTATGTCAAATAAATAGGAGATCGAGAAACCTAAATGCTTGACTAATCATTCCATAGAATTGTCAGCATGATATCTAACAGAGGACTGTACGATCCCTTATCTAAAGGACAAGATTGATTAGATCAGAGTTTGACAGCGTCTTTGAGAGCTATGATTGCAAATCGGATCGTACTTGTGCATATACTTACTAGACTTATCCAAGTGGGAGACTGTTGGAATAGTGTCTAAGGCTGCAACTATATTAGGCAAGTATTTGACCCGATTGTGCATGGTCCTTTTGGGTTGCCTTCAGCATAGCAACTTGATAGGATGATTTATTATGAGAGAATAAATATTATTAATATATTATGAGAATAATATATGGAATAATAATATTTTTATTTGATTAATGTAAGTCATAAAATTAATTAGAATTAATTTGGTGACTTAAAGAGATTAATTAAATAAGAGGGTATAAACTGTCAATTGTTTGATAGTTACACTTTAGACTGTAAATCCTTATTGGATAAAGGATGGATGGATTCTAGGGCTAGGGATAGCCTCAAATCGTCCAAGGGTTATCCATGGTAAGGATTTGGATTGCTTTAAGGAAAGATTATCCAACTAGGGTTTAAGGTGAAACCCTTAAGGAGTCTACAAGTATAAATAGACCCCTAGAGCTAAGGGGGTCGGCACCTCTTAAAAAGGAAGAAAACCCTAGCCAAATTTCATCCCTCTCCTCTCTCTCAAATCATCCTCCTTGCTAGTTGATGTTTGTAAGCCATTAGAGGAGTGACAATTGTGACTCTAGAGCTCCAAGACAACAAGATCAAACAAGAGATTCAAAGGTAAACTTCTAGATCTGATTTTGTATTGTTCATATACCTAATTAGTCATTAGAAGTCTTGGATTCAAAGCATGTTTAATTAGAAAGCCTAGATCCAAGCATTAGGGTTTTGCATGCACACATAGGAACGTTCTTATGGCTAAAACCCATCAAATATAACCTTGGAATTCAACTTTGCATGATAATTAGACAAACATAGATCCAAGGTTATTAGGGTTGCATGTACACTTAGGAAGTGTTAGAATGCTCAAAACCCATCAGGAAGCCCCGAGGCTCCCGAAGCCATGAGAAAAAGATTCTTTCAGCTCTGAAACACTACTCCAAGCGAAGCTCGATTTTCTATAAAACCCGATGTAAGTGAGCTACGCCTACGCTATTTTTAATATAGCTTTATTTAATCATAGTAACGTTATTAGGAACTTATAATAAGTACTTGGACTATTATTATGAGTTATATAAATGTCATTATAATTTCTTTTTAACCACTCGCGGTACGGGGAGTCTGGTTTAAAGGGCCGTATAAGTTTGTTGGATTTCAGAAGTGCTATATGCCAAAATGATCCTACCCTCCGGTGTTTTATGCCTGGCCCCTGTCTGTACATAGTGGTTGGAAAATATTGTTTAAACGCTTATATAAAAATAATGATGCTAAGACTAATAATTAGTAGCAATGAATATTAGACGAAAATCTAGTGGTAATGATACTAGGTTTCGTCGAAGGAAAATAAATTAAGAAGCACAGCGCTGCTCGAATATTGAGTCGTCACTTTAACAAGTGAGTGCATAGTTACTTTCATCTTACACATAGATATGAAGTATTTTATATAAACTACATGCTATGTGTGCATATTATCTGTATACTTGTTATCTATGATGGATGAACGATTTTATACAAGTTTTATATGATTTAAACTGTATACGTATTTATATCTACATAATATGTTGGGTAAAACATGGGTAGATGAAATATGAGTTGGACGATAAGTTGAGAGGTAATATAGACAATGAGGTAAGGGTGAGAGGTGGACGATGTGAGAAGCCTTTTTCCAAATGTTGGCCCCATCATCTAGCAGAGTATGGATGACAACCACAGACTATTCAAGACAGTCCAGTGGAACACTATCAGGCTCACAACCTATAGGTGTTGTGAACGATGTGTTCACCGGTGTACTCTAAAAACCCATTAACCTGCATTGCTAGTGGACTCTCGAAAACAATACTGTCAATAAACAAGATAACCCTAGCAGATGCGCCTAAAGGACTCTACCGGCAGAAGCGCCTAATAGAGAACATCATAACCCCAGTAGATGTGCCTAAAGGACTATAGCGGTAGATGCGCCCCATAAAGAATGTCACAATTCTGGCAGTTGCGCCTAAGTGATAATATTAGCAGCTGTGCTTGACAGATGTGTGATTAGCAATGATGGATTTCGTGCATATTCCTTAGGATGATCCTTAGAAATGAATGAACAAGAAATAACTGATTCTTAGGGTAGATCCTTAAGAGTAAATAAGATAATCGGGATGGGTAATTGGGTTAATTGTTTCATGATTAAACATAATAATTATCTTATTGTGGGTTGAAAACCCTATGTACTCACCCGGTTTGCAACCTGACCCACTCAGTTTATTTATATGACAGGTGTTGATATGAAGTTACATTACACTGAGAGATTAAGGAGATATAAATCACTAGTGATAATGAATCTATGTTCTGTTTATGCTTATGTTTTTATATTGACGATGACATCCCAAATATTTTAAAATGAATAAAAATACTTTTCTTTGGAAATACTTTCATAACGTATTTATCATGTTTTATTGGGAACAAATTCCGCAACATTTTTATTAAAAGAGGTACTCTGATTTTTATAAAGCATAAACAAAATCGGTCTTTTCTGGTTGTAAAAATGGGGATGTCACAATTTCATATTTGAACCTGAATACCCACTTGTTCAATAATGTTTTCATCCTTACTTGGTAATTTGACTAAGGAGCTAGTCGATCAGTTCTACCAAATTATCTCAACTCATCTTTCATTGGCTTTTACCAATCTATGAACCCTTTCATCTTCAAGTCATATGGAGAAGATTTTGGTTCCCCATTCACCGTCAACAGCAAGTAACTCACTAATGGAATATATATGACTAGAGGTCTTCTTTCTATAAAATATCTTTAAATGGTATGGTTTCCTAAATCTACCTTATCTATAACTGTAATTTTGAACTTCCATTATCAACTATCCTCTCACGATCTCCAGATCTACCATACTAAGATGTCATTCTCTGTAACCCCTCAAACACCATTTGATCCTTACCCATGGGTTTCTTCTGTCCTTTAATATCTTCTCCAAGATTTTCATTATAAAATCAGTTTCTTTAAATATGACATTCCTATTTTTGTGGACCCTCCCACTCTCAGCATCCTATAACCCACCTTATTCTAAATCACACACACACATACACACACACACACATATATATATATATACATATATATATATATATATACATATATATATATATATACATACATATATATATATATATATATATATAGAGAGAGAGAGAGAGTTAGGTTCAAATGTGGATTGACATATATTGTGCGGATGTGTGGATGGATAATGTTATTCTGTGAGAACAACAAAGAAAATATGTTGTTTGATAATATAAATATGTTCAATCTTACATAACTATTTTCATTATCATATATTGTTAGTAATTAAATCGTCTACAAGGTTATTATAGAATTTTTATTATTATTCTCATTTTGTTTGAATATTTTATTGAGTCGTATTCTATAAGAATGAAAATGAGTGAAAAAAGATGCATGACAATAAAATTGAATAGAATTATTAAGAATGCATGAAAATGGCGATAGTTTTGTCAGGTTGAACGTATTCTCATTACTAAACAACCAATTCTCTTAATAATTGTCATAGAATTGCACTGTCCACACATTCGCACAATAGTTGTCCATCCACATTATAACCTAGCCATATATATATATATATATATATATATATATATATATATATATATATATATATATATATATATATAGCACAATGACGTAGAAAACCTAGCTATCAATCGTTATATAGGCGAAGCATACACATAAACCCAAGCAACAAAATCACTTTGGACCTCCGTTTTGTCAGCTACAAATTTATTGTGGATCGGAAAATCAACTAGATGATGGTTCATTAATCAGCCATTTATAGATCATCTATAAATAAGGTAGCTAATTGTTAGCCAGCCAGTTGATGGTTTGCCAGCTAGCTGATATGATCAACTAGCTATTAATCAGCCGGCTCAAGTCATGTTTAACAAGTGTTTAAATCATGTTGATAATGCATAAGTACTCTATATTCTATAAATAGGCTTACAACTCAAGCTAACAATGAATATGAAATTAGAAGCTTTATATTGTACAATTGTACTTCTTATTTTGAACAAGCAATTATACATTTATATACCATTGTAGCAAGTATCAAAAATGGATTTTTACATCCAACAAAACTAAATTATCATATGTAAATTACAAGTTTTATCAACATTTCACAAAGAATGATATATTAACACTACTAGAAAAACAGCCTTTTACGACGCTCATTGCACGTCGTAAAACGCTCGGACGACGCGCAAATGCGCGTCAAGGAAGGCCCTGTCATAAAGAGAGACGACGCGCGTTTACGACGCGCATTTATGACACGCAATGCGTATCATTAAAGTCGCTGTCAAGAAAGGTCATGTCATAAATGAAGATGACACACATTTTTGCGTATCGTAATTTTTATTATTTTTTAAAAAAAATTATTTATAGATTTACTAATTTTCAAATTAAATTCGCATTTTCGTGTCATAAACTTCAGCAACCATTTACGATATGCGTATACTACGTGCCTTTACGATACTCTTTTACGTGTAATAAAAAAATATAGAAACACATATATCCCAAAACAATCAATTTCATCCAAGAACATCATGTCAAAAAAATGTAATACATTGTTATTAAGAGGTTTTCCCTAACTATATAACCTAATACTACATTGCTATAAATGGGCACCTTCTTGTTTGAGTAACTCGTCCTTAAGCTGTCTGAAGAAAGTCTAAAACCCTTCATGTATCCAACCAATCATCATGTCTCTTAGCTTCAATATCAACCCTAACTCTTGATCAAGAACAACACGAAAATCCTACATAATTTCCAAATCATAAATCCAATTTGTCAAAAAGAAATACCTAACTAGCAATCTTATTTACTTTGAAAAAGATAAAACAATATGCATATAGATAGCTTCTGATTTTTTACTTCTCTTAAAATGTTAACAGAGGCTAGGGTAAGATACCACTTATCAAAGGGCAAGAAGCAACTATGCAAGAGAGATTACATTGCATACCAGTTACAAGAAATGGGCCTTTTGCATAGAAAAATATATTGTTTCAAATAAAAAAGTGAAGGATTTGCTCATTATTATGACTATAAAAGCAAAGAGTTTACCTTTTTTTTTGGAAAGGAAACTTCCCTAACGAGGGAGTTTACCTTTTGAGCCATGATGTAAGGTCGTTAGGTACGCCAATGAGGTATCACAAGCCTTTGCTCCTTAAAAAGCATCATGAACTACATGGAAGCCATGTCAAATTAAGAGTTAAGCCACATGAACGTGACATTTATCATGCTTTAATTCAAGCATATTAAGAGCTACATTTATCATGCTTTAACCAAGAACTCTAAACACAGAAAGACACTGTGAGCCAAATTCATCCATGTAATGATTGGAACTATCTTTTTCACTTGAACAGTTACCAGAAGCCACAAAACAATCAAATCTACAACCTGTGATGGAATTTTGACAATTTGTTAATTGAACATGACATCAATATAAAATTAACCAAAAAAACCTATAAAATAATTATGTTTCAATCAATGAAATTTAAGTACCTTGGCCATCTTCATTCATGCCATAAGATCACCATGAGGTGCTTCTACAACCTATAGAAACAAGTAAAGGTAAGCTACACTCATACACCTAAACTTTCACCTTTTAATCTCAATGTAGCCTTCATCAATCAAGTAACGTAAAGAACCCAAAAGTTTTATAAGGCCTATCATCCACTCATATGTTCAAGCTTTCGGGTTTTATAACGCCTATCATCCATTTAGATGTTTTATATGGCCTAATATCAAGATAAAGATAAATGCAAGATATAATAGAGCACTTTTATTTATTTGTATCTTATAATGTTTATCATCCATTCAAATGTTAAAGCATTCAAAATCTAAAAACTTAATACCATGATTGATATATAATTGCAGTATTGCACTTGTGTCATATATAGAAAATGGTCATTTAGTCTCGTTTTCAGTTCAACACAGAAACTTTCAGGACGCCCATAAATTTCTGCATCTTTTTGCGATCTGAACAGCTGAAGATGTTTAATTGAGCTGCTGATGTTGCTAAAACCTTCCCATCTGAGTCCATATGCTATTAAAATACAAAGTCATGATTCATAAAAACATAATATACCCTCGAATATGAAAAATGACATAAAAACACAAATAATATCATCATGAAATTTTTTTTTTTTTTTAAATTGATTAAGAATTGTTGTGTTGTTATTATTAATATTTATTACCTGTTGTTTTGGGATTCCATCTACTGATGCGACATATTGAGCTGAACTTTTTTTTATTACCAGAAAGTAAGTATACATTGAAGATTTGACTGGTCAAAGATTGAATAACGTGTGCAACATCTTCTCTTATTTGATCTTCAACATAAATAAGACCTGCAAGAACACCATCTATTCCTACATACACCACTGATTGGTTTTTGAACTCTTCCGTTTCCACAAATGGGTTTTCATTAACTCCATGCCTGTCATATCACAAATAGCAAGCTAATTTCATCATTTCTTCCAATTATTTACACCATAATATTTTCATTTTTTTCTCATTATATCTCCTAACCCATACCAATGTTCCAACATAAAGTATCTTCTTCCCAACTGAAGCTACTGCACCAGAACCAGGTTCCTCCATATATGTTCCATCATCAGCCTGCATATCATTAACAAAAAAATCAATCACATTTAAAAAAAAAAAATAGTGATTTTATTTCGGTAAGGGCGAAAAAGTAATTTTCATAAGGTACCTTTACATTGGGACATTTAGCAACCTTAGCAGCTTCCCGAATAGCTTTTCCAATTGGATGTATTGTATTAGATTCAACAACAGCAACTAACTTTACTGACGTTTTTATGAATCATATTACCAAGTTGTCCATGTGTTGATTCCGACTGTTCTCATATTTTTAAGTCAATATTATCATCATCTCACGAGATGAATTTACTAATCTTTCTATTTCATCATTTATATAAGGTGGACACGCATTGCTCATGGTATCAAAATCTCATTCGTTTCCACACCAAAAAACCTCAAAAGACTACCCTCAATTCCCACAAATCTTTCAACCAACATCAAACTAATCGAAATCATATTACCAAAAGTCAACGGTCTACCTGAAAACTGTGAGGCCACTATTGACATCCAACAAGAAGAAACAACTTATTTAAAAAAAGCCCATGACAACTTGCAACAACCAGTTTTATATGAAGTTTCCAAACACCTGGACAACTTGGTAAAAAAGAAAAATTTTGAAAAAGAGGTTCAAGTACACGTCAAACAGTTGTTGCCTCTTTTGCTAAAATGGCCATATTAATTATGCAAGCAAACACTCGACCAATAAGAGGGGTTTTTGTTTGCATCCCTGTAAAATTTTCGAAAACAAAAACTGTTATTAATATAAATCTTTTAATGAGTCATAATAATTTAATATCTATATACATAACAAAACCCCACTTACCCCATGGGAACATCCGTTTGAAAGTTAACAACATTTGTGATCATCTTGTTTACATCCAATAATGATAATCCATGGTCAGTGTTTGGTGTGTCCATAAAATTCTCCAAGGTTACTGAAACAATCTATTTTTAAAACAAAACAAGATTTTGAATATCAATTCAAATAAAAAAAATAGATAAAATTTCAAGAAAGTTGGCACAAGTGGGCCCTGTTTTATAGTGTTTGTACATACATGCTGTTGGATCATATTATTACGAAATTGTACAATAGTGGTGAAGTGATTGATCCAGATGAATTTACTAATCTTGTCGGTGGTTTCATTGATGGGTTTTACTCCTGGAGCTCCGGTGAAGATTCCCCTTTTCTTTTGGTTCTGGAACTGAAAATACTGAAACACTTCATCATCGGGAAGAAACCAAGAACCCTAAACGGTGAAGTGAGAAAACTGGGGTGAAATTAGGGGATATCAGAGAGATTAATTAGCAACGGAGACAGGTGGGGAAGATTATAGAATGGTGTGGCTTCTTTAATTTGTATGTTGAGAACAAATAGGTGGATGATGCTTCTAGATTGTTCCGGAAGATTTCTAGCATACAAAAGAGCACCATTACATGTTTAATAGGAATTGAGTATTGAATTTATAGTAACTAACAGATTAAAACAAGTGCAGTTGTAACAAGAATCATCATGATTTTCCTTCATAAAGCTTCAAGATTATTGTAGTCATCTTTCACAGGTGCTAGTAACGAGCTGATACCTAAAATTAACAAACTTTAAGACAAACATAAAGTTGCAAAATAGAGATGGAACTGGAACCACAAATATTCACATTGTTTTCTGTGTCAATAAAGAGAAAAAAGCAACTAACTTACTAACCTTCATAATATTCATTCCATCATTCAAAATTTTAAGCTTCTTATTCAGCAAACCACCAACTTGTTCAAGATCTTTTGGGCTTCATCTTTCTAGAAAAGTTCTTCCTGTAAAGAAACATTTCATCCTGCCACCCCACCACATGAACATTAATCACTAAAACTATATAAAAATGAATTTGTTACTTTCTTTCAGAGTGATCAAAATTACCTTGCAATAGAAGAAGTTGACTAGTTATATTTATATACATCACAGATAGCTAAATCACAGCCCTGTTCATGACAAGTAACAAAAAAGGGACATTTGTTTTACATGTTAAAAAGAAAAACTCAATATTTGTGAATTATTTAAGGAAATTAGAAGGGATTGAAGCAAATCTCACATGTTCCCAATTCTTTAACTCCTAAAGGCAACCTCTCTCCATTGGAGACCTGAGAATGAAAGAAGGAAAGAAATTACAGTCATTTCGAAAGAAATTTGAATACAAGAAAAAACCCTTTTTTATTTTATTTTTGAATAGACAAAAAAGCATATGGACACAATTCTCAAAAAAAAAAATAAATAAATAAATGTACGACTCACTTTGATGTTGTACAAGGGATGCATTTTATTTAACATGCATTCTTCCACCATCCTCCTTACAACAAATGGAAATAAATTAGGTTTCTAAGTTTTCTTTTTTAACCCAACAAGTTATGCTTATAGGTACCTGAACAATGAAATACCAACATTTAAGGGCATATTGGTATTTCTTGATAGACTTCTAAGTAAAACAATTTATTCCAGTTCTTGTGCAATAAGACACACATGCATAGTCTAATGCCCTGGAAGTATGTATAGTGATAGTCTGCTTCTATAGAGAGACTGGTAGAAAATTCAACTACTTGCTCAAAAAAAAAAAAAAAAAAAAAAAAAAAAAAAAAAAAAAGCATTCACCTAAATGAAAATGAATAACAAACTAACATAATAACTCCCATAAAATTCAAACCTTGATCAGCATGTATTCTAAAACACGAGGAAACAAATTGTAAGGATAAAAAGTTGAACCCAAAAAAGTGAAATATGTAAGTGCTAAAATATGTAAGTGTTAAAAGTGAAATATGTAAGGATAAAAAGTTGAACCCAAAAAAGTGAAATATGTAAGTGCTAAAATACAGACATGAAAACAAGTTAGCTTTCTAATTTAGAGTAACAATTTATTTACACTTGTGACAAATTTAGGGTTAATACAAGCGGACTAATTGAGACAAAATAGTATATCACTATGTGTGGCTAATGAAATTAATCTTAAAGATGACAAAAGTATTGTATATCAACCCAATAGAAAAAACATAATCAACAAAAACTTCAACCATATTGTTGATCTCGACTCATTCACCCATGGAAGAGTAAGGTCTACATTGATCCCAATTACAATTGGTACTAAGCTTATCTAGAAACAGAAAGCTAGATAAAACAAGTGATATTGCAAAACTGAACAGAAAAGTGAATTCAAGGAGAAGAGGAAACCTTGTTGGGCTTAGAAGCCCTAATTTGAAAAACACCGAGAGACCAAAGTCAGTAGCTTTCAATAGTGAGTCTTCATCGGTACTCAAGAACAAAAAGTTCTAGGTTTTAAGTCTCAATGGAACACTCCCATCGTATGACAATCATGCACCACCGTCACGATCTGTCGGCAGAGGCCAGCTACCGCACGCTCTGAATAATGTCCCTTAGCTATAATCTGATCAAATAGCTCTCCGCCAGCGCACAACTCCATGATTAGGTTAACAGAGTGCCGATCCTGGTAATTTGGAAGATAGATGCTGATGGGGAAGAATGTTCGTCTTTCATTGGAAGTCGAGGGCGGTGGGAGACACTCGGAAGGGTCGAAGAAGCAACAGACGTCGGAAGGTGAATGGAGGTTTGAGAATCGAGAGAGAAGAAAGAAAGAAAGAGGGTTTTCGGTGGGGATGAGCTAGGGTTTTCAGCCTGTGGAAACAAAGCGGGCTTTTTAATTTTTGGATTTCATTTCCCCTCGGATGAAACGCGCGTTTCATTAAATTTTATAAAGCGACATGGTTAGACGACACACATTTTTTTTAAGGTGCCCTCCGTGTTTTTTTTAATTAGACACTAATTTTAGGGCACATAAAAATAGGTGTCCTCTATGCTTCATATTTTCGAAAACTAACATCAATTTTTGGGGCACTCACAAATGCGTGTCCTCTATCAGCGCGTGTCCTTGATTGAACGTCGTAAAAGGTTGTTTTTCTAGTAGTGTAAGCTTGCAACCTACCCTCTAAAGCTATGATGGTCATATTGTTTACAAAGCAATCTTTAGCTTTGATTTCATCCGTGGTTGACTTTCACTCCACTTTGGCAGTGGTGATGAATCTTGGCCTGTTTGGAGTGGGTAATGGTATGGCATCATTAAGAAGCATGGAGATCATATCAGATGTTGTTGGTCTATCAAACGCACTTTCTTGTACACAGAGAAGGGCAACATGAACAACCCTCAAGAATTGCCATACAACAAAAGTATTTCCCAATGTAGGATCCTTCAATTCCAATGTATCCCCTTGTTGCCATAACTCCCATGCCTATATCATTAAGAGAATATTATCAATATAATTTTTTTACTCTTTACCAATAAGTATAGTATGTATAAGATGTTAAATGGTGAATTTTGCTATTCTTACATATCCAATAAGATTGAAAGTACGGCCAAGATGACCGAAACTGCTATTTCTTCTTCCACTGATGATTTCCAAGATCAAGACTCCAAAGCTGAAGATATCAGACTTGATAGAGAAAGTCCCTTCCATTGCATACTCAGGAGACATATAACCACTGATACAACATGATCGATATGGCATTTCAATAAATTGACCATGGAAACACATAACTTAATTTTAATTTTGATATTTTAAGTTTGTAACTAAGACAACTTACTATGTTCCTACCACCCTGTTAGTGATTTCCTCGGTCTCATTCTGCTTGAATATTCTTGCCATACCAAAATCAGAAATCTTGGGGTTCATACTCTCATCAAAAAGAATGTTGCTATCTTTTAGATCTCAATGAATAACTCTCATTCGTGAGTACTTATGCATGTATAACAACCCTTGAACAATTCCTTCAATTATGTCGAATCGTTTACGCCAATCCAACTTTGTCTTTCCGTTTTCATCTGCTAGACATCAAAAGAAAAGAGTCATTTATGAATATAACGAGTAAAACCATTATATACATTTATGTTACAAACACTTCACATCAAAGAGGAAGAAATCTAAGCTTTTGTTGGGCATATATTCATATATTAACATCTTTTCTTCACCATAAATGCAACAACCAAGAACCTGACAAGATTTGTATGAGTACTAGTTCATTCTTGAATTCCACGAGCCCTTGCGTCGATGTTCTCGAAAGCTTTTTGATTGCAATTTCTCGTCCACCACATAGTCTTCCCTGTTTTTATAATTTCATGATGTCTCTTTTTTTTAGATTAGAGTTTCGAATGTAAAAACATAACAAGTGCATAAAATTAGTTTAAAGTAACATCGTCTTGTAAATAGGTCCAAAACCACCTTGTCTGCGCTTATTCTCAACTGAGAAATCATCAGCGATAGCTATGATAAAGGCAATGCTAAATAATAACAAGTCATTTTCTTTCCCACCATTGTTTTCAAGCTGATTTATATCCTTGAAGCTTTCAGAAACTGTCAACTCCAGGAAATATTAATTTCTATTATGTCTCTCATATTCTACAAGCAGAATCAATGACTTAACAAAATATACAACTATATCATACAAACATGAGCTAGAATTTTTATCATTGCTACATTAATACCTTTACGTTTACTCTTTCTCTTCTTTATATACCATAATATGCCAAAACGTATGATTAACAAAGGAATGACAACTCCCATTAGTATCCATACCCAATTCTTGCTCTATTCTGTTTTGTTACCTGCATATTGACTTGTTTAGTGTAACGTCTGGTTTCCTGGTATGCGTTTAATTAAGTATTTATCTATTTATTTTGAAAGAAGGACTCGACAAGTTGGTAGCCCTGACTTGTCTAGTAGAAGGCAGTTTGTACACGGGGGTTTTAGTGAGCTACTCGACGAGTAGGATAGGCTGGATGAAACCCTAATCTTTAGGATTTGCACCCAATTTAAGCATCATATCTGGCCCCCATTCCAGCCTCGATCACCTCCAAAACCCTAACTTTGAAACCCTAATCATCCATAAGTAACATTGAACTATTTCTTGCCATTGTGAGTGTTATCTGTGCCTTTTGAAGCTTGTGGAAGAAGTAGAAGAGAGAAGACTCAAGAGGGAAGGAGTAGATCCAGGAACTACACTCTATTTGCTACATTTTCTGGTAATCAAGTTTCCAACTTGATCATTCTTCTCTTAGATCTATGTGTTTCCATCTTATGAAATTTTTGGTTCAAGAACTTTGGTACTTGGAGTTGGGACGTCCCAAGTGGCTCATACTTCAGATCTAGGATCTAGGGAGGGTCCCATGGCATAAAGGTGCAAACTTTATGACCATGGAAGCCCCATACAAGCATATGAGCAGGTTTATAGGCTTTTTAGCCCTAAAAGACTATGCATGGAAGGAAAGCTCGAAACTTTATGGGTCCAACAGATGTTAAAACCATAGATCTAGGTTTATATGTGTGGATTTGATACTCTATGGCCTTTTGGACAAGATCCATGTCTTATAGGAATTAGGGTTTTGTATAAACCCTTTTAGAAGAGTTATGGATGGGTAAAGTTCGAAACTTTACCCTTAGAAAGGCCTTTTGAGTTGGCAAACAAACTAAGAACCATGGATCTAGAAGATAGAGGCTTAATTTGTTAAGTAGGCCAAACAGATAAAAGGACTCAACGAGTCCATAAGGGAGCTCGACGAGTCTGTAGAGGGGCTCGATGAGTGGATGAGCCAAGTCGTGACTGAACAACTCGATAGAACTCGGCGAGTCGAGAAGTTGACTCGATGAGTTGGTCAACCCAGAATGTTGACTTTGACCGGAGTGTTGACTTTAAATAGGGGTAAAATGGTCATTTTACTCCATGCCTATGAAGAGTTATTAGTTTTTATTAAGTGTTATTATGGAAATTATAGTCAGAGAGTCGCCGGAGCAGCAGACAGGGATTCCTCACTCATGTTTTTAGCAGTCAGTCATACGAGGTGAGTTCCCTTTCATTAGGAACGAGTCTAAGGCACCAAGTTCGACCCGTATATGTGATATGTTAGTAGATAAGTATGGATGGGGCCCAATCTCGTAGCAGTCTAGTGTGGGTGGGGCCCGGTTCTCATAGTATTATTCGAGCATAGATATATGATTGTTCGGTAGATATACTTGTTTTCTGTGTGATACTTGTATGCATGTTAGTAGCGGAGTGTGGGCGGGGCCCGAATCTCTGAGATAGTGGAGTGTGGGCGGGGCCTGAATCTCCATGAGAGTGGTCGGGGCCCATATGTCCTAGTTGCATGATATTTGTATGGTATGTGGTAGTTTGGGGAGACTCACTAAGCTTTATGCTTACAATTTTCAGTTTTGGTTTCAGGTACTTCCGGTAGTAAGGGGAAGGACTCGGGTTGATTGCATGTCACACACCACAGTTCTAGCCTAGGATGTTTAAACTCTGATATTTTTCTCATATGATTTTGATATAGTACTTGTCACGATGTTTTGAGATACATGATACTGGATTTTCTTTATGACTATGGATGATTTATGGTTTTATTAATGATTTTAAAACGAAATTTTTGGTCTATATTTTTGGGATGTTTCATTTAGATTCTAAAATGATCAAAAGGTAGCTAAAAAATCATTGAAAATTAACATTATTACCTGTATTTGGAGTGACTGGACTTTTGTTGATCACATACTTTAAAGTAGATATAACTAAAAGTATGAATCATCCTATAATTTGACATTTAGAAAAAATTGGACTTATAGGAGAAGATATTACAAAATCAAAAGTTAAATATATTTGTAAATTTAAATTAAAAAATCTTGATATTACAATAAGAACAGCAAATGTAGAATATATTTCTTTAGATAAAGAAGAATTTAAAAAATAAATACTAGAAATGATAGAACATGGATTAATTAGGAAATCGGAAAGTCCACATAGATCAACAACTTTTATAATAAGAAATCATTCTGAAATAAAAAGAGGAAAAACTCGAATAGTTTATAATTATAAAAGACTAAATGATAATACAGAAGATGATGGTCATAATATCCCCAATAAAGATTCTTTAATAAACCTGATACAAAAGAAAAATGTTTTTAGTGAGTTTGATTTAAAATCTGGATATAATCAGTTGCAGCTTGAAGAAAACTTTAAATCATGGACAACATTTATATGTTCTGAAGGACAATACGTATGGAATGTTTTAAGCTTTGGGCTTAAAAACTCTCCATCTATTTTTCAAAGATTTATGGACAGTATTTTTCTTAAATACGACTTTTGTTTAGTATATATTGATGATATTTTGGTTGCCAGTGAAACAGTACAGGAACATGAAAAACATTTACAGAAAATATTTGAAGAAATAAAAAGAAATAGTATTGTAATTTCTAAAAGAAAAATGGAATTGTTTAAAAGGAAAATATCATTTCTTGGATTAGAAATAGGAAATGGAAAAATTAAATTACAAAGTCATATATATTAAAAAAATTTAGACTTCCCGGAAAAATTTGAAAATCTAAAACAGATACAAGCTTTTTGGGGCTTGGTTAATTATGCCCGAAAATTTATTCCTAATCTTTCAAAGTTAGTTGGTCCATTATATAGTAAAACAACAACTAAAATGGACAAAGACATTTCAGCAAAGACGATATTAAATTAGTTAAAGTAATTAAAGAAGCAGTTAAAAATATTAAATCATTAGAATTACCATTAGTCACTGATTACATAATAATAGAAGTTGATGGATGCAAAGAAGGATGGGCAGCTGTTATCCTTTGTAAATCCAATAAATATAGCCCAAAGGATACAGAAAAGATATGCTCATATGCTAGTGGAAGCTTTAATAAGACAGGAATGAATTGGACTTCTATAGACTATGAGATACAAGCTTTAACAAATGCTTTAGAAAAATTTAAATTATTCTTACATAAAGAATTTATAGTTATAACAGATTGTGAAGTTATAGTTCGTTTTATTAAAAATTATCAAAGTAAGAAAATAAATAAGACACAGTTGATAAATTTACAAAATACAATACTAGGAAGTGGATATAAAATAAATTTCGAGCACATAAAGGGAGAAAATAATGGAATAGCTGATACGTTATCCAGAAAAGAAATATTAACAGATTATTTTCTATAGATGACTAGTCAAAACAAAGGAAAGAACAAATTAATACAGCCTACACAACAAAATCAGAGTTCCTCTTCCATGAGCATTTCTTCAGAAGAAGAAAGAAATACATCATCAACAGAAAAATTGATGGATTCACCAATAAAAATTGAATATCAACACAACCCCATACAACAAAACTCAATTCTTTATATGGGAATAGCGAGTACTACACATAATCATAACCTCTTGCAAGGATTTAGACCGCAAATGGACATTTCCCAAAATATTCAACATTCATATTATTGGACAGGATCTTCAAAAAATATACAATATACACATAACAGAGAAGCTACTATAGCATTTGGTAATTGCACTTTACCAATTTACTTTGATGAATGCAAAAAGTTTAGGCCCACGATAGAAGTAAACTCGACAAAAAACCAACATTGTTTGCTAGATAACTTATGGCATATTCAGACAGTTCAACATGCTTCATCATTAAAATTCAAATTCTTAATACTTTAAGTTTTTTATTTTCATAAACAGTCACCAATGACCCCTGAGAAAAAAACGAAAAAAATTCACACCCTATGTTATCATCAGGGGCACAAAAGTTGGAATTTTCAATAATTTGGCAACAGTCTTAAAATATATACAATATCAAAATCCCCTTTATAAGGGATGCTGTAGCTGCTAGGAAGCTATGAATATAGCTCAAGAACATTTTGGGTTAAAAGATCACATTTGTGAAAAATTCTTTTGTCGTATAGAATTATTGATTCATGCTTTTAAGATTGTGTCGTCGTTTCACACTTTATGTAATAATCATGTTATTTAGGATCAAATATTAAGTCCGGTATTGTGTTAGTATGAGAGTGTAATTGTTACACTACCCTTTGCATATATAAAGGGTTAGAACCTATTGTAAAATCATCGAGAATTCATAATAAAAATATTGTTGTTATCAAATTTCCTCATGTCTCTCTAAACAATCTCTTTCTGATTTTCTTCGCCTATCTCTTACATTCCTAGTTCCTTTCATATACTTATCCCTCATAAAATAAATAAAAATAAATAAATAATAATAAAATAAATTAATTAATTAATTAAAAAAAACCTCAAAAGTTGCTTTTGCACATAGCTTCTCCTAGCTTTGTAAGTGCATGTACTCTTCTTTATTATTTAAATCTTGTTCATATTTTGTTTATGGTTTAACGGTAAACCCAGAAAAAACCGATATATATATATATATATATATATATATATATATATATATATATATATATATATATATATATATATATATATATATACATATATATAGACACACACACACACACACACACATATATATATATATATATATATATATATATATATATATATATATGTTGGATTAGTGTCTAAGTCCATAACTATTTTGGTATGTACTTGACCCGATGGTGCATGGTCCTTTTGGGTTGCCTTCACCAAAGCAACTTGATAGGATGAATTATGGAGAGAAATGATTAATTATGATTTATTAATATATTATGAGAATAATATATTAAAGGAGAAATCATATTGTTTAATTAATATTAGTCAAGAATTAATTGATATATAATTTTGTGGCTAAAAGAGATTAATTAAACTTAAGGGACTAGAACTGTAATTATAAGATAATTGCAATTGGGCTATGGATTACTTGATAATATATAAGTTGGAGGAATTCTATGGGGAAGCCCATTAGAAATCGTCCAAGGGTTATTCTAAAAGGGTTCATGGGCTGCTTAGGGCTTAAGCAGTCAAATTAGGGTTTCCTAGTTGAAAACCCTAATAGCCTACATGTATATATAGTACCCTTAAGCCCCAAAAACGTGGCTAAGAGTTCCTCTAGGGTTTTGGATGTTTTTGGGCAGCCTCCTCTCTCCTTGTTCTTCATCCTCTTGCTATTGGTGTTTGTGAGCCATTAGAGGAGTGACAATTGTGACTCTAAGCTTTCTAAAGTCATTGTAAGGAGGAATTGAGATTGTTATTTCTACATAACAATCAAAGGTAATTCTCTAAACCCAAATTTCAGTTTATAATATGTTAGATCTAAGATTGTATGTCTTGGATACATTGCATGTACAATAGAGAAACCTAGATCCAAGCATTAGGGTTTGTATGAGATCATAAGATTGTTCTTATGTCTAGAACCAATCAGTGGTATCAGAGCCTTGATTGGTTTCTGTTGTATGTGATGCTATGTTGAATTATTTACTGAAAAAAGATTTTTTTGGCCTCTGCCCGACCTGACTCGGTGACTCAGTGGATGAACTCGGCGAGTCCAAGGGTCAGACAGAGGGAATATCGGGATTTCTTGCTGTTTTGCTCAAGGATTAATACCAAAAACGTATTTTTATGATAAAATCCGATTTTTATTATATTTGGGTGGTTATCCTTCATAAAACAAAAGATAATTTCAAATCTTTTGAATCATAGCTTCCTTATATGATAAATATGGATTATTTAAATTATTTGGTAATTATCTTATGGGATTAGGTCAAATATAGATAATAACAAAATTAATTGTTTAATTTTTATTAATTGTTATTTGATCCTTGTGTTGTGAAAAAAAGTTTCAATATTGCCCATTTAAGTTTTATGGTTTAAATTTGAACTTAAAAGTTTTGTTTTGAAATTTAAATAGTTGAAACCCTAATGTTTTGAAATGTTTCAAAATTTGCCCTTAAGTTTTGGAATTTAAAAGTTGATTAAAAGTTTAATTTAGAAATGTTAAATTCTAAAACCCAAGTATTGTTTTGAAAAGTTCATATCACACCCTATGGTTTTATTAATTAATTAAAGTGTATAATTATTAAAATAGACCACCTAGTATTTTAAAAGTGTAAAATACACCCTATACTATATATATCATTAAAAGTCTAATATTATACATGTATGAGTAAAGTGTCAAGTCTTATCATTAGTAGGTCTCATTCACGAAGCTAGTCTATAAGGGGTGCTTAAGGAAATTGCCTATAAAATGGCGATTGAATGGGTATCCACTCTTACCCACAGCACTCTTGACTAGTGGAGGGTCGTTAGCCGAACGGGTAGGATAGGACAGAAACCTTCGATTATAAGTATAATGAAGTACAAAAGTAACTAAATGCTTTCATAAAATTCCCAATCTTAGTTACTTTAGGCAAAAGTGAATTGATGCAATCCCATGAAATTACACTTTGTGCCCTTGCGAAGACGTTAGTGGAGCGCGTGTGGTTAACCGGCACATCGAATAGGTGACTGTAACATGTGGGGGCACCATATAAGTTTGCATGGTTATTCACACCCGCTTTGTGATCCTCGGTATCCCAGTCACAAACTAGAGGGGCATATCGAGATTTAAACATGCCATTGAAAAGTTCAATGAATCTCAAAAGATCTAGGAATTTTCAATATATTTAAAACTTAAATTTCTTTTTTGCTTTTCATGGTGGAAATTGGTAAATCGTCATTTACCTACCTTCAAATATTCTGCAACTAGATTACATCATCCGTTTTCTAGGTTGTAGTGTATTGTGTTGGATCCTAGCCTCGATGTTTCATTTGGGTGTCACATCGAGGATTCTAATCAACTAACTTGAATTTGTTTTCTCCCGTTTTGTAAATGTCAAAGTATGACAACTATGGTATTACCAAATCCCGTGGAACAAGCTTTCCACATGAAGATGATATTCCACGATTCGATCGAGGAACAAGAGATCATGCTTCACTTCCTCCACCTCCTCTAATTATTCTCCCTAACCCACAAGTTCGAAGGCTTGAAAAGTTCAAGCTCACTCAAGCCCTTTTGGCAAGTAAATATGAAGAAGGAAAGTCGGTGTGTGCACACGTCCTAGAGATGAAGTCACACATTAATAGGTTAAGAATGTTGGGATCTGTTGTATGTGAGGAGCTGGCTGTTGACTGGGTTCTTCAGTCACTTCCTAACTCATATAGTGAGTTCGTAAGAAAGTACTATATGATAAACCACGACGTGACCCTTATAGATCTCACCTACATGCTTATTGCTGTTGAATCAGCAATGATTTGGCGCACTAGAAAAGCAAAGTTGATTGGTGAATCTGCCTTCCAGACCTGTATGGATATAGGCAATGGCAACGAAAGACATGCCATGATCAAAAAGTTTGATCATAAGAGAAAGGCAAAGTCTGAAGTAGTTCCATGTGCTGTTCCAAAAGAGTCAATTTGCTTTTATTGCCAAGAGAAGGGCATTGGAGACGAAGCTGCCCTATTTACCTAAGAGATCTAAGAGATGGGAGAGTCAAAACGTATGGCTCTGCTTTAGGTAAAATCCATTAACTAACTCTTTTAAGTTCCTATTCTAGATTCTTAATACATGATGTGATAAGATTACAATTGATGTTTTATAGGATCAAAGAAAAGGAGAGGAAGCTTAAGGGAAGAAGTGAGCGGAATCTAATTGTGAAGAAATGGATTTCGATCGCATTGCTTGAAGATTGGATTCTTGAGCTACTACTTAGAGTTAGAAAAGATTACTAAGAAATATGTATTAACATAGTTTTTCGATGAGTTGCATTGTTAAGGACAAATTTTTCCGTAATAAAATAAAATTTTGTTTTATATTATTTATTTATCCTTACAATGGCATGCATGAAAAATTGATGTTTGAAGATTTCTATTATTAGCAATAATGGATTTGATTCTTAATTATGTTATTTGTGGAAATGTCGAGAATTTACCAAATAGGGAGAGTTTCTCATCACCCAAGTTTCAATTGGATAGAAACTTGGAATCATGCAACGTGTATGATGAATGAAAAACTTTCACATTTGGAAATTAGACTAATTCGTTGATAAAGTGTCAAGTGAAGGACTAAGAGATCAAGTACACAAAGTTGTTTGTTGATCAACTACACCACAAGAGTAACAAAGATATTCGTCATGAGTTACTAAAAGGTTAGTAAATATGATTATACTTATAAGATTAATTGTAATTCTGAATTTATTGAAAGAGTTTAAATCAATAGCAGAACGAATAAGAAGAACCAGGTATGCGGAAAGATAAAAGTTTCTCTATTCTAAGAAGAAGGGAGAGTACCTTTTATTATGTTTTATGATAGGTCTTAATGATTAAGAACCATATCTCAATTGATCCTCTAAGTGAGTCTTAGTACAATTGTATGTCTATGAAGAGGAATCAAGAATTGAAGAAATGGTTAAATCAAGAAGTCAATCGTACTTCGTTCCGAAACAAGTCTTAGAGTTAAGATTGTGACATTGAGTGACAAGTTTTAAGAAGCTTTATAACATTCATCAAATGTAGAATTTGGAAAAAGGTTTTGTTATTCTTGCACATTTGAAATTGGTAAGTTGTGATGTATTGGATTAGACAAAGACCAACAAGGACCAATTTTGAGAAGTGTTTTGTCTTGATAAAAGCTATACTAACTCTTGAATATTTGTTTGTCAAGAAATGTTTATTGACAAAAGAATCTTGTATGTCAAAGAGTCAGTGGGAGTCTTAATGGTCTTGAAAGGGTTCAAGAACAAATCAAAATAAACCTTATCAAACATCACTAGCACACGACTTGAGGTTTACAACCTATCGTGTTGACGCTATCTTGTATCTGTGCCATTCCAATCGAGTTAATTATGCATATGAGTTCTATGAGTTCTCATTTGAACACATAAAAAGGCAAGCACCTTGATCAATGAAAATTACATTGATATGAAAGGGTGGGCTGCTTAACTACTTGGAAGACATGGTGAGCACTTGTGTTACAATAAGGCAATAAATCAAGATTGAGAAGGTTCGGTCCATATGAGTTTGAATTTGTCATAAACTTTATTTTTGACAAATTCACATGGATAGGAACACATACACCATTAAAATCTAAGTGTCATAAGATTCCATCCTTCATAAAAATGATTGTGAGAAAATGCTTTCACCAAGAGAGATTTTAAGAAGATAGTGATTGTGAAAATTGTATTCTCGAATTCGATTATGGTTACGGTATCCCTTTCCATGATTTGAATTGTGAGATTTGGCAATTAGTCTGAATTGTTTAGACACATATATGAGCTATCTAAGGCAAAGGTGTATAAGTTTGAGAAGCTTGATAAAGGATTATCAAAGCATTAGGTATTAGAAATATGAACATAAGAAATTTAATAGGCATTGTTTTCTGGAAGTTAAGTTGTTTTCTGAATACATGTCAAAGCTAGTGGGAGCATAAGTGTTATGCTTATATGATAATAATCATCATGATAGTGGGAGCATAAATGTTATGCTTGTATGATTATTATGGCAAGTATTGCAAGTTAGCAATATTAATTATAGAAAACAAGAGTTATACTTTGCAATCTCGTAAGGGTTGAAAAGTTGTTTTGCTATAATTAAGGGAGAGAATATTATGCTTCATTAACAAATTCAGTCAAGGATACATTGTGTGTTCTTAAATTTCAATTATGATTACGGTATCCCTCTTCATAGTTCGAATTGTAAGAACGAGACACATAAAATATTATGGCAGAAGATTGATAAAGTATCATATCTTTATGTAAAACATTATGCATCGTGTCCTATACGCTTCGGGTATAGGATTGATTGCCAGTGCTATTACATTTAACCATTCTAAAAGTTTCCAAATGTATAGCGCATTTAGAGGGAAAAAGGAAAAGAATCGGTTTTGACCAAGATAATTAAACAACTATCAAAGGACGATCCAAAGTTCGCCGAGGATTGGTCGCTTGTGAGTAGTTGGAAGTATAGTATTGGATGGACCATATCGACATTATTATGAATAGATAAGATTCTATTAAGAATGAGTTGTCATATGGAAAATATGGAAATGGTTCCATATTGGGAGTTGGATATTGAGAGTCTATGATTAGAAAATTTTATGCAAAAGGATGTTCAAAGGAATGTCCTTTGAGTGAGAGACATCATATCTATAGAATTGTTTCTCATAGAGATTGGCCAAGTCTTGATGATTTTGAGCTATGACTTTACGAAAGGATCATTTCATAAAATGTTAGAATCTAGCATATTCTATAATTGACAAGAATTTGATATTCTTACACTTGTGATAGGGATTAGGAGTTGTGAAATGAGTGTGAAAGGATCACTTTGCATGTTTTGACTTCCTGAATAATTTAATTGGTTCTGAACAGTCAAATTATTCAAACGGACCACAGTCGTTCATATGTTGGAAGTAGGTATGAATGAAGACTGTCGTGAATTGGTGTGTAAATTGTTTAAAGTGTATTAGACATCAGCAATTGTTTGCTGCAACGTTCATGAGTGCTTATGAATATGATTTGAGCATTGGATTAAACCCATGCTCACTTGGATTACTTCATGAATTGTATCTCGAGTGATTGTTGAGACGATAACATCTTATATTCTTGAAACCGAGATGTGTGAGTTGTATCTTGCGAGTCGGTTGCACATTGATAATATGTAAATGCACCAATAACTTGGTGTTATAAAACATATTGTTGTGTGTAATTCGGTAAGTGAGTACAAGCGAGCATTGAGTCAAAGTTTATCCGTTCCTTTTATCCAAAGTAGGATAAAAGCGATATCTTTGGGCCCCTCGATGATTTAGTGATGGCACCTAAGCGCTTGGCCGAGCCGGGACTAATTTGATGTGATCAATTGTAGTCTGTTGGCAGTCGTCATAAATCGGAAGTCGGGAAATAGCATAGAGAGAATGATTATAATTCATGTCTTATATCTATATGATATCTAGAATGGAGGAATATATGATCCCTTATCTAAAGGACACACGTATCTAATAAGATCAGAGTTGACAGCGGCTTTGGAAAGCTACGATTGCAGATCAGGATCTGAAGTCACACGCAGAATAGTTATTAGACTTATCCAAGTGGGAGACTGTTGGATTAGTGTCTAAGTCCATAACTGTTATGGTATGTACTTGACCCGATGGTGCATGGTCCTTTTGGGTTGCCTTCATCAAAGCAACTTGATAAGATGAATTATGGAGAGAAATGATTAATTATGATTTATTAATATATTATGAAAATAATATATTAAAGGAGAAATCATATTGTTTAATTAATATTAGTCAAGAATTAATGGATAAATAATTTTGTGGCTAAAAGAGATTAATTAAACTTAAGGGACTGGAACTGTAATTATAAGATAACTGCAATTGGGCTATGGATTACTTGATAATATATAAGTTGGACGAATTCTATGGGGAAGCCCATTAGAAATCGTCCAAGGGTTATTCTAAAAGGGTCCATGGGCTGCATAGGGCTTAAGCAGTCAAATTAGGGTTTCCTAGTTGAAAACCCTAATAGCCAACATGTATATATAGTACCCTTAAGCCCCAAAAACGTGGCTAAGAGTTCCTCTAGGGTTTTTGACATTTTTAGGCAGCCTCCTCTCTCCTTATTCTTCATCCTCTTGCTATTGGTGTTTGTGAGCCATTAGGGGAGTGATAATTGTGACTCTAAGCTTTCTAAAGTCATTGTAAGGAGGAATTGAGATTGTTATTGCTACATCACAATCAAAGGTAATTCTCTAAACCCTAATTTCAGTTTATAATATGTTAGATCTAAGATTGTAAGTCTTGGATACATTACATGTACAATAGAGAAACCTAGATCCAAGCATTAGGGTTTGTATGAGCTCATAGGATTGTTCTTATGTCTAGAACGCATCAATATATATATATATATATATATATATATATATATATATATATATATGCATTTGGATGACATTTCAGTAAAAACCTCCAATGTCGCCACTAATACCTTTTTACATCCTACAAAATTAAATTATCATATACAAATTACAATACAAATAGTATTTTACAAAGAATGATATACTATTCCTACAAGAGTAGCTACACTCATAAACTATCGACCCTCTACAACAGTGATTGTCATATTGTTTACAGAGCAATCTTTTGCTTTATTTTCATCCAAAGTTGACTTCAACTCTGATTCCATTCTGGCAGTGATGATGAATGCTGGCCTATTTGGAGTGGGTAACGGTATGGCATCATTAAGAAGCATGGAGATCATATCAGATGTTGTTGGCCTATCGACTGCACTCTCTTGTACACATAGAAGGGCAACATGAACAGCCCTCAAGAATTGTTCTACAACAATAGTATTGCCCAATGTAGGATCCTTCAATTCCAATATATCCCCTTGTTGCCATAACTCCCATGCCTAAATCATTAGAAGAGGATTATTAACATAATGTCTTTTTTTTACTCTTTACCAACAAGTATAAGATGTTAAATGGTGAAATTGACTACACTTACATATCCAATAAGATTGAAAGTCCGGTCAAGATAAATAAAGCTGTTATTTCTTCTTCCACTGACGATTTCCAAGATCAAGACTCCAAAGCTGAAGATATCAGACTTGGTAGAGAAAGTCCCTCCCATTGCATACTCAGGAGACATATAGCCACTGATACAACACGATTGATACAACATTTCAATGTATTGATCATGAAAGCATATAATTCAATGGTAATTTTGATATTGTAAGTTTGTAACTAAGACAACTTACTATGTTCCAACCACCCTGTTAGTGATTGCCTCGGTCTCATTCTGCTTGAATATCCTTGCCATACCAAAATCAGAAATCTTGGGGTTCATACTTTCATCTAAAAGAATGTTGCTAGCTTTTAGATCTCGATGAATAACTCTCATTCGTGAGTACTTATGCAGGTATAACAACCCTTGTGCAATTCCTTCAATTATGTCGAATCGTTTATGCCAATCCAACTCTGCCTTTCTGGTTTCATCTACAAGACAATGAAAGGAAAGAGTCTGTAACGAATAGTATATCACAAGTAAAACCGTTGTATAGACTTATGTTAAAAATGATAAGTACCAAAGAGAAAGAAATCTAAGCTTTTGTTAGGCATATATTCGTATATTAACATCTTTTCTTCACCATGAATGCAACAACCAAGAACCCGAACAAGATTTGTATGTTGGAGTTTAGCAATGAGTACTAGTTCATTCTTGAATTCCACAAGCCCTTGCCCTGATGTTCTTGAAAGCCTTTTGATTGCAATTTCATGTCCATCACTTAGTCTTCCCTGTTTTTTATAATTTCATGATATCTCTTTTTGTTAGATTAGAGGTACAAATGCAAAAACATAACACATGCATAAAATTAGTTTAAAGCAACGTAACCTTGTAAACAGGTCCAAAACCACCTTGTCCGAGCTTATTCTCAACTGAGAAATCATCAGTGGCAGCCATGATAGAGGCAATGCTAAATAAAAACAAGTCATTTCCTTTCCCACCATTGTTTTCAAGCTGATGTATATCCTTGAAGCTTTCAGAAGCTGTCAACTCTAGGAAATACTCATCTCTCTTCCATCTCTCATATTCTACAATCAGTATCAATGACTTAACAAAATAGGCAACTATATCGTACAAACAAAAGCTAGAATTATCATCATTGCTAATTTTATACCTTTCCGTTTACGCTTTCTCTTCTTTATATACCATAAAATGCCAAAACATAGGAAAAAAAGAGGAATGACAACGCCAATGAGTATCCATTCCCAATTCTTGTTGTTTTCTGTTTTGTTACCTACATATTGACTTGTTTAGATTCTAAAATTATCAAAAGGTAGCTAAAAAATCATTGGAAATTAACATTATTACCTGTATTTGGAGTGATTGGATTTTGGTTGATCACATACTTTAAAGTAGAGTTATCACGAGGATTAACCAAAAAGTTATTGCTTCCAGTCCAAATAACACAGCCAGTTCCATTAATGTTACTACTATTAAACCCCACACAAGTGCAATCATTCCAACACTTAACAAAACAATCACTAATACTTAAGCTCGAATTATCATCAATATCAATTCTTGTCGTATCCTGAGCAAAATCTCCATTCTTTTCACTAAAATTATCACTCTCTCTCCTACACTGAGGCAAACTCGACCCCACACAACCATTACCAGAATCATACCCATAACAGAACTCAGGTGTCCAAACAGTAGAATTATTAATATCAGTAATTTGTCCTTTTGCCGTTAAAATCCACATGGGTAAAGCAGCAATATTATCGGCTTCATAGCTAAAGTATCGTGCTTCGTTGGTGTATACAGAAGAGAGATTATATCTAGATTGGCTACTTGGACTATTCAATGCAAACATATATTGAAATACTTGATTGTTTAGATTCCCACTACTCCAGTAGGGTTGTCGTCGTCTTCGAATCATCAATCTTTGAGATGTTTCTTCAATGGGCTCCCAGCTCATAGTAAAAGCTCCTGAAGAAGGTATATCATTGCTCACCCAAGAAGTCAAGGTCCAGTTCTTCCCTGTTGTGATATCATACCCAAGTTTCATACCAGGTAAAAGTAAATTCGTTGGATGATCAAAACTCTGCCATAAAACCCTTTTGTCAGTTTCATCAATCAACCTAAAATTACCATTCTCTTCGAGAGTTGCAGTCACATTTGGGTTTGGACCAGTTTCAATATTCGTAATACTCATTAGACTTCTCCCTCCTGCAATGATGATCAAGTCTCCCGTGTTGGCATCAATGGAGAGGGCATGGTCGCCTGAGGTGGATACAATTGGCGTGTTTGGATTCGCTACCCATACTTTCTTTAATTCAACATCGTCAGTATACCAAATCCCCAAGTACCTATACCCTTCACCGAAAAACCCTAACGTGAAATTTCCACGGATGGAAACAAGCTGGTCAGTAGAGTTAAGTTGGCCGCCGAGTTCGATCGTTGAAAATGAATCGGAAGCCGGACAAAATCTGATAGTGTAATCAGCATCGCGACACGTAAACGTACTCGTCTGATCTTCGAACACAGTGCTATAGGATCTTGGGCACGCTGATTTAAACAACTGAGCATATGCTGTTGGCTTACACGTCGAGCGTGTTGAAAATGAATTGACACAACAATACTCCGGCGAGCCAAACGCCTGGCACGCACTCCTACACGCACCTGCACTACCCAAAGTAAGCTCCGGTGGACAACGTTGATTCAAGTCATCAACACAACCTGTCTTCGCACAACTACGTAACCCAGAGCCAGAGCCAGAACCAGAACCAGAACCAGAACCGCCAGTAGCCTCCACAAGTATTGGGAGGTTGAAGCCATCAACAAGGCTGACATCATAAAAATCTTGGCCTTGGAATTGGTTGACACTGAATTCCGCAATTGTAACGGGTGGTGTGTATGAGGTTCCGTTACACTCTACTTTACCGGGGCCACAATCACCTGTGGCACACGACGCGTTACCGGATCTATTGAAGTTGCAGCCGGTCCTACCCCAGAAGCGACCCACCCAACCAACTGGAGATTGAATGGAGCGTGAACTACCTTTTGTTAGCTCAAATCCGGTGATATTGAAATCAGGTGTCCCCGAGACTCCAGGCCAAATAGTGAAATCGCAGTCATTTACAAAAGTAAAAGTAGTCCCAGAAACTCCTGCAATTTTTTATAAAGTTGCATTGATAACTTATCTTATTGAGTGTGTATGTTTTCGATACAAAGGTACAGATTTACCATTAGAAAAGAAGAAGAAGAAAAGAAAGGCCAGAATTTGAGAAACCGCTACTACATGAAATTGTGAAGATGATGACCAGGGAGAAATCATGCTTGAAGCCAAAAAGTTCAACTTCACATAAGCTTCTCTACACAAATTCTAGTAATAAACGAAAATCCAATAAAGAAAAACAACAGTTAGAAGTAGCCAAGAAAGTAAATAACAATACAATCAGCGTATGAAGTGTTCTTCTGATTTCCTATTTTCTTTTCTAAAACAAAGGAAGATTCTAAATTTTCAATATTCACAATAGGTTGTTGTACTGTTTATCTCTTTTATTTTACCAATATCTACCTCAAATGTTTGTATGTCAAGCAAATAAAAGGGAGAATTATTAATAATATGAAACAAAGTGATAATTACTTTAATTGAGATATTTTTACAAAACCCTATCAATTAAATCAAACTCCAAATCCGTTTACTGCTTAAATCGAACCCAAAATACAAACAATTACCTCCTGGACTCTTATGGTTGCAGGGTTGCGGCTGCAGAATTCAAACAAGGCTGCGAACTGCGAATTAGTAAAAGAAACAGAGATAAGCGGAGAGTGATCGACATTTTTGTTGATGAAGCTTCGTGTATCTTAAGCAAGGACCTCATACCTCGTAATAAGCCAACAAAAATAGTTATTATAATAGAAAAGCCGCAACTAAACATTGACTGGGGGGCAGAGATGGTGTTTGATTTTGGGACTTCCACTGTGGGCCCTCGGGAAAACAGCAGAGTCAGGTGCGGCATGTTTTCGATGATCTCAGGCTCCTTTGTATGTAGGCTGAAGCAATTGCGATAAATCTTCAATTGAAGTTCCCAGTTGTCTGGAACTATTCCTACCTCCATTAATATACCATTTGGGGAAGAGGAAGTAAACTCTGAAATTATTGGCTGTTGGGTTGAATTCTGAGAAAAGATGCACCGGTAATGTTTATCAGTGCAGAAACTTCAATATCCTCAACAGTGGACAATGAAAATGGAGATGGAAAGCAAGGTTGATCGGTGCACAAAGTTCAATCATCTCCGACCCATTCCCGACCGACCCCATTTATTCATACGAATAATCCTATGAATAGTATAATCCCTATGGTGAAGTTCCAAAATTTAGATGAAATTTGTGTTGTCCGATTTAATCTCTCTGTGTATATATTTATACAATTTTAATTTATTTTTACTTGCTAATTATATTATATATATATATATATATATATATATATATATATATATATATATATATATATATATATATATATATATATATATATATATATATATATATATATATATATATCTTAATTGCCAAAATTGGTTTGTGAGGCAAAACACTATTCATTTCAAAATCAGTTTCAAACGTCAGATAGAAAAGAATGTAGATACCAAGTAAAGTGGTGATCGCTGATTTACTATTAGGCCCAATTTCCAAAAACGCAATGTCATACGTTAGCCTCCCCACTTATATTTATTTTTATAACTTTTTTTTATGTTTTTTTTTTCCTATTTTATATTTTTAATTTTCCACTTAGACTTTTGACTTCTTCTTTACCGATTCTTCTTTTATTCTATTCATTATTTATTATTGGGAGAATTTCATATATGTCCTTCTTAAACTTCAAAATATCATATTTGCCCAACTTAATTTCTCAATATCATATTTACCCTTCATAAACCTTTAAAATATCATATTTGCCCAAATCCTTGTTTATAATGTTTTTAATATTTTATAATCACTCTTTATACCTTAAAATTATTATAATAATTAAAAATATTAACCATACTATCCTTACGTCTATGATAATGGAATGTGAACTTCTAAATTGTTGGAATGTCGCCCTCATGACAAACAAAAAAAATTCATCTCCAACCCTCTATATAGAATATATGTTTTGATTGCCTAGTTTTTGTTGTTGTTGATTATTATCATGTTGTAGATATAAGTTATTTTAGATACTACCATTGATATTTTGATGTTTAAAATGTACATATACGATATTTTGATATTTAAGAAGGGTATATATGATATTTTGATGTTTAAAAATGAGATATATGATATTTTGAAATTTTATGAAGGGTAAATATGATATTTAGAAATTTTATAAAGGGTAAATATGATATTTAGAAATTAAGTTGGGTAAATATGATATTTTGATGTTTAGGAATGGCATATATGAAATTCTCCCTTTATTATTTAGTAAAACTCATTGTTAAAATTAGTAACATTTGTTTTCCATAAATTTTTTTCTTTTAACTAACATTTATCTAAAAGCTTTTATTTTTTATAATTTTAAAATTAAATTATTAGTATTTTACAGATTGTCATTTTGGTTCCTTATTAGGTTATAATGTTACACTTTTGGTCTTTATATTCGATAGAAACTTTGTTTTTATACTTTTTTGGTGTAATTTTCATAGAAGTTCTCCGCCGCAACGCGCGCAATGGCTAAATACTAGAGATTTTATATTTTCAATTTTTTTTCATTTTCTACCCTTTACATTTATTTGTTTTTATATTTTGTATCGCTACTAAATTTGATGTATTTTTTTTCATTTTCCACCCTTTACTTTTATTTGTTTTTATATTTTATACCCCTAAACTAATTTTTATGTAACAATTTTTATCCTTAAGTTTTTTCATTTTCCACCCTTTACTTTTATTTGTTTTTATATTTTGTACCCCTAAACTAATTTTGATGTAACAATTTTTATCCTTATAATTTTAAAATTTATATATATTTATATTCTTTCTCCTTAATTAATTTTTATTTAACAGTTTTCAACCCTTATAATTTTAAAGTTAATTTATTAGTATTTTATACATTATAATTTTGTCACTTACTATATTTTAAAGTTACATTTTGGCCCCTTATATAATTTTTTAATAATCTTTTTTTTTATTAATTTCTTAAAGATACACTTTCAAGTCAATTGTTTGTATCCATGTTTTATTTTGATATTTTTGTGCTCCATTTCGTTGTATATATGGTGTCAAACTGCGTTTTTTAACATAAAGGAGCTTCCGCAACAACGCGCGGATGGTCCAGACCTTAGTTATAATTTAAATATAATATTTAATATTCATAATACTTTTTATATATTAAATTATATTAATTAATTATAAATATAAATTTTTTATTTTGTTCATCAAATTCTTATAAAAAGTTAAATGCATATTGAAATTTTAAAAAATGATAATATATTTTACAAAAGCTTATAAATATGTTATAAATATAATCTTATTTATTTAATATTATTATAATGAAAAAAATATAGATTATATTTTTGTTAAAACCAAATTAGTAGAAACATTATTTACCCTATTTTTTGGGTAAATAATAGGAGTGGGTTGGAGATGAAACATGGGTATTAATAGGAGTGGGTTGGAGATGGTCTTAATACTTGAAAATGGAGATCGAAAGCGAGATGTTATGGAAATGTGGAAGAATCCTCTCTTCTCTCTAATAAACGAAGAGTTTTTTTTCCATTTATCATACTCTTATTCAATTTGTCAAATGTTATTTTTATTGTTATTTTAAATAATTTTTTTTCGACATATCATTTTATGAGTTTTTTCTAATTATTAAATTCCACATAATATTTTAATATAATAAATGCAATAAATATAGTAATAAATGGATATTGATTTCACTAATAGATTTACCTTTTAATTTCAAAATTCCCAAAATTAAAACTTATTAGTTTCTTTTCTTTATTTAAATTATTTGCTTAAATTTTAAAGATAAAAAATATTTCCATTATAATAAATCATTATTTTTTTTATTTTCCTATAAATTTAAAATTCTCAAATATTTGACATTTATGTTTAACTTTTCTTTTTAAATTAACTCATGTAATACATGGGTCTCACTAATCCCTATAAAAATAAAAGAATTCTTACCTGCTATGTGTCTTTTCCCTCTTTCATTGTTTACAAAGGTTAAATGACTTTTATACCCTCCTCCATTATTCTTTGTACACGTTCCATTCCAAACCTAAAATACCATTTTCACGTCTTAAAGGCTATCATTGATTCTTTGCAATTGTAACTGATCATCACATTAATCTACAAGTAATCATCGATTTCTACGGAGTAATCTTCTTCGATTGGTCTAAACGTAACTATATCACTCCATACTTTTCTCAATTTTTGAATTTTCATTTCCTAGATCTTTTGCTTTCTCTCTTAATGTCGCCAAGCCCTAACATATGCACTGAATTTCAATTCCGCCTCCGCCACCATCAGACCGCCAGTCACATTAACGACCATAAAAATGCTACCACGCCACCTCTCTCTCTCTCTCTCTCACTCACTCTCACACACACATACACACCTCAAGAGCCGATGCTTTGATTTGATGAATACAATATCTTCCCTAAAGTCAATCATTCTAAGGTATTCTTTTTGTGATTTTATTCAATTCTTGAACAAATTTAAGTTTTAGTGTTAATCACTTATTGGATTTTGTTCGATTTTAATTTGACCTAATTTGATTTTTGGTCTGTGTTTTCTTCTCTGTTAGCAATAGATATTATCAGCAATAGATATTATCTCTAATCTATATACCAAATGCTTTTGTTTGACAATGTGCCCATTGGTGTTTCAATTTTGACTAATTGACATGTTATTATTGATTCTAATGATCTATTTTGCATTTATTTGACATGAGTATTACTTAAATAACATTTAGAAAGATTTTAAACAAAATGCTATTTTGAATACATTAGTTTTTCTTGAAAATCGGATAACATTCAACAAGCAATTCCAATCCATATATAAATAGTTTATCAAAACTATAATAATACCTATACATTTTAAATCATTTATACCCATTTCCGTATTTTACATTTTGTATATATTTAAACTTTGAATTTTGAATACATATTAATTACTTAAAAATCGAATATTCATTATTATCTTCAATAAATCTTTTATACCCATTTCCGTATTTTACTATTGTAGATAAATAACTCTATACTTTGCTTAATTACGTGTATTTCCATACTAGATGGGCTAACTTAGGGGTGAGCATTTGGACCGGTGGACCGGACCGGACCGGACCGGACCGGACCTTTTTTTGGACCCCCGAGCCGGTTCTCGGTTCTAAGATTTCTCGCCGGTCCGGTCCGGTTTTTACCGGGTTTAGAATCGGTTGGATATGATTAAAAATTTTTGTGATGTTTTTTAAACACACATAACTCATTCGTTTTAAGTCGGATTGACCTGCGGTTTTTTCCAACATTTAGTTTACAGTTTGTAGATGAATTTAGACTATAATTTTGTTTATTTTGGTATTATATTTACCGTGTTACAATCCTTCAAAATAGAGCTATCAAAGCTGAAAAAATTCAGCTTTTCAGCAACATTTTGTAAGTTGTGACGTTTTTTAAACACCCATAACTCATTCGTTTTAAGTCGGATTGACCTCCGATTTTTTCCAACATTGAGTTTACAGTTTGTAGACGAGTTTAGACTATAATTTTGTTTATTTTGGTATTATATTCACTGAGTTACAATCCTTCAAAGTAGAGTTTTCAAAGTTGAAAAAATTCAGCTTTTTAGCAAGATTTTATTATCTGTGACGTTTTTTAAACACCCAAAACTCATTCGTTTTAAGTCGGATTGACCTACGGGTTTTCCAACATTTAGTTTACAATTTTTTTTTGGAAAGGGAACTTCCCTAACGAGGGTTTCCGGGCCAGCTTTCGCGCACCGACTAATCCCCCGCTGCAAACATAAAGCTTTGCCTCATGCCCTGGAGTCACTGCAGGCGAACCTCCATGGCCACAAGGGCTGAGTGGTGTCAGGATTTAGTTTACAATTTGTAGATGAATTTAGAATATAATTTTGTTTATTTTGGTATTATATTCATTGAGTTACAATCCTTCAATGTAGAGCTATCAAAGCTGAAATATTTCAGCTTTTTAGTATTATTTTATACTATAATTTCGAGTCCGCGTTTAGCACTTGTGGTAGAGTTGTAAGTAAGTATCAAACTAGTTTATCGACATTGATAGTTGAAGCTTTGTTATGTACCCAAAATTAGGTGATAATGTTTACAAATCCGATAGTTGACAATGTTGATGACATCTTGAACGATGATGATATAGCTTTGGGTAAAAAAAATTACAATCTTTATTCTTTTTTTATACAATTATTCATTTTTATTAAATACTAACAACATTTTCATTTGTGTTTATGTAGAGATTGCACAAGCTTTAAATATGTTACATATGGATGACAATGATATGGGGAAGAGGCCAATGGAAGATTAGATTATAGGTTTATGAAATTTGATAGTTTGATTGATTTTAAAGTTTAAACTATGATTTTTGTTGTTACGGTAATACTTTTGTATGTTTGTCTTAAAATTGTTTAACTTTTGTTGGTGAACTTGATTTATATGTTAGTTTCTTTTATTTGGAAAATTAATTTTTGCAAATTGCAAGTTATAATATTATACATCAATGTAGATAGACGTGAAACGGAAACATATTAATTTTGCAAGTTATAATATTATACATCAATGTAGATTACTTATTATACTCTAAGCAATTAAAGTTGTACCGGTCCAAACGGGTCCAAAAACCGGAAAACCCGGACCTGGACCCGGACACGGACACGGACACGACTCATCCGGTCCAGTCCATGGTCCACAAAATTCTCTATAACCGGTCCGGTCCAAGAGCCGATCCGGTCCGGTCCGGGCCGGTCCAAATGCTCACCCCTAGGCTAACTAATGAATTTCCATTCATTTTTGTTGAGTGCTATATCATAGGCCTAAAAAGAAGTTTGTGAGCAAGAATTTGAGATAATTTTTATTGCTTCTGTCTAAATGCTTTGATAAAGTATCGGTATTTGTATCAAGTGGAATTTTTAATAAATATCCTTTTTGTCCCGTATGTTTATTAAGTGATTGTTTAGATTTTATTTTTATATGATGTTATTTTTATGCATCACACAGTATTTATTAACTTTATAAGTATTATGATAGTTATAAAACCTTTTTAGTTAAAATTTGTTACAATTTACATGAAAGTTGTTTGTTCTCTAGGCAATGTTTACTAATCGGAGGATATTACCTTCTCTTTTATACATGTTTTGATGAATTTACTATTTTGATTTTTATTTAAAATTTTATGATATTTTATGTGATTTCGCTAATTTGATTTGGAAGATGATAAAGTAAGAACATAGCAAGGTTTGAAACCAATGTACTTCATAATTGAAACAAATTGGAAAAAGGAAAAGTAAAAGTAATTTTAAATAGTTGGTGTTTACTTTTTTTTAAAGGAAAACACTAAATTTCAAGATTTTTATTTTATTAATAGGACCTAATTAAAACATTAGGTATGATATAATAAAAAAATGTTAATCAATTTTGTTCATGATATTTATTACTACTAAATGAATTTGTTTCATTTTCTTGGTAATGATCCTTGCAGCTTCATATCTAACAATATATATCTTTTACCCTTGAGAATGGATCTCGAAGACGTACGATGAATTATGTCAATACTAGAAATGACACCACCCAAAAATATTGACAATTAAGTATATATTTTTTTATCTTTTGTAATAAGTGGATTTCTTGGTCGATAAAATTTGTATAACACAAATTTCTTACAAAAATTAATAGAGTCCATACTCCAAATTAATTGCATCATCATGTTAACATTTATGGTTCCTAATTCACAAAACTATACATAACCAAATAATTTATATAAAATTATAAAATTTAAGAAATTATTTATTATTAGTTTAATAAAATTTTATAAATCTTTTACTCGTGGTTTCCACGGGTTGTAACCTAGTTAATCTAATAAATAAAAAGGAAAAATAAATTGTTATATTTAATTTTATAGTTATTTTTTATTGTTTTTTTTATTTTACTAAATTCTATATAGTAATAATTATAATAAATATAATAATAAATAAATATCAATTTAATTTAATTTTGTTTTAATTTTAAAATTTATAAATTGAAGCCGAATTAAATTCTACGTGGGTATCACACTTATTTTGAAATTAAAAGAAAGAAAGAAAAAACTCTTCAAACAAATAACAATTTGATTAATTTTTTAAGAAATTAGTGATTACATGATTAATTGAAAGTTGAGGTTCAAATTATATTTTTCATAAAATATATAAAGTGAGAGGTTCAAAATTAAATTTTTTTATAGAATATATAAATTAAAAAAATATTATAATATGAATACAAATTAGCAATTTTAAAAAGTAATAATAAAAACTTATAAAATCTTGAGTTATACATTCAAAATTTTCACTTAAAAAGATCTACGTTCTTTTTCATTTTGAGTGACAAAATAGAAATTTAATTAAATATGATACATGTTGTTTTAAGAGTTAAAATTTATCTAAATTGTGATTTAAGATGGCTAAAAATGTATAATTGTATTTCAATAATATAATATGGGAAAATAGCTAAGAAAGGTAATGAATTTTTTTTTCATATTTAGTTTTTTTTTTTTTTTTTTTTTTTTGGTAAACAATTGTTCATCAAACTTGTTAAATGTGTTCAAATATTACAATTATCACCTCAAATAGTTTGTGACAATCGTAACACTTGAACTCATTTAATTAATTTAATGGTTAATCATATATAAAATACAAAAGTTGTCCAAATATGAATAAAATTAAAAATTCATTACCCTTTTAAGTCATTTTTCCATGAGAAAATGAATGAAATGTCCACTAATTTTAAAACCAAACTTCGAACTCATATCATGGGTTTTGAAATTGTTTTCGTTATCAAAATTTGTTTCAAATTTTTTATAAATTGAATTTCGAAATCTATTTTTAACGCCTGTTTTCCAGATATGTTTATTTATTTCTTTTGAGGAAAACAAGAAAGAGAGTTTACTTTTGGGAAGGAGTTGACTTCGGGACATGACCAATTCTAGTCGTGGTGTCCAGTGAGATGCTTTTTTTGATTTTGATGCAGGGCTTACAACTTAATTCCAGTCCGGATCAGTTGGGGTGGCTCTGGGATACGTCTAATCATTTTACAGTCTCTTCAGCTAGGTCTTATTTTGATAATGGGATGTCTTATTTTGATAATGAGATGTTGTCCACAGGTGGTGGTGAAACTTATTGGAATAATTGGGTTTCAATTAACTTGAATATTTTTATATGGAGATTAAGATTAAATGGCCTTCCGACTCGAGCAAATCTTTCTTATAAGGGAATTTTATTGGATTCGATCTTATGTCCAGTTTGCTCTGCTACAATTGAGTCTATTGATCACCTGTTTGTTGGTTGTAGTGAGTTGATTGATCTTTGGACTAGAGTTGCTATCTGGTGGGGTGTTCATGTTCCTCAATACCTTTCCATATATTCGTTATTGTTTTGGTCTAATTCGTTCTCTTGGAGAAGTGGTCAACGGAAAGTTTTTGACGCGGTGATTATGACGACCTTATGGTGCATTTGGAATTTTCGTAATTCCAATCTTTTTGGGACGGTGTTGCCTATGAAATCAGTAATTTTTTATGACATGGTCAAAAACTCTTATTTTTTGGTTTTTAATAGGTATAGCAAAGCTAATATATGATGGATTAATTGGCTTCATAATCCTGTATGTGCTTGTAAGTTGTTGTAATGTTCTTTTTCTAGCTTCTTGCTATTTTTTAATAAAATTCATGCCGATCAAAAAAAAATGCTAGTCGCAGTATGTGCCAGCTCTATAAGTCGCGAATCGACTATATGTAAAATAAAAAAATAGTAAAAATACAATAGATAACGGAGAGGTTTTTTATAAATACAAGCTAAAACTCGCTTGCAACTATAAACAAAAAACAAAATGAACGAATAATAACTTTATCCAACCTTTGAAAAAAAAAATAGAAACAAATACATTAAATAATCGTTTGGTTCATTTTTTTTTTTTTCTTTTTTTGTTTTGTCATCCCACTTTGTCTCATTCTTGTTTTTCTTGAGGACAAATAAAGGTTCGGCTTATGGGATTTTGATAACCTGAATTTTGTATTAATTTTTAGCATACATTTGATTTTCATTTATCATTTTTTTAATATTATTTTTGTATTAGATTGTTAGATTTGTTGTTTTGAATATTCTTACTAGTTTATGCTAATTTTGTGTAGATTTGTAGGAGTGAGATGATATTTTAGAGCATCGATAGAAGTCACATGGATGACATTGCAACCACGATCGAAGTCTCGTAGCAAACTTCATGAGCAAGAGCAAAAACAAAACGATATAAAGAGATTTTTGGATTTTTTACAGTATTGCATGACTTTCTTCAACTATGGAAAAAACATTGTCCTATTGATCTGAAATGTTATAGGTGTCTTTCCAACTCTATCTTCGATCCGACCGAAAACAATTTGATTTTCCGCATGACTTTTGGTCTGGTTTTTGGCCTCGTGAACATCATGGCAGAAGGCTGTCCAACAATAAATTATGGCAACCCATAAAAAATATTATTTTCAGCATCTTTAAACCTAGCAGCAAAATGAAGAATTGTAACAGTCCATTGTAGTTTTAAAATGTTATGTTATTTACAAGCCTAAATGGCTGATTTTTGGCGACCCATGCTTCAACTAAAAAAAAAGCCCATATGGTCTTCTTGTGTGGCAGGGGAAGGAAAACATAGCAAAGGATCATAGAAAAGAAGGGAAACAGCCGACAAGCCCAATGAGAGGATTCCATTTTTTTTTTGTCTCTATTTCTTTACTTTTTTTGTTTTTGGAACATTATCACGAATTTATTTTGATATTATTATCATGATTTTTAATCATTTTTTTAGCCTTTTGAAAAACACTCATATAATTTTATATTTCATTTTGTATAAATTGAATGCATGAATTTGATATGAACTTATCAATGTGGATTTGATCCCTATTACAGTTATTATAATTCATTTTTTTATGTCTCGTTATTAAGGTTTTTATTATTTGGTGGTCTCGACAACCACTAATTCCTTTGTTTAGATTGAGATTAGAAACATGTAATTAGCTTTGAAACAACATGACTCACATAAAAATGATGCTAAAATTGAGATCAACCATTGTTGTATTATGGAACTCTTCAGAATAATCCTTAATTGATTCCTCGTAACATGATTTTCGGATTTTGAATTTTCTCCCCAAACCCTAGATAGCTCACTAGAGTTGTTGGGCACTTTCTAGCATCAATTCCTTCTAAAACACCTAACACCTTGAATTCACTTTTATTTACTTCAGGCTCATGCAATTGTCATGGAAAATATCACAATAGTATCATCAAGTTCTATAAGTGACAATGTAAGCTTCTCGTGCTACCTTATTGGGGGCATGTTTAAGACCGTAATGATTTGTGAAAAATACAAACTTTATTATATCCTTTTGAAAACCAGTGACAAGTCCAAAATAGAAAATCATGTGGTTTTCTAACCGAATTCAATCATGTGGGTTAAAGAGAAAACTAAGTTCAATCCAGTCAGATCAACCAGAAAATAATCAATTTAACATACATAAAAATTGGTGGTGAAAGAACCAAGCCTAAATCAGTATTTCCTTAAAAAAAATAAACTAAAACAAACTTATACTTGGAGTAAATCGGTCAACACCCTGCCTAAATAAGTATCTCGTGTGGCAATGTGAAAGAGAATATATATATATATATATATATATATATATATATATATATATATATATATATATATATATATATATATATATATATAATGGAAACCCATCCACCACTTTGTTCTTGGAGTCGATATGAGACTTTTTCATATCACTAAATATGATATTTCTTATATTGTGTATTGTTTATACTTTTTTTTCTTCCTTTTTTTACAAAATACGTTAAAGTAGGTTATACAAAATATTTAAGGTAGTTCTTAAATATTTTGTGTATATAACTTATTGTAAAAAAAAATTAATTTAAGTGGGTTAAGTGACCCACCTTGGCACACTATAGCCTCACCACTATTGAAAAGTAACCTTGAGGTAATGTCCTATAGACATACCCATCTGAAGTGTGTTAAAAATGATAAACTAATCAACCGAGTAAGTAAAATTAGCAAAACACACGGATCTAAATAATTTATGGTTGGCTCAATTCAATGTCTGAAGAGTACAAAGAGAGAGTCCGGATGTGTTAAGAGAATGTTTCAACCGACACTCTGACCTAAGTAATTACCCTATTTATAGGGTACATCATACGTACAAAAAATAAATGACTAAACATGACATATCGAAACTACAATGCGTTGTAAATAGATAAAATGTCGAAAGTACTTCTGCTTTCAACACTTACAGACACATAGTGAAAGACACAGCTCTCAACTATCACTATCTACTTTTGACCCTACAATCTCCCCCATAGTTAGAACATTCGAAACATTAAACTATCATCTTCAGTGTCTGTACAAGCTCCATGTGAATCTTTCTTCATTATCATTCTTTTTGCAATTGTTGATTCTGTTGGGTTTTAAGCATAACATCATTCCTATGGTGTACATGCAACCCTAATTTCTTTGATCTAGGTTTTTCTAACTTGAACATACAACATTGAATACCAAAGAGAATAACCCTATGACTAGCATACATATTTCGAAATTGACATATAATTAGGGTTAGAAACTTTACCTCTCTTGTTATATAGCAATAACAAGTTTAATCCTTCTTGATCTTGACTTTTGAAAGCCTAGTACCCCAAGTGTTGCACCTCTAATGGAGTCACAAACACTCAATGCAAGAAGATGACTTAGGAGAGAGGTGAAATCGGCTAGGGCAACTCAAAGAAGACGTAGGGCCGAATTCCATATGCCAAGGGATTTATTTATAGTTGAGGCTATTAGGGTTTTATGGTGGAAACCCTAATTTCCTTGCTTAGGGCTTAAGCAATCCATGAAGCCCTTCTAGAAAGCCCCTTGGACGAAATCCTTATGGGCTTCCCATAGATTTCGTCCAATCTCTTCTGTTATGAGTCCATAGGCCAACCAACAACTAACAGTTAATTGCAATATCAGTCCCCTTTATTTAATCAGTCTCTTTTGATCACCAAATTAATTTCCGATCAATACTAATTAAATATTATGATTTCCAAATAATATATTAATCTTGTAATAGATTAATAAAACCATTTTAAGTACCAATTTATTATTCATATAATAAATTTTACTCTCTCTTAGACTGTCCTCTTGTCATCCTATCAAGTTGCATGAGTGAATGCAACCCAAAAGGACCATGCTCATAATCAAATCAAGTACATACCAAAAATAGTTACGGGCTTAGACACCTAATCCAACAGTCTCCCACTTGGATAAGTCTAATAATTGTTATTGCATACGACTTCAAAATCTAATTAGCAATCGTAGCTTTCAAAAGCCGCTGTCGAAATCTGATCTTATCAGCAACGCGTCCTTTAGATAAGGGATCATATATTCCTACATTATCAAGATATTGTATAGACATAAGACATGGATTATAATCATTCTCTCTGTCTATGTTTTGTTTCCCAATTTCCAATTTATGATGACTGACAACAGACTACAATTGAACACATCAACTTAGTCCAAGCTTGGCCAAGCGCTTTGGGGCCCACGTATATTGCTTTTATCCGACATTAGGTAAAAGGAACAGATAAATTTTGACTCATATGTTTGTACTATTTACTCATCAAATTACACACAACAATACGTTTTATAACATCAAGTTACTAATGCGTTTACGTATTATCAATGTGCAACCGACTCACAAACAACAACTCATATCTCTATGTTTCAAGAATATAAGATATTATCATCTCACAATCATTCGTGATAAAATCCATGAAGTGATTGAAGTGAGTGTGGGTTTAATCCAATACTCGAATGTTATTCCAGGAGCACTCATGAATACTGCAGCAAGCTTTTGCTATGTCTAAACACTTAGACAATCTATAGTCGGATTCATGACAGTCTTACCTCATTACCTACTTCCGAAGTATGATTGACTGTGGATGTTTGAATAACCTAGTTATTCGGGATGGCCTCAACAAAAGAATAATCAAATCCATTATGGCCTCAACACTTTGATTATAAATAAAAAAAACCTTTTATTAGTCACCATATTGATTACACATTATTCATTGTATAATGTTTCAAGTATTCAAATTAATACTTGAATTGAAACAATAGTCATCCCATGCTCCAAGCATGCACACTATGTTTACCTATGATCCTTACTTTGTGAAATAGATCAATTGAACACATTTCCAATTAATGCTCATTTCGCAATTCGCAATCCTTATCACAAGTGTAAGAATACCAAATTCTTACCACTATTAGAATATGTTAGATTCCATCATTTTATGCAATGATCCTTTTGTAACGTCATAACACCAAAGTCACAAAGACTTTGCCAATAAGATTACAAAGCGCTTTATTGGAGATTGTTACAAGACAACTCCACAGATATGAAGTCTCACATTCAAAGTACATTCCTTTGAACATCATTCTTGCATAAAAGTTTCTAATCTACATAAATCCTTAATATCCAATTCCCATTATGGAAACATTTCCATATTTTCCATATGACAACACATTCTGAATACAATCCTATCTATTTATAATAATGTCAATATGGCCCATCCATTTCTATACTTTCAACTGCCCACAAGTGACCAATCCTTGGCGAACCTTAGATATAATCATCATGTTGTTTAACTAACATGATGATTATATCCTTATTAGCATAACACTTATGCTCCCACTAGCTTTGACATGTATTTAGAAATCAGCTGGACTTATTGACTTCCTTACCAAAGTTCATATTTCTGATACGTGATGCTTCGATAAGCCCGTACACCTTACATTAGAAAGGTCATATGTGTGTCTAACAATTTCATAACTTACAACAATAAGTCTTGAATGTTAAACTAATTGCCAAATCTCACAATTTGAACTTTGAATAGGGATGCCATAATCATAATCGAATTTGAGAATGCAATTTACACAATCACTATCTCCTTAAAATCTTCCTAGTGAAAGCGTTTCCTCACAATCATTTTCATGAAATGGAGATAAACCTTGTCACTTAGATTTTATGGTGTATGTGTTCCTATCCATGTGAATTTTTTATAACCATAATCATAAGACAATGTTTGTGACAAATCCAAACTCATATGGACTGAACTTGTTGAATCTTAATTTCTTACCACCTGACAGTACAAGGGACTACCATGTCTTCGAAGTTGCTTAGTAGCTCACCTATACAATCAATGTACTTTCATTGATTAAGGTGCTTTCCCTTATGCAGACAAAAGAGAACTCATAGAACTCACATGCATAGTTAACTAGATTGAGCAACGAAATAAGAATGTGTCGACATGATAGGTTACAAACCTCATGTTGTCTACTAGTGTAAAACAATAGGTTTATTATTGATTAGTTCTTGAAGCTATTCAAGACCATTAAAACTCCCACTGACCTCTTGACATATAAGATTCTCTTGTCAAGAAACATTTCTTGACAAACAAATATTCAAGAGTTAGTGCGGGTTCTTATCAAGACAAACACTTGACATAATTGGTCTTAGTTGATCTTTGTCTTAACCAAGACATCACAACTTACCAATTTCAAATGTGCAAGAATAAGAAGACAATTTCTAGTCCACATTTGATGAGTGTGTTATAAACCTTCTTTAAGATGTGTCACTCAAGTTACAAACTCTAAGATTCGATTTTGGAACAAAGTATGATTCACCTTTTGATTTAACCATTTCAAAAATTTCTGATTCCTCTTCTTATCCATACTAGTGCGCTAAGGTGTCCTTAGAGGATCAATTGTGACACGATTTCATAATTACTAAGTTAATCATAAAACATGATACTTAAGTACCCCCCCTTCTTTTCAGATTGGAGAAACTTTTATCTTTCTACCTAATTTATTCTTCCTATTCGTTCTATCATACATTGAAACATTTCAATGATTCAGAATTACACTTAATCTTATAAGCATAACCATATTTACTAAACTTTTATCAAATCAAGACGAATATTCTTATCGTTCTTTGTGGTGGACTTGACCTACTTCACAACAATGCGTATTAGATCCTTTAGTCCTTCACTTCACTCACATACTTATGTGAACAAGGAATTAGTCTTAATTTCCCATATATGAAGGTTCTCATTCTTCATACAATACCAGTTGTATGATTCCAAGTTTTTGTCCAATTGAAACTTGGGTGATGAGAATCATTCCTTATTTGGTAAATTTCTGACACTACCATAAATAACGTAACTAAGAATCACATCCATTTTCAATATTGCTAACAATAGAAACATACAAACATCAATTTTTACAAAAGTCATTGCAAGGATATATATATATATATACATATATATATATATATATATATATATATATATGTATGTATAATACAAAAATAAAAAATTTATTTATAAACCGCCGAAAAACTTGTCCTTACAACGAAATTACAAATGAAAACTATGTTACTAAATATTTCTAAGAAATCTATCCTAACTCTTAAACGACATCTCAAAAATCTGATCTTCGAACCATGCGATCGAAATCTATTTCTTCATGATCAGACTCAGCTCTCTCTTCCTTTAAGCTTCCTTTCTTTTCTTCGATCCTACAAAACATCAAAATACAATCTTATCACATCATGTATTAAGAATCTACAAATAGGAACTTAATAGAGTTAAATAGTGGATTTACCTGAAGCCGAGCCATACATCTTGACTCTCCCATCTTCACGATCCTCCAGGTAGATACAGTAGTTTCGCATCCAATGCCCCTTCTCTTGGCAGTAGAAAAAACGGACTCTTTCGGAATAGCACATAGGACAATCTCAAATTCAGCCTTTCTCTTTACCATCCGCTCAAACGGTTTGACCTTAGCCAATCCCTTTCCATTAGGATGAAAAGATTTTTCTAGACTTCCAATGTCGCCATCGTCAATATCCATGGAAGTTTGGGAGGCTGACCTACCAGTCAAAGTTGATTTACCAGTGTGCCAAATCATTGTTGATTTAGTGCAATAAGAAAATAGGTTAGATCAATGAGGGTCGCGTCATGGTCCATCATATAGTAATCTTTAATGAACTCACTATACGAGTCAGGAAGTGATTGAAGAACTAAGTCAATAGCCAGCTTCCTTGAGACATCGACACCCAACATTCCCAGCCAGTCAATATGTAACTTCATCTCCAAGACCTAAGTACATATAGACTTTCCAACTTCGTGATTGCTTTCCAATAGGGCTTGAGTGACCTTGAACTTTTCAAGTCTACGAACATGTGGGTTAGGGAGAATTATTGGAGGAGGCGGAGTAAGTGAAGAATGATTTCCATTTCCACAATCCAATCATGGAACATCATCTTCATGTGGAAAGCTTTTTCCAAAGGATTAGGGAAGACCATAATTGTTAGATTTTGACATCTACAAAACGGGAGAAATTCAATTTAGTTGATTCAATCCTTAATATAACACCCAAAAGAAATATTAAGGCTAGGACCCAATACAATATTCTACAACTCGGAAGAGGGATTCCGTAATCCAGCTGTAGAATATTTGAAGGTAGGTAAACGACGATTTACCAATTTTCCACCACAAAAAACGAAAATGATAATTAGGTTTTAAATGAATTGAAACTCATATCTTTTGAGATTCATTGAACTTTTCAATGGTATGTTTAATCTGATTATGCCCTTCAAGTTTGTGACTGAGATACCGAGGATCACAAACAAGGTGTGAATAACTATGCAAATTAGCTTGGTACTCTTGAAGACATATATCACCTAATCAACGTGCTTGTTAACCACACATACTCTATTGATCTATGATAATCTACGAGCTACCCATTTCCATCCTTCATTAGTCCCATATTAGTGTGTCGGTTAACCACACACGCTCCACTAACGACCAACAAGGTGCAATGTGCAATTTCATTGATTAGCACCAAATTCACATTTTTCCTAAAGTAACTAAGATTTGGGAATTTATAAAAGTGTTTAGTTACTTCGTGTTTCATTATACTTATAATGGAAGCTTGTTTCATATAATACCCGTTCGGCTAACGACCCTCCACTAGTCAAGGGTGCGATGGGTAAGAGTGGATACCCAATGACGGTCATTTTACAAGCCGCTTCCTTAAACATCCCTTGTAGACCAGCTTCGTGAATGAGACCTACTTACGGTAAGACTGACCTTTTACTTATACATATATAATATATTAGACTTTTAATTTTATATAGTATAAGGTTGTATTACACATTTTAAAATACTAAGTGGTTTAATATATTAATAAATTAGACTTTTAATTTGATTAATCTTAAACCATATTATTATGGATTTATTAATTCTCTTTTTTAATTAAACTCTTAATTAATTTAATAAAATCCATAAGGGTGTAATTTGAACTTTTCAAAAACACTAGGGTTTTAGAATTTAATATTTCAAAATTAATACCTTTTAATTAAAATTTTAAATTCCAAAGCTTGAGGACAAATTTTGAAACCTTTCAAAATATTAGAGTTTAATTATTTAAATTTCAAAAACTAAAACTTTTAAGTTCAAATTTAAACTATAAAACCTAAAGGGTGTAATTTGAAACTTTTCAAACTTACTAGGTTAAATATTTGAAACAAAATAATCCTATATTATCCATATTTAACCAAATCCATCAATTTTGATAAGGATATCCATACCAATCTTAAAAAATTGAATTTAGTCAAGAAAAACGAGTTTTGGTAATTATCCCAACCAAAATCTGGCCAAAAAATCAAAAATCTCGGCACCAGCACACCCAACTCGTCGAGTCCACTATGGAATTTGTCGAGTTCATGCAACTCGTCGAGTCTATACATGGACTCGGCGAGTCAACCAGTCAGACAACAAAAAATTTCAAATTTCTGATCTTTGGCAGTTCACTTTTACATTTATTCAATACAAAAACGACCTAGGCTCTGATACCACTATTGGGTTTTGAGCCTAACATCATTCCTATGATGTACATTCAACCCTAATTGCTTTGATCTAGGTTTTTCTAACTTGAACATACAACATTGAATACCAAAGCAAATAACCCTATGACTAGCATACATATTTCGAAATTGACATATAATTAGGGTTAGAAACTTTACCTCTCTTGTTATGTAGCAACAACAAGTTTAATCCTTCTTGATCTTGACTTCTGAAAGCCTAGTGCCCCAAGTGTTGCACCTCTAATGGAGTCACAAACACTTAATGCAAGAAGATGACTTAGAACTTAGGAGAGAGGTGAAATCAGTTAGGGCAACTTAATGAAGACATAGGGCCGAATTCCACATGCCAAGGGGTTTATTTATGGTTGAGGCTATTAGGGTTTTATGAGAGAAACCCTAATTTCCTTGTTTAGGGCTTAAGCAATCCATGGAGCCCTTCTAGAAAGCCCCTTGGACGAAATCCTTATGGGCTTCCCATACATTTCGTCTAATCTCTTCTATTAGGAGTCCATAGCCCAACCAACAACTAATAGTTAATTGCAATATCAGTCCCCTTTATTTAATCAGTCTCTTTTGATCACCAAATTAATTCCAAATTAATTTCCGATCAATACTAATTAAATAATATGATTTCCAAATAATATATTAATCTTGTAATATATTAATAAAACCATTTTAAGTACCAATTAATTATTCATATAATAAATTTTACTCTCTTTCCTCTCGTCATCCTATCAAGTTGCATGAGTAAAGGAAACCCAAAAGGACCATGGTCATAATCAAATCAAGTACATACCAAAAATAGTTATGGGCTTAGACACCTAATCCAACATATTCGAATTATGAGATTTGTGTAATGAGAATTTGTGTATCTTTCAAAGATCAATAACTTGGAACAAGAACTTTTTAAATTCCCTTTCTTATTCTTTCCCCGAAATACCACACCAAATGGTTGATGGATGATCTCACCATCATCAAATTTGTCAATATTCATTCTTCCTTTTAGCAACGATTGTGACACTTTTGAAGTCTTGTTGATAGTTAAGGCAATATCAATATCAGTGATAGCCAAATAGTCGTAATAACTATCAATAAACATCTTGATATGAGCGAACCAAAGAAAGAAAACATCCTTATTCATCTCTATTAATTTTGACACATTAACACTGCACAAAATTTTTCTCACCCTACCAAGATCGTTTCAGTTAATCAAAGGAAAATTTGCCACTATAAACTCGAATATCGTGTTATTTTCCCTCAGAACAACATAACAAAATTTTTGTAGCAATCCTTCGAACAATGTATCATGCACAATCGTCATTACTTTCACAATCTTCACCAGGGACCATACTTCATCCTCACTCTTTCCTAAAACCGCATGAAAACAAATCTTCAACTTCTTGAATTCATATTTCTCATTGAAATTATCTACAATCTTGAATTATGGAGATATGAATAGATTGTGATTGATTGGAAAATCAAGCTGATTAAAAACCGAATTATCTATATCATAGCTCTTCTTTGGTGCTTTCCTGAATTCTTCATTTTTGCCAAGAACTATTATCTCTATTGTTTCATAGGACCAATGTTTTTTTGTGATTTCCCTTGTTTAATTCTAGTGGATCATTTGCTCTTTGCCTCAAAATACTATTTATTTGCCTATGTTTCTCCAAATTGATAGCTTGTAATCTCTTATTTTCTTCATCAGACTGTATAACTTCAATGGCTTTTCCTTTGTCTTTCGGATCATTATTGGAAGTTGTTTTAACAAGAGCAGAACTCGAGCCTCCTGCACCTTTATCAATCGAAATCCCTTTCAATTGGACTTTCAGCTGATCAAAATTTGTTGTTGTAGAGATTGTTGTTGATGATACAATTATAGGCTTCATTGTGTAATAACACGTTATTTCAAGTCAATGTAAGTCAAACTTGTTCAAATAAAAGTCTAAACTACAATCGTATACAAGTGAATTCACATCATAACTATGATACAATAAGAACTTTGAATTCCATAAGGGCATGTTTATATAAGTTATTGTATGAGCATACTTTGAAAATATACTTATATAAGTTATATACACTTATATATTGAAAACCATGCATATATATATGTTTATATAGGTTGATATGTTTATATATACTAAATACTATGATGAAATAGAATAAAACGAGTCAACATAAGTCAAAAGGTTAAGTTAAAATCCAAATTTAACACCTTGCATATGAGATTTTTGTAACACCGTAAATTTTCAAACAAAATTTTCATTTTAAAAATCACGTATTCTCATGACATAGTTCACAAAACCCCAAATGACAATGTTTTCAAAAACACATATTCAGAAAATGTTTTAAACACAATCCAGGATCTACAAAATGTAACTTCGCCTTGTGTGTACAATCAAGTCGGCGCCTTCCCGTGATCATGGGAAGTACCTTAAACATATAACACATAACATGGTATGCACGAAGCTTAGTGAGTTCCCTAAATAACACATATATATCATTAGCCTTTCATGACTATGCTCAAATAAGATCATCCGGTCAATGTGTCTTAGTGGGACCCTCCGGTCCCACAACTCGAGTGGACCCTCTGGTCCTAACTCTGTAAGCTCAGGATAATAAACAACATAAATCAAAAAGATATAATGCAGGATATCATAATACTTAATATAAGCACATAAGTCCCTACGGTCACACAAAGGTTACCACTCTAGGTAAGTATAGTGAGAAGACTCACCTCGTAAGCAAGCAATGAACGGAATACCCCTCGAACAGTCTAAACTCTGCCTACATGTAATAAGCATCTCTAATTAACACTTAAAGATCACAACTCTAAATAAGCTCATGTTAGTCCCTCTTTAACTCTTGGTATGGGTAAAAGACCATTTTACCCCTCCATGACCTCCATCCCTCAAGTTTGACCAAACCCTAAAGTCAACAGAAGTCAACACTCGAGTCAACCGTCCATGTTGACCCAACTCGTCGAGTCCCTTTGGTTCCTCAAAACCCTCATGAAGGTCCAACTCAACTCATCGAGTTAACCCCGTCAACTTGCCAAGTTACAGTGTGTTCAGACTCATCGGGACAAGCTTCAACCGACTCGTCAAGTCAGCCCATCGACTCGCCGAGTCCCTTAAGTCGACTTCTCATTCAGACGTTTTAAGGCAGAACTGATACCCCATACTCTAGATCTATCTTCCTAAGGCTCGAATATCACATAAAGATGCAAGCTTTACATGCATGCATGGCATATTAGTCTCATAATGCCAATACAAGCTCCAACAAGGGCTGGATACACAAGATCTTGCCTCCAGCTCAATAAAGCTTGAGTCTTTAGACTAACAAGGCTCCCTACTATGAGGTTTCAACCTCAAGTCATGCTCAAATGACTTAATGACACAAGATGGATGGGAGAAAACCCTAAAAACTCCCTAAACCAATATCTCATAAGGAAATGATCACGTTAGCATCTTTTTACCACGAATGGAAGCAAATCTCTGAGGAATCTCTGGATCCAAAAGCCTCCTCTTGATCCAAGCTTTGATGCTCTCCCTTTCTCCTCCAAAAGATCAAAAAAATGCCCAAGATTAACTCTCTTTTCTCTCTTAGCTCACTTTAAGCGATTATGGTTTCACATAGGGGAGTTGGGTGGCTGGTGAGGCGGAAATGAGGGCTTAAGACCCTTTAAATAGGACACAAACCCGAAGATTTAAGGTTTCCTCACATAGCTCCAACTCGACGAGTCGGCACTCTGAATCGTCGAGTTGGTCATTAAACCCACGTGGCCAATCCGACTCTACTCAACGAGCTGGGCATAAAATTCGTCGAGTCACTCATTCAATCCCAAAAATGAATCTAAAAATATTATACCTGAGAGTCGGGATGTTACAATTTTTGTTTTGGGAATCTGGGATTAATGGTGTTTTTGGTTTTAAGCATCTTGGACCACATAAGGTTTTCGGTTTGGAGCATTTTGGAACAACTTGTGTTTTTTGTTTTGATTCCTCCACTAAGACCGAAATCTATCATATATGGGACAACCAAAGTGATTTCGGTCATGCTAGGACCGAAATCGACATTCTAGTGGCTGAAATCCCCCTTAAATATCTAGATATTTTACTTGATTTCACTTCCCAATATGATAATTCCATTTACCAATGTAAACATCACCTCAACCTCCTATCTTTTCCTTCCAATTTAAGATACAAAATGGGATCATTTAACACTTCCGGTAAACACTTTTCACTTCATATTCTCTCAAATATCAAAGCCTCATTCTCCTTTTAATTCAAAGAACAAGTTTACCCAGGAAGCTTTGGCTCGTCAACATAATCCCTTAAGGATTATAGTAAATATTTTCTTCATTTACCTTGTGTTTATATCATATTCTTAAAAAGTTTAACTAACACACACCACAAATCATGTCTTTAATACTATTTAGGATATGAGTTTATATACGTGTTCTAACCCGAGGATCATCACTACCACATCGTACCCAATCAAGAGCACACACTCGAGGTGAGTTCATACCCCTACGTTTTCATGTTTTTCATTGCTTTAGAGGGGAATACAAGTAAAACACAAGAAATCTTGTGTTAATATCTAAAGATTTCAAATATTGTCAATTGTTATCGTGACTGAAATTATGTATATATATATATATATATATATATATATATATATATATATATATATATATATATAAGATTCAACAGGCTTAGAATTTGTGATTTTGCTTTATTTTCTGTTCCTTGTTTGGTTGTGGGCTTAGGGTAGAATCATTTATTCGACTGCCTTTTTAATCATAATTATATAAGTATTATATTTATATAAGTATAAAACTATTTAAACATGTTAAACAAAAACAATATTTTTGCAATAATGAAAACAATATTTTTGCAATCTATTTTTAGTACCATTCAGACATAAATGTTAAATTTCACGAAATATCTTTATCACAGATTTACAAATTAAACTTGCAAAGTCATTAATAATACAAAGGCTTTCATTTTAGTAGAACACACACATATAAACTATAATAGGTATAGTTTATGGAACTTGCATATCATTTACCAAGTTCGATATACAATACAGAAAGAACATATAAACTATAATAGATATAGTTTATGGATCGTATGCACTATAATACCAAGTTCAGAATACATTACGGAAAACAAACATATAAACTATAATAAATATAGTTTATGAGATATACATACAGTTATTTATTACAAAAGGACTTTTCATTATTCTACACGTAACCGTCAACATAGCTTTGTGAGACACACTTCACATACTTATATAAGTACCAACGAAAGTCCTGAAATTATAACCAGAGTTTCCTGGAGGGAGAGCGTGACACTTGTGTATAGATGTATATGGGAATGACAATCCCACACCTTAACTGTTAGCTATAGTTAGGTTGGTAGGCATGGGGTGACAAATGTTGTACCGATTTCGACGCCTGAAGAACATCGTATTCAGGCCATCTTAGGTCATCAAGGATGGTTATAATAACTCACAATTGGGTATTGAACAATACGATTAGTGTACGAATACATAAACAACTTCACATAGTTTTATTAAATAATAAAACTACAATATAGCATTTTAAAGTACAGTTGGTGGATCCAGGCACATACACTCACATAATTTCATACAAGTACAACTATAGTATACTAATTTCTTAATACAGAGAAACTTACTGTGACATCCCCAATTTCACGGCCAGAAAAGACCAATTTGTTTATGCTTTGTTTTTAAAATCAGAGTAATCTTTTAAAGAAAACAGTTGCAGAATTTGTTCCCAAAACAAAAATATGATAAGAATTTATCAAAGCATTTCTTTAAAGAAATGTATTTTCATTATATAAAAAAATCTCAGGATGTCATGTTCCGATATAGACCAAGAGCATAAACAGAACAAAGTAGACCACACAACAGTTATTCACAACTACTGGCCTATAATCCAAAATCTCTCGTTATGTCAACCAACTTATGCTCTCGTGCCATAACCTGTAATACAAAGAAAGCTAAGTGGGTCATCCTTGGGAGCCTGGTGAGCATATAGGGTTTTCGACCCAAAATAATATAATTATTATATTCAACCATCAAACAATCAACCAAATTACCCATCCCCATTATCTTCTTTATTTCTTAGGATTTTACCCTAAGAATTCAACTACCCGTCATTCATTCATTCCTAAGGTTTGACCTAAGGAATTGACACAAAATCTATTGCTACATAAGGCGCATCTACCAACATCATTCTTTAAGCGCCTCTTCCAAGATTACATCATACACTATGAGGTGCGACTGCCAGGTTTATGACATTCTCTTTTAGGCGCATCTGCCGGCATTATCCTATAAACACATCTGCTAGTATTATGACGTTCTCTATTTGGTGCATCTACCAATATTATTCTTAAGCACATCTGCTAGTATTATGACATTCTCTAATTAGTGCATCTACCAATATTATTCTTAAGCGCATCTGATAGTATTATGACATTCTCTAATTGGTGCATCTACCAATATTATTCTTAAGCACATCTGCTAGTATTATGACATTCTCTAATTGGTGCATCTGCCAATATCATTCTTAATCATCTTACATACCTCATCATTTACCTCATGATTTTATCACATACCAACTATCTCATCTACCCATGTTCTACCCAACATATTAGTAGATATAAAATACATATACAGTTTAACTCATTTAAAAACCATATAAACATCCATTCCACACTTATCTCAAATAAACAACAGTATATAAACACATAGCATGTATTTCATAGCAAATACTTCATATTTATGGGTTAAAAGAGAGTGACTACACTCTCACCCAAAACATATACTTAATACATTCAGACAATACTTGTATTAAAATTGTGTGTATGAAAGGGACTATACACTCACTCCAAATAAACAACAATATATATACACATAACACATATTTCAAAGCAAATACTTCATATTTATGTGTTAGAAGAAAGTAACCACACACTCACTTGATCAGAAGATGATCGGACAGCACTACGGCTTGTAGAATTAGTATTCTTCGGTGAAACCGGGAGATATTCACAAAAACCGGGCTTCTCGCGGGCAGAGCTTCGGCTCGAGAATTTCACTTCTCGGGATCTTCGGGGCTTCGTAACTTGCTTCAGGGCTCGGGATTAATACCGATGCTTCGGGGTATTTCTTGCACGAAAATCAAGGAAAAAACGAGAGAGAAGGAAAGAAAATTGGCAAAGAACTTAGCTGCCCTTGCACCCTTTATATAGGGTCTGAATCCTTAGATTATGCTGGGTGTACTGAGGCATTATGCTGGGCGTAATCCGGATCAGACCGGTGACTCCTCCTCCTTCGGATAATATCCGAATTCATAATTAAATAAATATATTTTAATTATTTAAAAAGTTCTGAAATTCATATCTTCCTCATACGATCTCCGTTTTCGACGTTCTTTATATCCACACGTAGGTGAGACTATACTCTACAACTTTCGTTTAGACTCCGTCGGCTAATTTTGATTTATTTTTATTATTTATTTTTAGTAGGCCGGGACAGCAAAACACCGTTATAAATTCATAACTTCTTCATCTGACGTCCATTTTTGTCTGTCTTTTTAACGTTGCACTACTATTAATGAGATCTTCGACTCTCGTTTAGATTGTTTCGGCTAGACATCACTTGATCTCAAATCGAGTATTCGGGCTGCATACCACTAAGATGAAACACTACGAATTTTGTTTAGATCACTAAGGCTAAAAATCGCTCCAACGTAAATTCACTTTTTACGTCATTTAGTGTCGTGCCGATTCTGTCACGAAACTTCGACAGGTCATAACTTCTTTGTTATAACTCGGATTTCGGCGTTCTTTATATGTACAGAATCCTTGTAACATATACTACAACTTAGTTAATATTATTCATACTAAATAATCTTCTATTAAAAAGTCATTTTTGACGCTTATCGTCCCTAATTGATTAGCCTGATCTACGGGCGTTACACTTACATTTCAAGGAAACATCCATTTTATGGTTTTATATGGATTAAAACTACATCATACTATTTCAGAGTACAACAACATTTACACGTTTTGATCTTAGGGTATTAAGGCTACAATACATTTACGTCCGAAAATATAGAATTTTCTGGAAGAACATACTTACATTTTCAAGGAACAAATGACAGATTTCAATTAAAAACATGCTTATGAACTCACCAACTTAATTGTTGACACCCTTTTCAAAACTACTTGTATTCTCAGGAAATCAGTAAACAGGTATTCACAGGTTTTGAGAAGACGGAGCTTCATAGTGTCACGTCTTTTAGTTTTTTTCTATACATTTTGGTGTCAACCATACATTGATTCAACACAAATGTAAAACTGTACATTATTAATATCATGATTGTTGTACTTTGATTACTATTATGAAATTGTTGTGATACTGTACATGATGTCATCCTCCCCCGAATGTTTCTGTCGTTTCGATTTGGAGGTGTGACACATTAGGATTGTTGTTGGAATTTGAGTAGACATAATCTTCCCAAAAACTACTCATGTGTCTTCACTAGAAGCTTTGGAAAATCCAACTCCTCTTTCTCCCCCTTGCAAAACTTACGCAGCACGTTGTGTAACATCTGTATTCGTGGAGGAACTTTCATTTAATGTATGTATGTATGTATGTATGTATGTATATATATATATATATATATATATATATATATATATATATATATTGGATCTTAAGCGGCACCACGTCGTGATGAAGGAATCCCACGACGTGCTAATGGTTGATGCATCACAGGATTTAAATGGCCACCACGGTGTGGCAGCCTATGTCCATGGTATGGCAGTTGTTTAATGAGAAACCTTAATATCCAGGGTTTGCGTCATATTTAAAGGAATGTGATGGCTAGGGTTGTTCACCCTCAGCCTCCATCACACTCTCTCATCCTCCATTTTTGCTTTCTAAGCTTTTTGTGTTGATTTTTGAGGATTGAAGAACAAGGAGATGACTTCTAGGCTTGGATTCAGTAAGCAACTATTGTCACCATCTTATTATGCACCTTCTGGACTCTTATAAGTCCCCAAGTTCCAATTATTTTGGTTTATTGTGCATAGATCTAGGTTTCTATGCCTTAATCTTCATGTCCTTGATTATTGGGTGATAAGATCTCATAAAGTTTACAACTTTATGAATCTCCAGGTCATTTTGGACCTTAGATGCTCTGGATCTAGAATAGCATTGAGTTTTAGCATCATGCATGGAAGATTTGGCCAAAACCCTCATTTTGACCTAATAGAGTCCAAGACATGCATGTCTAGAAAGTAAGGATTTTTATGTTGTTGTTTGATGCTAGAAACGTTCTGGAAATAGGGATCAAGTAGTCTTCAAGAGAAAGTGCTTAATGGGCTAAACTGTAATGTCCCTAAATCATGAAATATGTTTTTTTTTGTTTTTAAACTAATAAATCTTTAAGACATATCTTTCCCATAAAACCATGGTAACCAAGTTTTAGCTAAACATCATCAAATAAGAGTAATTCACAGAATACAGAAACATGTGGTGTGTACTTTACAATCATTTCGAGCCCTTCCATTTGAAAACCGAAGTACTTGAAACATAAATTGAAAATCGTAAGCACAAAGCTTAGAGAGTTCCCCAAAATACCACATAACATACAGCCACAAAATATCATGCAAAATATATATAGTTTTCATGGGCTCCCCTCATGGTCTTTATCTGGCATGTCATGGGCTCCCCCATGGTCTTTACCTGAATTGCCATTGGCTCCCCCATGGTCTTCCAAGAAAGTATCACATAGACAACTAGCATTTCACATAACACATAATGGGCTGGCATTGGTGCCTTCGACCCATGGATATAGTGAGAAGACTCACCTCGATTTACTGCAAATCAGATAACACTCGGCTATCGAACTGGAAATCCCACACTAACAACAAATTAATCCCAATTAATAATGATGCCATAATCAATTAATTGTGGTCTCAACTCATAAGTCCCGAATCCTAGGGTAAAAAACCATTTTACCCTTTCCTTAATGAGCCTAACCCAAACTTGGCACAAGGCCTACTGATGGCCCAAAAACACAACTCAAGGCCCAGTCAAAGTCATGAGGCGCAACTAGAGCCCAAACAACTAATTCATAGCCCAACGAAACAATTCAGCCCAACCGAAGCCCATGCCAAGAGAGTCCAAGTCCAAAAATCCTAATTCCCATCTAATCTGACGTACACACGACGTACATCGTTGGTCCAAAAATGGGCATCATAGACAGAATGTTTGGCGTTCTCCAGTGGCCACCCAAAATCATTCCAATGACTTAATCCTTTAAGCCAAACGTCCAAAACCTCAGAATAGCTAAATATAAGTGACTTGATCCATAAAGTTGAAGGCTTTAAGCCTTTGCATGGCTTAATGAAACCCAACACCAAAGATGAACTCCAAAGGTCAAAATCAACCCAAAATGTCTTAAAAACTTCTTACTCCTTAAGACCTCAGTCTAAACTTCAAGATCTAATTTAAAGGGACTTCTCAAGTAATAAAGTTCCTGACTTTATGACTTAGCATGAATTAATGGGACCCAAATCAGAACCCTAAGTCCCAAGCTTCACCAAAAGAGTACCAAATCATACATGGAAGGTTTATACTCATCAAGATCCAAACTTTATGACTCCATAACCCCAACAAGGACCAAATATAAAGCTCAAAGGTTATGAAGTAACTTCTACTTACAAGAACCACCTTAAAGAGACCAAAACCATAACAAAATATCGCTTACCTAGATCTACATGAAAGAGTTGCCAAGGTTGAGACTTTATACCTCTAGAAGATAGATATAGGTACATAAGGCCTAGATCCAAAAGCTATAAATCAAACAATGACTCTTCAAGAAGCTCCTTCTTCCTCCTCGAGCACCAAAAATACACATAAATCACTTTGAATAGGGTTAGAGAGAATGGAGGCTAAAGGAAATGAGGGTTGGAGGTGAGTTAAGGTCTTTAAATAGGGTCCAAGACCCTAAATTAGGATTTTCATCTGACTTAGGAACGCCCAACATTCCAAACGTTCCCCAAAAGTGTCTGCGACCATTTTATCCATGAACGCCCCACGTTCCCTCCTGGTATGCCCTGCGTACTTAGTTTAGTCCAAAACTCTTCTAACTTCAAATGATCATAACTTTTGCATCCCTTATTCGTTTTCGACGTTCTTTATATCCAAAGAAAGGTAACGAGAAGCCCTACACTCCTATCAAATTATCTTTTCTTGGAAACCAATCAAACATAAATCTAAAATTCATAAAAGGCCCGAACCAACGCCTTTACTGATACCCTTGGGCTCTAAAATACAAACTAAATACTCGGATCATCCAAATTACATCATCCACCTCCAAATGAGCCCAAACCTCAATTCTTCAAGGGTTCTAAGTCTACTAAAACCCACCCCTTGATCATCACCCCGTAATGGGAAACGATTCGAAACAAGGCGCTACAACTCTCCCCCACTTAAATTAGGTTTCGTTCTCGAAATCATTCCTGACCATCCCCGACATGCCAAACAACCTGAGAAACATGGCCATGACCCCGAGCATACCATAGCCTTCCCAAGGCAACCAAAACCAAAGTAGGGCTCTCCAACCCGAAGACGAACTGTAACACTTAGATTTTTCACCCAATTTTTTTTATTTATTTTTAAAACATTTATTTAACAGAATACGTCGCAGAAGACTTATTATGTTTATTTAAAAAACATCACCAATGTTACATTCATGTCGAAACAAACCCATTAAAATTTGAAGTTCACAAAAACATAATGATGAAAATCCAACATGTTCAAATGGTATCATAACTAAATATACTAAATAAACTACCCAATGGTTCCCATCCTCACCAAGGCATCATGTCAAGCTACCTGTTCCAATACACAAAACCAACAAGCAAAGAACAAGTGTTAGCATAAGCTAAGTGAGTCAATGTAGTACAGTGTTAAGAGAACACACATATCATAGATGGATTCATACCAAACATCCACACACAGTCAAAGACTCACAAGCAAGACATATCACACCACAAACAAACACGGGTTTAGCTCAATTTATTTTGGTTCTTCTTTTAGAGCTTCTTTTATTAGTTACTTTCCTCAATGCCGTTGTAACTAATTCTGTTTTATCGATTCGCCTCTTAAATATTAGTATATAATAGTTTGTTTCTCCACTTTACATTAATAATTACTCACCGCTCACCATCGTTGTAATTATTAAAGTAATACCTCCTAGTTAGGGTCTATTTATTCACCTCAAAACCCCCAAAGCAAGACCCCGTTCACTACTAACGTGACTGACACGACCGAATGCACTAAGTGAGACACGACTCTTACCCGTAACCATTGCTCTCGGTGTGCTACGTTCGCTACTCCAACTTTGCACATACATATACATGCATTGTCATTAAGGATTGGTACGAGCAATGCTAATTCCAACAAGTTACACCTCCCAATGCCACTATATAAATTATCAAATTATCAAACACAATAAAATTACATAAATTAATCAATTACTAACCATTAATTTCTGATTTCAAACAATGTATCAAAGCATCAATCATAATCCAAATTAAAGAAATTAGTCAATTATAGTTTACAAACATGATATGAAGAAGTTGAAGACTGATGTCAAGGGTCGGATCTAGCGTTGTTATTATCGGTGGCGGTGGAGGAGACCAAAGGGGAATGTAACATCTGGATTTCCAGGTATCATAAATTTAAGTATTTATTTTTGAGTTATAAAAGGGGACTCGACGATTTGATGCCTAAACTCATCGATAGGGTCGTGATAGATGACTCGGATTAATGAAGGGACTCGACGAGTCCGCGCTGTGGATAGAAACCCTAAATCCTTGGACCTGAGACCTATTTAAAGGCCCTTATGGCTTTCATTTGCGGCCACCCTTCCCTGTGAGAGACCCGTATCGATCCAGAAAGTTAAGAGTGAAAGAGGAAGCCATTTTCATCATCTTGGTGCATTTTTGAAAGGAAATAGAAGGTTGTTCAAGCTAAATCAACCAGAGGAGCTCAGATATACTTCTATTCCATTCTAGGCTGCTGTTTAAGGTTTGAATCTACACCTGTTTTGTATGATTATTAGACCTCCTGAAATTAGGGTTTCTTTACCCCACTTTTAGTGTAAGATTGTGAGTATATGAGGTCCCCTTGAGGCTTAGACTTCATATCTAGACCTTGAGAGGTCCAGAGAGTCCCATGAGTCAAGCTTTATGCAGTCACATAAGAAGATTGAGCCTAAGACACCATTATAAGGGTTATTTTATCATTTAGAGCTAGATGTGTGGTGCATGGACATAAAGATTGCACCTTTACATGAATTTTGGGTGCTAGAAAGCCAGGTCTATATGTTAGAGAAACAAATCTGACCTCAGAAGGTCAAATGAGTGTTTCCATGGTCGAGTCCATAAAAGGACTTGACGAGTCGGATCGAGTTGCCCTGCGATTTAGTGGTAACCCGTCGAGTGGAAGGTTAACTCGACGAGTCGAGTGAGGCCTTAGGAGGATTCAGAGGACACGCATGGACTCGCCGAGTCACCCGAGTGCACTCGATGAGTCTGATCAGAGTTGGACCATTGGCTGGAGTTTACTACCGTTGACCTAAGGGTTTTGGCCAAACTGATTCATGAGAGGCCATGGAGGGGTAGAATCGTCTTCTACCAATTTCTTAGAAATGAGAACATATGAGAGTTTTAATTTGATATATTATCATTTTGATAGGAGGAGGCTAGATCGGGGATTTGAGCACGAGAGTTTACTAGACATCTTGCGAGGCGAGTCTTCTCACTATACATTCCCTAGAGTGGTATCTATGTGTGGACCGGGGGGTCTTTCGTGTTATATGCTTGCTTAAGATTATGTGCTTTGTGATTTATGTATGCTATGTGTTATTAGACCAGAACGGAGGGTCCAATGATTTACGAGGCAAGAGGGTCCTCAACCAGACCGGACCGCAGGGTCCAACGAGCTAGACCGGACCGGAGGGTCCAACGAGCTATGGGACTGGAGGGTCCCGCTGAGATAGATTGACCAGAGGGTCTTATCGAGTTATAGACTCGAGTGGCTTATGTGTTGTTTGTGGTATTTTGGGGAAACTCACTAAGCAATTATGCTTACGGTGTTATGTGATATGTGTTTCAGGTACTAGCGAGGATCGCGGGAAGGCGTCGGCATGATTTGTACACACTGCTTGAGGATTTTGTATTTGAGATTCTAGGATATGTTTTACTATGATAACCTTGATACACTGGAATTTGAGTTTATTTATATGAGATGTGTTATGTTTGGACAAATGAAAAATTGTTTTAAATCTTCACGTTGTTACAAGTTGGTATCAGAGCCTTGGTTTGAAGGATTCGGATGCACCTTCGGGCATATCTGAACTCAAGCTGAGGATTTGAGAGAAATTTTCATAAAAGAAACAATTTTTCTAAAAGAGTAAAATATTTTTTTTTGAGAAAAGCGGAACGGAGAAGTGTGTACGATCAGCCAGCGCCCGAACGGTGATTTCACAAAATACCCTTACATTATGTGTTATGAGATATTATGTGATATACTATGCATGCTAGAGTAGGCTAGGTATTCATATCTAGGACTAGAGTGGCCTGATTTGTGATTCCTTAGCCTAGGAGATTACTGCTACTATAAGTTACTTCGAGAGTGAGTAGGTAGCAGCGAGGAGCTTATGAGTGGCTTACTGAAGGGTAGCCTATGTTCAACGAGTTATAGTGTACTTGTGATCTGGGATCCTAGGGGGAGGACTTGGGGTGAATACTGATGCGGTGTGGAAGGTAGTATAGGGCTCGTACTACTGGAAACACCAGATTAGTGAGCAGCCCAAATAAGAATCCTTAGGGTACCAAGGAACAAGTTGGGTTGAGTATCGAGTATGAGTATACTCGAGTGAGAGTCTGATTTCTTCTATGTTGTGTTTCAGAGACATCATGGTTGGGACATGCCACACGCTAGAGAGCAGCGGTGTGAGGGACGAGGAGATTCGTCGGATGATTCATGATGAGGTGGCCATGGCGATCCGGGAGGCCATTCCGGAGATGTTTGGGTCTATCAAGACCACACTGATTGAGACGTTCAATGAAAGATATGCTGTTGTTACTGAGGTGGTTGCTGCTGCAGCCAATGCAGCTGTCGCTGCCGCGAGGCCACTGGGGGTGACTCGTTGCTGTACCGAGAGTACAACAACACGAAGAAACCAGAATTTGATGGGACTCAGGATCCAATAGCCTCAATGAGGTGGATCTCTGACATTGAGGGATGCTTCTACACCTGTTCTTGTCCGGAGCATCTGAGGGTATGGTTCGCGCTGAACCAGCTTCGCTCGGGAGCAAAGGACTGGTGAAGTTTATGACGGCCGATTTCACTCCGCAGAGATTAAAGTAGTGATCTGGGAGAGGTTCATCACCATGTTCCAAGATGAGTATGTTCCACCGGTGGAGAGGTAACAATTGGCCTAAGAGTTCTTAGCCCTCAAGCAGGGGACGGAGTCTGTGACTGTGATTACACGGATGTTTCACGAGAGGGCGTTGTTTTACCATGAGCATGTGTCTACCGAGTAGGCACGTATGAGTCGATATCTGAGAATTCTGAGGAGGGACATTCGCGAGTTCGTGGCAAAATCATCATACCGGACATTTGCCGAACTCCATGCAAATGCCCGGAAGAGGGAGATTGAGCTAGAGACTCAGGACAGCGAGGACGCCGAGTCTCAGAGGAGGGACAGGCGACCGGTTCAGTCATAGCCGACAGCCAAGCGGGAAAAGCCCGCTGATGCGAGATCTGGGGGACAGAAGGGCCGCACCTGTAGGAAGTGCGGCAAGAGCCATGAGGGGGTGTGTAGGGCAGGGGTGTGCTACAAGTGGGGCAAGGAGAGGCATTTCACGAGGGATTGCCCCAAGGGGTTTGCAGTTTGCTTTCACTACAACCATACTGGCCATAGGAAGGCTGAGTGCCCACAGCTACTTCAGGGATCAGCACAGGGATGTACACCTGCTACAGCTAGAGCTATCGAGGCCCGGCCAGTGAAGGCCGAGGCACCGAAGGAAGTAAAACAACCATCATAACAGTTGAATACATAGTAAAGGAACTAAAACAACAAGCATATATATATAATTGAAAAGTTACATTTTTGAATGATACTTGTTTCAAATCAAATTACAATATGATGACAAAATGAGTTTTAAACCGACGCCTTAGCGTCACATCTCCAAAAGCTGAAATTTACCTGTATTACTGAATCCCTGAGAAATACAAGTAGATTTGAAAGAGTAGATCAACATTTAAGCTGGTGAGTTCATAAGTATTTAATGTCAATGTTTGTATAAATTTGAATGAAATTGTTTGTAGATGTTTGAAAACTCCTAGAAAATCCCATATTTCCTACTAGTATAAAAGTAGTCTTCCACCAAGACTCGACTGTTTTGAATGTTTGCTTCTTGAAATCCAATAATTTTCCATAAGTGTGTGGTGGTTCAAAGGTTTCAAAACTGTAATGCAATGATGTTTTTCATGCCTAGAATAGTAGATTTATGTATGTATAAATTCACTAAGGAATTTAATAACCCCGTAAATCAACGTGTTTTAAATACTCCATGTGAGTTTTATAACCATGCTATTGACCCAGACTGCCTGTAACAACGTTCTTCAGGCATTGGAATGTTATGATGTTTGTCACCCCAGACCTGCCGGTCTAACTTTAGCTAATAGGTTAGGTGCGGGATTGTCAATCCCGTATAGATCTATACACAAGTATCACGCTCTCCCTACAAGAGATTATAGTATATAATACAAGACTTTAACTGCATACTTGAAAGTACGTGAAGTTGAATGTCTCACAAAACTTAGTATCAAAGAGATTTACATATGAAAAGTCCATTTGTTCTTGTATATGAAAGTATTTCCTTGATATAGTACTTATAGTATGTAAAATCTCATGAATATCTAGTAAACTATACCTATTATAGTTTTTCCAAATGTGTGATTCCTTTGTATGATAAACCCTAGTGTAATGTCGACTTTGTATGTAAAGTATAGCATTTGTAATAACATTATTGAACATTTATACTCAAAATATAAATAAAGTGTTTGATATTTATACAACAACATGTTTCATTCCAAAAAGACAAAGTGTTATCGTAATATGTTGTATGAGAACGTTTTCGTATGATAGTTATAAATCACATATGATTTATTATATAACAAAAAGTATAGCAAAAGATTGATGTTTTTCACACGAGGATAATCGTATGTGTACTTGTATTCCCCCTTAAAAGTGTATAAAAGCATTTACAAAACATTTGAAAATGTAGTTATAGGGGTATGAACTCACTTGATAGATCGAAGAAGGTGAGACGAAAACCGAGCAGAACATCGACTTGAGAAAGTTGATTTCTCAGGAATCTCGAGAGTGTAAAACCTTCCTTCAGAACTTGGATGTGAAGACCGGGGCTTCGGGACGGCTTCAAGGGTTTAAACGCAGAGCTTCGACACGAGAAAGAGAAGAAAAGAGCACCTAAACCTAAAACCATCGGTTTCTATTTATAGCCCTATTTTTGGGCGCCACATCGTGGTATTCTTCACCACGTCGTGGTGTTGATCCTATCCTCTACCATGGACGAGACGTCTACTGACAACCCTGGCACCCATCAGTCATAGTACCACGTCGTGGCCTTCTGTTCCACGTTGTGGCCAGCCTGACAGCCTTGGATTTTGTGTCTCGAACTTGTAAAATCCGTACCATCTGCGTACGAGCTCCATTTTCGACGTTCTATATATGCACGTGTAGGTGAGACTATGCTCTACAACTCTCGTTTAGATTTCATCGGCTAATTTTGACTTTATTTTTAATTAATTATATTTAACAGGCCAGGACACGAAAACTCTGTCATAAATCCATAACTTCTTCATCCGACGTCCATTTTCATCAGACTTTTTACCGTTGCACTACTATTGTTGAGATCTTCGATTCTCATTTAGATTGTTTTGGCCAAAAGTCTCTCGATCTCTATTTCGAGTTTTTAGTTGTCTACTGCTATATCCGGAACTTGGAAAAATCATAACTTCCTCATACGAAGTTAGATTTGAACGTTATTTTCACACACGTTTACGGTTTAATGATATCTACAATTTTCATTTAGATACCTAAGGATAAAACTTATTGTATTAAAACTTTGCTTTTTACGTTTAACCGTATTGATGGTTTTGCTGTGTATCTTAGGTTGGTCATAACTTCTTCGTTATAACTCGGATTTTAGTGTTCTTTATATTTCTGAAACCCTTGACACGATACCTATCATTTATGAAATCCAGTAGAGACTTTTGAGCATTTTATTTTTGACAATAATATCATTATATCAAAAGAGATTACAATTCTTGACTTTTTAGGTCATTACATTGATTCGAAATATCGGGTTGTCACATCATCCCCCTGTTAGAGGGAATTTCGTCCCGAAATTAAATGTAAGGTAAATATTTGTGGATTAGGGAAAGAGATGCGGGTAATTTTGTTTCATCTGATCTTCGTGCTCCCAAGTATATTCAGGTCCCCGGTTTGCATTCCAACGGACCTTCACAATAGGTATCCAACTTTGTTTTGTTCTTTTAATGTAACACCGTGAAAATTTACAACCAATTTAAACTTTTCAAAAACAAATTATATTCATTAAGTTATTACAAAAAGGTTTTCCATTCTTTTATTATCAGAGTATCCTAGAACATCAACGTAAAACTAAGGAGCGGTACGATCACGCCTTCGCCTTGCCACGGTCTCCTGAAGTACCTGAAACAATACACTGAAACTGTAAGCCCGGAAGCTTAGTGAGTTGCCCTAAAAATACCAACCACAATACCGTACACACATCATATCATGTCATAAACAGAACAACCATGCATATCGAGTCTACAGTGTGACTGGTCCGTCTTCACCAGCCCTTCAGTCCACCCGGTCCACTCTCTCTCTGAGTCTGCAGTATGACTGGTCCGCCCGCACCGGGCCTTCAGTCCACTTGGTCCACTCCCTGAGTCTACAGTGTGATTGGTCCGGCCGCACCGAGCCTTCAGTCTGTCTGGTCCACTCTCTGATCCTCGACACGTCTGGTCTGCCCTCTTGGGACCTTCAGCCTATCCGGACCGCTCGTCAGGCCTTCGATCTAATCGGTCCGCCCTGGGTATATTGGCCTACAGCACAAAGCAGGACCCACCTCAACCCAACCCCAGTTCAACAACCATGTGCACATAAACATATAATCATATAGCAATTCACAACTAATCAACCGATCTAGCAGATCACATAACATAGCAACATCCTAACCAGGATACCGACCTAACCGGTCACTAACATAACATCATCCTATATACCAGGATACCGACCTTAACCAGGTCTCTAACATATACCATCCTAACTACCAGGATGCAGACATAGCAACGCAATAACATAACAAACAACTTCCCGGATTCCCATCCGATAAAGGGTCGGCCTTGGTGCCTTAGACCCTGTCGATATAGTGAGGATAACTCACCTGCAACTGCCGACTTGAATAAATAAAACCACGCTGCTCCGACCACCAGCACGAACTCCACCACTGATCATTACCAAATAACCAAAACCAATAAACAACAATAATTACCAAAATACTGTTGGAAGTCAAACTGATCAACCCTTGGTCCAAGTCAAAGTCCTTAGTCAAAGTCAACCTTCCTGGTTGACCCTACTCGCCGAGTCAACCTGTTGACTCGTCAAGTTCCTATGCTCAGAAACTCCCAAGCCACGACTCAACTCGCCGAGTCGCCCCAAGACTCGTCGAGCCCAACAAGCTCTGAGTCCCTTCTTGCTCAACTCACCGAGTGATCCCTCGACTCACCGATTCACAACTCAACCAGAAAAGGTTAGGACTTCACGACCAGACTCGTCGAGTGCAAGGCAATCTTCAACAAACTCGCCGAGGTGTTCTTCCAACTCGCCGAGTCCATGCACATAATCATACAACTCGTCGAGCACACCCATGTGACTCGTCGAGTCTCTTTAGTTCTCATTCCATACAAAGGCTTTTCAAGCCATGCAGGGACTCCAATCCATAGATCCATTCTTCTACAGCATAACCCTCACATAAAGTTGCAAACTTTACGTGAAAGCAAGGAGATATAAGCCCAAAACACTTCTAGGGCTAGGGTTAAAGACAAAGGGCTTCACTAATAACTCTTAAACAGGAACTTTATGACCTTTTGGGCCATCACAAGTCTAGATTTGAAGTAGCAACTTCAGATCTAAGCCTCAAACTCGATATGGCTCCCAAACAAGCTAATGAATCCCAAATCAACCACCATTCATGAATTAATAATGAAATAGCTTAAGGAGGAGGTTCCTTACCCCTAAAATGTGCCTAAAAAGAAGTAGATTCCAGATCTACCCAAGCCCCTTTATGATGGCCTCCAAATCCCCAGGCTTCTTACACCAAATTTCTCTTCCAAGCTCTAATTTTTCATCAATGGAGTCATACACACGAGATGAGGGTTTCTGGATCTCAAATGGGTAGAAAAGAGGCTGAAGGCGGTTATAATGTGCTTTATATAGGGCACAGTCCCCAGATTAGGGTTTTCTCCCTTCAGCACCAACTCGCCGAGTCCAGCCGCCGACTCGCCGAGTTGGTCACTTAACACGTGACCAGAACCGCGACTCGACTCGCCGAGTCTACCCATCAACTCGCCGAGTCGACCTTCCTTATTTACACTAAGAACCCTAAACTTGCACTTCTAAACTCGGGGTGTTACATTTAATTTCCCTATCCATGACCTCAATTGGTTCCTCTATGAAGTGGAGACTCTCGTTTATTTCGATTTCGTCTAGAAGGATGACGAGGGTCTCATCGGACAAAAAATTCTTCAAGTTTAACACATGAAAGGTAGGATGTACGTTATTGAGTTCCTACGGTAGTCAAAGTTTGTATGCTACTGGATCGATCCTTGCAAGGATCTTGAATGGTCCGATATACATTGGGTTTAGTTTCCCATGTTTTCCAAAACGTATTAACCCTTTCTAGGGCGAGTCCTTCAATAGCACTCGGTCCCCAACCTGAAATTCTAAGGGCTTCCGTTTTTTGTCCGCATAACTCTTTTGTCTGTCTCTTGAAGCCTTTAGTCGTTCCTGAATTTGAACAATGTTCTCAGTTGTTTCTCTTATAATTTCCGAGCTTGTGAGAGCGTTGTCGTGTACTTGTCCCTTGGCTAGTTGCGTGTCACCCACTTCGGCCCAACATGGTGGTGATCTACACTTGCGGCCATTGAGGGCTTCGAATGGAGAAACTTTAATGCTGGAGTGATAGCTATTGTTGTATGAGAATTTGACTAGTGGTAAATGGGTATCCCATGCTTTACCAAAATCGATTACACAAGCTCTTAGCATATCTTCCAAGGTTTGTATGGTCCTCTCACTTTGACCGTCGGTTTGTGGATGGTAAGCGGTACTCATGTCTAGCCTAGTTCCTAGGGAAGTTTGTGACGACTGCCAGAACCTTGAAGTGAATCTACTATCTCTATCAGAGATAATGGATATAGGAACACCATACAGTTGTATGATCTCCCTAATGTAGGTTCTAGTTGGTTTCTCCATCTTGTCCGTTCCTTTGACAGGCAGGAAGTGTGCTGACTTTGTTAACCTGTCTACGATCACCCAAATGGTATCGATACCACTCGTCGACTTGGGCAACTTGTTTATGAAGTCCATTGTGATCGTCTCTAACTTCCCTTCAGGTATCTCTGGTTGTTGTAGTAAGCCTGCGGGCTTTTGCTCTGAAGTTCATGATAAGACTTATCCCTAGGTCATCCACTATTACCTCATGTATACAAGTCTCATATAATTTAGATTGACAAAACGTTTGGATGGGTGGCTCTGCCCCAATCCACACCCCGACAAGGAACAGGAGACAGGGCGGAATCATACATCCTAAATCTTGTTAAGTATAAATTATATACCACTCTTACGTTTACACTTAGCAGTGATAGACTTAACCTAATGACTTCTTAGTCTCTATTCTTAAACTTGACCTGCGGTACAAGTGGTCTTTCTCGGAGATTTACTGGTTATATTTCGGGTGGTTACTAACTTCCGAGACTTCTTTGGTGTTTTTCGCTTCAAGGTTATTAGTTATTGGATAGGTTAGAAGGGTGGGGTACCCTTCGCATGGGTACTTCTGAAGTTCTGAAATGAGAAGTGATATAAGGGTTGGGGTTATGGATTGGAGGAATTTTATCTGATGGCTGATTAAGCAAAAAGTTCTTTTGCATAGCATGAAAAGTTTTACATGGTAAGGACCAAGCCAGACCAAGTCGGATGAGGATGTCGGAACTTCTCAACAAACTTGATATTAAGTCATTCAGGAAGAGATGATTACTAGGATGATGAACAATCCTAAGTACATAAGTTTTCAGTGCCTTCAGTTTTATTTTGTTATATTGGTACGAACCCTTTTTTGATTTAAACATGGCGAGTACTAATAATGCGAGGGTTCTGGCAATTTGAAATTATGAACTTTCATGAAATGATCCCTGCTAGGTCTCTCTATAACCGCTTGGTGTACACAAGTCATGTATAATTAAGATTGGTAAGACAGTTGACTGAGCAATCCCGCCCTAAATCCACAACCAAACAAGGAACAGGAAACGAGGCGGGACCACTCAGTCTAAGTCTACAAATCTTAATTATAAATGACCCTAATGTATACACTAAACCATCATAGCTTATCTGTTAGGGTTCTGAGTTTTATATGAGCGTTGTGATTTGTGTCGAACGAGAGAGTAATTTATAAATACCATTAAGTATTGGGGTTTGGAAGCGTACCAAAAAAAATATAGGAAGGTGCTTTAATGCTTCCCCGCGATCTGGAGTCAAATTCCCCTTCTCCCCCGTCATTCCTCTCTGTTGGTCAGTCCCTCTTGAAATGACCTATTTCACCACATAGGTAGCATATTAGACTGATTCCAACATTTGTTGTTGAAGTGATGAACTCGACTGGAGTCCTACAGATGCGGGAGGTATGCCCCTTCATGTTGCATCAGTTGTAATGCAACATTCGGCAGACTCCATGATGATGGTAGTTACACTTGCTGCAATGTGGGAGGTTTCCTAAGTATGTTGTGGCTGGTGTTGAGATAGCAGGGCTGATATGGGGTATTGACTGTCCCAGTTTGTTGCCCTTCGGTAGGTCCTTGAGTTGAACATCTTCCTTTCTCATTCTCGAACTTTCATTTCAGGATATTAGGTTTGAGGTTCAGAGTATCCTTACAATTAGGCACTCGTTGCTCAATTTGGTTATCATCATGATCGGAAATGCCAATAAAATTTTCGCTAACATTTGTGCTATTAGCATTAAGATGGGCCATGACAGCTGATACGGCTGCTATGACTGCAGCTTGAAACGTAGCCGCATCTATCTTAAGGATTGGTGTTTTGACGGTGGGTTGGTTACGTTTCGTCGGAGGCATGATTCTGTTATAAGATGAGAACACGAGCTCGTGCATAACAATGGTTGGTTCTAGATGTATTCTAATCATTTATATGAATATAAAATTTTCGTTTCTTTATACTAATGTCAAAGGTTCAACCTACATCCCTATGATGCAGTCCTAGTAAAGCGTAGAAGTAAGTTTCTAGAATGGTTATCAGAAGAGTGTTATCCGAACTGAGTTACTTTTGGCTGGTGGATATCATGTTCCAACTTTCAAAAAGATCTAAAAGTAATTCATAATAGAGTCTACATAAAATAGACTTATGAATTCGAGAAGTAATCACTCTCGATTGAGATATCATGGTCCAATTTATTGTTATTAGGTGTGACAGGAAAAGATGATAAGTTCAAAACCTAATGTGAGTAATGTAAATATTAACTCACTAGGTTGAGTCGATTTACTAGTTATTAGAGCGACAAAAAGACACTCAAACACATCGCATGTAACACACATGGTTTTCCTTTGTTCTTAGTTCTATTCCGGGCGGTAATGATTTGTGCCGTCTTACTTCTGATTCTAACACTGGTCCCAATTACTTCATAATGTAGAGTTCGAGTCCCGAAAGTTCATGGGAAATTCTCATCGGTGTCCTTAATAAGGTAAGGGCACTAAATGACTTCTATAGTTTCCTTACTTCTCACCTGTTTCTTTTTTTTTGGAATTCTCCTAATGAAACACTATTGGATCCTCGTTGATTCCTCTGCTGATTGTTGGAGTGGCTAATTCTATCTAAGTGGTTAACACGAGAATAGGAATATCTAAAGAATCTATGAGATTAATCAAAATTAAATTTTTATGAAGATGATTCTTTCTGGTCATTCGAATAAGTGATCCTACTCTAAAACCACATCCAAACAAGGAAAAGGAAGTAGAGTGAAAGTCTCATATTTTAAGTCTATAAAATTGTTGGAATAGTGTCTAAGGCTGCAACTATATTAGGCAAGTATTTGATCCGGTTGTGCATGGTCCTTTTGGGTTGCCTTCACCATAGCAACTTGATGGATGATTTGTTAAAAGAGAGTAAATATTATAAGGAATAATATATGGTTATTTGATTAATATAAGTCATAGATTAATTGGAATTAATTTGGTGACTTAAAGAGATTAATTAAATGAGAGGGTATAAACTGTCAATTGTTTGATAGTTTCACTTTAGACTATCAATCCTTATCCATGATAGGATGGACGATTTCTAGGGCTTGGATAAGCCAAAATCGTCCATAGGGTTATCAAGGAAAGGATATGGATCAACTTAAAGTCGAAGTTATCCAATTAGGGTTAAAGCTGTAATCCTTAAGGAGTCTACAAGTATAAATAGACCCTAGGGGTGAGGGAATTCGACACACCATCTAAAGTAGAGATACTCTGGCCGAATTCCTCCCCTCTCCTCTCTCCTAAATCATCTTGCTTGCTATTGGTGTTTGTAATCCATTAGAGGAGTGACATTTGTGACTCTAGAAGCTCCAAGACAACAAGATCCACAAGGAATCCAAAGGTATGATTCTAGATATATTTCAATGTTGTTATTTAACCTAATTAGCCATTAGAAGTCTTGGATTCAAAGCATGTTTAATTAGAAAGCCTAGATCCAAGCATTAGGGTTTTGCATGCGCACATAGGAAAGTTCTTATGGCTAAAACCCATCAGTGGTATCAGAGCCTAGCTTGGTTTTCTTTAAATTGTTGCTTGATTAACTGAAACAAACCTGCAAAATTCGATTTTGGGTTTATGAGTCATGGACTCGGCGAGTTCCAAAGTGGACTCGGCGAGTAGGCTTGACTCGGCGAGTCCGGGCGTCAGGATTAGGCAAAACCGGAATTTTTTCATGTTTATCTTATGGAAACTTACCTTAATCATATTAGATCAACCCTAATCCGAATTTTTGATATATATGACTATTATCTTGATCTAATTAAAGATATTTATCATCTAATAAAATATTTAATTTCCTTATATGATAATTGATTAATTATTTTGATAATTATCTTAAAATAAATCTTGGATAAATCAAATAAAGATAATTAGGATATTAATTGTTAATTGGAATTATTTGTTATTTGATCCTCCATGTTTTAAATGTTTAAAACCTACCCTTAAGTTTTGAAATTTATATTTGTGATTAAAAGTTTTAATTTAGACAACTTAAATTTCAAACCCTAGATTTTAAAAGGTTTTAAAATACAACCCTATACTAATATGATATTACTAGAATAATATATATATATATATATATATATATATATATATATATATATATATATATATATATATATATATATATATATATATATATATATATATATGTATAACTAAATGACCCAAGACCTTACCTTAATCACCGGAAAACCCCTTTTTTTATTTCAAGCTCAGTGGTAGAGCGCTAGTCTTACCGTTAGTATGCCTCATTCACGAAGCCGATCTATAAGGTGGTATAAGGTTGCGGCCGAACGGGTAGGATAGGGCAACCTCATCTTCTCATTAAAAGTATAGTAAGAAATACAAAGTAACTACACGTTTTAAAAATTTCCCAATCTTAGTTACTTTAGGAAAAGTGAATTGATGCAATCCCATGAAATTACACTTTGCACCTTGCTAAGAAGTTAGTGGAGCGTGTGTGGTTTACCGGCACACTAATTGGTTCTAAGCGAAGGTGGCAAAGGGTGATTCATTGTTTATCATAGTTCGATGGAGCGTGTGTGGTTTACCGGCACATCGAATAGGTGATCGTTACAATGAAGGCACCATGTGAATTTGCATGGTAATTCACACCCGCTTTGTGATCCTCGGCATCCTAGTCACAAACGAGAGGGGCATATCGAGATTTAAACATGCCATTGAATAGTTTCAATGAATCTCATCCGAACCTAGGAATTCTCAAAAACACTTAGGACTAATAGTTTAAGTTTTGTAATGGAGAATTAGTGAATCGTCATTCACTTACCTTCAATTTATTTGCATGTTAGATTACGGCATCCCTTCTCTAGTATGTAAATGTTATTGTTGGATCCTAGCCCTAATTTTCTTATTGGGTGATAATTAGGGATTATTATTCTAATCTATCTTTGTCGTTTTTCTAATTGAAGATGTCGAACGCAAACAACGCTGCTGCTACTTCTTTCACGTTGATGAGCCTTTGCCAAAAGGTCACCTTCGATGGAACGAACTTTAGCGAATGGATAAGATACATTCGCACCATTGCTCGCTATGAGGATAACGAGTATGTCCTCGATGAGAAGCTCGAGAAAATCAACCCCGAAGTTGCTACTCCCAAAGAAATCACCGCCTTTGAAACTCATGAGCGAGATGCAATGAAGGTACATTGCATCATGATCACCACCATGAACTCTGAATTCCAAAAGTCCTACGAGGACATGTATCCATACGAGATGCATCAAGACTTGTTGGAGAGATACCACCAAAACGCGAGACAAGAGCGTTATGAGATTTTCACTAACATGATCTCCGCTAAGATGGGTCATGGAGAATCTCTTACCGTGCACCTGCAAAAGATGCAAAGGTATGTCGATCGCCTTCGCAAGTTAAATGTTGACTTCGGTGAAAACTTGGCGATCGATATGGTGCTTCACTCTTTGCCTCCGATGTACAACCAATTTAGGATGACCTACCACATGAACAAAGAAGAGGTCACCCTAAGCAAACTCCAAGGTCTCTTAAGGGTCGCTGAGAGCAACTTCAAGGACAAGTCTGTTGCACCTACTCCCAATCCGTCCGCTGCTCCTGTCTTGGCTATTGGTCAAGGGAAGGGAAAGAATAGGAAAGCTTCATCGAATAACTATCGCAAGGTGAAAGCCCGAGATGGTGCCTCTTCTAGTGGGACCAAAGTTGATTCCGCTAAGCCCTGCTCCAACCCAAAGGAGGCAGAGTGCCACCACTGCCACAAGATAGGACATTGGAAGAGAAGCTGCCCGGATTACCTGCAAGCGATCAAAGAAGGAAAGATCAAGCCATCTTTCGTAGGTATATACACAATCAAATCTAACGATTCTAATCATGCTATTTCTTGGGTTCTTGATACCGGTTGTGGTTAGCACATTTGTTCTAATGTGCAGGGACTAAGAAGAAGTAGGGATGTAGAGCAAGGAAGGATCAATCTAATCATGGGGAACAGAAGATCGTCGCCTGTGACCAAGATTGGAGTGTATTCTTTAGTGCTTAGGAATAGTTTGGTTTTAGATTTGAACAATTGTTGCTATTCGCCAGAAAGGGCTAGAAACATCATTTCATTTCATGGTTTATATAGACATGGATTTAGATTTTCTTTTAATAATGAGAATGGTTCTGTTTTGGCTTATCTAAATGGTGTCTTTTACTTTGAAGCTATACCATGTAATGGAATATATGAAACTGTTATGATTGTTGATAACTTAGGAAATGATGTTTTGAATATTGATTCTTCCACTAGTATGGATAAAGCATCCTTGTGGCATTGTCGTCTTGGACATGTCAACAAGGACGCATAGCACAACTCCAAAAGGATGGAGTGTTGGAGTCATTCGACCTTAGGGAAGATGACACATGCGAGTCTTGTTTACTTGGAAAGATGACTAAGTCACCCTTCACGAGTACTTGTGAAAGGGGTGAGGGGCTATTGGACCTAATACATACCGATGTATGTGGACCCTTTAGATCAACCACGAAGGATGGGAACCGCTTCTATGTGACTTTTACCGATGACTATAGTAGATATGGGTATATCTACTTAATCAAGCAAAAGTCAGACACCTTTGAAAAGTTCAAAGAGTTCAAGAATGAAGTGGAGAATCAATTGGGCAGGAAAATCAAGATGCTTCGATCCGATCGAGGAGGAGAGTACCTAAGTCTTGAATTCCACAATTATCTCAAGGAGTGTGGAAGAGTTTCGCAATTGAAGCCTCCTAGGACACCGCAGTTGAATGGTGTGGCAGAAAGGCGTAATCGAACCTTATTGGATATGGTTCGCTCTATGATGAGTCGTGCTTCACTACCTATCTTCTTTTGGGGGTATGCCTTAGAGACTACCGCCCATATCCTTAACCGAGTCCCTACTAAGAAGGTTGCCAAAACACCTCACGAGATGTGGACAGGGAAAGCTCCCTCGTTGGCACATATCAAGGTTTGGGGTTGCGAGGTTTTCGTAAGACGAGATACTCACGACAAGCTTGAACCTCGAAGTGAGCGATGTATTTTCATTGGCTACCCGCAAACATCCTTTGGATATCTCTTCTATAGATCGAAAGAAAATGTTGTCTTTGTTGCGAGGAGAGGAGTTTTCTGAGAGCGAGAACTCATAAGCCAAGGAGACAGTGGGAGGCAAATCGAACTTGAAGAGATTCAAGAATCGATAAATGAAGGAACCTCTACCGCTGGCATTCAACCCAAGGAGGAAACTCCGGTTGAACCGATTGACGAATCCTTACCTCTTAGACGTTCCGATAGAGTTAGAGTTCATCCCCAGTTTTATGGTTTTCATATTACTACCGAAGGGGACACGTATATTAGTGATGGTACACTAGTAAATCTTGATGAACCTAATAGCTATAAGGAAGCCATGGCAGGCCCGGAGTCTGCGAAATGGAAAGAGGCAATGGATAGCGAGATCCAATCCATGTACGATAACCATGTTTGGAATTTGGTTGATTATGTGCCTGAACGTAAGACCGTTGGGTGCAAATGGATCTTCAAAAAGAAGACCGACGTGGATGGGAACGTACACACATATAAGGCGCGATTGGTCGCGAAGGGCTTTACTCAAACTCCCGGAGTTGACTATGATGAGACCTTCTCACCAGTTGCGAAGATTAAATCTATTAGAGAGATGCTAGCAATTGCCGCATTTCATGATTATGAGATTTGGCAAATGGATGTCAAGATCGCTTTCCTTAACGGAAAGTTGGCTGAGGATGTTTACATGGCTCGGCCAGAGGGGTTTGTGGATCCGAAGCATCCGAATAGAGTGTGTAAGCTTGAGAAGTCCATTTATGGACTTAAGCAAGCGTCTCGCAGATGGAATCTTTGCTTCGATGAGAAAGTCAAAGAGTTTGGATTTGTACGAAGCGAAGACGAATCTTGTGTATATGTCAAAGCCAGTGGGAGTATAGTAAGCTTTCTCGTTCTATATGTCGATGACATATTACTCATAGGAAACAACATCCCGACTTTGCAGGAAGTCAAGTCCTGGCTCGGGAAGTGTTTCGCTATGAAGGACCTCGGAGAGGCTTCTTACATTTTGGGAATAAGGATAGTAAGAGAAAGAAGTAAGAGACTAATTGGACTTAGTCAGAATACTTACTTAGAAAAGGTACTAAAACGTTTTAGTATGGAAAACTCAAAGAAGGGAGAATTACCGATACAAGGAAATGCCAAGTTGAGTAAGACTCAAAGTTTGAGTACCGAAGCTGAGATAGCAGAAATGAGCCGAGTACCATACGCTTCCACAGTTGGCTCAATCATGTACGCTATGACTTGTACTCGCCCTGATGTAGCCTTCGCTTTGAGCATGGTTAGCAGATACCAAGGGAACCCTGGCAAAGCACATTGGATTGCGGTGAAGAACATCCTTAAGTACCTTCGGAGGACGAAAGAATGGTTCTTAGTCCTTGGAGGGAGTGATGACTTGAAGGTGTGAGGGTATAGTGACGCCAGCTTTCAGACCGACAGGGACAACTACCGTTCGCAGTCGGGCTGGATCTTTACCCTAAATGGAGGAGCAGTGACATGGAAAAGTTCCAAGCAGGAAATCGTAGCTGATTCAACGTGCGAATCAGAGTACATTGCAGCGAGCGAAGCGTCGAAGGAGGCAATATGGCTAAAGAACTTCATTGGTGATATTGGAGTTGTGCCGGCCATAAAGGAGCCCATGGAGATTTTCTGTGATAACGAAGGTGCGGTTGCCTTGACCAAGGAACCGAGGGATCATGGTAGATCTCGACATATCGACAGAAAATATCACTTCATTAGACATCGTGTAGAAGAAGGACAACTCGTAGTGAAGAGGATATCATTAGAAGATAACCCAGCAGATCCGCTTACGAAGGGACTGAGTAGGGTTAAGCACTTGCAGCATGCTAGGAGTATTGGGCTGAAGGATGATATTAGTATAGATTAGATAGTGTTAGAAACGTATAATTGTGACAATCGTCAATCTTGAGTCAAGTCAAGTCATCAAGTCAAGCCAGTCAACTCTATTAAACCTTATGTATTAGGGTAAGTGTTATGTTCGTATTGTATAACTTGTTATGATAATGGGAAAACATCACAGGAGAAAAGTTTGTGTTAAAAAAATTTCCTAAGCCTTCGCATTTTAACCAAATAAATCAAATGCGATTCACAAAATTTTCATTCCAAAAATGCGAAACTCCAGGGACAATAATTGAAATCTTCTGTTTTCTTCCCCAATTCGCATTCTACTGTGAAATACTTCGCATTTTCATTTTTACACCTTTCGCATCCCTTCGCATTAATCACCTTCGCATTTTAACCAAATAAATCAAATGCGATTCACAAAATTTTCATTCCAAAAATGCGAAACTCCAGGGACAATAATTGAAATCTTCTGTTTTCTTCCCCAATTCGCATTCTACTGTGAAATACTTCGCATTTTCATTTTTACACCTTTCGCATCCCTTCGCATTAATCACCTTCGCATTTTAACCAAATAAATCAAATGCGATTCACAAAATTTTCATTCCAAAAATGCGAAACTCCAGGGACAATAATTGAAATCTTCTGTTTTCTTCCCCAATTCGCATTCTACTGTGAAATACTTCGCATTTTCATTTTTACACCTTTCGCATCCCTTCGCATTAATCACCTTCGCATTTTAACCAAATAAATCAAATGCGATTCACAAAATTTTCATTCCAAAAAAAAAAAATGCGAACACAGTTTAGTTCATGAACTCTAAACTTGCGAAATCAAAAATTCATATGTTGAACCCATATGCGAATATTAACCCAATTGACTTCAAATTGATTCATAGATGCGAACACTCGATTGTTTTACTTTCGCAAAATGAGCATCAACAACTCCACAATCGAGTTTTTAAATTCTTGCAAACAACAGTTTCATAGTCCTTGACTTCGCGTTTTTTCTTCACGAATCATCCCTCAATCATCAATCCAATTGCGAATCAAAACTCATATGTTCTTGCTTTATCGATTCATCGACTACACTCATACAAATGCGAACAATACTCAATTTCAAAATCGATTGAAACTTATAGCAAAGCTAAATCCAACTTCGCATTCAAAGCAGTGTCATTGATCCGCAGTCACAAGCAACCACCCCACACCCACTCTATGACCAGCCATACCTCCCCACCTTACCTATGTCACTTCAATGTTCCCTTACACTCAAATTTCACTCACTCCCACGTTTTTGAGCTGGAACAATCAACCACACTCCTCATTTTCTCTCATTTCTCTCATCCCACTAAGTAACAAACATCACTCTTTCTCTCAAACTCTTCTACACAAATTTTCGAGATCCAAGGCTGGATTCAAGTGTTCTTCCACACTTAGTAAGTAAAAATTCATCCTCCCTATTATTATTTCGCTTCATTCTACTCAAATCTTTGGTTGCTTACACAAACTCCCTAACTATGATGTTAGATTCTCGAAAACCTTCAAGGCATCTCCAAGTGTTCTTGAATTAAACACTTCCATTCTTCAACAATCATCTACTGAAATCACTCAAGGTGAGTTCATACCCCTACATTTTCATGATTTCTCAAGTTTTCAGGGGGGGGGGGGAATACAAGTTAAAACACTAAGAATATAACTAGATTTTTCTAACAGCCTTCATCAGAAAAGTTCAACTCCATTCACGGACTGTCTTGGGCATCTTAAACATTTTTGTTTTCAAAACTGTACAAGGTGCAAATAGTTCGAGTTTTTAGCTTTAAAATGGCTACTTGCACATCTCCATACGATTTTTCTACAATTTATGGTGATTTTTACAAAACTGCCTATCATTTCAAACAACAATCCGGACCAGTCTGTGATTTTGGACTTTTTCACCCAAGTTAGAGGTCATTATAAATTGAGATAAAATTTATGAGCAAACTAGACACATTTTGTGAACTCTCAAAATTTACGGATCTAGTTTTCGACTTCGTATGATTTTTCTATGATTTTTCCAAATACAGGGCAGAATGGCTAAAGTTAGCCAACAGCATGTAAATATCATAACACTTTGTATTATGTTGAGCAAAGTGTATAATCATAAGTTCTAATATTTGAATGTGTTTCCATGTTAGTTTATCATTATGAACTGGAATTAAGACATTCATATTAAATATTAAATATTATTCATTCATTTTGGAACACGTATTATTAGACTATAAGAGGTATAGTTTGATAAATTCACAATACTAATATATTTTCATAAAAGAATTCATACATATTACAAACATTTTAGATAAACTATAACAGGTATAGTTTATGATATATCACTCTACGCACTCGTACAAGAAGGGTACATTCATACAAGAAAGATTTCTATTCGCACACATTTCACGAAAGTTAATCTATGTTTTGATAAATTCACAACACTAGTTACATTTCCATAAAAAAGGTTCATACATAGTACATACATTTTAGATAAACTATAATAGGTATAGTTTATGATACATCACTCTACGCACTCGTACAAGAAAGGTACATTCATACAAGAAATATTTATATTCACACACAATTATCGTAAACTTGTTATCCTATATTGTGAGTTTCTCTATTTTTTCGATCTCTATCTCTCTATCTCCCCGTACGTCCGAGTGCGGGATATAATTCCTGGTAGTTATAATCAGAATCTCCTTGAGGGAGAACGTGATACTTGTATATAGATCTATATTGGGATTGACACCCCACACCTTGCTGCTAGCTACAGTTGGACCTGCAGGTCTACGGGTGACAAATGTCATTTCATTTTCGCGACGCCTGAGAAACGTTGTGGCAGGTTCACATAGTCACAGTATGATTATAGCGACTCACTTAGGGAGACAACAATTCATAAAGTTTACGGGGTTGCATAAAAACCAAAGTAGGTTTTAGGTTGATAGAATAAATTTACTTTCCATTTCATTTTAAACTCACAACATTTCTACTAAGAAACGATGACTTCTCATACATTCTAGTCTTTGGTTGTAAGGCTACATTCTTCGGATTTCAAGGAAAATATCGGATTTTTCTGAAACAACGCGACATTTACATGTGAAAGACTTCTAATAAGATTATTAATAAAAGCTTATGAACTCACCAACCCTTGTGTTGACACTTTTCAAACAACTTGTATTCACAGGAAAACATTAATCGGGTTACCAAGTGCTTTTGAGGATGGGACGTTGAGGCGTCAAACTTTTCATATTTTGACAACATATTGTAATTGATTTTTGAAACATGTAATTCATACAAGTGATGTAACTTTTCAATTATATATATGTTGGTTGTGTTTGCTTGAATTACTATTGAAATTGTGGTTATGATGCTATACATGAAGTCCTCCACCCCCGAACGTTTCCGCCATCCTTGGTTTGGGGGTGTGACAGATTGGTATCAGAGCACGGTTTATAGTGAATTCAGTATATCAACCACATAAGATATACAAACTATAAACACATTTGGGACTAAAAGTCTCCGATTCTTAAAGCGAATTAAAGAGTTGTACTTTTGAAAACAAATAATTTCTTGTTTTAAAGTATACTTGCATGCATTCTATAATAGCATGGTGTCATAACTTAGGAGAACATAAATTGAAAGAGGAGGAGTCGAACATTATTAATACGCCTTAGCATGTGTAATCAGTTCTGGGAAGGATATAGCCTGATCAACTATATCCGTCCAAGAAGTGACTTACGCACATTAAGGAATAGTCGTAATGAGCGACAAATCTGAAAACCTAATAACACTCCATAAAGAACACGCTAAGAACCAAATATAAACATTTAAAAATACTATAGGAGTATTTGTACGTTTCTATAGCGCCAAATTATTATTTTCCTATACATACTTCTTAACCCCGTTTCTCGTGCAGACGACATGGCAGGATTTCACATACCCAGGGACCCCTACTTTCCCAATCAGGGAAACGCGGGATGGATTGAAGATGAGCCCGAGGAGAATCCCGAAGAGGAACCCGAGGAAGATCCCGAAGAGGATCCCGAGGAAGATCCCGAAGAGGATCCCGAGGAAGGGCCCGAGGAGGAAGACGAACAAGAAGAAGAAGAGGAAGACAACCAAGAAGAAGAGGAAGAAGAGGAAGAAGAGGAAGAAGAGGAAGGTGATGAGGTAGTCATGGTTGGGAACGAAGCGGAGGAACCACCAGAAGTATTCAACCCTCCCTACATCGCGAGGGTACCCGCGCACCGTTTTGGTTACAATGGACCCGAACCCCCTTGGGTAACAATGATCGAAAGATGGAGCCGACAACAACGCCAACGGTCACCATATGGCTACCAACGAGGTTACTATGATCTCACTCATGGTGGACCGGCTGATAGGGCTCTCCCCGTCACGATACAACGAATGGCAAGAATGGATGATCGTGGTAGGACAACGACAGATCAGGTCCGGGAGTTAAGTGCCATTGTACAGTCTACTACGGGTCGCACCAGAAACCTGGAACGAGACTCCCACCACCGAGACCAACTCATTAGAGACCTTCTCGCGGCTCAAGCAGAAACAAGAGAGTATCGGGAAAGATACATGGCACTCGAAGAGAGAATGGTTACAGCCGAACGCAAATTGGCGGAACTACAGGGCGCATCGACATCATCGCAGCCTCCGTCAAAGAAGGGTCGCAGTGATTAGAGCTCGTTGCTATTCTCCCGTCTAGGTAGTAGAATTTTGTGAGTACGCGTTGGTGCTACTCCTTGTATGTAGGTCGACCCTGCGACTATGTGATCACACTATTCAAAGGGGTTTTGTAATGCCAAAAACTACCTTTTGTAACGATGTAATGTAGACCCTTATGAGGTCAAACTTTTCTCTTTAAGCGTTATGTACTAAAAGTTATCAATGAAATTTGGCATGTATTTTATTTATTGAATGTTGGACACTATACATCATAACCTGATCACACAAACAATTACGAATAATAAAGTTATGATAAAATACAAGAGGGATGAAACCAGTAACACTCGACTTGTTATCACTATTGAAGTCTTACCGACTAGTCATTTTTTTATGACAGAACCATGCCACCAAGGAAAAGACCAAGGCCTTCCAACAACCCAGTGCCGCCTCCACCACCACCTCCGCAGTTTGATCCTGCAATGTTCCAGGCTGCAGTGACGGCAGCCGTGGCGGCAGCAATGTCGCAAATGGGAACCCATGGTTCCGGCGGTTCTGGATCCGGAGCTACCAATTCCATTCATGGGGACAGCGCGGGGCGTACGAGGGAGTGCACTTACAAAGACTTCACAAATGGCAAACCCGATCCTTTCAATGGAAGCGGGGGCGTCATCACACTGGTGCAATGGTTCGAAAGGACCGAGGCAGTTTTTGAAATCTGCGCTTGTCCCGAAGCGAGCAAGGTCAAGTATGCGGCATTCACTTTCACTGGAAAAGCACTTACTTGGTGGAATGGCCGAGTTAAGTCACTTACTCCTGCAGTAGCTAACGCAATCAGCTGGGAGGATTTGAAAGCCCTAATGTTAAAGGAATACTGCCCGAGGGGCGAAATACAAAAGCTTGAAGAAGAACTTTGGAACCTCAGGATGACAGGCACTGATCTTGAAACTTATACTGCCCGCTTCAACGACCTAGCACTCCTCTGTCCAACAATGGTCACTCCAGAAGAGAAGAAGGTGGAACGATATCTCTGGGGCCTATCATCCCAGATTCAAGATAGTGTCTTGGCCTCGAAACCCACTACCTTTGAGAGTGCCAAGGAATTGGCACAACAACTCATAGATCACAGGGCTAGCCGTGGTACCGTGATAACCACCACCGACCGAACAAAAGGAGGGAACAACAAGAGGAAGTTCTGGGGAAATAAAAGGAAACAACCAATTCAGGACCCCGCCAAAAAGCAACCAATTGTTGCTGTTCGCGCCGCCACTACTGCTGCCGCTCCAGCGCCACCGAAACAGTATACAGGAACTCTTCCCAAGTGCAACAAGTGTAACTACCACCATAACGGTGCTTGTCGTGAGTTACACTGCAATAACTGTAACAAAAAGGGGCACACTGCACGATTCTGTAGAGCGACTACCCAACCCGCCACACAAGTCGCTACGACCGCCAACACTGGAGCAAGCCAAGCCTGCTATGGGTGTGGTGAAACGGGACACTTCAGGAGGAACTGCCCCAAGGCACGAGCCCCTAATGCTGGGGGTGTAGGGAGAGTCCTAACTTTAGGGCAGGGAGAAGCAGTCAAGGATCCCTCTGTGGTTACTGGTACGTTCCTCCTCAATAACTCTTATGCATGCGTACTTTTCGATAGTGGGGCAGAAAGAAGTTTCATAAGTCACCAATTCAAACATATACTTAAGCAAAATTCTCAACCACTAGAAGATTCTTACATCGTAGAAATGGCAAATGGAAAGGTTGAGCGCGCTAATGATATTTACATAGGGTGTACTCTCACTCTAGACAACCATTTGTTCAAAATCGACCTTATGCCGGTGACCATAAAAAGCTTCGATATAATCATTGGTATGGATTGGTTAAGCCTTCATCGTGCCGACATTCTATGTTACGAAAGGGCCGTCCGCCTCAATCTGCCGAATGGCAACGTTCTCACCGTTTATGGCAATAAACCTAGTGCGAACCTACAAATCATCTCTTGTGTTAAAACCCAAAAGTACCTCCGAAAGCAATACCATGTTTTCTTAGCCCACATCGTAGAAAAAAAAAATAGGAGGTGAAGGACATCAAAGAAATTCCAGAAGTATGCAACTTCCCTGATGTTTTCCCAGACGATCTGCCTGGTGTACCACTCGCAAGACAAGTCGAATTTCGGATCGACTTAATCCCAGGAGCTACCCCCGTCGCCAGGGCTCCATATCGCTTAGCACCGGCAGAGATGCAAGAACTATCCAGCCAGTTGAATGAACTATTGAGCAAAGGATTCATCAGGCCAAGCTTCTCGCCCTGGGGAGCACCAGTCTTATTTGTAAAGAAGAAGGATGGGTCTTTTCGCATGTGCATAGACTATCGAGAACTAAACAAACTCACTATCAAGAACCGTTATCCCCTACCCCGAATCGATGACCTCTTCGACCAGCTCCAAGGAGCCAGCTACTTTTCAAAAATCGACCTGAGGTCGGGCTATCATCAACTGCGAGTTCAAGAAGAGGATATCCCCAAGACGGCATTCAGAACTCGCTATGGGCACTATGAGTTTGTAGTGATGCCATTCGGGTTAACTAACGCGCCCGCGGTGTTCATGGATTTGATGAATCGAGTGTGTCGACCCTTCTTGGATAAATTCGTCATCGTATTCATCGACGATATCCTGGTCTATTCGAGGAGCGAAGAAGAGCACAGTCATCACCTACGACTAGTTCTGGAGGTTTTAAGGACCGAAAAGCTTTACGCTAAATTCGCAAAGTGTGAATTTTGGCTCCGAGAAGTAGGATTCCTTGGCCACGTAGTAAGCAAAGAAGGAATACATGTGGACCCCTCGAAGATCAAAGCAATCGAAGATTGGTCAACACCTACAACGCCGACAGAAATCCGACAGTTTTTAGGACTCGCAGGCTACTATCGAAGGTTCATACAAAACTTCTCCAAAATCGCTAAGCCTCTCACCACCTTGACTCAGAAAGGGGTGGTGTTCGAATGGGAAGATAAACAAGAAGCCGCCTTCCAGACACTAAAGCAAGCCCTATGCAGCGCACCAGTCTTGTCTCTTCCAGAAGGAACTGATGATTTTGTGGTGTATTGCGATGCTTCAAATCAAGGCCTCGGCTGTGTGCTCATGCAAAGGGGAAAAGTCATCGCTTATGCATCAAGACAACTGAAAACACATGAAGTTAATTACACAACCCACGACCTTGAATTGGGAGCTGTGGTGTTCGCCCTGAAGATTTGGAGGCACTACCTCTACGGCACCAAGTGCACCATCTTCACTGATCACAAAAGTCTTCAACACATCCTCAATCAGAAAGAACTAAACATGCGCCAAAGAAGATGGGTGGAATTACTGAATGACTACGAATGTGAAATTCGCTACCACCCAGGCAAGGCTAATGTAGTAGCCGATGCCTTAAGCAGGAAAGAATACTCGGGTCGCCGAGTAAAATCCCTAGCCATGACCATCCACTCCCAACTGGCCACTCAGATCAAGGACGCCCAATTTGAAGCCCTGAAACCAGGAAACGTGGCAAGCGAAGCACTAAGGGGGATGGATAAGAACTTGGAAGTCAGAGGGGATGGAGCTCGTTATCTCATGAATCGAATCTGGACACCGAAGTTCGGTGGATACCGAGACGTTGTAATGGATGAGGCCCACAAGACTCGATACTCCATTCATCCGGGGTCAGATAAGATGTATCTAGACCTCAAAAGGTTATACTGGTGGCCAGACATGAAGGCTGAAATTGCTACTTATGTGAGCAAGTGCCTCACTTGCGCCAAGGTCAAGGTGGAATATCAGAAGCCATCAGGACTACTTCAGCAACCAGATATACCCGAGTGGAAGTGGGAGCGAATAACCATGGACTTCGTAACCAAACTGCCTAAGACATCAGGTGGGATGGATACCATATGGGTGGTTGTGGACAGATTGACCAAGTCCGCGCACTTCCTGCCAATAAAGGAAACAGACAAGATGGAAAAGTTGACCAGGACGTACATTAAGGAGATTGTACGACTACATGGTGTACCAACATCCATTATCTCGGATCGAGATAGTAGATTCACCTCGCGTTTCTGGCAGTCCCTGCAAAAGTCACTGGGAACCAGGTTAGACATGAGTACGGCCTACCATCCACAAACGGACGGACAAAGCGAGAGAACCATCCAGACGTTGGAAGACATGCTGAGAGCCTGTGTGATAGATTTTGGTAAGGCATGGGATACCCATCTACCGCTTATCGAATTCTCTTATAATAACAGTTATCACACTAGCATTGGAGTCGCTCCATTCGAAGCTCTCTACGGCCGCAAGTGTAGGTCGCCGCTGTGTTGGGCCGAAGTTGGAGATACTCAGCTAGCCAGAGGGCAAGTCCCTGATAGCACCCTTACGGGGCCGGAAATCATAAGGGAAACCACAGAAAAGATCATTCAAATTCGGGAAAGACTAAAAGCGTCTCGTGATCGACAAAAGAGTTACGCGGATAAGCGACGCAAACCTTTAGAATTCCAGGTCGGAGACCGGGTACTACTAAAAGTTTCCCCCTGGAAAGGGGTGATACGTTTCGGTAAACGGGGGAAACTAAACCCAAGGTATGTTGGTCCGTTCGAAATCCTTGCTAGGATTGGTCCTGTGGCGTACAAACTCCGACTACCGCAAGAACTTAGTAATGTGCACCCTATCTTCCACGTGTCCAACTTAAAGAAGTGTCTGTCTGACGAGACACTCGTAATACCACTCGAAGAAATCGAAGTTAATGAGAATCTCCACTTTGTGGAGGAACCCGTCGAGATCATGGATCGAGAGATCAAGAGAACAAAACAAAGTCGCATTCCCATAGTGAAGGTTCGTTGGAACGCGAAACGAGGGCCTGAGTTTACCTGGGAACGTGAAGATCAAATGAAACAAAAATATCCACATCTTTTCCCAAACCCTTGAAGTCCCAGCCGAATTTAAATTTCGGGACGAAATTCCCTCTAACGGGGGGAAGATGTGACAATCGTCAATCTTGAGTCAAGTCAAGTCATCAAGTCAAGCCGGTCAACTCTATTAAACCTTATGTATTAGGGTAAGTGTTATGTTCGTATTGTATAACTTGTTATGATAATGGGAAAACATCACAGGAGAAAAGTTTGTGTTAAAAAAATTTCCTAAGCCTTCGCATTTTAACCAAATAAATCAAATGCGATTCACAAAATTTTCATTCCAAAAATGCGAAACTCCAGGGACAATAATTGAAATCTTCTGTTTTCTTCCCCAATTCGCATTCTACTGTGAAATACTTCGCATTTTCATTTTTACACCTTTCGCATCCCTTCGCATTAATCACCTTCGCATTTTAACCAAATAAATCAAATGCGATTCACAAAATTTTCATTCCAAAAATGCGAAACTCCAGGGACAATAATTGAAATCTTCTGTTTTCTTCCCCAATTCGCATTCTACTGTGAAATACTTCGCATTTTCATTTTTACACCTTTCGCATCCCTTCGCATTAATCACCTTCGCATTTTAACCAAATAAATCAAATGCGATTCACAAAATTTTCATTCCAAAAATGCGAAACTCCAGGGACAATAATTGAAATCTTCTGTTTTCTTCCCCAATTCGCATTCTACTGTGAAATACTTCGCATTTTCATTTTTACACCTTTCGCATCCCTTCGCATTTTAACCAAATAAATCAAATGCGATTCACAAAATTTTCATTCCAAAAAAAAAAAAATGCGAACACAGTTTAGTTCATGAACTCTAAACTTGCGAAATCAAAAATTCATATGTTGAACCCATATGCGAATATTAACCCAATTGACTTCAAATTGATTCATAGATGCGAACACTCGATTGTTTTACTTTCGCAAAATGAGCATCAACAACTCCACAATCGAGTTTTTAAATTCTTGCAAACAACAGTTTCATAGTCCTTGACTTCGCGTTTTTTCTTCACGAATCATCCCTCAATCATCAATCCAATTGCGAATCAAAACTCATATGTTCTTGCTTTATCGATTCATCGACTACACTCATACAAATGCGAACAATACTCAATTTCAAAATCGATTGAAACTTATAGCAAAGCTAAATCCAACTTCGCATTCAAAGCAGTGTCATTGATCCGCAGTCACAAGCAACCACCCCACACCCACTCTATGACCAGCCATACCTCCCCACCTTACCTATGTCACTTCAATGTTCCCTTACACTCAAATTTCACTCACTCCCACGTTTTTGAGCTGGAACAATCAACCACACTCCTCATTTTCTCTCATTTCTCTCATCCCACTAAGTAACAAACATCACTCTTTCTCTCAAACTCTTCTACACAAATTTTCGAGATCCAAGGCTGGATTCAAGTGTTCTTCCACACTTAGTAAGTAAAAATTCATCCTCCCTATTATTATTTCGCTTCATTCTACTCAAATCTTTGGTTGCTTACACAAACTCCCTAACTATGATGTTAGATTCTCGAAAACCTTCAAGGCATCTCCAAGTGTTCTTGAATTAAACACTTCCATTCTTCAACAATCATCTACTGAAATCACTCAAGGTGAGTTCATACCCCTACATTTTCATGATTTCTCAAGTTTTCAGGGGGGGGGGGGGGGGGAATACAAGTTAAAACACTAAGAATATAACTAGATTTTTCTAACAGCCTTCATCAGAAAAGTTCAACTCCATTCACGGACTGTCTTGGGCATCTTAAACATTTTTGTTTTCAAAACTGTACAAGGTGCAAATAGTTCGAGTTTTTAGCTTTAAAATGGCTACTTGCACATCTCCATACGATTTTTCTACAATTTATGGTGATTTTTACAAAACTGCCTATCATTTCAAACAACAATCCGGACCAGTCTGTGATTTTGGACTTTTTCACCCAAGTTAGAGGTCATTATAAATTGAGATAAAATTTATGAGCAAACTAGACACATTTTGTGAACTCTCAAAATTTACGGATCTAGTTTTCGACTTCGTATGATTTTTCTATGATTTTTCCAAATACAGGGCAGAATGGCTAAAGTTAGCCAACAGCATGTAAATATCATAACACTTTGTATTATGTTGAGCAAAGTGTATAATCATAAGTTCTAATATTTGAATGTGTTTCCATGTTAGTTTATCATTATGAACTGGAATTAAGACATTCATATTAAATATTAAATATTATTCATTCATTTTGGAACACGTATTATTAGACTATAAGAGGTATAGTTTGATAAATTCACAATACTAATATATTTTCATAAAAGAATTCATACATATTACAAACATTTTAGATAAACTATAACAGGTATAGTTTATGATATATCACTCTACGCACTCGTACAAGAAGGGTACATTCATACAAGAAAGATTTCTATTCGCACACATTTCACGAAAGTTAATCTATGTTTTGATAAATTCACAACACTAGTTACATTTCCATAAAAAGGGTTCATACATAGTACATACATTTTAGATAAACTATAATAGGTATAGTTTATGATACATCACTCTACGCACTCGTACAAGAAAGGTACATTCATACAAGAAATATTTATATTCACACACAATTATCGTAAACTTGTTATCCTATATTGTGAGTTTCTCTATTTTTTCGATCTCTATCTCTCTATCTCCCCGTACGTCCGAGTGCGGGATATAATTCCTGGTAGTTATAATCAGAATCTCCTTGAGGGAGAACGTGATACTTGTATATAGATCTATATTGGGATTGACACCCCACACCTTGCTGCTAGCTACAGTTGGACCTGCAGGTCTACGGGTGACAAATGTCATTTCATTTTCGCGACGCCTGAGAAACGTTGTGGCAGGTTCACATAGTCACAGTATGATTATAGCGACTCACTTAGGGAGACAACAATTCATAAAGTTTACGGGGTTGCATAAAAACCAAAGTAGGTTTTAGGTTGATAGAATAAATTTACTTTCCATTTCATTTTAAACTCACAACATTTCTACTAAGAAACGATGACTTCTCATACATTCTAGTCTTTGGTTGTAAGGCTACATTCTTCGGATTTCAAGGAAAATATCGGATTTTTCTGAAACAACGCGACATTTACATGTGAAAGACTTCTAATAAGATTATTAATAAAAGCTTATGAACTCACCAACCCTTGTGTTGACACTTTTCAAACAACTTGTATTCACAGGAAAACATTAATCGGGTTACCAAGTGCTTTTGAGGATGGGACGTTGAGGCGTCAAACTTTTCATATTTTGACAACATATTGTAATTGATTTTTGAAACATGTAATTCATACAAGTGATGTAACTTTTCAATTATATATATGTTGGTTGTGTTTGCTTGAATTACTATTGAAATTGTGGTTATGATGCTATACATGAAGTCCTCCACCCCCGAACGTTTCCGCCATCCTTGGTTTGGGGGTTGCTGCAACGTTCATGAGTGCTTATGAACTGGTTTTGAGCATTGGAATAAACCCGCGCTTGCTGGAATCACTTTATGGAATACGACATAAAAGGTGATTGCAAGACGATAATATCATATAGTCTTAAAACCTAGATATATGGTTTATTATTTGTTAATTGATTGTACATTGATAATGCGAAAACGCATCAGTAACTCGGTCTAATAAAACGCATTGTTGTGTATAGTTGGTTAATGAATAAGTAAATGCATATAAGTCGAAGTTTATCTGTAACTTTTATCTAAGAAGATAAAAGCGATATCTCGGCCGCTCGATGATTTGATTTGACTTATGTGCCGGGCCCGGTCAGAACTGAATTGATCTGTTTTATTAAGTTCTATGTCAAATAAATCGGAGATCAGGAAATCAAATGCTTGACCAACCATTCCATAGGATTGTCAGCATGATATCTAACAGAGGACTGTAAGATCCCTTATCTAAAGGACAAGATTGATTAGATCAGAGTTGATAGCGTCTTTGAGAGCTACGATTGCAAACCGAATTGTACTTGTATAGTTACTAGACTTATCCAAGTGGGAGACTGTTGGAATAGTGTCTAAGGCTGCAACTATATTAGGCAAGTATTTGATCCGGTTGTGCATGGTCCTTTTGGGTTGCCTTCACCATAGCAACTTGATGGATGATTTGTTAAAAGAGAGTAAATATTATAAGGAATAATATATGGTTATTTGATTAATATAAGTCATAGATTAATTGGAATTAATTTGGTGACTTAAAGAGATTAATTAAATAAGAGGGTATAAACTGTCAATTGTTTGATAGTTTCACTTTAGACTATAAATCCTTATCCATGATAGGATGGACGATTTCTAGGGCTTGGATAAGCCAAAATCGTCCATGGGGTTATCAAGGAAAGAATATGGATCAACTTAAAGTCGAAGTTATCCAATTAGGGTTAAAGTTGTAATCCTTAAGGAGTCTACAAGTATAAATAGACCCTAGGGGTGAGGGAATTCGACACACCATCTAAAGTAGAGATACTCTGGCCGAATTCCTCCCCTCTCCTCTCTCCTAAATCATCTTGCTTGCTATTGGTGTTTGTAATCCATTAGAGGAGTGACATTGTGACTCTAGAAGCTCCAAGACAACAAGATCCACAAGGAATCCAAAGGTATGATTCTAGATCTATTTCAATGTTGTTATTTAACCTAATTAGCCATTAGAAGTCTTGGATTCAAAGGATGTTTAATTAGAAAGCCTAGATCCAAGCATTAGGGTTTTGCATGCGCACATAGGAAAGTTCTTATGGCTAAAACCCATCAAAAATCTCAACTATATATAACCTTATCGTATTCACTTAGTAATTATAGACTTACCAGAAAAGATCTTTTTAATATTTCCCAAAAGTTATTTATGGTACCTAAAATACTTCATGGTATTTTAATTATATGTTTGCTTCTTGGACTTCTAGATATAAGAAGTTGATAAGTTTCCCATTTTATTGTTATAGCATCCTAAAATATTCCTATAGCATTTTAACCTTTACGTTTGGTTCTAGAATTCTTCTGGTATCTAGGTAAGTTTTAGACTTGTTGCAACACTACAATAACTCCCAAACACATGTTGGTCATATCTCAAATGAATATAGTTGATCAGGCTATATTGATCCCAGATATGACTACATAATTGTCTAGGTTTAACTGTAATGTCCAACATCCAAATACTTTTGTTTGGTTTTAATTATGACATTGTTCTTGTGTATATGTACACGTGTATACTTTTATAAAAATATCATTATATTTAAAAGTGTAACTCTTAGTTAGAATGTTTAGTCCCATTGTATTGATAGTTGTATATCTTTTATAAGTTGATATACATAGTTCATTATAAACAATGCTATGATACCAATCTGTCACACCCCCAAACCAGAATGGCAGAATCGCTCGAGGGCGGATGACTTCATGTAGTATCGTAACAGTTGAATACATAATAACGGAAGTAAAAAAAACCATCATATATATAATTGAAAATTTACATTGTTGAATGATACTTGTTTCAAAACAAATTACAATATGATGACAAAATGAGTTTTAAACCGACGCCTTAGCGTCACTTCTCCAAAAGCTGAAATTTACCTGTATTACTGAATCCCTGAGAAATACAAGTAGGTTTGAAAGAGTAGATCAGCATTTAAGCTGGTGAGTTCATAAGTATTTAATGTCAATGTTTGTATAAATTTGAATGAAATTGTTTGTAGATGTTTGAAAACTCCTAGAAAGTCTCATATTTCCTACTAGAATAAAAGTAGTCTTCTACCAAGACCCGATTGTTTTGAATGTTTGCTTTTAGAAATCCAATATTTTTCCTAGAATAGTATATTTATGTATGTATAAAATCACTAAGGCATTTGATAACCCCGTAAATCAACGTGTTTTAAATACTCCATGTGAGTTTTATAACCATGCTATTGACCCAGACTGCCTGTAACAACGTTCTTCAGGCGTTGGAATGTTATGACGTTTATCACCCCAGACCTGCCGGTCTAACTGTAGCTAACAGTTTAGGTGCGGGATTGTCAATCCCGTATAGATCTATACACAAGTATCACGCTCTCCCTACAAGAGATTATAGTATATAATACAGGACTTTAACTGTATACTTGAAAGTATGTGAAGTTGAATGTCTCACAAAACTTAGTATCAAATAGATTTATGTATGAAAAGTCCATTTTTTTCTTGTATATGAAAGTATTTCCTTGATATAGTACTTATAGTATGTAAAATCTCATGAATATCTAGTAAACTATACATATTATAGTTTTCCAAATGTGTGATTCGTTTGTATGACAAACCCTAGTGTAGTGTCGACTTTGTATGTAAAGTATAACATTCGTAATAGCATTATTGAACATTTATACTCAAAATATAAATAAAGTGTTTGATATTTATACAACAACATGTTTCATTCCAAAAAGACAAAGTGTTATCGTGATATGTTGTATGAGAACGTTTTCGTATGATAGTTATAAATCACATATGATTTATTATATAACAAAAAGTATAGCAAAAGATTGATGTTTTTCACACGAGGATAACCATATGTGTACTTGTATTCCCTCCTAAAAGTGTATAAAAGCATTTACAAAACATTTGAAAACATAGTTATAGGGGTATGAACTCACTTGATAGATCGAAGAAGGTGAGACGAAAACCGAGCAGAACTTCGACTTGAGAAAGTTGATTTCTCGGGATTCTCAGGAATCTCGGGAGTGTAAAACCTTCCTTTGGAACTTGGATGTGAAGACCAGGGCTTCGAGATGGCTTCCAAGGTTTAAACGCAAGCTTCGGCACGTGAAAGAGAAGAAATGAGCACTTAAACCTGAAACCATTGGCTTCTATTTATAGCCCTATTTTTTGGCCCCACGTCATGGTATTCTTCACCATGTCATGGTGTTGATCCTATCCTCTTCCATGGACGAGACATCTGCTGACAACCCTGGCACCCATCAGTCACAGTACCACGTCGTGACTTTCTGTTCCACGTCGTGGCCAGCCTGGCAGCCTCGGATTTTGTGTCTCGAACTTGTAAAATCTGTAACTTCCGCGTACGAGCTCCGTTTTTGATGTTCTTTATATGCACGCATAAGTGAGAATATGCTCTACAACTCTCGTTTAGATTTCGTTGGCTAATTTTGACTTTATTTTTAATTAATTATTTTTAACAGGCTGGGTCACGAAAACTCTGTCATAAATCCATAACTTCTTCATCCGACGTCCATTTTCGTCAGACTTTTTACCGTTGCACTACTATTATTGAGATCTTCGATTCTCATTTAGGTTGTTTCGGCCAAAAGTCTCTTGATATCTATTTCAGTTTTTAGTTGTCTACTGCTATATCCGGAACTTGGAAAAATCATAACTTCCTCATACGAATTAAAACTTGGACGTTCTTTTCACGTACATTTACGGTTTAATGATATCTACAATTTTCATTTAGATACCTAAGGCTAAAAATTATTGTATTGAAACTTTGCATTTTATGTTTAACCGTATTGACGGTTTTGCTGTGAATCTTAGGTTGGTCATAACTTCTTCGTTATAACTCGGATTTTAGTGTTCTTTATATTTTTGAAACCCTTGACACAATATCTATCATTTATGAAATCCAGTAGAGAGTTTTGAACATTTTATTTTTGACGATAATATCATTATATCAAAAGAGATTACAATATTTGACTTTTTAGGTCATTACATTGATTCAAAATATCGGGTTGTCACAGAAGACTCGCGGGAGAGCCATTCGGTTGACAGCATAGGAGGTCTGCGCAATGCCCAATGTCGTGGTTGGTATGTAATCTTTTATTTATTTATTCTGAGTTTGAGATAATGTGCTTATATTGTGATATGCATATGTACTTTTCTTGTGAGTTCTGTACCTGCTTTGGTGTTATTTGACTCGGGTGCGAGTAGATCTTTTGTTTCATTAGCATTTAGTCAGCACATCAGTATCCGACGAGCAGCATTGAGTCGCCCTTTACGACTTTCCATTGCTGACGAGCGAGCGGTTTATGCTACTGATGTAATTTGAGGATGTGTACTCGAGATTTTCGGTGTTGAGTTTCTGATAAATCTGGTACCGATTACGATGGGGGATGTCTGTGTCATCGTAGGCATGGACTGGTTGAGCCGATTTGGAGCTGTTATAGACTGCGAGCGACAGTTGGTGACCATACGAGACCCTAGTGGGGGAGTACTAGAGTATATGGCGAGGGTACCCGATCTGGGTCAACATTTTGTTCGGCTACCAGAGCGAGACAGAGTCTACAGAAGGGCTGTAGGGGGTTTGTAGCCTATGTGATGGATACACGAGTTGCTGCAGAGAGGCCGAGTTCTGTCGATGAGCTCCTGATAGTGCATGAGTTCCCAGATGTTTTCCCAGCTAAGTTGTAGGGTGTGCCTCCTGAGAGACAGGTGGAGTTTGTGACATCCCCAAAATCACGGCCTGAAAAGACCGATTTTGTTTATGCTTTATAAAAATCAGAGTACTTCATTTTATAAAAAGGTTGCGGAATTTGTTCCCAGAAAAACATGGTAAATACGTTATTAAAACATTTTCGAAGAAACGTATTTATTTCATTTTAAAACGTTTGGGATGTCATCGTTAATACAGGAACATAAGCATAAACAGAACTTACAATTATTCACACTAGTGGTCTACATCTCTTTAAATCTCTCAGTGTAATGTCACTTCATATCAACACCTGTGATATAAATAAACTGAGTGGGTCAGGTTGGGAAACCTGGTGAGCACATAGGGATTTCAATCCCACAATGTTATACCATATATATAGTTTAAAATTCACAAAATATACAATTTCACTATACATATATATATATATATATATATATATATATATATATATATATATATATATAAACAACTCTTATCCCACCTTGTCGATCCTCGCAACGAGGCTATCCATACTCTCATATCAGAAATGAACGAATTCACCAAATCCATACTCTCGGACTAGGGACGAATGACTAATCCATACTCTCGGATTAAAGATGAATGATTATGCCTAATCCATACTCTCGGACTAGGGACAATAGCTAATCCATACTCTCGGATTAACGACGAATGATTATGACTAATCCATATTCTCGGACTAGGGACAATGACTATGTCTAATCCATACTCCCGGATAAGTGACATATACTAACTTCTATTCTCTGAGTTTAACTCACTTGTACTCTTAAGAATATACTACCCAATATTCCTCATATTTAATTTAGGTCTACTCTTTATCCTAAATTATCAAATATAATCAAGTATGTTCTTTAACACGAATTTCAAGCAACATCAATTAACTCGCACATAAACATATAATTAATACTTCAATCAATACTTGTATTAAAATCATGTTCATGAAAGGGACTATGCACTCACCTGAGAAGGTGGTGACTCGGTACTCGGACAGCGCTTCGTTTACTTTAAAATAATTTCCTTCGACGAAACCTAGTATTATCACCAATAGATTTTAGTCTATTATTCACCGAGACTAATTAATAGTCTAGCTACTATTACTATTATATAAGCGTTAAAAAAAATACTTATATAACCCATAATAATAGGCCAAGTATTTATTATATGTTCTTAATAACGTTAATATAATTAAATAAAAACTATATTAAAAATAGCGTAGGCGTAGCTCACTTACAGCGGGTTTTATAGAAAACCAGGCTTTGCTTGGAGCAGCGTTTCCAAGCCGAAAAGCTCTTCTTCTCGGAGCCGTCCAGCACTCCGGGGTTTCCGCCTCGTGCTAGGAAGGTTCCCTAGGCTTTTCGGGGGATTTTGGGGCTAGAGAGAGGTTCTAGAGAGAGAGTATAGAGAAGAAAGAATGGGAAAGGTGTGAAGAAAATGAGGATGGGAGAGGTGGTATTTATAGGGTGAAAATGGCTGAACTTGGTGCCACATGTCACCATCTAGTGGCAAGACTTGGGGAGAAAGCAATGGCCAAGATTGTGCCACATCACCCATTTTCACACAACACACTTCCGACTTCTAAAATCCGTAACTTTCACATACGACCTCCATTTTTGACGTTCTTTATATCCACGCGTAGGTAAGAATAATATCTACAACTTTCATTTTGACTCCGTCGGCTAATTCTCGACCGATCTTAAATTTAACAGTACGAGGTGTTTAGACTGTTAAATGACCGCGAAGAATTCGTAACTCTTTCATACGGACTCCGTTTTCGTCTGTCTTTTTACCGTTGAGTTCCTATTAATGAGATCTTCAGCTCTCATTTATTTCACGTAAGCCAAAAACCGCTCGAACTAAAATTCGAGTTTCGGGCTGTACACTGCTAAGCCGAATCTTAGAAAAATCATAACTTCCTCATACGAAGTCAGATTTGGGCGTTCTTTAAATCGACGCTCTTAGTTTAACATATTCTACGAATTTTGTTTAGATTGCTAAGGCTAAAAAGTCTTCTATCGTAAATTCACTATTTACGTCTTCCGGTGCCGTGCCGGTTTTACCGTAAAACTTCGGCGGGCCATAACTTCTTCGTTATAACTCGGATTTCGGCGTTCTTTATATGTACGGAAACCTTGTGACATATTATAAAACTTGGTTAAGACTATTCATTCTAAATAATCTTTTGTCGAAAAGTCATTTTTGACCCCTATTGCCTCGAAATTGACTAGTCCGGATCTGCGGGCGTTACAATTATCTCCCCCTTACGATGATTACGTCCCGGAATCATCAACAAAACAAGGATCGTATAATGACTCCATACGTCATCTCTTCATCCTAGGTAATAATTATAACTTCTTTATTCCTTCAAGTCTATCTCTTAGACTTATTGACTGTAAGCAGTACTTGATCGTGCACCTGCTCTCTACCTCATATTAGACTCCAAATTATGACCTATCATCATGTGATGTATGTTTAGACTCAGGTCTCTTAAATTCTTAAACAGACTAAGCCTTCCTTCATGTTCTAATGTGATATAATCATACTTTAACATGTAGCATTTCTAGCTACCAACGAGCGTGATACTTCTATTGATCGCTTTGATTTTTAATTGTTTGGTTTAAGTCGGATGCTATATCAAACTTGGTTCTCTGAACCACGTAACCTACTCATCGTAGTCGGACTCAAGGTGATATGACCACTAGGGTCGGGATAACAATAATCTTCTTAGTCATTACCGAAACAATGGTAACGGCATACTTGAATAAAACGAAATCAATTACTGGCTTCTTGGTAACCTTGTGACTTTCCCTGATCCAAGTGTGAGTCCTGTGCTTCCGGTAGTATAGGCCTCTACTACCATTCACACCTACTCATACTCGTCCCAAGTATTGTCCCGCAGTTTTTCCAAGTCACCATACAAGAAAACCATACAACAACTTAACACATCAGATAACAAAACAAAGGTTTTATATTATTTCTTGAAACTGTTACATAGGTGTTCAAGTTCACCCTAGACTATGCCTCTAACGGGCTACATCGTGAGGTACTATCTACACGATTACTCCATAACTCGATCCTCGGATGTCAAGCCTTCACTCTTGAATCCTTGCATTGTCATCTGCTTCGTCAAGGATCATTTGAAATGCTCTCGCCTTTGGCTTTGGTGGCACGTTTGGCTTTGTAGCCCCTTCTCTCTTTGGGCAGTCTTGTTTGAAGTGTCCTTCTTCTCCACACTTAAAGCAGACTTCTCTCTTGGTTGTGCATTCGCTGGCGTAATGACCAGTCTTCCCGCATTTAAAGCATGTCGTATATTTAGAGCATTTCCCGATGTGCTTCTTTCTACACTTGTCACACCATTGCGTTCCTTCTTCAAACTTCGAGAATTTTCTCTTCTCGCTGGACCTTGAAGATCCTTCAAACTTTCTCTTCTCGCCAACCTCCATCTTGCTAGAGGCTCTTCCATTGATCATATCTTCGACAGACTTGGCAGCCCAGATAGCTGCCTCTAGAGTAGGTGCTTGACGCACTGGCACCGCGTACTCCCATGGAAGTCCTGTTGCGTACTTGTCGATTTTCGTCAGCTCATCCGGAACAAGACGCAAGGCGAACTCCATCTTCTCTGTGAAGTTGTTGGTGTATTCATCGATTGACATGCTTCCCTTCTTCAAGGTTAGAAACTGGTTCTCTAGCTCAAGCAGGTTTTGAGCTGAGCAGCACCAGAAATTCTGCCCATGTCAGTTGCAGAGGCTCATTAGGGCTCAGAGTCTTCCCCAAGGTATTCCACCAACGTACAGCGCCTCCTCGAAACTGACGCACTGCAAATGTGGTCTGTAGCTTCCCTCTACAACCGCATGTCATGAAGGCTAACTCCATCTCCGAGATCCAATCCATGACCCCGATCGGATCCTCCTTTCCAGTGAAAATCGATGGCTTGCAAGTCAGAAAATCCTTGTACTTGCATCCATTCCTCTCGACATCGTCATCTTGGTCGTTTAGTCGAACTATTGGTGGGTTGACTTGACCAACAGTCCCACTGTAGTTTCCTTCCTCAGTCTGCCCTTCGCTCAACTCGGGCTGTTCGATCTGAATAGTAGCTTCCTCACGATTTTGCTGGAGCAAACGTCTAGTTTCCTCCATTTGACGATCCAACATCGCTTGGATCATCGCTTGCACTCCGGCCATTGTGACTGGCTCAGCGGCGGCTTCCATCACCGGTATTTTCTCAATCACTGGGGGTTGGTTTCTGTTCCCATTTGCATTCACGTTTCCGCTACGGGTTCTTGCCATCTTGATCTATACACCAAATAAGGTGAATCTAGATCTTTACTTAGGATTGATGGTTAAATCATCCTTATCACTCCGAAACGTTTATATGCTAGTTCTAATATCGTAGTCGTACGTTTAGAATCCTAAACACATAAGGTTTCCAGATCCGGTCGGCAACAGACCATAGATCCGAACAACTAACAGCATATCAGGCACAAGTATTTAGCACATAAAAGCATTTTAGGCATAATTCCTAAAATAATCTAGTGCTCACACCTCACAATCATCGCTTAGCATTCTAAGTTTAATTCTAGAAATAAATCCATATTCCTAGTTCGCTTAAACTAATGCTCTGATACCAACTGTGACATCCCCAAAATCACGGCCCGAAAAGACCGATTTTGTTTATGCTTTATAAAAATCAGAGTACTTCATTTTATAAAAAGGTTGCGGAATTTGTTCCCAGAAAAACATGGTAAATACGTTATTAAAACATTTTCGAAGAAACGTATTTATTTCATTTTAAAACGTTTGGGATGTCATCGTTAATACAAGAACATAAGCATAAACAGAACTTACAATTATTCACACTAGTGGTCTACATCTCTTTAAATCTCTCAGTGTAATGTCACTTCATATCAACACCTGTGATATAAATAAACTGAGTGGGTCAGGTTGGGAAACCTGGTGAGCACATAGGGATTTCAATCCCACAATGTTATACCATATATATAGTTTAAAATTCACAAAATATACAATTTCACTATACATATATATAAACAACTCTTATCGCACCCTGTCGATCCTCGCAACGAGGCTATCCATACTCTCATATCAAAAATGAACGAATTCACCAAATCCATACTCTCGGACTAGGGACGAATGACTAATCCATACTCTCGGATTAAAGATGAATGATTATGCCTAATCCATACTCTCGGACTAGGGACAATAGCTAATCCATACTCTCGGATTAACGACGAATGATTATGACTAATCCATATTCTCGGACTAGGGACAATGACTATGTCTAATCCATACTCCCGGATAAGTGACATATACTAACTTCTATTCTCTGAGTTTAACTCACTTGTACTCGTAAGAATATACTACCCAATATTCCTCATATTTAATTTAGGTCTACTCTTTATCCTAAATTATCAAATATAATCAAGTATGTTCTTTAACACGAATTTCAAGCAACATCAATTAACTCGCACATAAACATATAATTAATACTTCAATCAATACTTGTATTAAAATCATGTTCATGAAAGGGACTATGCACTCACCTGAGAAGGTGGTGACTCGGTACTCGGACAGCGCTTCGTTTACTTTAAAATAATTTCCTTCGACGAAACCTAGTATTATCACCAATAGATTTTAGTCTATTATTCACCGAGACTAATTAATAGTCTAGCTACTATTACTATTATATAAGCGTTAAAAAAAATACTTATATAACCCATAATAATAGGCCAAGTATTTATTATATGTTCTTAATAACGTTAATATAATTAAATAAAAACTATATTAAAAATAGCGTAGGCGTAGCTCACTTACAGCGGGTTTTATAGAAAACCAGGCTTTGCTTGGAGCAGCGTTTCCAAGCCGAAAAGCTCTTCTTCTCGGAGCCGTCCAGCACTCCGGGGCTTCCGCCTCGTGCTAGGAAGGTTCCCTAGGCTTTTCGGGGGATTTTGGGGCTAGAGAGAGGTTCTAGAGAGAGAGTATAGAGAAGAAAGAATGGGAAAGGTGTGAAGAAAATGAGGGTGGGAGAGGTGGTATTTATAGGGTGAAAATGGCTGAACTTGGTGCCACATGTCACCATCTAGTGGCAAGACCTGGGGAGAAAGCAATGGCCAAGATTGTGCCACATCACCCATTTTCACACAACACACTTCCGACTTCTAAAATCCGTAACTTTCACATACGACCTCCATTTTTGACGTTCTTTATATCCACGCGTAGGTAAAAATAATATCTACAACTTTCATTTTGACTCCGTTGGCTAATTCTCGACCGATCTTAAATTTAATAGTACGAGGCGTTTAGACTGTTAAATGACCGCGAAGAATTCGTAACTCTTTCATACGGACTCCGTTTTCATCTGTCTTTTTACCGTTGAGTTCATATTAATGAGATCTTCAACTCTCATTTATTTCACATAAGCCAAAAACCGCTCGAACTAAAATTCGAGTTTCGGGCTGTACACTGCTAAGCCGAATCTTAGAAAAATCATAACTTCCTCATACGAAGTCAGATTTGGGCGTTCTTTTTATCGACGCTCTTAGTTTAACATATTCTACGACTTTTGTTTAGATTGCTAAGGCTAAAAAGTCTTCTATCGTAAATTCACTATTTACGTCTTCCGGTGCCGTGCCGGTTTTACCGTAAAACTTCGGCGGGCCATAACTTCTTCGTTATAACTCGGATTTCGGCGTTCTTTATATGTACGGAAACCTTGTGACATATTATAAAACTTGGTTAAGACTATTCATTCTAAATAATCTTTTGTCGAAAAGTCATTTTTGACCCCTATTGCCTCTAAATTGACTAGTCCGGATCTGCGGGCGTTACAGAGTTCCATATTGATTGGGTTCTGGGAGTGGTGCCTATTACCAAGGAACCCTATCGCCTTGCACCGCCAGAGATGCATGGGCTATCCTTGCAGCTTCAAGAGCTGCTGGGAAAGGGATTCATCCGACCGAGTAGCTTGCCGTGGGGAGCGTCGATCCTTTTAGTCAAGAAGAAGGATGGTTCACACCAGATGTGCATTGATTACTGGGAGTTGAATAAGCTGACGGTAAAGAACCGTTATCCATTACCGAGGATCGACGATCTGTTCGATCAGTTACAGGATGCATCTTGGTTCTCCAAGATAGACTTGAGGTCTGGATATCATCAGATGAGGGTGCGTGATGCGGATATCCCAAAGACGGCGTTTAGGACTCGTTATGGGCATTACGAGTTCGTGGTGATGCCTTTTGGGCTCACCAATGCACCAACGATGTTCATGGATCTCATGAACCGAGTGTGAATACCGATGTTGGATCGATCGGTGATCATGGTCATTGACGATATTCTAGTCTATTCAAGATCCAGAGAGCAACATGAATAGCATCTGAGAGAGATCCTTAGAGTGTTGAGATCGGAGAGGCTTTATTCCAAATTCTCCAAGTGTGATTTCTGGTTATGAGAGGTCCAGTTCCTGGGGCGCCTCGTTAATCAGAATGGGATATTGGTCAATCCGGCCAAGATTGAGGCGGTTATGAGTTGGGAGGTGCCGAGATCCCCCACCGAGATCAGGAGTTTTTGGGATTGGCTGGCTACTATCAGAGATTTATCAGAGATTTCTCCAAAATTGTTGTTCCCCTCACCAGATTGACCCGGAAGGGCGTTGTATTTACTTGGGCTCCTGAGCGGTAGACATTGTTTGAGACTCTTCGCTAGAGATTATGCGAAGCATTGGTGTTAGCCCTTCTGGAGGGAATGGAGGATTTCGTGGTATCTTGTGATGCGTCGATATCGGGGTTGGGTGCGATGCTTATGCAGAGAGGGCACGTGATAACATACACATCGAGGCAACTGAAGCCTCATGAGTCGAGGTATCCTACCCACGATTTGGAGTTGGGGGCGGTGGTGTTCGCCCTCAAGATATGTGCCATTACTTGTATGGGGTTTGCTGTACCATACACGTGGACCACAAGAGTTTGAAGTATCTGATGGATCAGCCCAACCTGAATATGTGCCAGAGGAGAGGGTTGGATGTGGTAAATGATTACGACTGTGAGATCCTGTACCACCCGGGCAAGGCTAACGTGGTACCCGATGCTCTGAGTCGCAGGGCAGACAGTGCTCTGATTCGAGATATATGTATGAGGATGATGGTGATGACTCTAGTGTTGGATACCATTCGAGAGGCCCAGACAGAGGTTGTGAGACCAGAGAACCACAAGACAGAGCAGGTGATGGGCAGGTATCCGAGTTTGTTACCGATAGCCGAGGGCTTATGACCTTTTAGGCTTGGATTTGGGTGTCGTTTATGGGCGGCGTACGTAGCATGCTGATGGAGGAGGCGCACATATCAAGATTTTAGATCCATCCCGGGGCCACTAAGATGTATTTGGACCTGAAGGGAGATTATTGGTGGCCCTGCATGAAGAGGGATGTTGCGTGGGTAGTAGAGAGGTGCTTGACCTATCGTCGGGTTAAGGCCGAGCACCAGCGTCCGCATGGTAAGTTGCAGCCACTAGAGGTTCCACAGTGGAAGTGGGAACATATTTCTATGGACTCCATCACCAAACTACAAAGGACCGTGAGGGGTGTTGATGCAATTTGGGTGATTGTGGATCGGCTGACGAAGCTGGCAGAGATATATGTGAGAGAGGTGGTGTCGCGGCATTGAGTGCCGATCTTGATTGTGTCATATAGAGATGTACGTTTCACTTCCAGGTTCTGAAAGAAGTTCCATGAGGAGTTGGGTATGAGATTGCACTTCAGTACCGCCTATCATCCTCAGACATACGGGCAGAGTGAGCGGACGATTCAGACGCTCAAGGACATGCTTCGAGCATGTGTTATGGACTTCGGTGGAAGTTGGGACACATACCTACCCTTGGCTGAGTTTTCTTACAACAACAACCACCATTCAAGTATTGGTATGCCTCCCTTTGAAATTTTATATGGGAGGAGGTGTCGGACACCCATTTGTTGGGGAGAGGTAGGGAAACGAGTGATGGATAGCACGGAGATAGTGCTTAAGATGGCTGAGTAGATACAACAGGTCAGACAGAGGTTACTGACGGCTCAGAGCTGCCAGAAGAGTTATGCGGATAGGAGGCGGTCCAAGCTCGAGTTCCAGGTTGGAGACTTTGTACTCCTGAAGCTATCTCCTTGGAAAGGAGTGATCCGATTCTGGAAGAGGGGCAAGCTGGGGCCCCGATACATTGGTCCTTTCAGGGTGATCACCAGAGTGGGCAAGGTAGCACAACATTTAGAACTACCCGAGGAGCTGGGTCAAATCCATGATACCTTCCACATGTCCCAGTTGAGGAAGTGTATAGCCGATGAGACGATGGTGGTGTCGCTAGAGGATATTCAGGTAGATGCGGGCCTGAATTACATTGAGAAGCCAGTCGCGATCTTGGATCAGAAGACCAAGGTTTTGAGGAACAAAGAGGTTCCCCTGGTCTAGGTCCAGTGGTAACATCGGAGAGGGTCCGAACTAACTTGGGAGCCAGAGTCGGAGATGCGGGAGCAACATCCAGAGTTGTTTGCAGAGTGAGACTTCGAGGGTGAATTCTGATTCTAGTGTGGGAGAATTGTAACTTCCGGATTTCCAGGTATCATAAATTTAAGTATTTATTTTTGAGTTATAAAGGGGGACTCGACGAGTTGACGCCTAAACTCGTTAAGTAGGGTCGCGATTAATGGCTCGAATTAATGAAGGGACTCAACGAGTCTGCGCTGTGGACAGAAACCCTAAATCCTAGGACCTGAGACCTATTTAAAGGCCCTTATTTCCTTCATTTGTGGCCACCCTTCCCTTTGAGAGACCCTTATCGATCCAAAGAGTTAAGAGTGAAAGAGGAAGCCATTTTCATCATCTTGGTGCATTTTTGCAAGGAAAGAGAAGGTTGTTCAAGCTAAATCAACCAGAGGAGCTCATATCTACCTCTATTCCATTCTATTATGCTATTTAAGGTTTGAATCTGTACCTATTTCATATGATTATTAGACCTCATGAAATTAAGGTTTCTTTACCCCCCCCCCTTTAGTGTAAGATTGTAAGTATATAAGGTCCTATTGCGTCTTAGACTTCAGATCTAGACGTTGAGAGGTCCAGAGAGTCCCATGAGTCAAGCTGTATGTAGTCACATAAGAAGATTTAGCTTAAGACACCATTATAAGGGTTATTTTATCATTTAGAGCTAGATGTGTGGTGTATGGACATAAAGATTGCACGTTTACGTGACTTTTGCGTGCTAGAAGGCCAGATCTATATGTTAGAGAAACAGATCTGACCTCAGAAGGTCAAATGAGTGTTGCCATGGAGGAAACTCGCCGAGTCCATAAGAGGACTCGACGAGTCGGATCGAGTTGCCCCGCGATTCAGTGGTAACCCGTCGAGTGGAAGGTTAACTCGACGAGTCGAGTGAGACCTTAGGAGGATTCCGAGGACATGCGTGGACTCGCCGAGTCACCCGAGTGCACTCGAAGAGTCTGATCAGAGTTGGACCCTTAGCTGGAGTTGACTACCGTTGACCTTAGGGTTTTGGTCAAACTGATTCATGAGAGGCCATGTAGGGGTAGAATGGTCTTCTACCCATTTCTTAGAGATGAGAACATATGAGAGTATTAATTTGAGATATTATCATTTTGATAGGAGGAGGCTAGATCGGGGATTTGAGCACGAGAGTTTTCTAGACATCTGGCGAGGTGAGTCTTCTCACTATACATTACCTAGAGTGGTATCTATGTGCGGATCGGAGGATATTTCGTGTTATATGCTTGCTTGAGATTATGTGCTTTGTGATTTATGTATGATATGTGTTATTAGACTGGATCGGAGGGTCCAATGATTTACGAGGCTAGAGGGATCTCAACCAGACCGGACCGAAGGATCCAACGAGCTAGACCGGACCAGAGGGTCCAACGAGCTACGGGACTGGAGGGTCCCGCTGAGACACATTGACTAGAGGGTCTTACCGAGTTATAGCCTCAAGTGGCTTATGTGTTGTTTGTGGTATTTTGGGGAAACTCACTAAGAATTTATGCTTACCATGTTATGTGATATGTGTTTTAGGTACCAGCGAGGATCGTGGGAAGGCACCGACATGATTTGTACACACTGCCTGAGGATTTTGTATTTGAGATTCTGGGATATGTTTTACTGTGATAACCTTGATACACTAGAATTTGAGTTGATTTATATGAGATATGTTATGTTTGGACAAATGAAAAATTGTTTTAAATCTTCACGTTGTTATAGGGAAGGTTGTCGCTCATCAATGGTTTGGCGGCATCAAAGGAAACGACAGTGAACCAGTGGTAGGGAGGAATACGACGAATTTTTTAATTCTTTTTATTATCCAATTTTAAATCCATTAAACTAAATGAATTCAACTTTGGGCTAATAAAATATAAAACATGGGCTTTTAAATCTTTGTTTATAAAACATAGTAGGTCATGTCACAAATGATTTTTATATATAACTTGTAATAAACATTTTAAAACTAGGTGGTTCAAATGACCCACCTTTGGACTAAATACACTCGCTAATTAGGAGCAATATCGTACATTTGAAAAAAAATATAGCCTCAGATTGCTTCGAAATCTCATTGTGAACTTGTGTTTCAGTATTTTGTTATTATGTGGGTTCAGTTCTTTCTTTTGAGTTACAAATTTGTTTTTAACCTTGTTTAATGTTTTTAGGAATAACTCTTAGCATTCTTAATTCATTGGATCTTATGTTGGTGTCTAGAACCAAGAAATGACAACCTTTTTGCCGAGTCTTGTCTCGAAATTCACAAACCAAAGAGCTATACTTTTAAACACTTTTAATCCCTTAAACTTGAGTTTTAGCTAAAGTTTTACTCTTAAAAATATAATCAAAATCATGTGTTTCAAATTACTTGGATGTGAGTATTTAAAACGAGAAGTAAGCCCCTAAACATATGTTTGGGATCATTCATGCGCTAAGATTGAATAAAAGATGAAAAAAATATGTATGGGTACCCAACATGATAGTTCAAGGAAGTCTTGAGAAGTAAAAGTAAAAATAAAGTATAATATACGTGTGATCAAGAAGTAATCTAAGTAGAGTTGTGTGGTATGGTTTATAGAGGTGCAGAAAGGGAGAAGCTCATATGTCTCGTGAAAATAGCATTGTCAGGATTTTGCTTGATAGAATCAGGTAAGTCTTCTCATTATACGATGTAGGATGCTAACTGTCTTTGTGACTTTTGCATTGTGTGTTGGGTGAGGCCCGTTTGTATGCTAGGTGGGGTCTGTTGTGTTGGGCGGAACCCGTTACGTTGGGGAGGGACCATTATGTTGGGCAGGGCCCGTTATGTTGGGCGAGACCCGTTACGTTGGGTGGGGGCCTGTTATGTTGGGCGGTGACCAATGTTATGTATGGTATGTGGTATTTTAAGGGAACTCACTAAGCTTTGTGCTTACAATTTCATGTTTTACATGTTGTATTTCTGGTTCTAAAGGGAAATACCCGACTTGATTACACTGCAACCCCTAGAGTTTTATTTCGTGCTATCTTTTTATGATTTACTCTGATGTTTGAAAACATATTACACTTTGGCTATCTTTGAACAATGAATGAATGGTTTAGGTTGTTATTAAAAATGAAATCTTTTTCCTAGTTTTTTTGGGACCTTACATGTTGGTATCAGAGCCTTTGTTTGAGGGATTTGGGCACACTTACCAATGTTTCTAAACTCAAACTGAGGATTAATAAAATATTTTTTAAATAAAACGATTTTTATAAAAGGTTTTTACATAGAAAAAGGTTGTGATGCATGCAATCAACAAAGCTCAAGCAAGTAATTCCCAAAACACCCATACATGAATGTTATGCTTTAGTGTGCTTATATGTTGATTGCATGCTAGAATAAGACGAAGGATATGCTCAGGAGTACATGATAGGATGCTTGATTATGAGAGATGTCTTTATATGCATGATAGTTGAACTTTTAGAGATGCACGTTGTTGAGTGGGTTAAGGATCTTCAAGAATTACGTGTTAGAATTTCCTGATATTTATGATGCCTTGTTGCTTGTTGGTATTTTTGCTCAAATGTTGCTTGCTTTGTGTCATGTGAGGCTTATATTGATGTTAATTAACTATTAAATGAATACGATAGGTTTCATGCCACAAAGATTAAATAGTTTTAGAGTATTTGATTTGGCTCTATTGTGCAACTCTTATCTTAGTCCAATCGTTGTAGTGCAGGATCTTCCAGTCGAAAGATTGTTTAATTTTTGTTGTATGTGACTGTATTTGTAAAATAGTTAGTTGGCAGTGGTAGAAGTTCCTTCTTATATGCCTTCTCATTTCTTGTCCTTCCTCCATGTAGCATAATATATATAGTGTATGGGAAGTTTTCAATGAAACCAACAACATAAAGCAATAACCGTTTTGTTTAAAATGGTGATAAATTTGAGATGACAATAGGGAAATCTTTCCGACAAAGGACTAATTTTATAGCATTTATCTTAAAAGAAATTGGAAAATATTGCCTAAAATGTTCTTTAATCTTCTATTTTTTTTTCTGCTTGATCCAAACAAGAAAACCAGATCGCAAATATATGACTAGAAAAATTGTGAATAAATGCTTTCCAATCTTCGATTTTGTTGCTTCTTTCTACAAAAGAAAACAGATCACAAATGGAGGTGAAGAAGACCAGTGAAGTTACCTCTTACACATTAATAGTAACTTACCGGTGGGAGGTAACCATCGTCATCGGAAGTGAGAGGGTGTGATGACTCGATAACTTAATATTTGAAAAAATAGGACGTTGGAGACGATGAAGAAGATGATATGTCATGCAAAGTCGTGTAAAGAGAGCTTAACAACTTTTCTGAATCGCTTGATTACAAGGATGATGACACTGGATCATTAGCTCCAGTGGGCAACAAATGGTGAAGAAGATGGGTGAGAGAGAAGACAAGGAAGAAACATGGATTCATATACTTCAAATTTATTTTTAATATAAAAAAACATATTTCCAAAATATATTTTACAACCTTTTAATAAATATTTTTCAAGCTACATCATTTTTGTAAATATTTTTTATAACTACAATCATTTGGTAAAAAAAATCCAAATTACTTTAATATAAAAGTGTTTGTGACAACCGTCAAATTTCGGTCAAGTCAAAGTCAACTAAAGTCAGCAAATCAAACCGTTTGACTCAATTTCCCCGTGAGTACTAGAATTTACACTATGAAACTTCTACATAACTCTCTATTCTAATAAGAAATAATAAAGCAAAAAGTGCGAACATCTAGATCTCCTTAACCTGAAACTGTAGTACGTGGCGAGCCAAACCGATAAAACAATGTTGCATACTCATCAGGAGTGTGTAAGATCCTAAAACAAGGCTTAACAGGGTTTACAAACCTTGCCTTGCGAAGCTAGACACTCACAAATGCCACACTCGAAACCTCTCTCAATCGTTTTCACTCTACCTCTCTCTATTTGAAATCTCTCTAAGTATGTGAAACCTCTCCCAAAACTCTCTTTGTATGAGAAATCTCTATAAGTATGTTAAATCCCTCCCAAATCTCTCTAAGTATGTGAAATCTCTCCCAAATCTCTCCAAGTATGTGAAATCTCTCTCGAATATCTCTCTGTATGACAAATCTCTCCAAGTATGTGAAACCTCTCTCAAATATCTCTTTGTATGAGAAATCTCTCCAAGAATGTCAAATCTCTCCCAAATCTCTCCAAGTATGTGAAATCTCTCCCAAATCTCTCTCAAAAGCTTCCCGTAACTTTTTAGAATCATTCGGGTCATTCCGACCCTTAACCGGGTCAAAAACGGCTTAAAACGGGATAAAAACGAGAAAAATGGACCTTAGGAACTGAAACCCTCTTATAAGAGGCGAAGTTCCTTAGGAACCGAAAGTCCTCTTAGGGACCGAAAGTAAGAGGACCGAACCCGAGCAGGAGGAACCGAACCCGAAAGTAAGAGGACCGAACCGAAAGTACTGTTCACCCGAACCGAAAGTACTGTTCACCCGAACCGAAGGTACTGTTCACCCGAAACTACTGCTCACTACTGTTCACTACAGTTCTCTCGGTTCTGACATTCTCGCCTTTTATCGCCGAACCGAGCCTCGGTCTCTGATCTCCATTCTCTCGCTCGGTCTCTGATCTCCGCTCCTCGCCCTCTGTTCTCTCCTCCCCCTCTCGGTTCCTACCCTCTCCCTTCTCCCCTCTCGGTTCCTTCCCTCCTTCTCCTCTCCTCTCGGTTCTGCCTCCCTCTCTCTCTCGGTTCAGCATCAGGAGGCCGAGCCTCGGCCAGAATTTCGCATATTTGCCACTTTTAGCCCATTTTTGATATTTTTAACATTTTAAGCCCGTTTTTCGTGATTTTAAAGCGGGATTTTCTCCAGAAATTATATTTTAACATAATAAACCCTAAATATTCATAATTTAAACATATTTTGATGAAAATCATTATTTAAACAATAAAAATCAAATGAGTGAATTATTAAAGGTGGAGTGTTGACTTTGCCTTATCCAAAGTCACAAGCAACCACCCCACACCCACTCTATGACCAGCCATACCTCCCCACCTTACCTAGGTCACATCAATGTCCCTCACACTCAATTTACCCTCATTCCCACGTTTTTAGAGCTGGAACAAACATCCTCTCTCCTCATTTCTCTCAATTGCCCTCATTTCACTAAGTATCAAACACCACTTTTCTCTCAAACTTTTCCCACTCAACTTTCGAGATTCAAGGCTGGTTTTCAAGTGTTCTTCCACTCCTAGTAAGTAAAATTCATCCTCCTTATGATTATTTCACTTCATTCTACTCAAATCATGAATATCTTACACAAACTCCATCATATTAGCGTTAGAGCTTCGAATCTTCAAGTGATTCTTCAAGTGTTCTTGGGTTGAACACTTCTCTTCTTCAACACTTACCTACTGAAATCACTCAAGGTGAGTTCATACCCCTACCTTTTCATGTTTCCTCAAGTTTTCAGGGGGGGGGGGGGATACAAGTTAAAACACTAAGAACATAACTAAAATTTTCTAACAGCCATCATCAGAAAAGTTCAACTCCATTCACGGACTGTTTTGGGCATCTTAAACATTTTTGTTTTCAAAACTGTACAAGGTGCAAATAGTTCAAGTTTTTAGATTTAAAATGGCTACTTGCACATCTCCATACGATTTTTCTACAATTTATGGTGATTTTTACAAAACTGCCTATTATTTCAAACAACAATCCGGACCAGTCTGTGATTTTGGACTTTTTCACCCAAGTTAGAGGTCATTATAAATTGTGATAAAAATTATGAGCAAACTAGACACATTTTGTGAACTCTCAGAATTTACGGATCTAGTTTTCGACTTCGTATGATTTTTCTATGATTTTTCCAAAACAGGGCAGAATTGCTAAATTTTGCCAACAGCATGTAAATATCATAACACTTTGTATTGTGTTGAGCAAAGTGTATAATCATAAGTTTTAGTATTTGAATGTGTTTCCTTGCTAGTTTATCATTATGAACTGAAACTAAGACATTCATATTAAATATTATTCATTCATTTTGGAACACGTATTATTTAACCATAAAAAGTATAGTTTGAATAAATTCATAACACTAATACATTCCCATAAAAGAGTCCATTCATATTACATACATTTTAGATAAACTATAATAGGTATAGTTTATGATACATCACTCAACGCACTAGTACAAGAAGGGTACATTCATACAAGAAATATTTATATTCACACACATTTCACGTAAACTTGTTAACCTATATTGTGAGACTCTCTCTCTCTCTCTCCCCGTACGTCCGAGTGCGGGATATAATTCCTGGTAGTTATAATCAGAATCTCCTTGAGGGAGAACGTGATACTTGTATATAGATCTATATTGGGTTTGACACCCCACACCTTGCTGCTAGCTACAGTTGGACCTGCAGGTCTACGGGTGACAAATGTCATTTTATTTTTCGCGACACTGAGAACGTCGTGGCAGGTTCACATAGTCATAGTATGATTATAGCGACTCACATAGGGATATAACCACCCATAAGTTTACGGGATTTTATTTTTAAAACCTAAATGAGTTTTATGTCGATTTAAAATCACCTTTTTATCTCTATGAGTACAGATATCACTGTACACTTTTGGTTTTGGTAGTTACGACTACACATCAATTGAAACCACATTTATACTTTTAAGTATGGTCAATACTTGTTACTTCTCGGTCCACTAATTTAGGACTACATATATATAAAGTATTAACGAACATGAGAACATACGGAAATTTCATTTAATTCAAATGCGTCCATGTCCATTTAAGTGCATAATATTTTCTATTAATAAGAAAGGTTACTTATACATTTTGGTCTTCAGTCATAAGACTACATTACGCAGATTTAAAGAAAATATCGGATTTTCTGGATACATATTCTAACGTTTTTACAAGGAAAACGATTTACTTTTCCAACGAAATCTCTTATGAACTCACCAACCTTTGTGTTGACACTTTTCAAAACTACTTGTATTCTCAGGAATTCAGTGAAAACAGGAAATCAACAACGTTTTGAGGATGGGACGATAAATCGTCAAACAGTTCATTTTGTATTATAATGTAATTGATGTGAATCATGTAAACATGTGCTTTGATGTAACGTTTTCAATTATATTTGTGTTGGTTGTATTTACTTTGAACACTATTATACTCATTGTTGTGATACTCTACATGAAGTCCTCCACCTCCGGACGTTTCCGCCATCCTTGGTTTGGGGGTGTGACAGTGTTGAAATTAATTAGTTGTTATCTCTTTATCCAGTTTACGTATTTATCTGTTCCTATGTATCAGGTAGACAGCTGTTTTATTCTTCCTTAGTTATAGGAAATTTCTATGTATTTATTCAGAAACTTTAATAATTTTTGATTGATCGGTTTTGATACCAAGTACTTGATGGTATCAGAGCAGGATACCCAGATAAATTGTCAACCCTAAGTCCAGCGCCATGACCAACGAAGGAACATCAAACCCCAAGAATGAAACGATTGACAGTAGCTCACCGTATTACATCCATGCCTTCGACTCGCCAAGACAGATGCAGACCAACGATCCCCTCACCGACAACAGTTACAGTGATTGGGTTCAAGAGATGGCAAACTTCCTGTTTGCAAAGAACAAGATGGGTTTTGTAGACAGAACCATTCTGAATCCTGATGAAAAGGACAACACCAACATGCCATGGATGCGATGTGATGCCATGATAAATGGGTGGCCAACGACATCCATGGAAAAGACCATCAGAGGCAGTGTCAAATACGCCAATACCTAAGCAGAAATTTGGGCTGATCTAAAGGAATGTTTCGGTAAGGAGAGTGCTCCCCGTGCGTACGAATTGAAACAAAAGCTCACCATAACAAGACATGGTAAAAATTCTATTCCGGCCTACTATATGACACTTAGGAGCCTTTGGGATGAGATATCCTCGGTCTTAACCACACCCCGATGTACTTGTGGTCGATGCACTTGTGAAATCGGAAAACAGTTAAACGAATTTCAAGAAAAGGAACATTTATATGAGTTTCTTATGGGCCTCGAAAATGAGTTCTCAACCATTCGAACTCAAGTCCTCTCGATGAAACCAAATCCCACGCTCAGAGAGGCTTACAGGCTTGCGTCTAAAGATGAGCAACAACGATCAATTGTAGCATCCAAGGAAAGCCATGTTAAACCTGCTGCATTCCAGACTCATTCCCGGGAAAGGCGCGATAATGTTAATAAGAAAAATAATATTAGAGATAAATGTGGGCAAAAGGATTCCAGACAGGAACATTGCACCTTTTGTGATCAAGATGGTCACAAGAAAGAGGGTTGTTTCAAGATTATTGGATATCTAGATTGGTGACCTGGAAAAACGAAGAATGAGAAAGGAAAATCAAAAGTAGCACATGTCGACAGTAAAGCATCCAATATAGGAGCGTTGTCTAACAATCAGTACCAGGTTTTGTTGAAGCATCTTTCATAATCAAATGAAAAGACACAAGGTGATGTATCATGCAAAGCTAACATGGCAGGTAAGTCCAATGTGAAAAATGATAACTTGATCATTGATTCGGGCTCGACTGATCACATAGTTCACAAATGTGATATGCTTGAAAATCTATCAAAGGCCTATTCTGAAACACCCATGGTAATACCAAATGGAGAAAGCATCTCTGTTGATGCTACGGGTGATACCACCCTAAATAGTGAAACTAAAATTAGAGGGGTTTTATATATTCCCAAATTTAATTGCAATCTATTATCCATGAGTCGACCATCAAAGGAACTAAATTGCTTTGTTGGCTTTTACCCGAATTTTTGTATAATGCAGGACTTACACTCAAAGAAGTTGATTGGAGCGGGTAAATGCGTGCATGGTCTATATCGAATGAGTGTACTAAAGGATGATAGAAAAGCCATGAATTTGAAGACTCATGGAGAAGTTTGGCATTCGAGACTTGGTCATGACACTATCTCGAAACTTAGTCATATTGATTTTTTGAAAAACGTTTCCTTTAATTTTAAAGACGACGTTTTCCATGCTTGTGTGAAAGCGAAACATACTCGTTCTGTTTTTCCTAAGAGTTTTATTAAATCTAATGAATGCTTTGAACTTATTCACTGTGATGTGTGGGGCAAATATAGTATACCTTCAACAACTCATGCAAGTTTTTTCCTCACCATTGTTGATGATTATAGCCGTGCTGTTTGGGTTTATCTTATTAAACATAAGGATCAAGTAAGTGATTGTTTAATTAACTTTCACAAGATGATTGAAACTCAGTTTGGGAAGCAAATTAAAAGAATTAGGTGTGACAACGTAGGGGAGTTCACATCTAACAAAATGAAAGATTTTTATTCACGAGAAGGAATATTATTTGAAACTGCGTGCCCGTACACACCCCAACAAAATGGGGTGGTGGAACGCAAACATCGTCATTTACTCGAGACAACTCGCGCTTTAATGTTCCAAGGAAGCCTACCAAAAAATTTCTAGGGTGAATGTATCGAAGCAGCTACCTACATCATTAATAGATTGCCATATAAAGTTATACACCATAAAACTCCTTACAAAATTATTTTTGGTGAAAAACCTGATTATGAGGGAATGAGAACCATGGGATGTCTCGCCTATTACCACAGTACAGTGACAGGGGGAGACAAATTTGAACCAAAAGGAAGATCAGAAGTTTTCATTGGTTATCCTGTTGTCACCAAAGGGTAGAAAGTTTATAATGTGGAACATGGAAAGATTGTAGTCTCGTGTGATGTTCATTTTTTTGAAAAGGTTTTTCCTTATATGAAACTGAAGAAAGAGGGTTACAATCAGGATTCCTTTGAAATTCCCACATGGCATGAAGACACCGTTGAAAGTGGTTTTAGTGAAGAGGGTCTTCGGGTTGATGAGGAAACCTATTCTTCAAGCGATTTGACAGGGCAAATCTTTGAAGATGAAAGTGAAGTTCATAGCTCATTTGAAACTCACAACATAGTTACACAAGATATACTTGAAGAGGAACATATCACTAAGCCCGTTGACAACGAAGATCAACTGGCTAGACCAAAAAGAAACAGAAGTCAACCAGCATGCTTCCGTGATTTTGATGTCAAGCTGCTACCTTCGATAGACTACATGCAAACCGCCCCTGATCAGCCTTCTTCGACGATATATCCCATTGCTAACTATGTTTCATATGATGCTTTTTCTGACTCACATAAAGCTTACTTGGTAGCCATTACAAAAAATAGTGAGCCCAAAACTTTTTATCAAGCCATGAAGGATGCAAGGTGGCGAAAAGCTATGCAAAATGAGATTGAAGCCCTTGAACAAAATGATACGTGGTCTCTAGAAAACTTACCAGAAGGCAAACATGCTATTGACTCTAAATTGGTCTACAAGATTAAATATAAGCCTAATGGCGACATCGAAAGATATAAAATGCATTTAGTAGCAAAGGGTTTCACCCAATTTGAAGGTGTGGATTATCATGATACTTTTACCCCGGTTGCTAAGCTCGTGATAGTTCGTTTTTTTTAATGGTCGCTATCAAAAGGAATTGGAAGTTGCATCAATTGGATGTCAATAACGCCTTTTTACATGGCAAACTAGAAGAAGATGTTTATATGAAAATTCCACAGGGGTTTTCAAAACGGGATGACACTCGTGTTTGCAAATTGAAGAAGTCATTATATGGTTTAAAGCATGCCTCACAGACATGGTACCAAAAGTTCACTAATGCTTTAGTTGACTTTGGTTATAAGCAGTCTCGAGTTGACCATTCTCTTTTTACAATTCGAGATGGTGATTTGTTTGCAGTTGTTTCTTATTTATGTTGATGATGTTATCATCACGGGAAATCATGTTTCCAAGATTGACTCTACTAAACAACATCTCGACAAAGTCTTTAGCATCAAGGATTTGGGTCCCCTCAAATATTTCCTTGGAATTTAAGTAGCAAAAACTTCAGATGGTCTCGTCATGAGCCAACGGAAATACACTATTAACATTCTTGAAGATTGCGATCTACTTGGCAGTCGCCCTAGTACGTTTCCCATGGAACAAAACACGAAGATTGACAAATTTCTTGACAGCCCTTGAACTGATGCCAAGCAATATCGATGCATCATTGGTCGTTTGTTGTATTTACAAGCTACTAGACTCGATATCGCGTATTCTGTAAAACATTTTGAGTCAGTTTGTTTCTGACCCACGTGAGGAACACATGAAGGCAGTTACTAGAATTTTGCGCTATCTCAAGGCTACCCCTGGTCAAGAAATTTTCATTCCCAAACATGGAGACTGTCATATTGTTGCTTATTGTGATGCCGACTGGCTCGGTTGTGTTACTACATGAAGATCACGTACCAGATACATTTTACTCTTAGGTGGCTCCCCAGTATCCAGGAAGACAAAGAAGCAGTCCGTGGTCTCGCGTTCCTCCGCTGAAGCAGAATATAGGGCCATGGCAACGACTGTTAGTGAAGTCCTTTGGTTCCGATGGCTGTTGCAAGATTTCAATATTTATATAACCGATCCTACTCCTTTGTTTTGCAACAATCAAGCTGCGCGCCACATAGCCAACAATCTTGTCTTCCAACGAACAAACCACGTTGAGATGGATTGCTATTTTGTTCGCGAACGTGTGGATTCCCGTGACATTAAGCCTCTCTGCATTGAATCAAAACGCCAGATTGCCGATCTCCTTACTAAGCCCTTGGGTACTGAACGACTCCAATTCTTACTTAACAAGCTGACATTCGTGATCTTCATGCTCCAGCTTGAGGGAGAGTGTTGACATTAATTAGTTGTTATCTCTTTATCCAATTTACGTATTTATCTGTTCCTATGTATTAGGTAGACAATTGTTTTATTCTTCCTTAGTTATAGGAAATTTCTATGTATTTATTCAAAAACTTTAACAAAATTTGATTGATCGGTTTTGATACCAAGTTCTTCAAAAAGTTTGTGATATTCGAATAGAAGTCTACTATATAATTTTCAAATAATCATTAAATCAATTTAATTGTGATTGTCCTTGATTGTAGGTGTAAAAATACATATGAACTTTCACATGCTTAATTTAATCATTTGATATCTATATTCCTTTTTCAAAATTTCAATATATCCTACAAATATAATTTTATTTTGTACCAAATTTTGGATAAATTTAAAATGTGGTCCATAAAGCCAACATCATGGCGTCAAATTAGCAATTAAATGCCCTCTCACATGGGTCACACACAACACAACAAACAATTCATGATTAACCAATTGACCACTCTATTTGTATCTTTTTCCCCACTTGTAAAAGCCAATACACATGCGTATAAATATTTAGAACCAAAATAACTGCTAATTAAACCAAAAGGTCCAAAACAATGCATAACTAGGTGGTAGGTTTACTTTGGTCAACTAACTTATATAAATTAATTTAATTCTTAAACTTTTTTAAACTGTGGCAAGGTAAATGTAGTTTTTCAAAAAGTTAGACTACTTTTTTTTTAAAAACTTTTTAAAAATATTTCAAATATACTTTAATTAATTATCGAAAACTTATTATCTTAACATATTTGTGTTTTTTCTTCTATATCTCAACTAACTTACAATCTAGTTTATCAAATGTCATTTTATGAGTTAAATTTTCAGTTAACAACAAACTTTTCGGTTAACAACTAATTTTTAACTGCTATTCAAAACATAACCAAAGTCTAAAAGTATGTCAACTGTGCATATTACAAACGTTTGTTCAATTTCGTATCTTTCATTAACAATTCATGGTATTTTAAAGACAAAAAGGTAATGTGATTATAAAAAGGGAGAACGTTTTTGTCAACTATGTCACGGAATCCGTGAACCTAAAAACAAATAAAAATCCACCGCATTTGCACTATCAACAGTGCTGCAAAAAGATAAGATAGTTGCCAAAAACCTAAGCAAGATCAAACCATATAATAAAACCAAAATCTATTTCTTTAAACTTTTACCCATAAAATATTGCAACAATCATGCTAATGATTTAATCCTTTAAAAAAACTAAATAAAAACTATAAATAAAAAAATATATTTCCCATTTCTATTCCCTTCCCACCTTCCATATGACACCAAAACAAGAACCATTAGTCCATTACACAAAAATATTCTGTTACTCGTATCAATCAAAAGAAGTCTTTTCGATTTCACATTCTGTCATTCTCCAATCTCCACCTTTTATCTACCTTTTTCTCTAAACTTTCTATCTCCATTTTCATGGCAAGTCTTGAGGATATTGGGGTTTCTGCACTGATAAACCTCATCGGCGTTTTCGCATTCCTTTTAGCTTTTGCTTTTCTCAGACTTCAACCCGTTAATGACAGAGTTTACTTCCCAAAATGGTACATCAATGGAGCTAGGAGTAGTCCTAGACACAGGGGGAACTTCGTTGGCAAATTTGTCAATCTCAATTTCGCTACTTACCTTACTTTCCTTAATTGGATGCCTCAAGCTATGAAGATGACGGAATCTGAGATCATTGAACATGCTGGACTTGATTCTGCTGTTTTCTTGAGGATTTACATTCTTGGGTACTTCTAACTATCCTTTTCTTCACATGGGGTTTCGTTTATTTCCACAATAAATCACAATTGCGCAATTTCTGTGGAGAAACTTATCGAAAGTCCGGGCTTTTAATGTCGGTTTCTTGAAAATTTACATGGGTTTTCGTTCAACGTGTCAAATTGTTCATAATTTTAGCTCAATTAGTCTTATACTCTTGCTAGTTGTGAATTATTTGAGAAAGATTGTGAGAATCGGGGTTTTTACTGTTCTTTAAGTTATCACAATTCGACAACCCCTGTTCAAAAAAGATTGTGAAATTTGGGATTATCTTATCTACCTTATCTTTTTCTCTAATGGGTTTTTGTTAATATGGTAGAATCTGTCATAATTTGAGCTTCAATAGTAAAATATTCGACTTTATTGTGAATCGATTGAGAAAGCTTATTGATTTCTGTGTATATATATACCCATAACCATTATTGGTAGTTTTTTATGCTTTTTAATTTTGGTCAACAAGATTATCTTACTTCGTGAAAAGGGTATTTACGACATTTGATTAGTAGTTAAACAACAGGATAAATAATTAATCTTTAACATCATCCGATTGTACTATTGTAATTGACAGATTAAAGATTTTTGGACCAATCACGATTGTCGCACTCTTGATTCTTGTTCCAGTCAACGTATCGGGTGGGACTTTATTTTTCCTCAGCAAAGAATTAGTAGTCAGTAACATCGACAAGCTTTCAATATCAAATATTCAACCGAAATCTCTCAAGTAAGTTTAAATTCTTGACGAGTTATATTTTTATACATAAAATTCAACACTAGAAATTAATATCACTCAAACAACGCGTTTCAGTTATATTAATGTCTCGTAGGTTATATTTTCTATTTTCAGATTTTTTGCACACATTTCAATGATGTATTTATTTACATCATGGATATGCTACATGCTCTATAAGGAATATGATATGGTAGCTTCAATGAGACTAAAGTTTTTGGCTTCGAAAAGTAGGCGAGCTGAACAATTTACAGTAAGCTGAAAATGTCTTTTTTTTTTTTTTTTTTTTTTTTTTTTTTTTTTTTTTTTTGTATTAAAGATTTTAAATTTCTTTTTGTAGGTTTTAGCGAGGAATGTGCCACATGTGTCGGGGCGTTCTGTTTCCGATTGTGTTGACAGTTTCTTTAAAAAGAACCATCCGGATCACTATCTGTCTCACCAGGTAAAAAGGGTATTCATATCTTTTGCACATAAAGGAAATCGAAAAGGAGTCTTATCCCCACCTTTTTTGATAGGACAAAAAGTTGCACTTTTTGTCTTATTGACATACGTCTCGGTAAATCAGTATCAGAGTCCAAATGCCAGCAGTACAAGGTCATTATGTTTTTTTGTAACAACGGGGGTTTAGTGTCGTTGGACATTTTTTTTTTGTTAATTTTTCTTAATTAGTATGATGAATATTTGTTATGTAAGTATTAAACCAAAACTATTGTAATTTTAGGTTGTTTACAATGCAAACAAGTTTGGAAGACTTGTTAGGAGAAGACATCGATTGCAAAATTGGTTAGACTATAATCAACTTAAATATGAAAGACACCCTGAAAAACGACCGACTATAAAGGTAGCTACTCTAAATTTTCAAATTTGAAACCTATTTGAGCTTCTTAAATTTGCTTTAAATTCTAAAAATACTAACTTTAATTTTCTTTTTGATCATTAGACGGGTTTCCTTGGACTTTGGGGTAAGAAGGTAGATTCCGTTGAATACTACAAACAACAAATTAAAGAGTTTGATGAAAGAGTAAGTGGTTTATCATTATTAAAACTTTCTACTTTTTCCCTTATGAATATATCTATTTCGTTTGTTCTAGAAACATCCAGAATATACTTTTGACTTTGTAGGCTACGGTTGTTACACAAAACATGATTGGAAGGGATGAGACTCAGACAAACATTCTAGGGATAGTTTTGACTTTTGATGATGAGATATGAAGGGTATTCACGTCTTTTTTGTACAAACGAAAGATCCAGAGCAAGTCCTTGTCCGACCTTTTCGATTGAGATAAAAATTGCAATTTTATCTCACTTCACCGTCACTATCAGGCTGTCACTGTCCCTTTCACTTGTCACTTGTCACTGTCAGTCTGTCATTGTCACTGTCACTGTCATTGTCACTGTCACTGTCACTGTCACTGTCACTGTCAGTTTGTCAGTATCACTATCGCTATCATTATCACTGTCATGTTTTACTTGTCACTATCACTACTATTGTCATTCTGTCACTGTCCGTCTGTCTGTCACTATCACTGTCACTGTCACTGTCACTGTCACTGTCACTGTCACTGTCACTGTCACTGCATAACAAACAGGGCCGTAAGGTCAAACATGCCAAATTCCAGTTCCAAACTTTGATCGAATTCACATCTTTTCTTTTCTTGTTGAATTTATTACTTGTTATTAAAATGATAGTTGACAACGGAGCGACAAAAAGTCCTAAAAGATCCAAAATGCATAATGCCAGCTGCATTTGTATCATTCAACACTCGATGGGGGGCAGCAGTATGTGCACAAACACATCAAAGCAAAAACCCGACTCTATGGTTAACAAAGTGGGCCCCAGAACCTCGTGATGTTTATTGGAAAAATCTTGCTATACCCCTTGTTTCCTTAAGCATCCGTAAACTTGTTATATCATTATTACTCTTTGCTCTTGTATTCTTCTACTTGATTCCCATTGCTTTCGTTCAATCTCTTGCCAATCTTGAAGGTCTTGAAAGAGTTGCTCCTTTCCTCAAGCCTGTAGTTGAATTGTAAGTAAATCCTTCATCTTTAAGTCAAGTTTATACTTTTATTAAATGACTAAATTCAAGTAATAGTAATTTACTTTTATACTTTTTCTTAAAATCGATAGATTTTATCAATATATATAATGCTCTAATAGGATGAAATGAATTTGGATTCTATAATAAACAAATATATGAAAAGAACATTGTTATTTCTTGCATTGAATTCAGTTCAAAAATGATATTGGGTTATAATTGTTGTAAATTTTTTTGAATTTTCAGGAGTTTCGTCAAATCTTTCCTCCAGGGTTTTCTCCCTGGTTTTGCTCTCAAGTTTTTCCTTTACATTCTTCCTTCTGTTCTTATGGTTATGTCAAAAATTGAAGGACATGTGGCATTTTCAGTTTTGGAAAGAAGAACAGCTGCAAAATATTACTATTTCATGCTTGTGAATGTCTTTTTGGGAAGTATTGTAGCAGGAACAGCTTTTGAACAGCTTGATTCTTTCCTTCACCAATCCCCTACAGAGTAAACTTTCCTTTCCAAAATGTATTAAAAGTAGAGTAAATTCCAATTTCATCCCCATACTTCATGAAAATTTATCGTTTCAGTCTAGATGTTATACTTTTTTGCATTAGTAGTCCCTAAAGCATAGTCTTTTTCCAGTTTTAGTCCCCAAAATATGGTGATATGACCCCTGCTTGTAGGGGGCGTAGTCTATAAATTTTTTTTATAAGGAAAGGACCAGTTTTGTAACTTTTTAAACACATGGACCGTTTTTGTAAAGAAAAATCTTCACAGAGACGTATTCTGTAAATTATAGTCACAGTTTTTGTAATTTATTTTCTACGCAGGGATCAAACCTGCCAACATACGAAAGTTTTGAACACATGAACTGTTTCTTAAAAAAACCTCACAGGACCTATTTTGTAAACTACAGGGACAGTTTTTTGAAATTTATTTTCTACACAGGGACCAAACCTGTCAACATACGAAAGTTTTAAACACATCGATTATTTCTGTAAAAAAAAATCTTCACATGGACCGTTTCTGTAAATTACAGTGACAGTTTTTGTAATTTATTTTCTACATAGGGACCAAACCTGCCGACAAACGAAAATGTTATGACCAAAGTCTCAAACCCAAAGAGTATACTATTCATTTCCCAATTGTAATTAATAATGTAGGGGAATACCATCTCATTTAGCGCCCACATAACACATGTAATGAAATGTACACTAAATCAAACATCTGGACTGAAACCGTAACTTTTGATTAACCACATGGACGAAAAGTGTAACTTAGTTTTGAAATTATATGTCAAAAGTTAACTCGACTCATTTTCATTGATTTTAATACAGGATTCCGAGGACTATAGGGGTGTCAATTCCAATGAAGGCTACTTTCTTTATTACATATATAATGGTTGATGGGTGGGCTGGAATTGCAGCAGAGATTCTTCGGTTAAAACCGTTGGTCATTTATCACTTAAAGAACATGTTCATTGTAAAAACCGAACGCGATAGAGAAAAAGCAATGGATCCTGGGAGTGTAGATTTCCCTGAAACTATCCCTTCTCTTCAGTTATACTTCCTTATGGGAATCGTATATGCTGTCATTACTCCAATCCTTCTTCCTTTCATTCTCGTGTTTTTCGCCTTTGCATACTTCGTTTATCGCCACCAGGTATTTTTTATCGCCTTTTATTCTTGTTTTTGTAATAAAAAAAGGGCAATTTTTATACTTATTTGTATACCCTGATGTGACTATTTATGTGAGTGGAGGGGGTATTTATAGCGTAACCCTAAAAATATTATCGGCTGTTTGATAGTTGCTGACTGGTCAGATCTAGGAGTGTAATTACTTGAGACCGACTCGGGTCAAGTCGAGCTCGAGCTACTCGAGTATATTATCGAACGGAGCTTGAGTATTGAAATACTCGGCTTGTGAAGCTCGTGAGCTTAATTGAGCATTGTTATATCTACAACACATTTACCATCTGTTTTATTCATATTTACATATTATAGAACCGAGTTGAGTTGAGCTCACAAGCTTAATCACATTTCTATTGTAATTTGTAAATTAATGTAAATTTATATTCTTAGTAGTTAATTGAGTTAGTCGAGCTCGAAATTGTTGATTACTTTATTGAGCTTGAGCTTGAAATTAAGGCTCGAGTGGAGTTATTTAGTTGAATCGAGTTTCGAGCTTGGCTTGATTACACTTCTAGTCAAATCTCAGTCAGTCATTACATCTGATTGAAACCATGATGTTTGATATGACTATTTTGCCCTAGTAGTAATGAGGTGAGAGCCGATAAGTGACCTAGTGTGCTAAATGTTAAATATGACTATTTTGCCCTAGAAGTAATGAGGTGAGAGCCCATAAGTGACCTAGGGTGCTAAATGTTCAATACGACTATTTTGCCCTAATGAGGTGAGAGCCAATAAGTTGGGATTTACCTTCATATGTTTGTGGGACCCATTGGTGAGGGTGTATATCTTAAAGGATAAAAGAGTTTCATTTATAAGGTTTTTTATTTTTATTTTTATTATTTTTAAATGCAGATAATTAACGTGTACAATCAACAATATGAGAGTGCAGCTGCATTTTGGCCACATGTCCATACTCGTATAATCGCAAGCTTGTTAATATCCCAATTGCTTTTATTGGGACTTCTTGGCACAAAAAAGGCTGCAAATTCGACTCCATTGCTTGTCGCATTACCTATTTTAACCCTAACGTTCCACAAATACTGCAAGAATCGTTTTGAACCTGCGTTCCGAGAATACCCTCTTGAGGTAATCGGAAAAACCTTCTATCATCGATGATAACGAAGGGTATTTTAGGAAAATTCGCACTCGAATTCCATATAAACTTCTTTTGGTTTGTTTTTCAGGAAGCCATGGAAAAGGATTCACAGGATAAAGCTTCTGAATCTGAGATCAATCTCAAGGCTTTCTTGGCTGATGCATACTTACACCCGATTTTCCGTTCTTTTGAAGAACTGGAAATGGTAGAGGTTAGAGTCGAGAAGACCCCACCTGACACACCGAGTCAACTCGCTTCTGAACCCGTTTCTCCTTCACGTTCACGTTCGCGTTCTCCTTCTCCCTCTCCAACCCATCATTTAGATCAAGAAGAACAAGAAGAATCTGTTACTGTTCAACACTATGAAGTTGGACCTCCTGCTAATGTTTATCACTATGGATATGAACACCATGAGAACATCTTTCACTACAATATGGATCAATACAATGAGACACAACACAATGTGGAGGACTACAATATGGGTCATAGTTACTATCGTTATTGAGTTTCAAGCATAGATCAGTTTGTATTTATGTTCTTTTGATTTCGTAAGTTGCTAACCATTTTTACAAAATAGTCATGTGAATAGTGATTGTTGGGAGATGTAATTGACATAGCCACATAAGGGTTTGGTTATATGATTGTAATCTTGGTTATTCTTTGGAATATATTTTATGTTGCAAGTGAAGAAGTAATGCACATTATGTAGGTTTTTTTTTTTTTTTTTTTTTTTTTTTTTTTTTTTTTTTTTTTTTTTTTTTTTGTTGTTGTGTATAATTTGGTCAAATTTGGTTCTTTGAAACCGAAGGGGTTTTTATATAGAAGAAAAGATACATGGAGGGACTCTTGATGGTGTTGTTTCTTCTAAAGTTATTGTAGAAATCATTCCACTATATTGTTCTGAAAGTCGATATAATCTCTGCTGATTTCGATTTGGAATGATCACATATCATAAATGACCAATTGATGAAATGAGGAGCAAAGTGGGATGAAAGTTTCTCATTTGAATATGCAAATGGTAGATAATATAGAAGAGTGGAATGTTAACCTAATAATATTTTGGGTTTTATTTTTTATTGGGTTTTATGATTGAGCCTTTTCGTTAGGAAATCCTAATTAGCTTGTCTATATATTATGTCATTCCTTTTCATTGTATTTGTACTTCTCTTTGATAATAATATGACACCCTAGCCGTTATATGTATTTCATTTGTTAGTTTACAAGACCTCCTCTTTGGGTAAAGGTTAAATCGATTAAGTTAATTTAAGAATTAGAAAACCTCTAAATTTTTTATCATGCACATTGCTCAAATGTCATGGTTTTTAGTTTTAAAAAAAACTTTGCAATTGTAATTGGCATCAGAAAATCTATTTCCACATGAGAGCAAAAAGATTAACCTTGAGAATTGCTATGATATTAGTTCTGTTGATTTCACGATTTTAGTAGCGAATCTAGCATTGAAACTCTGGTGTGTCCAATTTAATTGATATGACAATATAAAGGGGTTGAGAATTTTGGTTATTAGGTCAGATTATGAATAATATCAAATATGACAAGTATAATTTTAATACCAAATATTAAATATAATTTCTAAAAAGGACAATCTAAAGCAAATGTAGTTTTAATACCAAACATCAAACCATAATATTAAAATACCTTACATATAATTTTTTAAAATACTACCCATATAAATTAGGCAATTAGCAATTGATTATGTTGTTTTCCATGTTGGTGCATCATGTTTGTGACTGTATTCACACTATCTTCATATAATATGTGAATTCAGTTAATACGAGTGGTAATAGTTTATGAAATATTTTTATGGTAAAATCAATTCCACCACTAAAGGTGTGACAATTTATTAAAAAAGAATGTCTCACTGGAGTTTGCGATGGGAGGTAACATGTATGTAGTTAGTTTTTTCTTTGATTTCATGTAATTGAAGTGAGAGAGTCATAGTGGCATTGCATTAGTCTTTTATTATGAAAACACAAGTTATCCAACGACACCTACCACTTATGTGGAGTGGTCATTGTTTATTCTTCAAAAAGAGGAAAGTTTTCTAGTTCTCTATAATCCTTTGATACTTTATTAAGAATAAGATTGTTTGGCAAGATAGTGGTTTTAGATCTAAATTTTTAATATGTTGTTGATAGGAATTGCTGGTTTGGAATGATGATAAAAATTACTGTTTTATCCTTTTGTATTATTTTTTTTTATTGAATTCAATGTTTCTATTTTATAAAATAATTGAAGCACATACTAAAATCCTAATCAAACATAAATCAAAATAAAAAACAAATCCAAATCAAACATAAAATCCACCAAATTAATTTAAAGCATTGACTAATTGATTTAAAAAAAAAAAAAAAAAAAAAATCCAAGTATCATTGATGGTTGCACACTTACACCTTACAATATCATAAACATTATCAACATAACTTAAAATATGATTCAAGAGACAACATAGTCGTTCTCCATGCTTATATGTGTCTGGAAGAACATTGAGAAAGCTCAAACTTAACATGATAATTGTAGTTCAAGGAATTATAATGATGATGTCCCCTAAGCGCGCATGAAGGAGCCACCGCCGTTCACTCTAGAGAATGCCCCAAGGCATGACGCGCCCGACTCACTAAGCTCGACGGAATCCAACGCCCGTCAGCACCCCTAAGAGCAGGGTGACCGGGGAGAAAGGCTCGGCCCCGCTTGGGGCGCCTTCCACTCTGAGACAAATATAACGGTCAAGCGACAAGGCATATACCACCTGAACCAATCATTGGCTCTGACAGATTAAGGAGCACGATCCACTAATCAGCGTACTCGATCCTGTCGGGTCTGACACCATTGTCTCGTACGGACTAGTAGCAGGGTCTACTATAAAAGGCTACTCTAGGTGCCTTAGGAGGTAAGTGATTCTCTCTTAGTTTTACCCACAATACAACCCCAAGTCTATCCACCGACTTGACTGTCAGAGCGTTTTCCCGGGAGCTCCTCCCGGAGAACGGTTGACGACCATTTCTTGATGTGGCCTTGCAGGCTCGCCGGAACTACTAAGAACGAAGGACGTTATGGAGGAGGAACTAGGTTACCTCATTTGGCGCCATTCGAAGTGTGACGAAAAACAAACCAAAAACACACTACTCATTGGTGAAAAATGACGTCCGACGATACAAGAAAGACAGGTGGAACACCAACCAGCCCCATTAGGTCTATGATGTCGTTGGAGCAAACCACTACTCCGACTCTCACAGTAATTATTGGCGAAGCGTCAAAAGAAGGCGGTTCAACGGTAACTATTGCACCAACAACCAGACAAGAGCAACCAGTCGACGGAGGACAACCTTCTTATGCCACTATGTCAACGCAAAACACTCTGATACAAGCACCCCAGCTAGCAGTGAGACCAAGCAGTACGACGCCACCAATGGTGGAAGACACTAATGCCACACCGATTTTCTTCCAACAGCTACCACCAAATCAGGTGTCAGGCATACAACTGGTGGTTTTCCAAACACCACCACCGCCGAATCAGATGGCAGGCGCACAACCGGTGGTTTTCCAAACACCACCACCGCCAAATCAGATGGCAGGCGCACAACCGGTAGTTTTCCAGACACCATCGACAAACCAGATGGTAGGGGTACAAGCGATGTTCTCCCAAACACCACCGATAACCCAAATGGTGGGAGAAACACCAGTGGCTATCCAAATGCCACTGCTGGACCATACAGTGAGAAACTAAATAGTGGCCTTCCCAACACCCCAATTCACAATAAACATTCCTCTCCCCTCCGCAATCTCACATTATCAACATGTGCCCAATAATCCCCAATACAGAACCCATGTAATGCTTATCTGTATGTTTATGATATGTTAGTATGTGATCAATATGTTTATGATATGTTAGTATGTGATCAACATGTTTATGATGTTAGTACGTGATCAATATGTTTATGACATATTATTATGTGATAGTGGTAGGGGTGAAATAGTCCCCGGTTACCAGTTGAAAGATACCGATGGCAGTTACCGGTTGAGAGATGCCGATGGTGTTATGTGGTATGTGGTATGATGGGGGAACTTACTAAGCTTCGTGCTTACGATTTACAGTTTTGGTTTCAGGTACTTTGTTTCAAAGGAAAGGAGCTAGCTTGGTCGCAGCGCATCACACTATGTTTTCCGCACATGAGATCCTTGGGATTATTCTCTGATATGGTTTCATAAGATTATATTTTGATGATTCACACTTTGGTTTTATGTAATAAACTAATTAAAAATGAAATTTTTGGCCTTGAATTTTGGGATGTTTTAGAAAAGTCCTTAAACTCCAATAATATGAGATATACTCAAAAAAATGAGAAAGGTATGAACTTTTCACCTTTCACAGAAGCTATTGGATGAATAGCAACGGATCTAGCAGCCTCTTCTTGTTCCTTGCTTGAAATCTTTTTTTTTTCCTCTTCCAAAGATGCACAAAAATACTCAATATTAGCTCAAAACTCTCTCTATTAGCTCAAAGGGCAATTAGGGTTTGTCTCAGTAAAGGTAAGCAACTGGTGAGCCACAAATGAGGCTATAAGTGTCCTTAAATAGGCCCCGAACTTGGGGATTTAGGGTTTCACCTCACAGCGTCTACTCTACGATTAAACTCTCTAACTCATCGAATAGATCATTAATCCCACATGGCCAAACACGACTCTACTCAACGAGTTGTAGCACCAACTCGTCGAGTTGCTCAATAGTCTTAAAAAACAAATAAATAAATAATATACCTGGGTGACCAGACGTTATAGAGATACTATAGCCGATTTTGGTGTACCTAACATTTCTATCAAGTTCCTCTATTTGTTCAGGGTGTGTTGTGAACCGTTTGAGGCATCACACTTGGGGTGCTAAGTTCTTAAAGGCCAAAATAAAACAAGCTACAAAAGGAGGTAATTCTAACTAGTATTTATGATTCAAATATCAAATTGTTTGCTAGTTGTGGGCTTCATGATTTGGATAATTTTGTTGCATGTATAACTAGAGAAAACTAAGATCTAAAGCATTAGGGTTGTATATGCACCATAGGATTGTTGTAATACATAAAACCCAATAGTGGTATCAGAGCCATGGGTAGTTTTCAGTTATATAGTTGCATTTGTGAATTGTTCAAAGCTGGAAAAGTTGAAAAACTACAGTCTACAAGGGCAAATTGGCGAGTACACTCATGAACTCGGTGAGATCATAGTGAACTCGATGAGTCCGTAATCTGACTCGACGAGTTCGATAGCATGATTGCATTTTTTGGGGTTTTTTGGCCAGAATTGGATTTGTATGATTACCTTAAATTGTTTTGTATCATAAAATCTATTTTTTATATGGTAATGGCTATCCTCATCCAATTAAAAGATAGTTGTAAATTTTTTAAGATAATTGTTAGTTTAAAACTATCTTGCTATAAGAGTTGCATTAGGTCAAACTTTTAAAAGATAAAGAATATATGATTATTTTTATTAGTTTTAAATTTGATCTAAAATTTTGAAGAGTTACAAAATTAGTCATCAAGTTTTTGAACTCAAAAGTTTTTAAGGAGTTACAAAATTAAGTCTATAAGTTATGGAATCCAAAAGTTTTCAAGAGTTTCATAACTTGGCCTTAAGTTATGGAATATGAGAAGTCAAATTCATGAAAACATTAACTCTTGTAATTGAAAGGTTTCATAAGATGCAACTCTTAGGTTCATAACTTAAAAAATTAATTAAATAGTTTTTTAATTTTTAATTTTTATATTTAGAACCTTGATGCTTTGAATAGTTCAATTGCACCTTATGGACTTTATTAAATTGATTAAAGTGTTTAACTAAAAGAGAATTAATAAATCCATAATCACATGTTTCAAGTTTAATTAAATTAAGAGTATAGTTTAATTAATAGATTAAACCACAAATTATTTTACAAGTTTAAAATACACCATTATACTATATAAAATTAAAAGTTTAATATATTATATATGTATAAGTAAAAGGTCAGTCTTACCGTTAGTAGGTCTCATTCACGAAGCCGATCTATAAGGGGGTAGAAGGTTACTGCCTATAAAATGGTGGTTTAATGGGTGTCCACTCTCACCCGCCACTTCCTTGACAGATGGAGGGTCGTTGGCCGAACGGGTAAGATAGGACACGAATTAAAAGTATAATGAATTATAAATTACCTAAACCCTTATAAATTCACAATCTTAGTCACTTTAGAAAAAATGTGAATTTGATGCTAACCCATGAAATTGCACTTGGCACTTTGCCAAGTCGTTAGTGGAGCGTGTGTGGTTAACTGAGACACTAACTTGGACTAGTAATGGTGGCAAAGGGTAACTCGATGTTTGTCATAGATCAATAGCATGTGCGGTTAACCGACACATTGATTAGGTGATAAATGACTTCGAGAGTACCAAACTAATTTGCATGTTTATTCACACATTGTTTGTGATCCTCGGTATCCCAGTCACAAACTTGAAGGGCATGATCGAGATTAAACATTCCATTGAAAAGTTCAATGAATCTCAAAAGAATCTAGGAATTTAAATTCATTTAAAACTTAATAATAAATTTCATTTTTCATGATGGAAATTGGTAAATCTTCATTTACCCACCTTCAAATATTTTGCCATTGTATTACGACATCCGTCTTCCGAATTGTATAATATTGTGTTGGGTCCTAGCCTTATTATTTCTTTTGGGTGTTATATTAACGACTTAAATCAACTAAACTTAAATTTCTCCCTTGTAGATGTCTAATTCTGGCAAGTATGGTCTTCCTGAATCCTTTCTTTATAAATATGATATTCCACAAGACGATCAATGTGAAAGATTAATCTCTTCTTCGTTCTGTAGTGGAACTTCACTTCGTCCACCTCCTCCAATAAGAATCTCCAATAATCCTCCAATAATTCTGTAGTGGAACATATTTTCTTGCTGCTACTGAATCAACAATGATTTGGCGCACTAGTAAAGCAAATTTAATTGGAAGATCTACTTCCCAAACTTCCATGGACACTGACAATGGAAACATTAGGAAGTCCAGAAAAGCTTTCTCTTCCCAATGGAAAGGGATTGGCCATATTCAAGTCATTTAACCAAATGGTAAAGAGAAAGGCTAAGTCTGAGATTATACCATGTACCATTCCGTAAGAGTTTGTTTGCTTCTATTGCCAAGAGAAGGTGCAGTGGTTGCGAAGCTGCTATATCTACTTTAAGGACCACAAGGATGGTAAAGTCAAACTGTTTGACTCTGCTTCATGTAAGTCCACTATCTAACTCTATTAAGTTCCTATTTGGAGATTCTTAATACATGATGTAATGTAATTACATTTTGATGTTTTGTAGAATCAAAGGAATCATAAAGGAAGAGTATGTTGAGTTTGATCGCGAAGAAATAGATTTCGATTGCATGTTTCGATGACCAGATTTTTGAGTTGCTGCTTAAGAGTTATGATAAATTGCTTAGAAATATCTTGGAACATAGTTTTCATTTGTAATTGTATTGTAAGGAAAAGTTTTTCTGCATTTTATAAATAAATAAAAAATTTATTTATCTTGTTTTTATATTTATCCTTGCAACGGTGTTTATGAAAATTGATGTTTGTATATTTCTATTGTTATAAATATTGGAAAATGGATTTGATTCTTTCGTTTGTGGTAGTGTCATAATTTACCAAATAAGGAAATATTTTCATCGCCGAAGTTTCAATTGGATAGAAACTTGGAATCATGCGACTTATATTGTGTGATGAATGAGGATTTTCGTCTTTGGAAAATTAAGACTAATTCCTTGTTTAGATGTATATGTGAGTTAAGTGAAGGACTAGGAGATATAGTATACATTGTTGTGCACTGGTCAAGGTCCACCACAAAGACTATTCTTCATGATTTACTACAAGTTAGTAAACATGGTTATGCTTACAAGATTAAATATAATTCTGAATCATTGAAAAAGTTTCAATGTATAGTAGAACGAATAAGAAGAATTAAATTAGGCAGAAAGATAAAAGTTTCTCCAATCTGAAAGGAAAGGAAAGTACTTTAGTATCGTGTTTTATGATCATCTTAATGATTATGAAAACCATATCACAATCGATTCTCTAAGGAAACCTTAGTGCACTTGTATGGCTAAGAAGAGGCATCGAGAATTGTTGAAATGGTTCAATCAATTAAGGTGAGTCATACTTTGTTCCAAAATCAAGTCAAAGAGTCATAATCCAAGATTAAGCCTTGAGTGACATAATCTTAACAAGGGTTTATAACACTTATCAAATGTAGAGTAAAATGTTTCTTACTCTTGCACATTTAAAATTAGTAACTTGTGATGTCTTGGATAAGACAAAGACCAACTAAGACCAACTATGTGAAGTGTTTGTCTCGATAAGAAACCGCACTAACTCTTGAATATTTTTTTGTCAAGGAATGATTCTTGACAAGAGAATCTTATATTTCAAGAGGTCAGTGGGAGTCTTAAAGATATTGAAAAGTTTCAGGAACTGATCAAGACTAAACCTAGTGCTAAATCACTAGCCCACGACTTGAGGTTTTTAACCTATCGTGTTGACATATTCTTGTTTCTGTGCCCATTCTAGTGAAAGTTGAATATGCATGTGAGTTCTATGAGTGCTCAATTGTTTTCATAACAACTTGGAAGCAATGGTAGGCCCTTGAGCTGCCAGGTGGCAAGAAATTAAAATTGAACAAGTTCAGCCTATATGAGTTTCGATTTCTTACTAACCTTGTCTTGTGATTATGGTTATAACAAATTCACATGGATAAGAACAAATACCAAGCTGTCAAGGACAACATAGGGACTTGATTCTATATGGGTTATCGTAGATCGATTGACCAAAAGTGACCATTTGTTGGCAATACGGGAGAGTTCATCGTCTGAGAAGTTGGCCGACATATATGCCCGTGAGATCGTTACTCCCCATGGTGTTCTGGTCTCCATTGTCTCCGACCGGGATGTTAGATTCACCTCCTGTTTCTAGCAGAAGTTCCACGAGGAACTGGGCATGCGGTTGCATTATTACACAACATTCCATCCGCAGACCGACCGACAGAGCGAATGGACCATTCAGACCCTCGAGGACATGTTGAGGGCATGTGTTATTAAGTTCAGTGGGAGCTGGGATTCCCACCTACCCCTTGTGCAGTTCACCTACAACAACATCTACCATTCCAGCATTGGCTCCCCGCCTTTCGAGTTGTTGTATGTGTGGAGATGTCACACCGCAGTTTGTTGGGGTGAAGTCGGATATAGGGTGATAGGATGGACGGAGGTAGTCTTGCAGACTACCGAGAAGATTCAACAGATTAGGCAACGACTACATACTACTCAGAGTCGGCAAAAGAGTTACGCCACCAAATGCCAATATGAATTAGAGTTCTAGGTTGGAGACATGGTACTCCTGAAGGTCTCGCCCTGGAAGGGTGTGATCCGCTTCAAAAAGATGGGGAAATTGGGTCCCCGATACATTGGGCCGTTCAGGATCATTGCTAGGGTTGGCAAGGTGGCATATAGGTTAGAGCTACCGGATGAGCTCAGTCGGATCCACAACACCTTTCACGTTTTGCAATTGTGGAAGTGCATTATAGATCAGGAGGCGGTGGTATCATTGGATGATATTCATGTTGATGAGCGCCTGGATTATGTTGAGAGGCTCGTGGCCATTTTAGAGAGGAAAGTAAAGATTCTATAGAAAAAGGATATACATTTGGTAAAGGTACAATGGGAGCACCGAAGATGGTCCGAATGGACGTGGGAGCCAGAGGCAGAGGTACGCGAGCACTATCCGGAGTTGTTCACCACGACAGAATTCGAGGGCAAAGTCTAGTTCAAGTGGGGGAGAATTGTAACACCCCGATTCTCAGGTATTGATTTTTGGTTATAATATTTTCTTGATTTCAAGGTTTGCTCGATGAGTTGGTTGCCCAGACTCATCGAGTAGCAGTGGGTTGGTCCACGTGTTTAAGTAACATACTTGACGAGTCCAAGAAGGGACTCGGCGAGTAGGAGCTGGACGATGAAACCTTAATTTCTGGGGTTTTCCACCCTATTTAAAGTACCATTGGCCTCCTCGGACTCCCTTTACAGCCTCTTGATATTCCATAAATCCTAATTCATGTGACTGTGCTCTATTTGTGTGTTCAAGCTTTGGAAGAGGATTTTTGGTGAGAAAAGCTTGGATAACATGTGACCAGAAGCAAGGAACGTGTGGGAATCAAATATTTACCTCATTTTGCATCCTTTGGAAGGTACTAAGCCGTTATGTTGACCTCATTTCATTCTAGATCTCTTTGGGTGGATTTTAGGGCTTTTCTAGCATATTACAAAGCCTTTCTTGTGTTTAAGCTAAAATCTGAAGTTGCAACCTCAGATCTGAACTCCCTTGGGTCTCTAAGTCCATAAAGCTTCCAACTTTTGCAAGAATGAGACTCTCCTAAGGTGTAAAACTCCATTGCAAGCTTGGATTTGTCATTTAGAGTCTCTAGAGCCTTGCATGTACGTAAAGTTTGCAACTTTACATGATAACCATGCCTTGGGGATTTGGATCTGCAACATGGAACCTTAGCATGGCTTAAAAAGCATCTGTTTAGATGAAGGACGGAAGGGACTCGACGAGTTGCATGGTCAATTCGGTGAGTCCGATAAAGATTGTCGTAGACTCGGCGAGTTAGCTAGGGTTTTCCCAACCTTTGGACACGCATGAACTTGGCGAGTTGCAAGGAAAACTCGACGAGATGGCCAAGGAGTTCACAGCCACAAACATAGGAACTCGACGAGTCACTCAAGTGACTCGACGAGTTAACGAGTTATGCAAGGAACTCAGCGAGTGGCTGGTTGTACTCGACGAGTTCAGGTCAACATGGACTGTTGACCTTGGCAGTTGACTTTGAATTTGACCGAGGTTTAACTATTGGACTTCTGTGGCATTTTGGGAATTTATGAACATGGTTATGTGGAGAATATAGGTGGTGGAGTTTGTGGCGGTGATCCGAGATTTTGAGCTTATCTTTCGAGTCGACAATTGCGAGGTGAGTTATCCTTACTATACTAAGGGGTCTAAGGCACCAAGGCCGACCCATTTGATATGATTTCCTAGCAGTTGGTATTATGTTGAGTATGAGTTAGTATTGCATGTTAGCTGCTATGCCAGTTAGGTACATTTGTGGGACTACCTGTAGTACCATGTGATTATCTGCATGTGCATTAGTTGTGTTATATGTCGACATATTATGTGAGATGGATTGAGGTGATACTGCTCCGTGCAGTAACCAACAAATATGGGAGCATTCCAGGTATGAGCTGAGGGAGACTCGTACTGTGGGCTCGGTGGCAATCCAGATGTGAGCTGTGGGCCCGGAAGGCAATCCAGACTCACATTGTGGGTCCATGGGTAATCCAGTCTATAAAGTTGTGGACACCATATATGTTGTTATATGTATATGTGTTATGTGCAGTGTATCGGTATTTTGGGGGAACTCACTATGCTATCGAGCTTACATTTTCAGTTTATTGTTTCAAGTACATCAGGGGATCGCGGCAAGGGGAAGGCATGATCGTACAGCTCCTCATGTATTGTTTATGTTTATGGGAAAACTCTGATATAGAGTATTTTGTTATTTTATGTTTTGAAGAGTTTTAATTTGGCTTGAATTTGATGGGTGTTACAACACTCCTGGTAAATCCTCAGGAAATACATCGGGGAAATACCGAACAATGGGCACACGAATTAAATATGATGTGCCCTCAACTTGAGTGTCTGCAACATAAGATAGGAAACCAGAACAACCTACTTCATATATCTCCTAGCCCTTGCAGCTAAACATAGAGTCAGCCCATGCCACGCTCTCTTGTCAAGAATAACCAGTTCTCCCTCACTTGTTCGAACTCTCACTAACTACTGCTCACAATCAATCAAGATCCCATTGGGTCCAACTAATCCATCCCGATGATAACCTTCGATCGTCTCAAAGGAAGCAACACTAAATTAATAGAGTATCTCTCACTTAATAGATTCAAGACACACCCCCGATGGACCCTCGAAGCACTCACTGTATGGTCATCGACAATCTCAACCTCCAGTGGAAAATCTAATGTCCTGGGAGCATCACAAAAATTCTTAACAAGCGCAAGAGATACAAAAGATCGGGTAGCTCCTTAATCAAAAAGAATATGAGCGGACATACCATTGACCATAAGGACCCTATACGAGATCAAATATAATAATAAGCATAAATAAGGAAAGCAATAAAAGATAAGGATAGATCACACACTAGTAACCACATCCACTCATCCAGTGTTGCATGAGCCTTAGCGGTGTTCATCTGAAATACCCTGCTCTTCACCATAGGTGCCTTCACCTTGCCCTGGAAGACATCAGTAATCCTCAAGGTGGTCGGCACAGGCACCACCATTTCCCCCTGACAATCTTGGACTATCAGCCTTTATATTATGGGTCTGAATGCAATGGAAGCAAATCAGATCACTCCTAAGGCAGTCCCTACTCACGTGGCCCAGTTGACCACAACCAAAACAAACTGAACCCGACACTCGACACACCCCACCGTGCAGCTTGTTGCACTTACCACAGCGGCTATGTCCCGGTACGAGTTGAAGACTTCTCGGTTTATAGTGATGCATCTGGAGTCGGGTTGGGTTGTGTTCTGACCTAAAGAGAAAAGGTGATAGCATACGCATCTCGACAATTGAAAGAACACAAAAAAAACTACCCCACTCATGATCTGGAGTTGGCAGCGGTAGTATTTGCCTTAAAGATATGGAGGCATTACCTATATGGCACAAAGTGCAAGCTTTTCACTAATCATAAGAGTCTCCAGTATCTCTTCAATCAGAAAGAATTGAACATGAAGCAACGATGCTGGCTAGAACTACTCAAGGACTACGACTATGAGATACTTTACCACCCAGGTAAAGCAAATGTTGTTGCTGATGCTCTCAGTCGGAAAGTCAACCTTGAAAGGAAAAGGCCAAGAGCGTTGAGAATTGAAGTCGTCTCGATAATTATGGAAAGTATCAGGAAAGCTCAAGAATAACCTTTAGAGAAGAATGACCGAAAAGAAGAACGTTTGGGCAAAACGTTGGTGTTCGGTGCAAACAGTTGAGGACTGAAGGTATTCCAAGATCGGATTTGGGTACCTAAGACGGGAGGAATAAGAGACCTTCTGATGGAAGAAGCACATAAGACCATGTACTCGATTCATCCCTGTAGCACTAAAATGTATAAGGACCTAAAACCCTACTACTGGTGGCCGACGATGAAGCTCGATGTTGCAAAGTATGTGGCCGAGTGCGTGACTTGTGTAAGAGTTAAGGCACAACATCAGAAATCGTATGGGAGTTTAGAACATTTACCTGTACCCATGGGTAAATGGGAAGACATCACCATGGATTTTGTGACTAAACTACCCAGGACAAAGAGCGGACACGACATGATTTGGGTATTCGTGGATTGTTTCACCTAGAGTGCACACTTCATAGCAGCCAACAAGGACTGGTGTATGGATAAGCTCGCAAATGCTTACGTGAAGGAAATTGTAAGACTTCACAGTGTACCTCTTGCGATTGTAGCAGATCGTGATAGTCATTTCACGTCGAGGTTTTGGAGGAGTCTACAAGGGGAGTTGGGTACAAAGTTGTATTTAAATACTTCTTATCATCCGTAAACTGATGGTCAGAGCGAAAGAATGATTCAAACACTGGAAGATATGCTGAGAGCATGTACCCTTGAGTTCCAAGGGAATTAGGACGAGCACTTACCTCTGGTATAATTTTCCTACAACAACAGTTTCTACTCGAGCATAAAGGTGGCACCTTATCAAGCCTTGTACGGATAGAAGTCTCGTACGCTGTCTTGTTTGCTTGAAGCCGGAGAAAAGCAGTTTATGGGCCCCGAGATAGTCCATGGGACTGCTGAGAAGTTGAAGGTGATTAGGGAAAGGATGTTAGCAACCCAGGATCGTCAGAATAGCTATGCTGACAAGAAAAGATGACCAATAACCATCGAAGTTAGGAATTCGGTTCTGCTTAAAGTCTCACCATGGAAGGGACTTATACGATTCGAGAAACGAGGAAAGCTGAGTCCAAGGTTTATTGGACCATTCAAAGTTCTTCAGAAGATTGGGAACCAAGCTTACAAGCTAGAATTACCCAAAGAACTCGATGGTATTCATAACACCCAAATCTGACTTCGTATAAGTAAGTTATGATTTTTCGAAGTTTTGGCTTAGCAGTGTACAACCCGAAACTCGAATTTTAGATCGAACGGTTTTTGGCCTACGCGACCTAAATGAGAATTGAAGATCTCATTAATAGGAACTCAACGGTAAAAAGACAGACGGAAACAGAGTCCGTATGTAGAAGTTATGAATTTTACGCGGACATTTAACAGTATAATCTCCTCGTACTGTTAAATTTAAGATTGGTCGAGAATTAGCCAACAGAGTCAAAATGAAAGTTGTAGATATTATTTTTACCTACGCATGGATATAAAGAACGTCAGAAACGGAGCTCGTACGTGAAAGTTACGGATTTTAGAAGTCGGAAGTGTACTGTGCGAAAATGGGTGACGTGACACAAACTTGGCCATTGCTTTCTCCACAAGGCTTGCCACCAGATGGTGACATGTGGCACCAAGTTCAGCGACATTTCACCTTATAAATACCACCTCTCCCACCCTCATTTTCTTCACACCTTTCCCATTCTTTCTCTCTTTACTCACTCTCTCTCTCTCTCTCTCTCTCTCTCTCTCTAGCCCCGAAACCCCCCGAAAAGCCTAGGGAACCTCCCTAGCACGAGGTGGAAGCCCTGGAGTGCTCGACGGCTCCGAGAAGAAGAGCTTTTCGGCTCGGAATAAAACCCGCTGTAAGTGAGCTACGCCTACGCTATTTTTAATATAGCTTTTATTTAATTAGAGTAAAGTTATTAGGAACTTATAATAAATACTTGGGCTATTATTATGGGTTATAAAAGTATTTTTTTTTCTAATGCTTATATAATAGTAATAATAGCTTGACTATTAATTAGTCTCGGCGAATAATAGACTAAACTCTAGTGGTAATAATACTAGGTTTCGTCGAAGGAAATTCTTTTTAAGAAGCGAAGCGCTGTCTGAGTTCGGAATCACCACCTTTTCAGCTGAGTGCATAGTTACTTTCATCTTACACATAAATATGAAGTATTTTATATATTACGTGCTATGTGTGCATATTATTTGTATACTTTCTATCTATGTTGGATGAACGTTTTTATACATGTTTTCAATGATTTAAACTGTATATGTATTTTATATGTACGAAAATGTTGGGGTAAAACAAGGGTATATGTAATAGGTGATGTGTGATAAAATGATGAGAGGCATCGATGTTGTTGTTGTTGATCCAGTCATCTAGCGAAGTATAGATGACGACCATAGACTCTTCTAGACAGTCCAGTGGAACGCTGGCAGGCTCGCAACCTGTAGGTGTTTGTAAACGATGTGTTCACCAGTGTAGTCCATCCCCCACATGGTTGCCTTTAGGACATTTATTGATAAGGAACCCCCTTAGCAGTGGTGTCTATCCTGTTGATGATCCTTAGGCTAGGTCCTTTATGATAGGTGTTTAGGGACGTAAAGTGTGAATAACGGAAACGGGTAATCGGGTTATTGTTGATTGATGAAATTAATAAACTTATTTATTGTGGGCTGAAAACCCTATGTGCTCACCAGGCTCCTAAGCCTGAACCAAGTCTTTTAATGAAATACATTTCCTTGGAAATGCTTTTGATTTGTATCGAACATGACATCCCAAGTCTTTTAATGAAATACATTTCCTTGAAAATGCTTTTGATAAATCTTTATCATATTTTGTTTTGGGACAAATTCGGCAACACTTTTATTTAAAATGTTACTCTGATTTTCAAACAAAGCATAAACAAAAACGTTTTTTTCTGGCCGTGATTTTGGGGATGTCACAGAAATGCTTCTTGGCGGGCGTGAGCCCTTCACCTGGGCATTATTTTCCTGGGAGCGCCGGCGGGTGTTGAGCCCACTAGTGCACTAGGCTCTTTATCTAGGCACGATTCTGTCGTGCCGTCTTAGGCACGTTATCAAGTCCCCTAGTCCGATAGTCGTAGCGTTGCAACGCCACTTACGACGTTTTGGACTTGATTGGCTTACATGTGTTGGTTTTCCCTTTACTTATCGCCCCATCTTTAATGGCGACATGACTACACATGATGGCTGGTAGTTACGTCATTATCAGAAATTTTGAATGTCCCACCCCTTCCGTTTCTTTATAAGAGTGTTTATAGGGTTTTTTTTGGCTTCACTTCTCCTTCTCTTTTCTTCGTCTTGCCTTTTCTGATTTTGCATTTTTTTCTCTTCTGTTATGGAAAGTCTTCCTGGTATCCTTCCTTCTGCTGCTGAATACCATCAACTCGAGGTTACGTACGGTTTGTGATATGTGTATTTTTATATATATTTTTATGCACTTTATCTTAATATTTTAGCCTTATTTATTTTATTTTAGAACTAAAAAGTACTCATAATGCTTTGCATTATGTTTTGCAGCTATTCGTTGTCGATAAAGCACAAAAGAAAAGACTGAAGCGGAAACCGGACTTCAAAGCTTAAAGGAATGAAATTTGAGGATTACGCCCCGCGTACCCTTGTGTTACGCCCCGCGTAAAGACTTGCATCAGATAACTTCAATCGCGTAGTTATCTTGAGTACGCGCCACGTAAACCTAAGTACGCCCAGCGTACTTAGGTCGGCTACAAAGACTATAAATGTCGATTTTCAGCTAACCAGAAGGGGGATTCGACTTCTAACCTAATTTAGTCGACAATTAACTTCTGTTAAGCCGTTTTGAGGGTCTAGAAGGCGGCCGGAAGGCCGTTAAGCTAACGGGAGCAGAGATCTTAAGGATTGAAGAGCGGATACATGTTGGTAATCATATGGATTGCTAACGTGACCATGTTTAGCACTTCATTATGGTACTTTTTGTATTTAGTTTCTGATTTGGGTGTAAAAACCTTTTATTTTGTGTTTACGATTGAATGAAGTTTTGATTCTTAGACTAATTGTTATATTAAATAATTTATTTGTGTTTAATTTATCTTGCCAAGCTTGTTCAAAGATCCTCATGTGTTAATGATGATTATTTGCTGTTAATTGTTAAGTGAATTAAGTTGTATGAACACCTGCTTGATTTGCTTGTCTCTTATGATTTTTGATGACCATTGAGATTATAAGACTAGAAATAACGAATGTGAAACTAGGATTAACTTGGGAATAAGTAAGTTAATGTGTGAGCCTTGTTTGATGACCATCAACAAGAGGTTAATTAAATGTTTAAATTAACTATATTTACAAGTCTTGCTTGATACGAACTGAACACTAGGAAGCATGTTAGTTTAATCAATTGATCACTGTTTGAATTGACGTGTTTGCTAAAGGATTAGTTATAGTGAACACGAATCTAATCAATTTAGGAATCGGTGAACATGAATAAATGAATTTGTGTATGCAATTGTTTATGTTTTCAAGGTGGAATTTGTCTAAACCAAAGTACCTAAAGAGATTTGTTTCTCTGTTAGTTTATCGAGGATGGTTAATTAATTATTAGTTTGAGATTTATTAAATTATTTCTTTTATTCTTTTCGTGTGACATATAATCAAATATATTAAATTAATCCACCGTTCCCTGTGATCGACACCCGACTTACCTAAGCTATACTGTAATCTGACTAGGTACACTGCCTATAAGTGCATAGTTAGTCTAAGTTTGTTAGGTTATAAATATTAAAATTAATGGGTACTTTTGTGCACATCAAGTTTTTGGCGCCGTTGCCGCGGAACGGTTTGTCATTAATTTAGTTTATTTGATTATTCGTTATTTGTTTTTAGTTAGTTTTCATTTTTAGTTTGATTTTTGATGATATCATTTCACTTGTCGGGAAGGTTCTCGTTTTTATTTTGCAGGAATTTGGGATTGTACACATTGCTTGACTTTACTTTTTGCATGGGTTTCGAGAATTTAAGCGATTAGGGAATTCTTGACCTGCTTAGCCTGCTACTTTGTCGAATTTGTCCAACTCAATCCATGAGGCGTAGTATAGCAAGGCGTATTGTGGTGGTTAAGTGGAAGACCGAGCTCTTGCTGTTCTTGACTAGTTAGGTCACTTCTTGTTCCGCTTCTAGTTAAAGGTGCAAGGAAAACAAAGGAAACATTCTAACAGGTCCCGAAAGTGGGTGTTTTCGCAAACCAGTTCTTGCATGCAAAGGTTTTTGATCAACCATTGTTGTTTGATCTTGACAAAGATAAGTGATTATGACATCTCAATTTTTTTTTATCACTCATCGTGAAGTCATCATTAGCTAAGGAAATTAAAAAAATAAAAATAAATAATGATAAATAATAATAATAAATAAATAAATAATTATGTTTTATGCCCTTAATTAAATATTTAGAAAGAAAAGGAAGTTAAATCAAAGGGTAGGAAAAATTTGAAAAATACAAATTACGCCCCGCGTAAGTTTAATTACGCCATGCGTAATGTACCCCGGATCGCGAATGAACATTTCAGGGGGTTGAGGTACGCCCCGTGTAACACGGCGACTAGGTATATCTTTTGAACCTTTGACTTCTTCTTTATTCGTTTCCCAATTCTACTCTCAACCTTGCACTATGACGGCCGAGCTCACCTCAACATTTTCGATTGTGCTTCTTTTCTTGTAAAATTCGACACACGGGTAAGTATTTCGGATACTCAATAGCTCGGATTTATGTTTAATTTGATGAAATAAGCTGCATTATGCCTTTGTTTGAAATCTAGGGTTCGTGTATTTTTCGAATTAGGGGTCGATTTCACACATTCGTGTTTGATATTGGCTTAAATGGACCGATTTCGATCCATAGACTAAACCCTAGGACCTTATTTGGTTTTAATTCCGTCCCATGACCGCCGATTTGAACTTGGGGACGGACGCCTAGCGTACGCCCTATTCTCCGTTCGTTTTAAAATACCCACGCAGTGTTGCTAATCTTGAATAGACAAAGAACGAACAGGGGATTGATTCCTATAATTGGACATATTTTAAGGGTGGTCCCGTTTTTTTTTTACTGCCTTTGGACCACTCGATTTGAACTTGTGTTGATGCCCCTGATGTGTTTGTTTGGATATGGGTTATGACCTTAGCAAAAGAAAAGGGACTGGGACCAGGATACAGAATCGCAAGCCTGGACTTACGCCCAGCGTACGCTGGATGTACGCCCAACGTACTGCCCCTATCCAGCTCCATTTTTTTTTGGTTTAAAAATCTATTAATGCTGCCATATTTTGTTGGTTTTGTGTTTTTGTGTTAATATGTGCAGATTATGGCTCGGAGGACACAAAGAACCAACCCACCCGAGGATGTGACCGATCATCGCTTTTTACAATTTCCGCAAACACTGAGCGATGCTACCAGGGCGCGTTATATCACCAACTTGAGCCTGCTTCTCACAAAGGAGATTGATATTGCACCCTCTTTCGACTGGGAGTTGGCTACCAGGATTGGACTTGCTGCATTGATCCAGGAATTTTTGCAATACACACACTCTGACGCGAGTGGTGTGGAATTGTTTGTGTGTCAGGGATGGGCGCATTTGTTCAGGATCCAGGAGCCGGTATATCGGGAGTTTGTGCTGGAGTTCTATGCTACAGTTTCCTATGATCCTAGGAAGGCACTCGATGACAGGACAACCTTTACTTTCAGACTGGGAGGATTGAGCCGGGAATACAGCGTGATAGAGCTTGCTACTCGGGTGGGTATTTACACAGCCGATGAGACGAGGAGTGTCCACTTCCCGACGTTTCTTGCTGACTGTCTCACGGACCGGCCAGGAGACTATAACGAGACCACTTTTTGGGCCGAGATTACGGGAGGTATTTATACACCATCTACCGCTCGAGGGGGGATGATTCGGTCTACTACATACTGAATGTTGCACCGGTTGATTTCTATGTCTGTCACGCGTCACAAGAATAGTGAGAGAGTGCCTTCGACGGACCTGTATTTCCTATGGGCGCTAGTTACTCCAGGGAGGCACCTGAACCTTCCCGTCGCGTTAGCGGCATATTTGGGACGGAGGGTCAGGGGACTTCGGGGAGATAGCCTGATATGCGGAGGGCAGTTTATCACGTGGTTAGCTCGGTCATATCAGTTGCTGACGCGTGAGATCACGAGATCGATGGTGTTTCACGACATGAGGCCGACGAGTCTTCAGCTATTGGAGTCGATGCGCGTATTGGAGCGGGGTGGAGATAGTGTTTTGAGGGTTCGAGCAGATGATGTGGTGGATGAGGAGGGTGCCGCCGAGCCACAGCCGAGACGGGTCCAACGGCGTAGACCTGCTCCTCGGGGAGTGCAGCAGGGACCTGAGCGGGAGATTGATATGCGCTACTTGGCCCAGGGCATTGACCGTCTTAGCGAGTATGTTGCACATGTGGACGCGCAACAGCGGTGGCAAAGGAATGCATTGAATGCATTCTTTGCCCATCAGGGATTTCAGTATTCGGTTCCCTTTCCACCACCATTCTAGTCACGATTTGATGGGGCCGGTACTTCTGGGACACAGCCACATGATGATGGAGATGACGAGTGATCCCTTTGATTTTGTTTATTTGTTTTGTGTTATTTTTAGTAGTATTTGGTCTGTAATTAAACTTTGATTTAGTTTGTTTTACTTGTGTTTTCCATGTTGATGCTCTATGGTTGTTTAGATTTCTGCAGAATATTCGCCCTTAGGAAGCTGGCAGTAAGTTCAGCATCTAGGTCCGACTGTTGCTAGAGAGAATCATGTGAGAGTTCGAAGATTATAGTCAAGACCCACAATTTGTCATAAGTGTGGGGTGCGTCTTTATTAGAGTTGTATTTCGATGCGAGGAAGAAGTATCGTTCCGACTGCTACGACGTGGTTGACACTTTCCCACGTCATGGTTATTATACATTGCATCAATTGCAATATTTTGCACCACATTTTCGAAGATGGCGGTCTTGATTTTATTTTTCGGCAAATTTAGAAGCAGTAGTTCCAGTTTTCAGTTTTTCAGCAATATTTGAAGCAACCTGTAGCAGCCCCATTTGATCTCGCCACAACTACCCAGGGGAGTCTGTTCCTTTTTCTCCCTTTTTATGTTCTTAATTTGTTTTAGCATACAATGAGGGCATTGTATGAAATATGTGTGGGGTAGGGGGTCGGTAAAAGTAAATTATAAAAATGAAATAATAGTTGGAAATTGCTAGATTTAGGGAAATTTCAAAATTTAAAAGAAAACTTGATATAATAGTTTAATTTAGAAAAATCTAGTGATAATTTAAATTTTGCTAATATTGTATGAGATGATCCGATGAGAACTCAAATGTTTAGTTGAGCCAATATACGTTATAGTGCATTTGTGGCTTCCCTTATTTTAGTGAAATCATGGAACAAAAACATAACTCCGCTCGGTTTGAAGGATGCAATATGTTTAGCAGCCTAAACCTGAAATGTATCCAGGAAAATTATTATCATTAACCAATAAAGGTTGAGGTTGAGCGCCTCTGCTTAAGCATGTAGGTTTTGAGTGAAAAAAGAGAGATACATGTAAAAAAAAAGAGAGAATTACGAAAAAGTTTGAAAATTTTTGGAGCAAATAAAGTGAAGATCAAAAGATCAAAATTCCAAGAAATTCAAAAAGTTGAAGATACCAAGAAATCAAATCAAATAAGGTAGTGAATTCAAAGAAATCAAAGATCAAATTGTTAAGAAAGTGAAGAATTCCTAAAAAGCTCCATAGTGGTATCATTAACTGTAACTCTAGATTATGTATGATTAGGTTGCTAAACTAAAAATACCTTGAGGTTAGGAGGTTTTCTGCGGATGGATTCGGAGGGTTGCATAAAATGAGCATTGTTCGGAAAACGTGGGCAAGTGTTTATGAAGATTGTGAGTATTTAAAGTATGGGGGAGTACTTTAGGAAAATTTTAGACACAAATGCATGCGTTGAGGTCTTGGCATAATGGCTGAGTTTTAATTGGATTGTTTAGTGCAATATTGGTAAAATAAAAGTAAATTTGCTTGGGGGCAAGCAAAGGCTAAGTGTGGGGTATTTTGATATGTGTATTTTTATATATATTTTTATGCACTTTATCTTAATATTTTAGCCTTATTTATTTTATTTTAGAACTAAAAAGTACTCATAATGCTTTGAATTATGTTTTGCAGCTATTCGTTGTCGATAAAGCACAAAAGAAAAGACTGAAGCGGAAACCGGACTTCAAAGCTTAAAGGAATGAAATTTGAGGATTACGCCCCGAGTAAAGACTTGCATCAGATAACTTCAATCACGTAGTTATCTTGAGTACGCGCCGCGTAAACCTAAGTACGCCCAGCGTACTTAGGTCGGCTACAAAGACTATAAATGTCGATTTTCAGCTAACCAGAAGGGGGATTCGACTTCTAACCTAATTTAGTCGACAATTAACTTCTGTTAAGCCGTTTTGAGGGTCTAGAAGGCGGCCGGAAGGCCGTTAAGCTAACGGGAGCAGAGATCTGAAGGATTGGAGAGCGGATACATGTTGGTAATCATATGGATTGCTAACGTGACCATGTTTAGCACTTCATTATGATACTTTTTGTATTTAGTTTCTGATTTGGGTGTAAAAACCTTTTATTTTGTGTTTACGATTGAATGAAGTTTTGATTCTTAGACTAATTGTTACATTAAATAATTTATTTGTGTTTAATTTATCTTGCCAAGCTTGTTGAAAGATCCTCATGTGTTGATGATGATTATTTGCTGTTAATTGTTAAGTGAATTAAGTTGTATGAACACCTGCTTGATTTGCTTGTCTCTTATGATTTTTGATGACCATTGAGATTATAAGACTAGAAATAACGAATGTGAAACTAGGATTAACTTGGGAATAAGTAAGTTAATGTGTGAGCCTTGTTTGATGACCATCAACAAGAGGTTAATTAAATGTTTAAATTAACTATATTTACAAGTCTTGCTTGATACGAACTGAACACTAGGAAGCATGTTAGTTTAATCAATTGATCACTGTTTGAATTGACGTGTTTGCTAAAGGATTAGTTATAGTGAACACGAATCTAATCAATTTAGGAATCGGTGAACATGAATAAATGAATTTGTGTATGCAATTGTTTATGTTTTCAAGGTGGAATTTGTCTAAACCAAAGTACCTAAAGAGATTTGTTTCTCTGTTAGTTTATCGAGGATGGTTAATTAATTATTAGTTTGAGATTTATTAAATTATTTCTTTTATTCTTTTCGTGTGACATATAATCAAATATATTAAATTAATCCACCGTTCCCTGTGATCGACACCCGACTTACTTAAGCTATACTGTAATCTGACTAGGTACACTGCCTATAAGTGCATAGTTAGTCTAAGTTTGTTAGGTTATAAATATTAAAATTAATGGGTACTTTTGTGCACATCAGTTTGTCTTCTTTGGAGGGCGTGGAGTTTAATTCACCAGGTTCCTGCATCTGATCCCCCCAATGGAAAAATCAGGGTATTTTTGAAAACCCTAGATGCTAGCATCCATTTCCCGTTGACGGACTTCCAGGAGGAAGTTCTTCAAAAAGATGGTTGCAGCTTGCAGATGTTGACCCCGAATGCCGCCAACAAAGTGGTGGCGTTTGAAATGATTTGTCCGGCCAACAATTATCTTCCTAACTATTTCGTTTTCAAGTATTTCTTTAGATTCTGCATCACTAGAGACAAGTGCACATTCTCATTCCGGTGAGGAGGACATGCTTTAGTCCCTAACGGACAGACTCCTAAGAACTGCAAGATAAGTGGCTGTGGTTGAATCAAGAGTTGGTCGGTAACGGGCGGTATCATGCGAATAACTTTGCTGATACTATCCCCATGCTTTTTCCTCATAATCAGAGCATCTACGATTATCTAAAGAGTTTCCATGTACTTCCTGGGGACTACTCTGAGGCCGTCCTTTCCGGCATCAGGATGAGTCCCTCCTGGAGGCGTCGTGGGAAAATGCCAGTGTTCTTATGCGTTGTCGACGGTGAGTGTTTTACTCTTCCTCTTTCTCTCCTCTTCTTCTTCCTTGTTGCTTTTTGGTGAATAACGCTTCATGTTCAGGCAACCCAAGTGTTGAATCATCTTTGTCTATTGCTGAGGTTTTACGAAAGCATTACCAGGGTAAACTGGAGCATCGTGAGGTGGATCTGCTTGAATGCCTCCCTTCGCCTCATCGAATGGAACAACTTGCCTTAACCGCCGCCCCTTTGGTTCCTCCTACAGGTGAATTAGCACCGAAGACAAATCCTCTGCACGCCCTCCCTATTTCAGTTGTCTTGCCTTTGGGCAGTACGCACACCTCTTCCATGGAGAGTAGTGAAGACAGAAAACAAGGTATTATCGCCAATGTCCGACTCATGCAAGCAAAGAGGAAAGCTGTTTTGGCGATGGGTGAGTCGATTACCGGTGCACCTAATGCTGCAAAAAGAATTCAAACCAGGCGTAGATTCTCCCATCTATTGAATTCTATTGCTTCAACGCCAATCGGTGTGGTTGTGATCCCTGATGACGACATTCAACAGTCCGAAGGGTTCGATGGGGCACTTGACCAGCCTAATGTTTCATTTGTTTCTCCTATTCATGTTCAGAGTGCTCCTCTTGTTTCGACAAAACTTTCCCCTGTTAAGGACTCTAGCGATCCCGACTAGGTCCCAATCCATTCGAACAATGTTATTAGGGAGAGTTATATTAATTCCCCTATCTTTATTCCCTTTTGGAACCTTCACAATGAGTCTCGGTTATCTTTTCATGGTAACACTCTTGAATGTTTCCGCCATGCTTTCCCTCCAGCCGCTGTTGGTGATATGGAAGCCATGGGTAGTCCTGGCCTTGCCCATAACATGGCTTACGCCATCGCGCAAGCCATGTTTTATCTTGTCGCGGGTTCATGATGCATCCAAGCCCTTGGCGAGATGGAGGCCACACATGCCACGTGTGAGCCACGCATGGTAGGGTTTAGAGCGTCATGTTGCTGAACTTGGGGGGGATCTTCAGCATTCGGAACGAAAATATAAACTCCTTGCCTCTGAAAAGGCTGACCTTGAAGCTGCTAGAACCGCTTTAGAGGCCAAGGTTGATTCCCTTTCCCAGGTCAATGAGGGCTTAATGATCAAAGTCGAGATCCTTGAGCGTAACGCCTCCAATCATGACAAGTTAGTTGCCTCCTTGCAAGTAGATATCGATGTCTCTCGCCAGGATTTGGATTGGTTAGTGCAGGTAGGTGTTATATGTATTGTTGATAAGCTGGTCGAGCATCCAAGTTTCATAAATGCTATAAGTTTCATTCGACATGTTGCCTTTGTTGCTGGGGCTGAGTCCGTTTAGAAGGCGACTGTTGATGTTGGTTCTGAAGGTGTGTCTGTTTGTCTCTCCTCTGTTGGTCCTGCTATTAGTGTGAATGAGGTTCTGTTATCATTTGCAAGTATGGACCATGCGTCGTTGTTAGGGTTAGGAGACTTGGACATTGGGGGCCTCCGAGAATTGTGTGCTTTCTCTGGCTCGGAGGATACTCCGGATGGTATGGTGGTTCGAGGAGAGGAAACTATGCAAGTAGTCCAGTGTGTTATTGGTGAGGGTGGTCAGGGTGTTGAAGGTGATGGCGACTGTAACATTGGTGTGAGTGGTGGGAGCCCCAGTGGTGATGCGATGGGTGTGGTAGTGGGATTGGTTGGGGATGGTGGGAATGATCGTGATGAAGAAAAAGATGCTCCGGCGTCATATACTACCCCTTCTGAGGTGTGAAAATGTTCTTCTTCCTTTGATTTGCTTTCCTTTTCTATGTTGTTTTTTTTTCATCGATGGCTTGTTGTTTTGCTATGTTTCTGGATGCCTACTTTTGTTTGCTTCATTTGGGCATGTAATGCGTGGACTTTGTTAAATATTACTTCTTTAATTGCATATGTGTCGATGTTTGGCATATTATATACCAGGTTTTATGCTCTAAGCATTCGTTTTACCCATATTAGTACCTCAATGCACTGAGCATTCTATTTTGCCCATATTGTCATTGATACGCTGACTATCGAATATGGGTGCTCTAAGCACCCAACTATTAAATCCAACGCCTCAAATATTTAGACATTTTTAATAGCTTAATACACTGACTATTAAAATTTAGTACATTGATCGCTTATTTACACTGATCATGTGCTCTAATACACTAAGTATGATGATCATGTCACTAAGCATGAAATCTAGTACACTAAGTACTTAGGATGTGGTATGTTAAGCACGACATTGGGCGACACTATGGGGCCGGGTCTGCTTTTCGCCCTTTTTCTTAAAAGAAAAACTTCTTCAGGTTCCTGGCATTGTAGGTTCTTGGTATTTTCCTTCTTTCCATTGTTTCCAAAACATATGCCCCATTCTGCGTTGCCTCTATAATCTTATATGGGCCCTCCCTTATTGGAACCAGTTTTCCTTGGGGTTGGGCTTGGCTTGCTTCATTCTTCCTTAACACATATTCACCCATTCTGAATGCTTTCTCTTTGACCCTCTGATTGTAGTATCTTCCGTTGCACGCTTATAAGCGGCCTGGTGTATCTCCTATTGGATAAGGTGTCTAAGTCCATAACTATTCCTGGTATGTACTTGACCCGACCCAGCATGGTCTATTTGGGTTGCATGGCACCATGCAATTGGATAGACTAAATGAGAGAAATAACACTTGTTGTTTATTAATATATTATAAGTTCTAATATATTAATTGAAGAGTTTAAAACAAACTTAAAGATCGATTAGATCTATGAAACAGGTAGATAAATGACTAGATAAACAAATAAGAACAAGCTAATGAATCAAAAGGTGTCGAATGATTTAATAAATAATCCTCAGAAGAGCTCGATAAAGAACATCAACTGTAGAGGATTTTAGGGTTTACAATATTCAATGAGAGTGACGACTGTTCCTATACGCATACATGCATGCATATATTTATAATGAAACCCTAACCGTTTTTCTAAGAAAAAGAAGGCTAATCTAGTTAAACACGGATTGACAAGCCCAATCCGGTTGCAAAACAAAAGGGCCCAAGACGCAACACAATTATCTTCAACAATCTCCCCCTTTTCATCTTTGGCACATAATCTCCATTCCCTTTTAACAGCAGAAGGCTTCTTCACCGTCTCAAAAATCCTCGGTATAATAGCCAGAATGTGATGCCTGAAGGTGATATACCAACGAAGCATATCAGTGAAGTTCTTCTTGTCTGCTGTGGAGTTCTGCTTGCATCGGTGAATGATATTTATAATATGCTCCAGACAATCTGTTGAAAACAGATGCCTGTCTACCAAAGCAAACAGAAACTTATGCTTGTCGCCTCTTGTGAACATGACCGTCAGATTTGAAGAGTCAATTTGCCCTATCTTCATTTTATGAACGTCTCCTGTCTTGGAAGTAGGCTTGACGGTCGGTTTCTTGTGCATTATCTTTGCTATTTCCTGATCCATAGTGGCGAGCTCATGGATGTAGGAAGCCAACATTGTTTTGAGATGTTTCAGAATCGGTTCATACTCTCTATGATTGGAGAGAAGAATGTTGTATAGCAGAATCCAATCATGCGGATTCAGACTGGGAAGATCTGCCAGAGAAATGAGATGTTCTGTGTTGGCCGTTCCTCTGTTGATTTTGAAGTTAACGTTCACAAATTTCCCAGCCTGTGTTGGTTTCAGTACCTTGACTTTAATTATCTTCTGTGCACTCCATGTCAAGTACTGCGGTTGACCATACTTCAAATAGAAATCTATTAATTCTCTGTCAACCTTCAATTTTGGATGAGGGACATCGGCAGTGACATCAAAGCAATGAAATGTAAAAGCTTTTCACGTGATTGGCATGTCAGACTGCGAGTCTTTTGTATTTTCACACTCGAAAGATGCAATCGGTTCCAACCATATATGGAGGGAAACTCAATCGCTTGATTGATGAGTGTGTCTTTGTCCCATTCTGGGAACAGAGTCTTCTTGGCTTGTAGAGCATCCTCATCATCCTTGATTTTTCTTTCTCTAGCCTCGGCCTCTCGAGCTATTTTAAGAGTTTCATCCAGCTCTTTGTCCCTTTTCATTCGTTGAAGAGCTTCAGCGATAGTTTCATCTGTATTTGACTCACTCTCAACAAGGAACTGTTTTCCAGAACCCGAAGCTACATTAACCTTCGGTTCTGTCTTTGATAAACCTTCCTCTCCCCCTTGTCGCGAAAGAACAAGCTTCTCCGAGACACCCTTCATCTCGCTTAAGATGTTAATCGCAGGAGGGAGTTTAGCCTGGAGATGCTGTCTGATAGTAAGGGTAAGGAAGGGATCATGAGTGTCAAGAACATTTGTCAACATATTCTTGACATCACCAGTGCAACCTTGAAGAACTGCCCGCTGAGTTTTCAGCAAAGAGATTTCTTGTTGTGCCTGGGCCAGTTGTATCTTCTGAAGGTCGATAGTTGCCTGATGCTTGACAAGAGCTTCCTTTAAGGTGCTCTCTGCTACTAGAGAAGCAAAACGTGAATCCAAAGATTGGAGAAAAGAGGTGGATTCAGTTTTGAGGTCAGCACGCAGAGCCTCAAACTTGGAGGTTTCACCCTGAAGGGTAGCCGAAAAGGAGTCGACTGACGTCTGAAACTTGGCAGCACTGGAATCAACATGTGTTTTGAGAGAGTCAAGAAAGATCTGAGTTGTGTGAACAACCTCAGAAACTTCCTTTGTGGATTTGGAGCATGAAGCAGCTGAGTTGTCGATGGCATCAGTGGAACGATCCAGAGCGTCAGTGTACGTCTTGATCACAGACTCAATGAAGGCTTTCAGCACGACACCCCCGTAGGCTTTATTATCAGCCAACAGACTATCGAGTTTGTCGTGAATTTCTTGAAGCTGCTGACTGGTAACAGGGGTATCGACATCAGTGTCTGTGGGAATCCGGTATGGGCTATAATAAAGAGAATCGTACTCTTCATCATCACCACCCAAGGTAGCACCGCAGTTGGAGGATGGAGAAGGAGATGGTGGGATGTTGATGACGGGGGTTTCAACCACAGTAGTAGCCCCTGTATCAGATACATTGACTGTTACTGGTGGTTGGGAAGAGGTGATAGTAACTGATTCGGTGATAATTGGTGTGGGGATAGAAGATGTAGGTTGAGTAACAGAGAAGGGAATGGTTGGTTCTGTTGTAGTGGGAGGGATGGTTATAGGAACAGAAAGTGGGACCTTCTGTGTTGGTGATTGGGGTGGGGTAGGAATTTTAGGAGAAGTTGCAGGAGTGGGTGATTTGGTAATTTTGGGAGATGCTGGTGGAGAGGGAAGATGAGTGCCTGTAGGAGAAGATGGTTGTTGAGGAGACTGAGCAATTGTTGTCTCTGTTGGAGGAGCAGCAGCCTCTGTGCCAGATGGGTCATTAGGAGCAGAGCCAGGAGAAGGAGATCCTTTGGCTCTTTTAGCCATCTTCTTGACCTTCTTTGATTTGGACAGAGAAGGTTCCTCTGCTTCGGATTTTCATTTGGAGGATCTTCGCTTTCTCTCCTTTTTCGGTTCAGTTTCTTTCTTCTCTGGTTTCTCCTTTTTTCCGGCCCTCTTGCCACAATTGGCAGGTTGATCAAGGGCTTCTAGTGCAACTTTCTGTTCTTCGGACAGAACCCTTGGAGGCAAGGGTGTTCTGGTGCTATAGTCAGCCATGATTTTGCTGTGAGGCGTGACACAGCTGTACATGGATTCAGGGATTAATCCATAATGGAGAAACTTCCTTGGATCAGAAACGATGATCTTCTTAGTGTGGTAAGAGGCAATTGAAGCCATAAGAGCATCATTCATCACAGGGATTTCAAGGGAATCCATGGCCTTCTTTGTGATAAGCGTCCAGAAACGGCCGCATGAGATCTCAGAGTATCGTGTAGAGGTGTTGAGACTCTGAACGACTTGAGACCAAATTATGGAGCCATAATCTAGGTTAATGCCGTTGTAAAGACCATAAAGTATGGTGAGAAATCCTTTACTCGTGGTATCAGAACCACCACACCGCTCCGCTAAACCCTTGATCAAAAGGGTAAGCAATCCATTCCATTGAGAAGGAAGACAAGATTTCTTGACCTTCGCGATTGTTGTAAGAACATCCGTATAACCCATCTCGTACATCATCGAGAAAAGTTGAGTAGTGGTGATAAAATCCGGTGAGATGACGGAAGAATCAACTGCAAGCCCTAGAAGAGAGCAAAACCTGGTTTTGGACACAAAGGTTTTCTTGTCATGGATGGTGAAGTAGATGCGATCTTTGTGTTTGTCATAGTTTGCTGTTGTGTAGACTTGAGAAAGCAGGGAAATTGGAACGGCTTTCACCTGCGTGAGGGCCAACAACAATGGGGAATATTTTAGGCATTCCACCACGTGGAGCATGTACGCATCATATAAGAACGGGGTCATCTCTATAATCATATTTTGATTAGGCTTGATGGAGAGCAAAGATGAAGATGCAGTTTGATCTTGTGCAGAAGAAGAAGTCGCCATTGTTGAATTGAAGAAGAAGATGAACAGGGGAAACTTTTCAGAGAGAGAGATTACGTGGGAGGTAAATGCCAAAGAACACGATCACCCCTTATTTATACCGTTCACTGGAGAGAGAAAATCGTGATGATGAGGAAACCAAAACGTCGCTTGAAAAAGCGCGATTGGAAGTTATGGTGTATCCCAGGAATACGTCAGCACACGTGGGTGTGAAACGAATCAATTGCACGCGCCCAAATCATATTTTCGTACTGTTTGAAATTCCTTGTGCCCTTGTTTGGTTACAACTGAAACTTAAAACCATATACCAAACAGCAATCAGAATGTTGGAAAAAATTAATTTTCGTGCATAAGAGTGTGAAAGATAAAGAAATAAATCAAAGGTGTTTGAGAGGTGAGTGTTGTCTATTAAGAAGACAGAAAGCGGAAGATTCCGGGCAAGAATCACTTCCTTCAAAGCCAAGAGAGACTTGAAGTGCTTGTGTGGTTTCCCTGGAAATACGATCAGCTGTCTATTAATAAACAATGAAAGGCATCTTTTGATCATGGGCTGAGGGGTAGCTGACCTCTAACCGAACATCAAGTCTTAACATAAAACTGAGTGTTGGCAGAGATACCTGTGAGACCGATGTGATCTGTTGAACAGGTAGGTGGGAATTATCGTGTGACAAGCATGGGATAAATAGAAATCTCAAAGAAAAATAAACTGGACCTCTTTGGGAAGAAATTTCTTAGGTGGAGACGATTTCATAAAAGATCACACAAAAAGAAAATGAGATTTCCAAGTAATATCTTGAGTGTATCACTCACCGTCAATTCATTTCAGGTATTGGATTTTGGGTTTCACTTAGAACGTGGTAATCGAATCCAAGATCATAAACACAGAGGTTGTGTAACCATAAGCTTCAGTGGTAAAGACCGAAAGCATCAAGGGTTACTTTAGGGAATCGAAGGTAAATGTAGAATTTGAGGAGGTGGTTAAGAGACCGAACGTACCTTCTGCTACAGAAGTGGGACAAAGCAGAGCAACTCATGTATCAAATGAGTAGAGTAAGGTAGCTCTACACCGAGTGTGAGAGAATAGCCTGATTGGGAAGAAACGATAGGTATTGATCGAATCATTAAGGCGTACTCGAGGTCATAGAGGCTTGCGACAACATACAGCAGCATGCTTCTAGGGACGTCTAACTAGTCTGAGAGAAAGATAAAACATACCTGGGTAAACACTACAGAAGGTGATACTTGTATTTACCTGTGCAAAGCGTACACCGACCAGGACTTGCGAGTAGTGGAAATAAGTAAGAAAACGGAATAAAACAGAAGGATAAAATGTTTTTGTGATTTTGAAATTTTTCTGAAAAATAAATAAAAAACAGAAAGATAAAAATGTTTTTGTGATTTTGAAATTTTTCTGAAAAATAAATAAAAAACAGAAAGATAAAATGTTTTTGTAATTTTGAGATTTTTCTGAAAAATAAATAAAAACAGAAAGATAAAATTGTACAACATAAAAAATGATGAAGTAGAGATAGACCGAACGATCTATGTATTTCGGTGACAATTTCAAAATAGAGATGAACCGAGCGGTCTGTCTAGTTCGGTTCCAGTAAATCACCAGAGCAGAGAGAGATCGAGCGGTCTGTTTGCTTCGGTTCCTTTAAATCTCCAAAGCAGAGAGAGAGACCGAGCGGTCTGTTTGCTTCGGTTCCTTTAAATCTCCAGAGCAGAGAGAGACCGAGCGGTCTGTTTGCTTCGGTTCCTTTAAATCTCCAGAGCAGAGAGCGACCGAGCGGTCTGTTTACTTCGGTTCCATTAAATTTTCAGAGCAGAGAGCAACCGAGCAGTCTGTCTATTTCGGTTCCATTAAATCTTCAGAGCAGAGAGCAACCGAGCGGTCTGTCTATTTCGGTTCCATTAAATCTTCAGAGCAGAGAGCAACCGAGCGGTCTGTCTATTTCGGTTCCATTAAAGCTTCAGAGCAGAGAGCAACCGAGCGGTCTGTCTATTTCGGTTCTTGATTCTTAGTTGGAGATTTGAGGATTTGGGACCGACTCTCCTACCATCATACCCAAGCCTTGTAGAATTTTGTTGAAAGTCGTTTCAGGAAGAGCTTTGGTAAAGACATCGGCCAATTGATCAGTGGTTCGAACAAAGTGTACTTCAACGTTTCCGTCTTCCACGTGATCTTTGATGAAGTGATACCTCAGTGCGATTTCCTTGGTCTTGGAATGTTGCACTGGGTTATGACAGATCCTAATTGCACTTTCAGAGTCACAAAATAGTGGGATCTTTTTCATATTGAGTCCATAGTCTTGGAGTTGACTTTGGATCCAAATCACTTGAGAGGTACAGGAAGCAGCGGCAATGTATTCTGCTTCAGCAGTAGACAGAGACACGCATGTTTGTTTCTTTGACTGCCACCTAACCAATTTCCCATCGAGGAATTGGCAACCGCCAGTGGTGCTTTTCCTGTCGAGACCACAACCACCAAGGTCTGCATCTGAGTAGGCTTGAACGAAGAAGCCTAAGTTAGAAGGGTACCACAGACCTAAAGAGGTAGTTCTCTTGAGATAACAGAATATGTTTTTCACTGCAATCATATGAGGTTCCCGTGGATTTGCCTGAAACCGAGCACAGTAACAAACAGAAAACATTATGTCAGGTCTGCTAGCAGTAAGATACATTAGAGAGCCTATCATTTAACGATAAAGTGTAAGATCAACAGCCGGTTTATCCAGGGATGGAGTGAGTTTAGTGCCGAATGCCATTGGGACTTTGACCTTTGAATCTCCCATCATGCCAAATTTTGCTAAGAGATTCTTTGTGTAAGCTTCCTGGTTGATAAAGATGCCTTCAGGTCCCTGTTTGATATTTAAACCAAGAAAAAAGTTAATGGGACCCATCGAGCTCATTTCAAATTTAGTCTCCATCAGCTTTCTGAATTCAGCTGTTAGGCTTGGATTCGTGGAGCCAAAGATGATATCATCGACGTAAATTTGAACGATCATAAGGTGGTTACCTTCCTTTTTGCGAAAGAAGGTTGGGTCAACCGAACCTTGTTTGAATTTGGACATCTTTAAAAATTTAGTCAGCGTTTCATACCAGGCCCTCGGTGCTTGTTTCAGACCATACACGGCTTTATCCAAAATGTAACAGTGATCGGGATACTTTTCATTCACGAATCTAGGAGGTTGCTCCACATACACAGTCTCTTCGAGATCTCCATTGAGAAATGCACACTTGACGTACATTTGAAAGACCTCAAAGTTTTTGTGAGCAGCATAAGCAAGAAATATTCTCACTGATTCCAGCCTAGCTACTGGAGCGAAAGTCTCTTCATAGTCAACGCCTTCCTCCTGACAGTATCCTTTGACGACCAGACGTGCTATGTTTCTGATAACGTTCCCTTCCTTGTCAAGTTTGTTCCTAAAGACCCATTTGAGACCAACAACCGAGGCATGTGGAGGAGTTGGAATAAGACGCCAGACCTTGTTCCTTTCAAATTCATTCAGTTCGTCTTGCATTGCTTGAACCCAATCGGAGTGATCAAGAGCGGTTTTAACTGTCTTTGGTTCAACTTTTGATACGAATGAGTTAAACATGCAGAATTCGACTTTTGAGTACAAGGATGCTTGTTTTGCCTTGAGTTGTGATCGAGTCAGAACTGTTTCTGAGATATTACCGACAACTTGAGAGATAGGATGATTTCTGGTCCATTTGGTGAGAGGAGGGAAGTTTGGACAAAAGATGGATCTCATTCAGCATTTATCATTTCTTCTGGTTCGGATAGACTGTCGAAGTCGAATGACATATCAGCATGCTCCCCCTCGACATATGATCTTGCAGGAATGTCTTGTGAATCTTGAGCTATAGTGGTTTCTTGAGGTGATGATCTTTCGGGTGTTGATGTACCTACGGTTGGTGGGGCATTTTCGGTTGGTGAGGCACTCTCGGTTGGTGAGGCACTCTCGGTTGGTGAGACACTCTCGGTTGAAGGTTGAGACCTTAGCTCCCCCTCAACTTGTGAACTTGGCTGGGATGAAGGTGGATCCTCCCCCTCAACTGATGGTGGACAATCCCCCTCTACTGACGCATTGTGTTGGGGAGGGTCTTGTAAACTCGATTCTTCTTCATTCATTCTTCTTGCTGCATCATCAATAAGTTGCTTCAAGTGATCTACCCTGTTGTCTGCTGCACTGGCTTCAGAAAGAGTGGCCTTCTCTGGTTCATCAAAAAGCTCCATGAATTTCTCGAATAGATTAGTGATCGAGGCTGTGACTTGGCCAGTTTGAGGAAAGATTTCTCCAGCTGTGTCTTCGTTGGCCTTTAGCTTTTTAACATAGCTATCATCAAAAGTCACGTAGTAAGTTTCTTCGATCTTCCTTGAACAGTTGTTTAACACTCTATATGTTTTTAAAGTAAGAGAATAACCCAGAAATATCCCTTCGTCAGCTTTGACATCAAACTTGTTGCGGTGTTCTTTGGAATTGAAAATAAAGCATCTGGAACCGAACACATGGAAAAACTTCACATTTGGCTTCCTGTTGTTGATGATCTCATAAGGAGTGAGAGTGAAGCGTTTGTTAAGATACGACCTGTTTTGTGTAAAACAAGCAGCAGAAATAGCATCAGCCCAAAAATATAAAGGTAAGGAAGCAAAACTTAGCATTGTTCGGGCGGCTTCACATAAGGATCGGTTTCGTCTTTCGACAATTCCGTTCTGTTGAGGTGTGTAGGGAGCTGAGAAGTTGTGACTGATCCCCTTTTCTTCCAGGAATTCTTCAAATTCTTTATTTTTGAACTCCAACCCATTGTCGCTTCTGATGTTGCGAACGACCTTCTTCAGCTGTACTTCAATCTGCTTGATGAACACTTTTAGCTTGTGTGTCGCTTCAGATTTAAGCTTCAGAAAGAACACCCATGTAAAATGTGAAAAGTCATCAACAATAACAAGAATATAATTGCTACCACCGATGCTTTCTATAGAAGATGGACCAGATAAATCAATATGAAGTAATTCCAATGGTTCAACGACTTTAGTGTTTATTATGGATGGATGACTTTGACGACTCTGCTTCCCCATTTCACATGCAGCACACAGATGATCTCTGTCATACTTGAGCAATGGGAGACCCCTCACATGACCTCCAGTGACAAGTTTGTTGATATCTTTGAAGTTGAGATGAGAGAGTCTTATGTGCCACAGCCAGCTTTCGTCAGATGGTGCTTTGGATAACAAACAGATGGCTGGGTTTCCTTTGATTGGTTTGAGATTTAGGGGAAACATTTCACCTTTGTGCTCTGATTGGAGAATAGCTTTGTTCGTCTTCTTCTCAATAATTTCCGAACCTTCATCATCGAATGAGACTTTGAGACCAGTACCTCCAACAAGCTGAGATACACTGATGAGATTGTGTTGTAGTCCCTCTACATATGCAACTTTCCTGATTGAGAAATCACCGTTTGTAATCATCCCGTAGCCTTTGATGGTTCCGAAGGAATTGTTCCCAAATTTGACATTTCCACCATTTGAAAGAGATCTGAATTCCCTTAGTTCTTCCTTCCTCCCTGTCATGTGACGCGAGCAGCCACTATCAATGTACCATTCTTCGTCATACTGCTCGTCACTGATAACCTGCAAAAATTAAGCAGATTTAGGAACCCAGAGCTTCTTGCGTCCTCGTGAGTTGTTTACGGGAATAGTAAGAGAGATGTCAGCAACATATGTTCTTTTTATTAGTGTTGTTTCATCTTTTCTTTTGATGGTGAAAACTTTGATTTTATTTGGATTTAATGGTTTTGGTATTGATTTTGATTCAGTATCTGAAACCTTCTGTTTTCCTTTTTGTTCAGCTGATGACTGAGATTTTTGAGAAGAAACAGAGTGGACTTTAGGACGAGAAGAGACAGAGGATTTTAAGGAGTTAGAAGAGTTAGAATGAGATGACTCAGAACGGTATGACTTCTTGATTGAAGATTCTAGGTGACTCTTTTGCTTTTGATTAACGGTAGGACCAACTTTAGAGTTTTGACCTCTTTTAATTCCCGAACCGAACCTGTGCTTTTGATTGAAATCATTCTCTGAACCGAATCTATACGTTCGGTTGTTGTTGTGCTCTGAGCCGAACCTCTACTTTTGGTTGTCATTATTCTCTGAACCGAACTTCTGCTTTCGGTTATTGTTCTGCTCAGAACCGAACCTCTGCTTTCGGTTGTTGTTATGCTCTGAACCGAACTTCTGCTTTCGGTTATTGTTCTGCTCAGAACCGAACCTCTGCTTTCGGTTGTCGTTTCTCTCCGTCGATTCAACAAGAATTTTCGCTGGTTTTAAATTCCTATCTTGATGTGAGAAATAGGCATTTTGCTATTGCCAAAACTGTTTTCTTTCTGAGAGATTTTTCCTGTATCTCTGATTCCTTTCCCGTTTTTGACTTCTTATCTGCTTTGGTTGATGACGGACGTTAGCTTTATGTTTCTGATTTTCATTGGTTGATCCACTCTGAACCGATGTTGTTTTGCTTGGAGATGTGACTTCTTTTGCAGGAATTTCTTTCTCTTGAGGGACATCTTTTGTTCCACTGGTACTTGCCAAGTTGAAGCAATCAGGTTTATTTAAAGGTTCTGGAACGTATCTGCCTTTGCTTTTCCATGAAGTCCTTTCAGACAGACCTACCGTTTCATCAGCATTGTCAATGGGAGCCGACCATAAGAACTCATCACAGCCATCAGCATTGTCTTCGTTCACAATAGCTGTTAGTTCAGCAGTCTGATGTTCGGTTACACCTGTGACTTTGTATACCTGATTCGGAGTGGTCCTAACTTTTTGGGACTTTTGTTGGGACAACCGAGCGAATTCCATAGAATTTTCTGAGATGAGATTTTTGTGGTTCTCGGGTTAATTTTTGACAAATTCTGAACAATCAACTGTGTCCTCTACAGAAATTTCACTCATATTATCGTCCTCATTAAGCTCAGATGCATTTTAAACATCAATTTTATTTTCCGAGCTTAAGTTGACATTCAGTGAGTCAAATTTTTGTATAGTTTCGGTTCTAAGCTTCAGTTTATCATTTTCATCCAAAAGATTTTTGAGCATATTCTTGTGGTCCTTGGATTTTATGTAAGATTCAATTTTATCTAGTCCATACAAATATGTTGGATTAACATCCTCAGACGAAATAATACTCTCACAATTATATGCGTCAGCATCAATTTCATCTTCCTTAAACTCAAGAAAGGGTAAAATCATGCGATGAATCTTTTGCCCTATTTCACAATTTAAATGAAGCTGAGTAATATTAGTATAAAGACGTTTGGCAATCAGACAAAAAACATTTCGCTGTTTCAAAAGCTTTAAATTGTCTCTTTGCAAATAAATGTTTTCATCTTTTATTTTGATTAACTCTGACTCCTTCAGTTCGATCCACATCCGCCGTTCCTCACTCTTCGAAGACACCCTACTTAATTGATCAGTTAGGTTAGAGTTGGTGACCCGAGTATGAGTTAAAATACTATCTAGATGAGAGATTCTTGAATTAACACTTTTTAATTCCTTTTCATATGAGCATTATGGGACTTTAAATGAGACAAAAATTGATTGTACCTTCTTGATCAGTTCATCAAGTTCGCTGAACTGCTCGCTGAGTGATTTGGTAGTAAAGCACAGATTCTGCTGTTCTTTGTCATCATTCCCACCATCAGTGTTGTATCCTCTCATCTGAGAAACGTCGGACACCATCAAGCATCTTCCTCCACATCTCTCTTCTTTCGCTACATAGGCCTTTCCATGTGAAGGCTTCCTCACTTCATCATCTTCAGAGTCGGTTGACCAAACCTCCACGCCACCGAACTCATCATCAGCTACCGAACCCTGCATAATTAAAGCATTCATGGAAGGGTTAGCAGCAGATTTCTTCTTCCTTAACTCATCAATCCTTTTCATCAACACAGCTTCTTCATCATTTTCTTCATCCTTTTCTGCCATCTTTTTGAGGACGCAATCTTTTGCATAGTGGTTCTTTCCTCCACAATAATAGCAACTCACTCTAGAATCTCCTTCAACCTTCTGTTCCTTCTTGCTTCTTCAGCTTTCGGTTCATCTTTGATCTTTTCAGTGCTATAGCTTCCTTGCCAGTTTCGGTTCCTATTGGTGGGGAATCTCTTCTTGATGAATCTCTTAGGGTTTGACACCATCATAGCATAGTCTTCAGACGTGAGATCATAATCATCCAAGTTGAGATCTTCGTCCTCTATCACAACTTTGCTTTTCGATAGGAGAGCTAATGAACCTAGACTTGAAACCACGGTCTTCTCCTGCAGTACGATCTTTTCTTGAGATTTTAGGATGCCCACCAGTTTCGCCAAAGAATATGATTTGAATTGCTCGTGTGCTTTAACTGTGGACACGATTGCTCTCCACTCAGACCTAAGTCCATTTAAAAAAGTAACCTTCTGTTCAATAAGCTTCCTTTCGATGTCATGTTTGATCATCTTGCTAAGAAGATGATTGAAGCGATCGAACATTTGAGTCACCGTTTCTTCTGTTCCTTGCTTGAACTCACCAAACTCAGACAAGAGTAAGGTTTGAATGGAGTGTTCAAGATCTTCATCTGTAGAGTACAATTCACGTAGCCTGTCCCATATCTCTTTAGCAGTCGTGCATGAACTTACCAGCCTAAAGGGATCGGATTGAAGAGCAAATCTAATCAATCTTAGCGCTTTGATGTTGCACTGAAATTTAACTTTTTCATCTTGCGCTACATCTTTAACATCTTTCAGGAGATCATTATACTCCTTTTGAGTTTTAATAATCCTTGAAGTTGCTGAATGAGAAAACGGTCCAGAGATAATTGCTTCCCAGATGAGGTATCCATTATCCTCAGATCCTATGACATAATCTTCAAAGTGATTCGCCCAGACTTCATAATCATGGGTGTACAGGATGGGAATCTTTGTTGTCGATCCAATGCTGTTTGAAATATTGATGGGATTGGATTGTGACTCGTCCATAATTGATCGAATAACCTGTTCAAAGATCAGATTTGTAATATATCAAATTAGGGCAAAAATAATAAATATTGAGATACGTCAATTATGAGATGACGGCTCAATAAATATCAATGAATGCGGAATAATCCTAATCGAAGCTTTTTCACAGAAAAGAAGTGTATTGATTACACAGCCTCCTGCTCTGATACCAATTGAAGAGTTTAAAACAAACTTAAAGATCGATTAGATCTATGAAACAGGTAGATAAATGACTAGATAAACAAATAAGAACAAGCTAATGAATCAAAAGGTGTCGAATAATTCAATAAACAATCCTCAGAAGAGCTTGATAAAGAACATCAACTGTAGAGGATTTTAGGGTTTACAATATTCAATGAGAGTGACGACTGTTCCTATACGCATACATGCATGCATATATTTATAATGAAACCCTAACCGCTTTTCTAAGAAAAAGAAGGCTAATCTAGTTAAACACGGATTGACAAGCCCAATCCGGTTGCAAAACAAAAGGGCCCAAGACGCAACACAATTGTCTTCATCATTAATAATATTATTTAATTAGTTTGATCATGAAATAATTTAGAATTAATTAAGTGATCAAAAGATAACTAATTAAACATATGGGTTGATTATATAAATCATCCATATCTTGTATAGTAGGCTAAGAGGCTCCATGGGTAATTAAGTTGGGTTAAACCCATTGGATGCTCCATGGAGGCTCCATGGGAGTTACAAACCCATGGGTCATGGAAATGAAGAGTCATGACACATTAGGGTTTACATGGTGTAACCCTAGATGTGTCAACACTATATAAAGTTCATGTTTCTCCCAAAATCAGCTATACATGCATACTTGAGGGCTATAGCCGATTTTTAGAGTGTTATACTTTCTCTCCAAGTTTACTCCATAGCATTTGGTGTTGTGTGAAGCATTTGAGGCATCACACTTGGGGTGCCAGGCTCACAAGGTTTCTAGGATCAAAATCAACAACAAGGTATGTAGTTCTATCTTTTATTCAAGTTAAAATTGTTCCCCATGTATGCTCGATAGGATCATAACCTTGGAAATCAACTTTGCATGATAATTAGACAAACATAGATCCAAGGTTATTAGGGTTGCATGTACACTTAGGAAGTGTTAGAATGGTCAAAACCCATCAGTGGTATCAGAGCCTAGGCTTGTTTGTTGATTATTTGTGCAAACTGTTGAAAAAAAATCATTTTTTCTGTCTTCTGCTCGTATGAACTCGCCGAGTCCATGGGGGGACTCGACGAGTCCATGACCAAATGCAAGCTACTCGCCGAGTTCGTTGTTACACTGGACGAGTAGAAGCTGCAGTTTTCAGAATTTTGATTTTAGTTGTTGGAAATGGACTAGAAACGTTACCCAAAATTGTTTTGGTTTTTGTATACATGTTTTAGTTGGTGTAATGTTTATGCTAATCCATTTACAATGAAAATTCTCAAAATTACAAGTTTTAAGTGTAATTTTTTGATTCATGAAGGTGTTCATGTTCATGTTCTTGTTCTTATGATGTTTAGATGATCATAGGAATTGTCTGTAACCTATGTGGTAGATTAATTCATGATCATTATGTGCTTTAATGGAGTCCATAACTTGTCCTCAAGTTATGGAAAACCAAAATTCACTTTGTTAGAAACCATTAAAATAACACATGAGTTATAAAAATGAAGAGTCTTCATTTCTAACACTCTATTAACTCATAAGTTACAAGAAATGAAAAGTTTTGGAAGTTTACAAAACTTGCCCTCAAGTTTTCGAACAAGTAAAGTTTTGATTAAAACTTTAGTTCCAACCCTTAGAATTTTAAAAGTTAAAATTCAACCCTTATTCTTATAATATTATAACTTAATAATAATATATATATGTATAAGATCAAAGTCGTCTTACCGCTAGTACGCCTCATTCACAAAGCCAGTCTATAAGGTGGGTATAAGGTTGTTGCCTATAAAATTGCAACTTAATGGGTGTCCACTCTCACCACCGCTTGCTTGATGGGTGGAGGGTCGTTAGCCGAACGGGTAGGATAATGACTTAAAAATTCTCATTAAAATTATAATGACTATTATAAAGTAACTAAATATTTTATAAATTCCCAATATTAGTTACTTTAGGAAAAATGTGAATAAGGTGCTAATCCATGAAATTACACTTTGCACCTTGTTTATGTCGTTGGTGGAGCGTGTGTGGTTTATCAGCACACTAACTTGCACTTAACAAGGAACGCAAAGGGTGAATTAAGGTTTTTCATGAGGTCGGAAGGAGCGTGTGTGGTTTACTGACACTACAAATAAGTAAAAAACATTAAGGGTACCAATTAATTTGCATGGTTACTTCACACCTTGTTTTGTGATCCTCGGTATCCCAGTCACAAAACATGAAGGGCACACTCGAGATTGAAACATGCAATTGAAAAGTTCTCAAAGAATGTAGGAATTTCTAAAAGCCAAATAAAACATAATAATTTATGTTTCGTTTCCATTGTGGAAATTGGTGAATCGTCAATCACCTACCTTTCAAATATGTTACAATTTGGATTACGGCATCCATCTTCTAGGTTATAATATATTGTGATTGGATCCTAGCCTTAATATTACATTTGGGTGTTTTATTAAGTACTATCCTTATATCTAAACTAAACTTACTTTCTTCCTTTCAGATGTCTACCAACAATTCTACTCTTGGCTCAAACCCAACTGGCTCCTTCTCTCTCATGAACCTTTATGGGAGAGTCATATTTGATGGATCCAACTTTACTGACTGGATCAGAAACATCAGGATGGTCACTTGTTACGAGAACAAGGAATATGTTCTTGACAAGGAGCTCAAGGTGCCTGAGCTAACTGCTACTCCTGAGGAGCTTGCTGAATATGAGGTTCATGAAGAGATGCTACCAAAGTGGCATGCATCATGATGGCCACCATGACAGCCAAGCTCCAAAAGTCCTATGAGGACTACTATCCTTTTGAGATGCACCAGGATTTGATGGACCACTACCATAAGAGTGCTCATCAAGAGCGATATGAAATCATCTCCTCTATGATAACAACCATAATGAAAGATGGTGAACCCATGCAGAAAATGCAAAGGTATGTGGATCGATTGATGAAGTTGAATGTGAACTTCCCTGAGGAGTTAGCAATAGATATTATTTTGCACTCCTTACCTTCGTGTTATGATCAATTCCGCATGACATACCGCATGAATAAGTTTATATTGCCAAAGGAAGGGGCATTGGTTGCGAAGTTTCCAAATTTACCTAAGGATGTTAAAGTCAATAAGTTTGACTCTACTTCAGGTAAAGTCCACTATCTAAATCTGTTAAGTTTCTATTCTAAGATTCTTGATACATGATGTGACTGGGTCACATGGTGATGTTTTAAGAATTAAAGAAAAGTGAAGAAACTTAAAGAAAGAATATGCTGAATCTGATCGAGTAGATGGATTTCTATCGCGTAGTTTGAAGATCGGATTCTTGAGCTACTTCTTAGGAGTTATGAGATATTGCTTAGGAATAGATAACAACAAGATTTCATATGGATTGTAAGGATAAGTTTTTCCGCAAAGTTTTAAAATAAAAGGAAATTTGTGATTTTATTTATTTTAAAATATCCTTACAATGGCATTTGAGGAAAAATTGTTGCTTATATGATTCCATTAAGAGCAAGAGTGGAAATATGAAATTGATTCTTTCATTTGTGGTAATGTCTAGATTTACCAAATAAGGAGAGATTCTCATCAACAAAGTTTCAATTGGACCAGAACTTGGAATCATGCAAGTTGTATAGTATGATGAACGAGAACCTTCAAGTATTGGAAAATTAAGACTAATTACTTGCTCACATGGATGTGTGAGTCAAGTAAAGGACTAAGGCATCGAGTGCACATCGTTGTGCACTGATTAAGTCCACCACAAAAGATTGATAAAACTATTCGTCATAGTTTACTAAAGCTCAGTAAATATGATTATACTTAGAAGCTTAAGTGTAATTCTGAGACATTGGAAAAAGGTTCCAATGACTGACAGAGCGAATAAGAAGAATCAAATTAGGCAGAAGGATAGAAGTTTCTCAAATCTGAAAAGATGGGAGAGTACTTTAGTATCAGTTTTGTTATCATCTTAATGATTAAGAAACCATAGCACAATTAGTTCTCTAAGGAAAATCTTAGTGCATTCTTATGACTAAGAAGAGAAACTTGAATTGTTGAAGTGGTTAAATCAAGAAGATGAGTCATACTTCGTTCCAAAAAAATTGTTAGAGTTATACTCCAAGATTATAACTTGAGTGACATGTCTCAAAGAAGGTTTAAAACACTTGTCAAATGTAAGAGTAAAAGTTTTCTACTCTTGTACATTTGAAATTGGTAAGTTGTGATGTTTTGGATAAAACAAAGACCAACTAAGGCCAATTATGTGAAGTGTTTGTCTTGATTAGAATCCACACTATCTCTTGGATGTTTGACAAGGGAGTCTAATATGTCAAGAGGACAGTGGGAGTTTTAAAGGTCTTGAAAGTCTCAAGAACTAATCAAGAATAAAACCTGAAGTTCTTCACTAGCACACGACTTGAGGTTTATAACCTATTGTGTTGACATATTCTGTGCCCATTCCAGTTAAAGTTGGCTTTGCATATGAGTTCTTAGAATTCTCAATTTGTTGCACAACAACTTGGAAGCAATGGCAGGCCCTTGAGCTGCCAGGTGGCAAGAAATTAAGATTGAGTTCAGTCCATATGATTTTGGATTTGTCATTATCCTTGTCTTGTGACTATGGTTTTGATAATTCACATGGATAAGAACACATATACCAACAAATCTAAGTGTCATAAGGTTTCACTCCAATTCATGAAAAATGATGGTGAGGAAACACTTTCACTAAGTAGATTTTAGCTAGATAGAAATTGTGATATTTGCATTCTCAAAGTCGTTAGTGGAGCGTGTGTGGTTTACCGGCACACTAACCTGGACTTGTGAGAAGTGGCAAAAAGGTCTAACCATTATGATTATGGCATCCATCTTCATAATTTTTTAGACACACGAGTGTGCTATCTAAGGGAAGGTGTATGTTTTTGATAAAGTTTTATCAAAACAAACTAGTATCAGAAATCTGAGCTTTGGTAAGAAGTCCAGCTGATTTCTGAGTACATATCAAAGCTAGTGGGAGCATAAGTGTTATGCTAATAATCATCATGTTAGTGGGACCATGATAATTATGATAAGTATTGCAAGCTAGCAATGTTAATTATAGAAAAAAAAAGGTTTCAATTGGGAAAGAGTTGTTTTGCTATAATTAAGGGACATGAAATTATAGTTCATCTCAAGTCTATAAGCTTAGATTGTGAGGTTTTAATCATTTAGTCAAGGATATATATATATATATATATATATATATATATATATATATATATATATATATATATATATATATATATATATATATATATATATATATATATATATATGAATTTCATGTTGGAATGGCTCAACATAAGGAAATTCTGTATATGGGTCCGTTATTTGCGTTCTTAAATTCGGTTATGATTACGACATCCCTTTTCATAATCTGAATTATGAGAACTTGGAAAATTGAAATGGAAATGTTATAGCAAAAGACTGGTTTAGTCTTTATGTGAGACATCATGAATCGTGTCCCATATGCTTCGGATATAGGATTGATTACATGTGCTATATTCATCCTTTCTAAAATTTTCCAAATGCCTGGGGCATTAAGAAGGGAAAATGTTTAGAACTGGATATGACTAAAAGGATTAAACAATTGTCGTGGACAATCTAAGGTTTACCAAAGATTGGTTGCTCAAGGACAGTTGGAAGTATAGTGATAATTCTGGAAGGACCATATGACATAATCTAGAAGGAGGCAACTCTTGTTCAGAAGTGATAGTCAAAATGGAATCTGGAAATGTTTCAAAGTTAGAATTTTCAATCTGTTTAAGATTAGGAAACTTAATGCAAGATGGTTGTTTCCAAGGAGCTGATATCCTTTGGAATACTCTGTAATGATTGTTGTCAAGTCTTTCTGACTTTGTGCATAATCATTACAAGAGGAACAATGCATATAAGTTTAGAATCTAATAGATTTCAATAAATGGCATGAATTTGGAATTCTTGCATTTGCAGTAAGGATTTGGGAATGTGAAAAGAAAATCATTGAAGTTATGTTCAATTGATCTAGTTCACAAAGTAAAGATCATAGACAAACATAGTATGCATACTTGGTGTATGGCATGACTAGTGTTTAGAAAACATAGTGTACATGTTTGGAGCATGGGACAACTATTGTTTTAAATTCAAGAATAAAGTTGATAGCTGAAACAGTATACAATGAATAATGTGTAATCATATGGTGACAAATAAAAGGTGTTTAATTTATGTTCATAGGTTTTGATACCATATTGGATTCAATTATTATTGTGTTTCACTTTGCATGTTTTGACTTCCCGAATAAACTAGGTTATTCTTCTGGAATGACTAAGTTATTCAAACCATCCACAGTCAGTCATATGTTGGAAGTAGATATGAATTAAGACTATCATGGGTTGGCTTGTAGAGGTCTAAGGTGTTGGACAAAGGGCTACAACACTCATGAGTGCTCATAAGTTCTGAGTATTGGATTCAACCCGCGCTCATTGGAATCACTTCATGGATTTTATCACGAGTGATCATGAGACGATAATATCTTATATTCTTCAAACCTAGAGATATGAGTTGTTACTATGAGTTGGTTGTACATTGATTGCACGAAAAACACATTTGGTAACTCGGTGCTATAAAACGTGCCTTTGTGTATGATTCAACAAGTAGTAGAACAAGCCATATGAGTCGAAGTTTATCCATTCTTTTTACCTTCGGGATAAAAGCGATATCTATGGGCCCCTCGATGATTTGATGATGACAAATGGAAGTGCTCGGCCGGGCCAGGACTAATTTGATTTGTTCAATTAGTCAGTCGTCATAAATTGGAAATCGGGAAACAACAAATGGATAGAGAGAATGATTATAATCCATGTCTCAGTCCATATGATATCTAGAATAGAGGAATATATGATCCCTTATCTAATGGACAAGTTCGTTGACAAGATCAGAGTTCGACAGCGACTTTAAGAGCTACGATTGCCAGTTAGGTTTGAAGTCATACACAATAATAGTTTTAGACTTATCCAAGTGGGAGACTGTTGGATTAATGTCTAAGTCCATAACTATATTTGGTATGTACTTGACCCGACCCGACATGTTCCATTTGGGTTGCACTTCACCGACACAATTTATATGGATAATCTTTTGAGAATAGTATGTTTATGATTACATATTAATATATTATAAGTTCTAATATATTATTATGGAATCATATTATTTAATTAGTATTGATCAAGAATTAATTTATAATTAATTAAGCGATCAAAGGGAACTAATTAAATATGGACTCTTATATATATAGAATGGGCCAAGTTCATTTAGGTTGGGCTAAGCTTTCATGGATAGTCCATGGAGTGTTTAACCCATGGATCCTAGGAAATCAAAGGTCATGGGTATTAGGGTTTAACCTTAATCCTCCACGCTATATAAAGATGTCCTTGGTTGGTGAAATTGGCACTAGTGTGGTACACTAAAAAGGGCTAGTCGATTTCACTAGAGAGAACCAAGTATCCATATTCTCTAAAGTCTTCCAAGGTGTTTTGGTGATTTGTGATTTCACTTGAGGCTTCCAAACTATTGGGGCTAAGCTCTTAAAGCTTGAAGACATCAAGCTACATCAAAAGGTATGTCATCTAACTAGTACTTTGTAGTATGAGATCTTCATAATATGCTAGTTAGGATTAAAGCCTTGGAAAGTTCTTATTTGCATGTATAATAGAAAAAACATAGATCCAAGGTTTATAGGGTTGCATGTACACCATAGGAGTCTTAGAATGCTCAAAACCCAACAACTATATCATAACAAATCACAGAACAGCCATGCATATCGGGTCTACTGTGAGACTGGTCCGTGGTGTCGGGCCTTCAGTCCACCTGGTCCACCCTCTGAGTCCATTCATGTTCCTCAAGTCTGCAGTATGGTTGGTCCGCCCGCACCGGGCCTTCATCCCACCTAGTCCACTCTCTGAGTCTACAATATGACTGGTCCGCCCGCATTTGGACCTTCAGTCGGCCTGGTCCACTCTCCGAGCCTCGTCACATCTGGTTCGCCCTCGTGGGGCCTACAACCTATTCGGACCGCTCGCTGGGCCTTCAGAACAACCGGTCCGCCCAGGGTATCTTGGCCTACAGCACGAAGCAGGACCCGCCTCAACCCAACTCCAGTCCAAACAACCATGTGCACATAAACATACAATCACATAACAATTCATATTCAGTCAAACCGATCTAGCAGATTACATAACACAATATACTCTAACAGGATACCGACCTAACCGGTCACTAGCATAGCATCATCCTATATATCAGGATACCGACCTTAACCAGGTCTCTAACGAATACCATCCTAACTACCCGGATGCAATCATATCAAAGCAATAACATAACAACAGATACTCGGATCTCAATCTGATAAAGGGCCGGCCTTGGTGCTTATGACCCTGTTGATATAGTGAGGATAACTCACCTCGCAACTGCTGGTTGAAAGGATAAGATCACGCTGATGCAACCCCCGACTCGAACTCCAACACTGTCAATACCCAAAAGACTGAATCCAATAAACACCAATAATTACCAAATTACCCCTGCAAGTCAACTGGTCAACCTTTGGTTAAAGTCAAAGTCAAAGACTACCCCTGACTGACTCTACTCGCCAAGTCAACCCGATGACTCGCCGAGTCCCCACACACAGAACCTCCTTCAATTCGCGACTTAACTCGCCGAGTCATCCCTTGACTCACCGATTCACAGCCTTCCCAAAAGAACTTGGTCCCTATGATCAGACTCGCCAAGTCCAAGAACAGACTCGCCGAGTCTACGACTATCTTCAACCTACTCGCCGAGTTGTTCTTGTAACTCGCCGAGTTTCAGGTCATCTTCATCCAACTCGCCGAGTTGTTCTTCCAACTCGCCGAGTTCCTGTCTTTCTTCAAGCAACTCGCCGAGTCCACCCGTGTGGCTCGCCGAGTACCACCAGGTCTTAATCCATACAGAGGCTTTCCAAGCCATGCAGATGATCCAAACCATAGATCTACTCCTCCTAAGGCCATCCATCACGTAAAGTGGCAATCTTTACGTGAATCCAAGAAGATCTAGGCATTTTCACTCTAGGGTTTGGGTTTGGGACAAGATAGCTCCATCAATCTATCAACAACAGGGACCTTTATGCATTCAAACCCCTTCTCCATTCCAGATCTGAGGTAGGAACCTCAGATCTAACCTCTAAACTCCAATACATCAAAAGATATGATCTCTAACACCTCAAACAATGATGAATCTAAATAATAGCAGCCCAAACAATGAAATGATACCTCAAAAGGAAGCTCCAAGAGAAGATTAATCCGAATCCTTGCAAAGCCCTTTGATCCAAGTCTCTTCTCCTTCAAGATTTCTTCAACAAGAACTTCCCCAAGCTCCAAATGCACTCCAATCCTCCACAATCACGTATCTAGGGTTTCTGGACTTCAAGGGAGATCAAGGAGGCTGGGGAGAGGGTATAATGTCCTTTAAATAGGGCTCATCCTCCGAATTTAGGGTTTTCTCCACTCAGCACCTACTCGCTGAGTCCATCTTTGGACTCGCCGAGTAGGCCACTTAACATGCGATCAAAGTCGCGACCCTACTCGCCGATTCCACCCATGGACTCGCCGAGTTGTCCTTATATAATTTCACTTTTAGCCCTTCAACTCTACTCTTGATATTCCGGGATGTTACAATTCTCCCCCACTTAAATTAGGTTTCATCCTCAAAGCCTGCGATAACTCGACTCTAGAAATTCTCTCGCATTAAAACTCCTAGCTTTAACCTAACCAGGCTCCTCAAAGCACAACCATGGAAACCATAAACTCACTTTCTCCTTGCTCGCGGTGTCCTAACCACCTTCACAAGCCGGCCACCGGCTTTACCCTCTGATAACCACACAAAACAACTGAGTACCACCCATGACGCAACACTGCTCCAAATCACACCCGTCACTTGACCCATATGAGCTATAAATAACTATGCTCCACCGGATTCCCGATCCGGGTCCAACTCTATCCATTCCAAGCTGACAGAAAAAAACATTGTTCAGGGCAACTCCCATGAGTTCTCCTCTTGCAATCACATGCACGTGCTGAACTAGCTCTGGCACCTTAGGGTTAGGAAAACCCATCCACTGACGACCCTCAAAACATCCCTCCGGATGAACCACTGCTACGCAATTCCTTCACTAAACCAAGCTAGGGATCCAAAACTCCATCCTTGCATCCCTTACGAGCCTCTTCACTTTACACCCTCGGAATTTCCTTCCGTTACCTCGGCAGACGTCCAAACCGGATGTGATTCCATACCACCGCCGCACACCCTTAGCCATAACCATAATTGGAACACCCCAATCATAACTTCGCACTACTAATTCTCTTCCGTGACTTACATTCCCTCTCGGAGCGACATTCCTTTCCCTTTTTCCCTTACCAAGGAGATCACCTTGGCAGTCTTGACACTACCACAAATGCCACGGTGCTCACCCAATACTACACCATTTCTTTATGGCATAACCGCCATCCCATGCACCATACATACTCTGAGTCCATTCGCGAAGACTCTCAAGTCCACGCTTGACTTCCTATCATGATCAATATCTGGGGCCAGACCTTCTAATGCTAACATAACGCGACATACTCAAACCATTTCCCCACACCGATCTAACAACACATGCAGAGTCTTCAGCATGACTGGACCGCCATACCCGGTCTTCAGCCAACTGGACCACTCTCGTAACCTTCAGCAGACCTGGACCGCCCTCCAGGGCCTTCAGTCGCGCTAGATCGTCCTCCGAGCCTTCGGCCTGACTGGTACACCTACTGGCCTTCAGTCTATCCGGACCGCTAAATTAGCAATCAACATTCCGAGTTACCTCTCCGGGAAATCCTGCCATGCATACTGTTCTAGCCCCCCCTAGGGGTTCCGAACTCCATCTCCATCATACATACACGATCTCGGCCTGATCCCAGGCCCTTCACAATGAATGTCAGGTCTGTAACCCGCCTCGCACGCCTGCTACTCACCCATACCAGCCTGCTCTCGGCTGGAAGGATTACCGCCGAAACCCAAGCAGCTAAACAATCTCTCAAGCCTATCGATCATCCGGAGAATTTCCAATTCTCCCCCACTTAGGGCACTGACTACCAATCACCAGTCGCTATCACCAACCTCCCAAAATAACTTTGCACCAAAACCCAATATATACACGCGAACTGATTCCCACTAGCATTAGCAACCTTCGCAAAATCACATTGCCACCCTGATCAACCCGCTCGAAAGGAACCCAATCTTCAATTATCCACTCCTCAAACCGTAGATGCTACCGGACATTCAAACCAGCTCCGCATCCACTAATAACCCTCCTAAAAGATATCCAGTGAAAACTCGAAACACTAACCCATAACCAAGCCATAACCCTCAAAACCAAGAATACAACACCGAGATCCACGCAACAATACTAGCAGAAAAAATAATACTCCACCATAATCATAAAATAATAAGACATCAAGAAAGGAACATACCCGCAGCTGCATCCGGCACTGCACTGACCTCCTCTGCTGAAAGCTGAAAAGCGTGACCCTGAGCCCTTGGGGGCTTCGCTCCACCCTGACCTCCTCCTATGATCCTCAAAGTGGCCGGTGCTGGAGCCTTCACCGGTCCTGCAACAAGCTGTGGACAGTTGACCCTCAAGTGCCCAACCTGATGACAATGATAACAAATCCTCAAATCCCGAACCGGCGCTGACTGTCGATAATCCCTCGCATAGTGCCCCTCCTTTCCGCACTTGCGGCATGCACCACTGGACCGACAAACTCCGATGTGATCCCTCCCACACTTCCCACAAACGTGGCTACCCTGATCTCCCGTCCTGGAGTCAACGGTCTTAGACCGTTTCGTCGCTGGCTGCGACTGCACCAGAGCTTGTCTCAGCTCACACAACTGCAACTCAATCTCTAACTCACGCCGCCTGGTGGCCTCCTACAACTCCAACAAGGTCTCGCACCTTTGTGTGGACATAAACTGTCTGATATCTCTCTTTAGCATACTCAGATATCGGGACATCTGAGCCTACTCCGACGCGAACTCAGGGCAAAACATCGCCCTCTCAGTAAACATCCTGGTGATTTCCGTCACCGTCACCGACTCCGAATCCTGCTTCAGCTCAAGGAACTCCTGAGCCAACCTCTCCCTCTCGACATGCAGAACATAACGAGTGCGAAACATCTCTCTGAACTGATCCCATGAAACCGCAGCCCTCTACGCATCCGAATATGACCTCATGGTCAACCTCCACCAATCCTTTGCCCCGATCCTTAACAGGTTCAGAGCACACCTCAACCTCTGATCAGTAGGTCATGAGCATGTGAAGAAACACCCCTCCACGTCTGTTAACCATCTCATAGCAACGATCGGATCCTGAACTCAATCAAAGGTGGGAGGCTTCGTATTATCGAAGTCCTGATACTGAAAACCTATACTAGCTCCTCCCCCTGCCGCTGCTACAGCCGCTGTAGCCGCCGCGGCAGCTGTCTCCGTGAGAGCTACATAGCGCTCATCAAAATACTCCACCATGGCGGTCTTGATCGACCCAAACAGTTCCGGCAGCTCGGCCCGGAACAATGCAGCAACCTCATCATGTAGGATCTCACGAATCCTCGCATCCAAATCGCCTGTGATCATCTGACCAACAACCTCGGGCGGTATGGACCCACCCAGAACTCCCTCTCCTTCTCCCGATCCTGACCCGGATCCACTCTCAGCAAGCCTTGAAATCTCCATACTGAAAATAAACCACCAAAATCTCAGACACTTCCCACTATCCCGGGAACCAACTCTCAACCCAACCCTAGAGGTCATGGTTTCCCTAATACTCGTATGGGTCATGTGCTTTTACTAGTACAAGCCCATACTACCTTCCACACATACCCATATTTGTATGAAGTACTACCACAACACCCTAGTGAAAACATACATAACAACGCTCTATCCTCACTACTAGAGGAACATAAGAAATCTCTCACAAGGAAACCCTGGGCTAGCAGGCATCATAAATCAGGCAACACATCATGAAATCCTGAAGATCCCTAGCCTAACTCTAGCATGCTGTTATATCAAAGCTCAATAAACCAAATATCATGTATGGTATTTTGGGGTGACTTACTGGCTCCAGCTGATCGTACCTCCGCGTCCTCCTTTACTTACCTCCGCGTCCTCCTTTACTTATTTTGAAAACCATTTTAAATTCTCTTATCAAACCCTCCTCGATTTGAGACTGGAGTCACACAAGTGTTCCTCCAATTCACTCAAACCAAGGCTCTGATACTAACTTGTATCGACCCAAAATTTCAATAAAATTTAAACTTTTCAAAAACATCCCAATTCATTAAGTTATTACAAAAAGGTTTTCAATACATTTATTATCAGAGTATTCCTAGGTCCATTTCATAAAAATAACCACGAGGAGCGGTACGATCACGCCTTCGCCTTGCCACGGTCTCCTGAAGAACCTGAAAAACATTAAACCACAACTGTAAGCCCGAAAGCTTAGTGAGATACCCCCAAAATACCAACCACATATACCAACCACATAACATGCTATATCATAACAAATCACAAAACAGCCATGCATATCGGGTCTACTGTGAGAGTGGTCCGCCGTGTCGGGAGTTCAGTCCACCTGGTTCACCCTCCGAGTCCAGTCATGTCCCTCGAGTCTGCAGTGTGGTTGGTCCGCCCGCACCGGGCCTTCAACCCACCTGGTCCACTCTCTGAGTCTACAGTATGACTGGTCCGCCCGCATCGGGCCTTCAGTCACCCTGGTCCACTCTCCGAGCCTCGGCACGTCTGGTCCGCCCTCGTGGGGCCTACAGCCTATCCGAACCGCTCACTGGGCCTACGGAACAACCAGTCCGCCCTAGGTATCTTGGCCTACAGTAAGAAGCAGGACCCGCCTCAACCCAACTCCAATCCAAACAACCATGTGCACATAAACATACAATCACATAACAATTCATATCCAGTCAAACCGATCTAGCAGATCACATAACACAACATACTCTAACATGATACCGACCTAACTGGTCACTAGCATAGCATCATCCTATATATTAGGATATCGACCTTAACCAGGTTCTAACGAATACCATCCTAACTACTCGGATGCAAACATATCAAAGCAATAACATAACAACAGATACCAGGATCTCAATCCGATAAAGGGCCGGCCTTGGTGCCTTAGACCCTATTGATATAGTGAGGATAACTCACCTCGCAATTGCTGACTGAAAGGATAAGATCACGCTGCTGCAACCTCCGACTCGAACTCCAACACTGTCAATACCCAAAAGACTGAATCCAATAAATACCAAAATTACCAAATTACCCCTGGAAGTCAACTGGTCAACCCTTGGACAAAGTCAAAGTCAAAGTCTACCCCTGACTGACTCTACTCGCCGAGTCAACCCGATGACTCGCCGAGTCCCCAAACACAGAACCTCCTTCAATTCGCGACTTAACTCGCCGAGTCATCCCTTGACTCACCGAGTCATAGCCTTCCCAAAAGAACTTGGTCCCTACGACCAGACTCACGGAGTCCAAGAACAGACTTACCGAGTCTACGACTATCTTCAACCTACTCACCGAGTTGTTCTTCCAACTCGCCGAGTTCCCGTCTTTCTTCAAGCAACTGGCCGAGTCCACCCGTGTGACTCGCCGAGTACCACCGGGTTTGAATCCATACAGAGGCTTTCCAAGCAATGCAGATGATCCAAACCATAGATCTACTACTCCTAAGGCCATCCATCACGTCAAATGGAAATCTTTATGTGAATCCAAGAAGATCTAGGCATTTTCACTCTAGGGTTTGGGTTTGGGACAATATAGCTCCATCAATCTCTCAACAACAGGGACCTTTATGCATTCAAACCCCTTCTCCATTCCAGATTTGAGATAGCAACCTCAGATCTAACCTCTAAACTCCAATACATCAAAAGATATGATCTCTAACACATCCAACAATGACGAATCTAAATAATAGCAGCTCAAACAATGAAATAATACCTCAAAAGGAAGCTCCAAGAGAAGATTAATCCGAATCCTTGCAAAGCCCTTTGATCCAAGTCTCTTCTCCTTTAAGATTTCTTCAACAAGCACTTCCCCAAGCTCCAAATGCACTCCAATCCTCCACAATCACGTATCTATGGTTTCTGGACTTCAAGGGAGATCAAGGAGGCTGGGGAGAGGGTATAATGTCCTTTAAATAGGGCTCATCCTCCGGATTTAGGGTTTTCTCCACTCAGCACCTACTCGCCGAGTCCATCTTTGGACTCGCCGAGTAGGCCACTTAACACGCGATCAAAGTCGCGACCCTACTCACCGAGTCCACCCATGGACTCGCCGAGTTGTCCTTATATAATTTCACTTTTAGCCCTTCAACTCTACTCTTGATATTCCGAGATGTTACACCCATCCAATGAAAACCTGGAGCTCCGCAAGCTCAAAACTTCCGGAAAGTTAGGGTATGCGCCCCCATCATGGCCATCATCTTAGCACGGAAGACTCCCAACCTCTCATCCAAAATCTCCAATGTGCCCTCCTTAACCGTACCGAAGATCACTGAGTCTTGTGCAGTATACCGCGCGAAATTTTAGTTGTTACAAACTCTGTCTCATCTGCTCCGCAATCATACTAACTCCTGTACCCAAGCCTGATCCCTTATCGACGTTCGAATCGCCAACCGGTCAATCTCGAACCATCACCACGCCACAACACATCATATCCACAATCAGAATACCCATCACTAATGAGGGATCATACACGCACTGCAAATTCCCTGGTCTTATCTCGGACCTTCTTATATCGAGTAAGGATCCTTTGCTTTCAGTAGTACGGGCCCATACATCCTTCCACATCTATCCGTAATTTCCTCAAGAATTGATTTGACTCCACCAAGTCCCTTCTACTAACACTGCTTCCAGCACTAATCTCATCCTAGGCTTTCCCTAGGGTAACCTCCAACCTGCACCCAGTCCTCACCTACTAAAGATATCTTTATAATGCCAATTAGCCACTACCTGAATACCATCACATGTGATGAGGCTCAGATAATCCTTCGAGTATAGGAGTCGTTCCTACAATGGTTAGACTCATATGGGAGCTACATAATAGGGCCAAATCTAGCACTCTGAGATTATTCAACCCTGATCACATGTGACTTGATGTATTCACCTAATGGCTAACTCCCATCACTTAAAGTCCCACAAAGCATAAAGCAAGTAGCATTCAGACAAAAGGGAAAATCTAACCACATAATCCAATCCTAATGTTCTCTCCTCTACTTAGTAATCCATACTCGCATGCATCACAAAAAGCTCATACACATATAACAGGCCAACAAGACATCCTTCCAAGATCCTTAATCGTAATCTAGCATGAAAATCTCATAAGCATATCATATCATAACATAACTTGTATGGGTATTTTAGGGTACTTACTTGAGCTCGGCTGATTGCATGCACCACACCCTTCTTCTCTTTTCGAAGTTCATTTCTCTTTTCAAAAGTCTTTTCCTTTTCTCAAAGTTCGTTTTTACAAAAATGATTTTATTTTAAAAATTTTCATACCAAGTCCTCAATTTGAATTTAGGCACTCTCGAAAATATGCTTGAATCTCTCAAATCAAGGCTCTGATACCAACTTGTAACATCCCAAAACACGGTCCCGAATTTTTTTTTAATTAGTTAATAAAAACCATAATAACAGATCATATCATTTATAAACAAAGGTTGTTATATCAAATTTGAGTATCATCTCAAAACATGATCTTTATCAGAGTATAAGCCTCCCAGGCTAAAACTTCATGGTGTGTGCCATGCGATCATCCCGAGCTCTTTCCTCTACAACCGGAAGTACCTGAAACCAAAACTGACTAATCATAAGCACGAAGCTTAAGGAGTCCCCAACCTACCACATACCGTACATAATCACATATTGCAAAAAACAGGCCTAGCCCACTACATCGGGCCCAACCTGGCATCAGACGAATCCGGCATCAGGCCCCGCCTAGCATCGAACCCCGCTCGGTATACAGATCTGTTTCTTCCAGGCCCCGCCTGCCACTCACATATAACAATAACATATAAACATGGTAACACAAACTACTATACTATAACTGCTAGTATCAAGGCCCCACCAATCTTGGTCCTCTCCCCTATTCTGCTACTAATGAGATATGGAACCCCGTCCACACTCACCCCCCTACCAGACATATACAAGTATCACAAAGACAATGAGTATAACTACACATACACTACTGCCTCGGGTACTACCCGGCATCAAACCGTAGCTCGGAAACATACAAATAAACCTTCCTCGAGCCTCGGCGGACATCATATCTAAATCTGGTATTCACTAACACACATAAACAGGCCGACATTGGTGCCTTAGACTTGTTTCTACTGTAGAAAACTCACCTCACAAAGCTGACTGTAGAATCCTACGAATACCCCTCACTATTAGCTGGACGATCCTGAAACTGCTGATCCCTTGACTCCCCGACCTATCAATACCAAAATATCACTTAGTATAATTCAATAACCCTTAATAGGGTAGAATAACCATTCTACCCCTAAGCCAACCTGATCCATTACTAAGGCCCAATACTAGGTAACCTTCCTAAGCACACTATTGGCCCGCTAATGGCCCAATTTGCTGAATCGGGCCCAATTCCTCTAATAGGCCTTATCCGAAACCCAAAAATTTCCTTGGCCCATATTATCTGACTTTTGATGGCCCACTAACGCCCAAGAACCCAAGGCATGGCCTAAACCAAGGCGCAAAGATGCAAAGCCCAAATTGACAGATTACGTGCAACGTACATTCTCGTACGCTAAGCGTACTAGCCATTGGTGTGTACGTTGAGCGTACCTGCATGCATGCTCAACGTACTCCCCCAATTATGCCATTTTCCCATTATGTGCTTAATACTCTACTCCAGAAGCTACTAACATAGATCCAAGTCCTATTTCACATCTTAGTCTATAAAGTCGACTACTTGGTGGCTTGTAACCCACCAAAAGAGCGCAAACTTGAAGTGTAACAACATACTTCCATAGAAATGGATAGATCTCATGCATGAACCCATTAAGACATTCAAAATGGAGATGTTACTGCTTATGGGACCCATTTAGCTTTAAGGGTGGCAACCCTAAGCTCAAACACGAGTTTTCATCATAAAGGTCCATTCTTTGGACTAAAAGAGTCCATAAACTCTTCCTAAGAGATATCTAAGAGAACAATCATCAAGCTCTGAACTTTATACCTTGAAAGAGTTTGCAAAGAGGCAAAAGTACAAGATCTACAACTCCTCCTCTAATCTATCACCTTGCTTTGCTCCTTCCTTGTTTGAAAAATGGTTTTATAACACCAAATGATCACTAATGGCCACCAAAGCTTCAAGAACACTCAAGGTAGGATTAGGGTTTCGTGGTGCCTGACCAAGTGTGAAATGGAGGCTAACCTTTGAGGCTTATGATTCTTTCTATAGTGGCATGCCCTAAAAGTTAGGGTTTCTGGACACTGGACGTACGTTGGGTGTACATATTGTACGTTGGGCGTACGCCAAAAACACCCGTGACTCTATGACCTTATACGTTGGGCATACCCCAGCCTTACACTGGGCGTACTTATGCGCTCACCACCTTGCATGCATGGTCCTTCTTTGCCATTTTTCTCCCTTAAGGACCAATATTGCCAATAACTTCAAAGTGTTATAACACACCTCTGTTTCTGACAAACTTTATATCCATGAAAGGGTGGCGAGAAGCCCTACGCTTCTAAGAACATACCTCGGCCCAAAACTTCTCCAATAAAAACTTCAAAACCCATAAAAGACCGAAACGCTCCTAGCCTCGGGCTTTGAAATCCATAAACAAATACTTTCAGAACATGGCATTACAATCAAGGCCATAATCGAGACAAAATAGTGCCAACCCACTCACAGGCCGACAGGTGTGGTCCCTAGAACATCATACCTTGACACCTACGCATGTGGCAGGAAACTACTTACGGAAAACGGTTCACTAATCAGAGTTCACCTGGCTCTAATAGAACCTGAAAAAGCAGAAAGTACAGTCGGAGATCTGTCCCCCTTGACATAGGTATAAAAGACACTCTTTTCCCCCAAGAGAAGGGGTCAAGAGCTAAACCCCTTTAACACTCTCTTTACGCTTTAAACCTACCCTCTCTCAGACTCTCAAAATATTTGATCGTCGGAGCCTTGTTCTGGGACAACCTCCCGGACAACAACTGATAGTCGTATTTTCTTTGTTGTGATTCTCAGGCTCTTCTTTTTCACCCCTCGGAAAGGCGTAGCTAATCCGGTGATATATCACAACACATATACACACACAGATATATATATATATATATATATATATATATATATATATATATATATATATATACGTATAGGCCCCGCCATGGGGCCACTCCCTGGGCGTATTTCAACCAGGTTATAGAATAGAGGGTGCCGCCCTGAGGTCTATTTCAACCCAAACATATGATAATAGGCTCCTCCCCGGAGTTTATTTCTGTTGGATTAATGTCTAAGTCCATAACTATATTTGGTGTGTGCTTAACCCAACCCGGCATGGTCCATTTGGGTTGCACTTCACCGACACAATTTATATGGATAATCTTTTGAGAATAGTATGTTTATGATTAATATTAATATATTATAAGTTCTAATATATTAGTATGGAATCATATTATTTAATTAGTATTGATCAAGAATTAATTTAGAATTAATTAAGTGATCAAAAGGAACTAATTAAATATGGACTCTTATATATATGGAATGGGCCAAGTTCATTTAGGTTGGGATAAGCTTTCATGGATAGTCCATGGAGTGTTTAACCCATGGATCCTAGGAAATGAAAGGTCATGGCTATTATGGTTTAACCCTAATCCTCCATATTATATAAAGATGTCATTGGTTGGTGAAATTGGCACTAGTGTGGGTACACTATGAAGGGCTAGCCAATTTCACTAGAGAGAACCAAGTATCCATATTCTCTAAAGTCTTCCAAGGTGTTTTGGTGATTTGTGATTCCACTTGAGGCTTCCACACTATTGGGGCTAAGCTCTTAAAGATTGAAGACATTCTACATCAAAGAGGGATGCATTCTATCTTGTTATATTGATAGTTTTGTATGCTAGATTAGGATAATACCTTGGATGTTCATATTTGCATGTATAATAGAGAAAACATAGATCCAAGGTATTTAGGGTTGCATGTACACTTAGGAGTGTTAGAATGCTCAAAACACAACAGTGGTATCAGAGCCATGGGTTGTTTTCTATTATATTTGATGCAAATGTATTTTTTTTCAAGTTGAAGGAAAAAAAAAGAAAAAAAAACATCAAGTTTGTCAAATTTTAAGATAATTTTTTGTTTTTGTGAAAAACTAATTATTTGTAAAATTTGAATCATTTGCTATATGAGCTGAATTTGGTCAAATTTAGTAAAAGTTAAAATGATATGATTATTTTATTAGTTTAAAAGGTTGATCTAAAGAGTTTTTTGAAACCTCCATAAGTTATGGATATGAAAAGGTTTTAAAAATTGATTCAAAGTTTTTTATGAAGTTACAAAACTTGGTCTTAATGTTTTAAAGAATTCCATAACTTGTTCTTAAGTTATGGAACATGAAAAGTTTTTTTGTGTTATCTTGTTTTATGAGTTAATTTAGATTGATGAAAAATATTATTTGTTAGTTGGTTTTAATCCAAATTAATCTGAAAGAAGTTCATAAAATGTGTTTATGTAACTTAAAAGTCACATTTATGAATCTTAAAACTCATAAAGTTGGCAATGGTTACAAAAAATGAAGAGTCTTGTCCTTAAGTTATGGAGGTTCAAGAGCCACTTCATTAAGTAAAAAAAATATGTAACCTTAATTAATTCCATAAGTTACAAAATAAAGAAAAAGTTACATTCTTTAAACAATTTAAAGTCTTCCATAACTTGTCCTCAAGTTATGGAACTTGAAGAGTTTTTTAATTAAAACTACTTTAAACACATAAGTTATGGAATTAATTAGTTTTGAATAGTTTCAAAACTTGCCCTCAAGTTTTGGAATTTGAAAAGTTTTCTCTTATGAATACTTTAATTCCAAGTTAGCCCTTAGAATTTTAAAAGTTAAAATTCAACCCTTATACTTTATAATATTGTAAGTTAATAATATATATATGTATAAGAGTAAAGTCAGTCTTACCACAAGTACGCCTCATTCACGAAGCCGGTCTATAAGGTGGGTATAAGGTTGTTGCCTATAAAATGGCAACTTAATGGGTGTCCAGTCTCACCCACCGCTTGCTTGACTGGTGGAGGGTTGTTAGCCGAACGGGTTTGACAGGACTATAATTCTCCCTTCATTAAAAGTATTAATGATAAATACTAAGTAACTAAACTCTTAATAATACCCAATCTTAGTTACTTAGGAAAATGTGAATAAGGTGCTAATCCATGAAATTACACTTTGCACTTTTTTTAAGTCGGTTAGTGGAGCGTGTGTGGTTAACCGGCACACTAACTCGTATTTAACAAGGTAGGCAAAGGGTAACTTAATGTATATCATAGTATCGATGGAGCGTGTGTGGTTAACCGGCACATCGATTGAGGGGTAAACACTTAAGGGTACCAAGTAATTTGCATGGTTACTTCACATCTTGTTTTGTGATCCTCGGCATCCCAGTCACAAAACCTGAAGGGCACACTCGAGATTGAAACATGCCATTGAGCAGTTCAATTAATCTCAAAAGATCTAGGAGTTTCAAAAACAATTAAAACCTAATAATACATTTCGTTTATCTTGGTGGAAATTGGTGAATCGTCATTCACCTACCTTCAAATTGTTTTATAGCTTGGATTACGACATACCTCTTCTAAGTTATAAAATAGTTTGTTGGGTCCTAGCCTTAATATTTCATATTGGGTGTCATATTAAGGACTTTAAGATCAACTATCTTGAATATCTCCCAAAACATGTCTGGTTTAGACATTTATGATCTTCCTAAATCTCTTGAAACAAGCTTTCCTAAATGAAGATGATGTTCCATGGAAATCATACTTCTTTCACCTCCTCTAATTATTCTCCCTACCCCACAAGTTCTTAAAAAGTTTAAGGTCACTCGAACCCTATTGGCAAGTGAAGGTCTAGGAGTGGTCACATCTTGGAGATGTAGTCACATATTGACAAGCCGGGAGAGTTGGGTGACAAAGTCTTGAGAAAGTTAGTGGTTCAATCACTTTCTAAGTCACATAGTGAGTTCTTTTGGAACACCTATGAAACAGACTATGACAAGACCCTTAATGATCTCATCTATTTGTTAAGATCAACTTCCTCAAAACTTGATGGACATTGACAATAGTGACACAGGAAATCCAGAAAAGCATTCTCTTCCCAGTGGAAAGGGATCGGCCATAGTCAACTCGGTTGAACAAATGGTAAAGAGAAAAGCTAAGTCTGTGATAGTCCCGTGTAGCATTATCAAAGGGTACATATGTTTATATTGCCAAAGAAAGGGTCATTAGTTGCGAAGCTGCCAAATTTACCTAAGGATGTCAAAGTTAATAAGTTTGACTCTACTTTAGGTAAAGTCCACTATCTAACTCTGCTAAGTTTCTATTCTGAGATTCTTATTACATGATGTGACTGGGTCACATGTTGATGTTTTATGAATCAAAGAAAAGTGAAGGAACTTAAAGAAAGAATATGTTGAATCTGATCGCATAGATGGATTTCCATCGCGTAGTTTGAAGATCAGATTCTTGAGCTACTTCTTAGGAGTTAAGAGGTATTGCTTAGGAATAGATAACAACAAGTTTTCATATGGATTGTAAGGATAAGTTTTTCCGCATAGTTTTAAAATAAAAGAAAATTTTTGATTTTATTTATTTTAAAATATCCTTACAATGGCATTTGAGGAAAAATTGTTGCTTATATGATTCCATTAATAGCAAGAGTGGAAATATGAAATTGATTCCTTCATTTGTGGTAATGTCTAAATTTACCAAATAAGGAAAGATTCTCATCATCCAAAGTCTCAATTGGACCGGGACTTGGAATCATGCAAGTTGTATAGCATGATGAATGAGAACTTTCAAGTATTGGAAAAATTAAGACTAATTACTTGTTCACATGGATGTGTGAGTCAAGTAATGGACTAAAGGATCGAGTACATAGTCATGTGCACTGATTAAGTCCACCACAAAAGATATAAGGCTATTTGTCATAGTTTACTAAAGTTCAGTAAATATGATTATACTTATAAGCTTAAGTGTAACTCTGAGACATTGGAAAAGGTTCCAATGCATGGCAGAGCGAATAAGAAGAATCAAATTAGGCAGAAGGATAAAAGTTCCTCAAATCTGAAAAGATGGGAGAGTACTTTAGTATCAGTTTTGTGATCATCTTAATGATTAAAAAACCATATCAAAATTAGTTCTCTAAGGAAGTCTTAGTACATTCTTATGACTAAGAAGAAGGGATCCTGAATTGTTGAAATGGTTAAATCAAGAAGATGAGTCATACTTCGTTCCAATACAAGTCTTAGAGTCATACTCCAAGATTGTCATTTGAGTGACATGTCTTAAAGAAGGTTTAAAACACTTATCAAATGTAAGAGTAAAAGTTTTCTACTCTTGTACATTTGAAATTGGTAAGTTGTGATGTTTTTGATAAAACAAAGACCAACTTAGGCCAATTGTGTGAAGTGTTTGTCTTGATTAGAATCCACACTATCTCTTGGATATCTGAAAAGGGAGTCTTATAGGTCAAGAGGACAGTGGGAGTCTTAAAGGTCTTGAAAGTCTCAAGAACTAATCAAGAATGAAACCTGAAGTTCCTCACTTGAGGTTCACAACCCATCGTGTTGATATAGTCTTTGACCATTCCAGTTAAAGTTGAGTTCTTAGAGTTCTCAATTGGTTGCACAACAACTTGGAAGCAAGGGCAGGCCCTTGAGCTGCCAGGTGGCAAGAAGTTAAAGATTGAGTTCAGTCCATATGAGCTTGGATTTGTCATTATCCTTGTCTTGTACCTATGGTTTTGACAATTCACATGGATAAGAACACATACACCATTAAATCTAAGTGTCATAAGGTTTCTCTCCGATTCATGAAAATGATGGTGAGGAAACACTTTCACTAAGTAGATTTTAGTTAGATAGCAATTGTGATATTTACATTCTCAAAGTCGTTAGTGGAGCGTGTGTGGTTTACCGGCACACTAACCTGGACTTGTGAGAAGTGGCAAAAAGGTCTAACCATTATGATTACGGCATCCCTCTTCATAATTGTTTAGACACACAAGTGTGCTATCTAAGGGAAGGTGTATGATTTTGATAAAGTTCTATCAAAACAATCTAGTATCAGAAGTCTGAACTTTGGTAAGAAAGTCAATAAAGTATTGATTTCTAGAAGTTCAGCTGATTTTTGAGTACATGTCAAAGCTAGTGGGAGCATAAGTGTTATGCTAATAATCATCATGCAAGTGGGAGCATGATAATTATGATAAAAATTTCAAGTTAGCAATGTTAATTATAGAAAACAAAAGGTTTCAATTAGGAAAAAGTTGTTTTGTTATAATTAAGGGAGAGGAAATTATACTTCATCTCAAATCTATAAGCTTAGATCGTGAGGTTTTAATCATTTAGTCAAGGATATATATGAATTTCATGTTGGAATGGCTCAACATAAGGAAATTCTGTATATAGGCCCATTATTTGCGTTCTTAAATTCGATTATGATTACGGCATCCCTTTTCATAATCTGAATTATGAGAACTTGGCAAATAGAAATGGAAATGTTATAGCAAAAGACTGGTTTAGTCTTTATGTGAGACATCATGAATCGTTTCCCATATGCTTCGGATATAGGATCGATTACATGTGCTATATTCATCCTTTCTAAAAGTTTCCAAATGCCTGGGGTATTAAGAAGGGAAAAGGTTTAGAACTTGATATGACTAAAAGGATTAAACAATTGTCGAGGACAATCTAAGGTTTACCAAAGATTGGTTGCTCAAGGACAATTGGAAGTATAGTGATAATTCTGGAAGGACCATATTGACATAATCTGTAAGGAGGCAACTCTTGTTCAGAAGTGATAGTCTAAATGGAATCTGGAAATGTTTCAAAGTCAGAAATTTCAATCTGTGTAAGATTAAGGAAACTTAATGCAAGAAGGATGTTTCCAAGGAGTTGATCTCCTTTGGAATACTCTGTAATGATTGTTTCCAAGTCTTTGTGAATTTGTGCATAATCGTTACAAGAGGATCAATGCATATAAGTTTAGAATCTAACAGATTTCAGTAAATGACATTAATTTGGAATTATTGCATTTGCAGTAAGGATTTGGGAGTGTGAAAAGAGAATCATTGAAGCTATGTTCAATTGATCTAGTTCACAAAGTAAAGATCATAGACAAACATAGTATGCATACTTGGTGTGTGGCATGACTAGTGTTTAGAAAAACATAGTGTACATGCTTGGAGCATGGGACAACTATTGTTTTAAATTCAAGAATAAAGTTGATAGCTGAAACAGTATAGAATGAATAATGTGTAATCATATGGTGATAAATAAAAGGTGTTTTATTTATGTTCATAGGTTTTGATACCATATTGGATTCAATTATTATTGTGTTTCACTTTGCATGTTTTGACTTCCCGAATAAACTAGGATATTCTTCCGGAATGACTAAGTTATTCAAACCATCCACAGTCGGTCATATGTTGGAAGTAGATATGAATTAAGACTGTCATGGGTTGGCTTGTAGAGGTCTAAGTTGTTGGACAAAGGGCTACAACACTCATGAGTACTCATAAGTTCTGAGTATTGGATTCAACCCGCGCTCATTGGAATCACTTCATGGATTTTATCACGAGTGATCATGAGACGATAATATCTTATATTCTTCAAGCCTAGAGATATGAGTTGTTACTATGAGTTGGTTGTATATTGATTGCACGAAAAAGCATTTGGTAACTCGGTGCTATAAAACGTGCCTTTGTGTATGATTCAACAAGTAGTAGAACAAGCCATATGAGTCGAAGTTTTTCCATTCCTTTTACCTTCGGGATAAAAGCGATATCTGTGGGCCCCTCGATGATTTGATGATGACAAATGGAAGTGCTCGGCCGGGCCAAGACTGATTTGATTTGTTCAATTAGTCAGTCGTCATAAATCGGAAATCGGGAAACAACAAATGCACAGAGAGAATGATTATAATCCATGTCTCAGTCCATATGATATCTAGAATGGAGGAATATATGATCCCTTATCTAATGGACAAGTTCGTTGACAAGATCAGAGTTCGACAGCGGCTTTAAGAGCTACGATTGCCAGTTAGGTTTGAAGTCATACGCAATAATAGTTTTAGACTTATCCAAGTGGGAGACTGTTGGATTAATGTCTAAGTCCATAACTATATTTGGTGTGTACTTGACCCGACCCGGCATAGTCCATTTGGGTTGCACTTCACCGACACAATTTATATGGATAATCTTTTGATAATAGTATGTTTATGATTAATATTAATATATTATAAGTTCTAATATATTAATATGGAATCATATTATTTAATTAGTATTGATCAAGAATTAATTTAGAATTAATTAAGTGATCAAAAGGAACTAATTAAAAAGGACTCTTATATATATGGAATGGGCCAAGTTCATTTAGGTTGGGCTAAGCTTTCATGGATAGTCCATAGAGTGTTTAACCCATGGATCCTAGGAAATGAAAGGTCATGGGTATTATGGTTTAACCCTAATCCTCCATACTATATAAAGATGTCCTTGGTTTGTGAAATTGGCACTAGTGTGGGTACATTATGAAGGGCTAGCCAATTTCACTAGAGAGAACCAAGTATCCATATTCTCTAAAGTCTTCCAAGGTGTTTTGGTGATTTGTGATTCCACTTGAGGCTTCCACACTATTGGGGCTAAGCTCTTAAAGATTGAAGACATTCTACATCAAAGAGGTATGCATTTTATCTTGTTATATTGATAGTTTTGTATGCTAGATTAGGATAATACCTTGGATGTTCATATTTGCATGTATAATAGAGAAATCATAGATCCAAGTTATTTAGGGTTGCATGTACACTTAGGAGTGTTAGAATGCTCAAACCCAACAATTTCAACCCATCATACAAACTCATGTAAATCACACAATAGTTATCAACCTAAATAACACAATAACGGGTTGGCTTGGGGGCCTTCGACCCATGGATATAGTGAGAAAACTCACCTCATAGAAAGATAAGAAAACTGAATAGCACGCCGCTTCGAGATCAACTCTACCAGTCACCATAATGAATTCAATGACACAATCTTAACATACAAATCAAAATACCTAAAATACCCCTAGGTCAAACCCTAGTCAAAGTAACCTAAGTCAACTAATTCGACTTAGTGAGTATGTTGGGTGTACTCAACACGTACATGGGGAGTACTACATGTTTGACCGAAGTCAAGGAGCTGACCATGTATGCACACCATACCCTTTGGTACGCCGAGCGTACGCAGTTGTCATCAACTTCATCCATCAAGTTTTTAATCTTTAAGCACTTATGTCCAAAATCCATATATATCCCATAAAAGGTGTCCCTAACCATAAAGTTTCCAACTTTATGGTTTTGCATGGTTAGTAAGGCCTTAGGATCAAAACGCTATCATCTTTGCCTATTAAGACAACCTAGATCATTCATGGAATGAAACTAATGTCTAAGATCACATTTTTATGAATTAACACACACTAAAACATCTGAAAGGACATCTCAAATGTCTTGGAGTATTCGATACTCAAAAAGATCAAGATTGAAACAAAAAGGTGTGGAGTATAAGCTCAAACTAGATCTTACTAAAATGCTCATCAAGGTTAGAGCTTTATACCTCCAAAAGGTGCACAAGGGAGTGTAGATGTTGGATCCAAGGTCTTGAGAGAAACTCTACAACTTCAAAGCTCTTCCTTCACGTCCAAAAGCTCCAACATGGCACCAAAAGACTCTCCAAACTTCAAAATGCACTCACACACTTTAGGGTTTCGAATTGAGGAAGGAGGTTGGAGTTAAGAGAGTGCATGAGGCCATAAAGATGTTTAAATAAGGTCCAAACCCTAAAATTAGGGTTTGCACCAGGCTACGTACGTCCAACGTATGCAAAAAATGTCTAAAATTACGAAGTTGCCCTGAGGGACCAACTTTTCAAAGCGCAACCAATGATCAAACTGGAAAATACCTGGAAATCTAGATGTTACACAGGATAACTATCAGTCTTCCAATAAAATTATTTAATGTTCGTTTTTTTCTTTTTCACTTAACGATATATATATATATATATATATATATATATATATATATATATATATATATATATATATATATATATATATATATATATATATATATATATAATAAATGAAGAAGCACTAACACATAACCAAATGATGTAAACTAAGAACACGTAAAACCATAAAACATTTTCAAACTAAATGGAAAAACAAATACTAACATATAAGTGAATGATGCAAACAAAAAACAACATTAAATAATTATATTGTGTGATTTATAGTTATTTGATTTATTATTTTAATTTTTTTATTCAAACAAAACGTAAAAAACATAATTATATAATGTAAACGAACAAAACGTTAAAAAAAACATTTACCACTATATTTAAATAAAAGTCAAAATATGTTGGTTATTATTTTAATTTTTCTATTTGAAAAAAAAAAACATAAAAAAATCATTATGTATTGTAAACAAACAGAACGGTAAAAGAAAATGACAAATAAAGAAAATGCAATTTGGTATATATATATATATATATATATATATATATATATATATATATATATATATATATATATATATATATATATATATATATATATTAAATTATGATTCTAGTTGAATAATTCAATCCAATAAAATCATTCTAGTTGAATAGTAAGTTCATAAAATTTTGTAGTTTGTCGTACAAAACTACAAAAAATTATGATTTTTTTTGTTTAATTTACGTTTGGAGTCTAATAGAATTTTGTTTATGATTTGAAGCTTAGTTGTAATCGTTGTATCATTCGGTTTTTTCTTTGTCATATACAAACATTCTTACAGAATGTTATTCTAACATAATTCGATTCATGGTGTAATTAGTTTCATAGAATACGTGGGGGATATGATTATTAAGTGCTAAAAGGTTAGATGATGATGTGTGGGATAAAGACATGAAGATAAACAATGGTTGCCAATCTTCCAAATGACACCAATGATAGGAACCATTTCTATAATTTACTCGTATGGTTGCCAATATTCCAAATGACACAAATGATAGGAACCATTTCTACAATTTACTCGTAAAACTATGTTTTTGTTTGTTCTGCTAATTAGCAACAATGGTAATTTTGGGAAAAGAAAAGTTGATCTTGAATAAATCTTTCAGCTCTTTAAGTTTATTTATATTTTAGTAGTTTTCAATCATTTGGCCATGTGATACTCGTCCACTTTGATTGCATTTCTAATCTACAAAGCAAATTATTTGGAGGATTTTGCTTATGTTTTTCAATTTTAGCATTTAATTTATTTAATTACTGATTTGTTGAATATTTAGATTTGTAAATATATAAATCTTAAGCTTTATAAGTTTTTTATATTTTAGTACATTTCAATCTTTGAGCCATGTGAAACTGGTCCACTTCGATTTGATTTCCAATCCATAAAGCCAGTTATTTGAAGGAGTTGGCTTATGCGTAAGGATTTTAGCATTTAATTTTTTTAATTACTTATTTGCTGAATATTTAGATTTGTAATTGTATACATCATGTTGTATTAATAAATGTTTATTAAAAATGAATAAGTCTTTATTAATAATACATGAATAAGTCGTCTTTATTAATAATACGTCTTTATTCGTATATCTACACTATATTAATTCTTTTATAAATACAACTTTAATATTAGCTGTATGAATAAATTTTTTTAAAAAAATAAAATTGTTAGTATACTCATCAGTATATATATATATATATATATATATATATATATATATATATATATATATATATATATATATATATATATATATATATATATATATATATATATATATATATATATATATGTGTGTGTGTGTGTGTGTGTGTGTGTGTGTGTGTGTGTGTGTGTGTGTGTGTGTGTGTGTGTGTTCACAGATTGAGTGATCATATATGATTATAACGATTGGTGGCAGAAGTGGTTGTGTTGGCAGAGATGGCGGTAGTATAAGTGAAGGAGGCGGTAGTATAAGTGAAGGATGTGGTAGTAGTGGGGTTGACTGGTGGTAGAGGTGGTGGTAGTGGTGGTGACAGTGGTTGTTGTGGTGGTGGGGAAGGTGGCGAAGCTGTAAGGAACGGACGGCGCTACATAATCATTTATGATTATAACTGACCCGTCGCGCCGGTACGTCAGAGGGTTAGAGTGGCAGATGCGAATAATGTCACTGAGGTTAAATATTAAATCTCTATTTTATTTTGAATGTAAACGGAATCTACCTACCTACCTCTTTTACTCTCTCTGTGTGTGTGTCTCTCTCTCTCTCTCTCTCTATATATATATATATATATATATATATATATATATATATATATGTGTGTGTGTGTGTGTGTGTGTGTGTGTGTGTGTGTGTGTGTGGCGTCCATATTTTCTGAATAAAAAAGTTTCTTTATGCTTTCAAAATTCTTAATATCTTTTATTAGTGAAAATTCCCGGTATATTAAAATAGTTTGATTGCAATTGATTGTACCAAAATATCAAAACTTTAAGGGTGACATAACTGATACAGAACATAAGTTACAACATAAAGATCTAATGGCCTTGAACATTAATAGAATTATTCTCTTCAATCTCTTAACATACTATTATAGTCTTCACCAGTTTTAATACCGCTACCTGTGATACATGTAAATTAAGTGGGTTAGGTTAGTAAACCTGGTAAGATACATATGGTTTTCATTTCACAATGTTTTAGTGATAATTATAATTTTATATATATATATATATATATATATATATATATATATATATATATATATATATATGTATGTATGTATGTATGTATCTCAAACCTACAAAATCAATTGTTATCAACAACATAGATACATCATTTCTACATGACAATCTAACCCGTCCCTTCGATCCTCATATATTGATCCTATACATAGATCATATGTTCTATTCTAATGGATCACTATAAACAACGAGTTAGCTATACTCTTTTGGGGATTCCCTAGCAACCAACGAGGATCAAGAAAGACAACAAATGAAAGGAATAGAATATATAGATGAAAAAATAATAAAAAATATCCCTAATAGTATGAGCCATCAACATTTACAGGTAATGAGCCTATTAATGTTCCACCGGACTATCTATAATGGTTGATGGTCACCATTTTTGTTGGATTAGTGTCTAAGTCCATAACTATTTTGGTATGTACTTGACCCGATTGTGAGCAAGGTCCTTTTGGGTTGCTTTCACATTGGTGACTAAACATGATGACTGTTGAAGAGAGAGGCTAGTTTATTGTTAATAATAATAAATTGGGGTATAAATATGATTTTTTTAATATATTATATGAATAATATATTAATTCGGAATCATATTATTAATTAGTATTTAATCATAAGTTAATTAGGAATGAATTTCGATTTTAAAGGAATTAATTAAAAGTACAGGTGTTGTTTTGTAATTATTTGATAGTTGAGACTTTGGGCTATTGGATCACCTTTATTAAGTTTTGAACGAAAGTCCTAGAAGGATCTAGGAGTTTCCATCCAAGGACTTAAGGAAAGGAGTCCATGAACATGCTTAGGCCCTAAGCTATGGGATTAGGGTTTCCACCTTGAAACCCTAGCTAGCCTCAAGTATAAATAGCACCCTAAGGCACTAGAATTCGACTACCCCTTAGGAAAACCCTACTAGGGCCGAATTTTGGAGCCTAGCTCCCTTCCTCCTCCTCCTCTCTCTCTCTTTCTCATATTCATCCTCTCACTCAAAGTATGCTTGTGAGCCATTAGAGGTACTACACTTGTGGTACTTGCTTTCAAGAGCCAAGGAAACTCAAGGAATTAGTTGTTAATACTATATAACAACAAAAGGTTTGTATTCTATTCTCTTATGTCAATTTCGAAAACAGTAGATGCATGCTAGGTTTCCTTTTTTGTTCATAATGTTGTATGACTAATAGTGATAATATAGATTCATATCTAGGGTTGCATGCACACATATGATTGTTTGTATAAAACCCATCAGTGGTATCAGAGCCTTTGGTTTTTGTTTTCAATTAGATTTGATACAAATGTATGAATTTCACAAATTAGGGTTTATGGCAATTAAACCCTAGGGCTTGGATTTTCAAAATCATGGTTACAAAAGCCTAGTTTTCGAATTGTATTAGAGTTTCCCAAACCCTTTTCCTTAGCCACCAAGATTTCGAAATTAGGGTTGTCTAACCCTTGGATTTCAAAATTTGCCTCCTCCCCATGATAAGATCCTAAATTTAATGGATTTGGATAATCCAATATCTTGTAATTATCTTTTAATGGTTTAAATATGGTAATTAAATATTTTGAACTATCTCATCCTATATTTTTCGAATTTTAGGGGATTTAAGGGGTTAGGATAAAATTAATTGTTTAATTTAATAAATTATCCTCCAAGATTTAATAATTTAAATTAATTGTTTAATTGAGATAATTATTAAATCAAAGTTTTAATATTTAAGATTTTAAAATTAAAAGGTTTTAATTTTCGAAAAATTTTAAATATGATTAAAACCCTAATGATTTGAAATGTTTTAAAACTTGCCCTCAAGATTTGGGATTTAAATTTTAATTAAAAGTTTAATTTTAAAATGCTAAATTCTAAAACCCTAATTTTTGAAAAGTTCAAATTGCACCCTTATGATTTTATTAAATTAATTAAGTGTATATTTAAAAAAGAGTTAATAAATCCATAATGATATGGTTTACACTAAATTAAATTAAAAGTGTAATTTGTTAAATTAGACCATATAGTATTTTAAAAGTGTAAAATACACCCTTATACTTTATATAACATTAATAGTCTAATATTGTATATGTATAACCTAGATGCTACTATTACCGTTAGTAGGCCTCATTCACGAAGCCGATCTATAAAGGAGTATAAGGTTATGACCTATAAAATGGTCGTTTAATGGGTGTCCACTCTCAGCCACCGCTTCCTTGATTGGTAGAGGGTCGTTATCCGAACGGGTAGGATAGCGCAGAACCTTTCAATGAAAAATATAATGAATTATGAAGTAACTAAATGTTTTACAAAATTCCCAATCTTAGTTACTTTAGGAAAAAGTGAAGTTGATGCAATTCCATGAAATTACACTTTATACCCTTGCGAAGACATTAGTGGAGCGTGTGTGGATAACCGGCACACTAAATGGGCTCTTAGCAAAGGTAGCGAAGCGTGATTCGATGTTTGACATAGTTCGGTGGAGCGTGTGTGGTTAACCGGCAAATCGAATAGGTGATTGTAACATTGGGGGCACCATGTAAGTTTGCATGGTTATTCACACCCTGTTTTGTGATCCTCGACATCCCAGTCATAAATCGAGGGGTATATCGAGATTTAAACATGCCATTAAAAATTTCAATGAATCTCAAAGGATCTAGGAGTTTTCAATACATTTAAAACTTAATATATTTTTGTTTTTCATGGTAGAAAATTGGTGAATCGCCATTCACTTACCTTCAAATGTTCTGCAATTTGGGTTACGACATCCCTCTCCCAAGTTGTAGAGTATTGTGTTGGCCGTTTAATGGGTGTCCACTCTCACCCACCGCTTCCTTGATTGGTGGAGGGTCGTTATCCGAACGGCTAGGATAGCGCAAACCCTTTCCATTAAAAATATAATGAATTATGAAGTAACTAAATGTTTTACAAAATTCCCAATCTTAGTTACTTTAGGCAAAAGTGAAGTTGATGGAATTCCATGAAATTACACTTTGTACCCTTGCGAAGACACTAGTGGAGCGTGTGTGGATAACCGGCACACTAAATGGGCTCTTAGCAAAGGCAGCAAAGGGTGACCTGATGTTTGTCATAGTTCGGTGGAGCGTGTGTGGTTAACCGGCAAATCGAATAGGTGACTGTAACATTGGGGGCACCATGTAAGTTTGCATGGTTATTCACACCATGTTTTGTGATCCTCGGCATCCCAGTCATAAATCGAGGGGCATATCGAGATTTAAACATGCCATTAAAAAGTTCAATGAATCTCAAAGGATCTAGGAGTTTTAAATACATTTAAAACTTAATATATTTTTGTTTTTCATGGTAGAAAATTGGTGAATCGTTATTCAATTACCTTAAAATGTTCTGTAATTTGGGTTACGGCATCCCTCTCCCAAGTTGTAGAGTATTGTGTTGGATCCTAGCCTTAATATCTCAATTTGGTTGATTTATTAAGGACTCAATCAATCAACTAACATGAATTTTCTCCCGTTTTGTAGATGTAAAAGTGTGACAACTATGGTCTTCCCAAATGTGACAACCCGAAACTTCTAGCCATGTAATTGATCTGTGTTCAGCACTAAAACTCAAGTTCATTATCTTTTGTTACATCTTGTGGTTCCATTTGAGTGATCTAGACTTAGTATAACCTGGATATAAGCTCTAGGAAGGGGTGGAAAGTGCTTAAGTATCACAAAATCGGACCAAACACACCAAGTAAGGTGTGTGCGGCCGCACACCCAACCGCACACACACTCAACCTCACACTCAAACCTTTATATGGATGGATACCCCTTCATTCATTCATTTGGATGTTTCTCTTCCCTCTCTCTACTTTCTCTCTCTAAAATCATCAACCAAGAACACTTGGAAAGCTTCCAAATTGTGATCTACTCCATCTTCAAGCTAAGTATAGTGGTAAACACTTGAATCCCAAGATTAAAACTTATCATATTTATCATGTTCATCATCCCTTGAAGGTGTATGGCCGTACACCTTCATGTGGGGCAGCATACCTTCAAACCTCCTAAGTGTGAAGAGCAAACACTTGAAAAGTCATCAAATGGACTCAAATGAGGAGTGTACGGCCGCACACTCCTGTGTACAGCTGCACACACCCTCTGTATGGCCGCACACTCTTGTGTGCTACTTCACACACACTCCTGACCGCACACCCAAGCCGCACACTCATTTTCAAGGCCATACACTCACTTTAATGCCCACTTTTGGCCCTAAACTTGCATAAATCATTAAGTCTAGATCCCAGGGCACTTATTCTTAGTCATTCCAAGCCCTAAGGGTGTTTTTCCTATCATGTTAGTCATGAAACACCTAAATATTAACTCACCTATGTGTCGTCACGTGAATAATAGGGGCCCTAGGCGTTCAGGGCATCCGTTGACACTCGAACCCTACATTAAGCGGTGAGTTCATACCCCTACTCTTTTCCACTGTTTTTAACTGTTTTTAAGGGGGGGGGGGGGATACAAGCAAAGTACAAGAGGTTCCTTGTACTCAAAACTTGTTTTCATGTGTGTGTTTCACATTTTATATGCTTTTAACACTGATTACTACCACTAATAACTGTTTGAACATGCAGATCACGTAAACATATATTTGTGAAATGGGTTTTAAACTGTTATGTTTTTCATATATTTCACAAATGCCTTTCCACATTTTATCAGTTAAAAGCATGACATTAGAACATTTGAACATAATACCTGTACACTGTTTTGTCCTCGGTAACACTCCACGGAAATACGCGAGTGGAGGACTATCATGTTATTACTAGTAAATTTGTTAATCCGTATGATTGGAGACACGTCCTCGGAGAACACTCCACGGAGATACGCGAGTGGAGGACTAAACCTGTAACCAGAATCTCTGGGATTTAGAGAGCGTGACTTGAGTGTATAGATCTATATGGGGCTGACTACCCTACACCTGGCTGCTAGCTACAGCCGAACTGAAAGGTTCAAGGGTGACGAGAGTCATAAGGTGATGTGGACTACTTATTGCCACATTTATTCTATTGTATGGTTATGGAACTTGCAATTAGGATAACAGAGATTTACTTTATAGTAATAATGAATAACGTAATACATCTTTTACATTGATAACCAACAGTCAGGAAAGTATGGGACTTTCCTGGGGAAACGTTTACATAACCAGAAAAGGGTAACAAACCGGATAACTTTACATCTTTCACAATTGGTAAAACACAATCAGTAAAGTATGGGACTTTACTGGGAATACATTGGTACCTAACCAGAATAGTATATCCAACCAGACAACCTAACTGTACATTTTCACAAGGGTAAACATGTCTTCAGTGTACAACTTTACTTTACATGTTGAGAAACAATAACCAACCTTTTTAAGAAAATATGGGATTTTCTTGGTGTGCGTAACATTTCAGAAACAGAAAGGAAACTCAATGTTTTCATAAAACAAAAGCCGCTTATGAACTCACCAGCATTATGCTGATTTTCAAACCGCTTGTGTTCTCAGGTCAGCATTAGAACAGGTATCCGAAGATCATTTTGTTCCAGGTTGGAGTGCGCAGAAGATCAGTTCATTTTATTAATATATACTATGTATCACAACTGTATAACTTTACTTTTGTAACAACTGCAAAACTTTTCAATATGTAATGTATGGTTGTTCTACTTTACCTACTATGTGCATTGGATTTGATACTCAACATGGAGTCAACCCCGGAAATGTTTCCGCCTTTGGTTTTCAGGGTGTGACACCAAATCCCGTGGAACAAGCCTTCCATATGAAGATGATATTCTAGGATTTGATTGATGAGCAAGAAATCATGCTTCACTTCCTCCACCTCCTCCTATTGTTCTCCCTAACCCACAAGTTCAAAGGCTTTAAGAGTTCAAGCTCACTCAAGCCCTGTTGGCAATGAAACATGAAGATGGAAAGTCAATGTGTGCGCACGTCTTAGAGATGAAATCACACATTGATAGGTTAAGAATGTTGGGAGTCTTTATCTGTGAGTAGCTAGCTGTTGACTGGGTTCTTCATTCGCTTCCTGACTCATATAGTAAGTTCGTAAGAGAATACTATATGATAGACCACGACGTGACCATCATCGATCTCACCTATTTGCTTATTGCAGTTGAATGAAAAATGATTTGGCGCACTGGAGAAGGAAAGTTGATTGGTGGATCTGCCTTCCAAACCTCTATGGACATAGGCAATGGAAACGAAAGGCATGCCATGGTCGAAAATTTTGATAATAATGGTCGAAAATTTTGATCATAATAGAAAGGCAAAGTTTGAAGAAGTTTTGTGTGCTGTTCCAAAAGAGTCAATTTGCTTTTATTGCCAAGAGAAGGGGCATTAGAGACGAAGCTGCCCAGTCTACCTGAGAGATCTAAAAGATGGGATAGTCAAGAAGCATGGCTCTACTTCAGGTAAATTCCACTATCTAACTACATTAAGCTCATATTCATTGATTATTAATACATAATGTGATAAGATTACATTTGAATGTTTTGCAGGATCAAAGAAAAGAGAGGAAGCTTGATGGAAGAGAAAGATGAGTCTGATCACGAAGAAATGAATCACGACCATATCGATTCGAAGATTAGATTTTGAGCTTAAAAAGTTATGATAGATTTGTTACAAATATTTGATTACATAGTTTTTCAGTTGATTTTGCATTGTAAGGACGTGTTTTCTGCTACTTTTATGAAAAAAATAAAGTTTTTGGTTTGCCTTATTTATATATATACCCTTGCAATGAAAACGTTGTGAAAAAAATTGATGTTTGTGTATTTCTATAAATGGATGTGATTCTTAGTTATGTTATTTATGGTAGTGTCATATTTTTCTAAGTAATGAAAGATTCTCATCGCCCAAGTTTCAATTGGACAGAAACTTGGAATCATGCAACTTGTATTGTGTGATGTATGGAAATCTTGGTACTTAGGAAATTAAGACTAATTCCTTGATCATACAAGTATGTGAGTCAAGTGAAGGACTAAAGGACTAGAACACAATGTTATGCACTAGTCAAGTCCACCACAAATAACAATAAGACTATTCATCATAATTTACTAAAAGTCTAGTAAATGTGGTTATACTTACAAGATTAAGTGTGATTCTGAATCATTGAAAAATTTTAATGAATGGCAGAACGAATAAGAAGAATCAATTAGGAAGAAAGATAAAAGTTTCTCGAATATAAGAAGAAGGGAGAGTACTTTTGTATCGGGTTTTATGATCGTCTAAATAATTAAGAACCATAACACAATTGATCCTCTAAGGACATCTGAGTGCACTAGTATGGCTAAGAACAGGAATCGGAAATTGTTGAAATGGTTAAATCAAAATGATGAGTCATACTTCGTTCCAAAATCAATTCTTAGAGTCATACTCCAAGATTGTGACTTGAGTGACATAATCTTAAGTTGGAATGTTCTTACACTTGCACATATTTGTAAGTTGTGATGTCTTGAATAAGACAAAGACCAAATAGAGACACTAACTCATGGATATTTGCTTTGTCAAGAAACGTTTCTTGATAAGAGAGTCTAATATGTCAAGAGGTCAGTGGGAGTCTAAAGATCTTGAAAAGGTTCAAGAACAAATCAAGAAGTAAACCGATTAAACACTAGCACACGACTTGAGGAATGTAGCCTATCGTGTTGACAAAATTTTATTTATGTGCCAATCCAGTTGACTGATTATGCATATGAGTTCTATGAGTTCTCAATAGGTTGCATAAGGGCAAACACATTGTTCTTACACTTACACATATTTGTAAGTTGTGATGTCTTGAATAAGACAAAGACCAAATAGAGACACTAACTCTTGGATATTTGCTTTGTCAAGAAACGTTTCTTGATAAGAGAATCTAATATGTCAAGAGGTCTGTGGGAGTCTAAAGATCTTGAAAAGGTTCAAGAACAAATCAAGACGTAAACCAATTAAACACTAGCACATGACTTGAGGAATGTAACCTATCGTGTTGACAAAATTTTATTTATGTGCCAATCCAGTTGACTAATTATGCATATGAGTTCTACAAGTTCACAATAGGTTGCATAAGGTCAAACACATTGTTCAATGAAAGTACATTGACTAACATAAGTGAGCTGCTAGATAACTTGGAAGCAATGGTGGGACCCTTGATGGCAAGAAATTAAGAATGAACAAGTTCTATCCATAAGAGTTTGAATTTGTGGCCAACATTATCTTATGATTATGATTATGACAAATTCACATGGATAGGAACACATACACCATAGAAATCTAAATGTCATAAGGTTTCTCTCCTTCATGAAAAATGATTATGAGGAAACGCTTTCACTAAGAAATATTTTAAGAACATAGTAATTATGTACATTGCATTCTCAAATTTGATTATGATTACGGGATCCCTCTTCATAGTTCGAATTGTGAGATTTGGGAATTAGTCCGAACATTTGGGACTTAGTAATATAAGTTCTAAAATTGTTTAGACACACATGTGAGATATCTAAGGGAAGGTGTATAAGTTTGATAAGCTTAGATAAAGGCTCATCGAAGCATATCGTGTTAGAAAAGATGAACTTTGGAAGTCAATAAGTATTGTACTCTAGAAGTTTAGTTGATTTATGAATGCGTCTCAAAGCTAGTGGGAGCATAAATGTTATGTTGGAATGGATATAATCATCATATTAGTGGGATCATTATTATTATTTAAGTATTGCAACTTGGCAATATTAATTATAGAAAAACAAAAGCTTCACTTTGCAAAGTTTCAGGGGTTGAAAAGTTGCTTTTGCTATAATTAAGGGAGAGAATGTTATACGTCATTTCTAATCTAAAAGATTAGATTGAGAAGTTTTAATTGAATTTAGTCAAGGGTATATTTATTATTTGCATTCTCAAAGTTCGATTATGATTACGACATCCCTCTTCATAGTTTGAATTTTGAGAACATGACAAATAGAAATATTATGACGATATTATAGTAAGAAACTGGTAAAGTATCACGTTCTTCATTATGAATTGTATCACATACGCTTCAGACATAGGATCGATTACATATGCTGTAATATTTGACCGTTCTAAAATTTTCCAAATGCCTAGGGAATTTAAAGGGAAAAAGGGAATAGAATCGGATTTTACTAAAATAATTAAACAACTGTCAAGGACAATCTAAGGATCGCCAAGGATTGGTTGCTTGTGGACAGTTAGAAGTATAGTCATGGATGGACCATATTGACATTATTATGAATAGATAAGGTTCTATTTAGAATGAATTGTCATATGGAAAATATGGAAATGTTTCCATATTGGGAGTTGGATATCAATATCTAGATTAGAAACTTTTATTCAAGAAGGATTTTCAAAGGAATGTACATTGAATATGTGACTTCATCACTATGGAATTGTCTTGTAACAATCTCGAATAGAGCATTTGTAATTTCATTGGCCGAGTCTTGGTGACTTTTTGTGCCGTGACATTACGAAATTACCGTTGCATAAAATGCTAGAATCTAACATATTCTAGTAGTGGCAAGAATTTTCTATTCTTACACAAATGGATTAGGAATTGTGAAATGAGTGTTATTGAAAAAGTTGTTCAATTATACTATTTCACAAAGTAAGGACCATAGGTAAATATATTTAGTGCATGCTAAGACCATGGCACAATTCTAGTTATAACTCAAGTAAGAAGTTGATTACCCGAAACATCAAATAATTAGTAATCATATGGTGATTAAATAAAATGTTTTATTTATACTCAAAGGTTTGAGGCCATATAGGATTAGTATTATTCTTGTATTACACTTTGCATGTTTTGACTTCCCGAATAATAAGATTATTCAAACCCTCCATAGTCGCTCATTCTTTGGAAGTAGAAATGTAAGAGGACTATCAAGAGTGTTGCTATAAGTTTAAAGTCTTTTAGACATAGCAAAAGCTTGTTGCAGGGTTCATGAGTGTTGCTATAAGTTTAAAGTATTGGAATAAACCCACGCTCACTTGGATCGCTTCAAGGATTTTATCACGAGTGATTGGTGAGATAGTAATATCTTATATTCTTGAAACTGAGATGTGTAAGTTGTATCTTGCGAGTCGGTTACACATTGATAATATGTAAACGCACCAATAACTTGGTGTTATAAAATGTATTGTTGTGTGTAATTCGGTGAGTGAGTACAAGCGAGCATTGAGTCGAATTTTATCCGTTCCTTTTACCCAAAGTGGGATAAAAGAGATATATGTGGGCCCCTCGATGATTTAGTGATGACACCTAAGCGCTTGGCTAAGGCGAGACTAAGTTGATGTGTTCAATTGAAGTCTATTGTCAGTCGTTATAAATTGGAAATCGAGAAACAACACATAGACTAAGAGAATGATTTCAATCCATGTTTCACGTCTATACGATATCAAGAATGGAGGAATATATGATCCCTTATCTAAAGGACATGCTTTTGATAAGATAAGAGTTGATAGCAACTTTTGATAGCTACGATTGCTGATCAGGTTCTGAAGTCATATGCAGAATAGTTATTAGACTTATCCAAGTGGGAGACTATTGTATTAGTGTCTAAGTCCATAACTATTTTTGTATGTACTTGACCCGATTGTGAGCAAGGTCCTTTTGGGTTGCCTTCACATTAGTGACTAAACATGTTGACTGTTGAGGAGACAGGCTGGTTTATTGTTATGAATAATAAATTGGGGTATAAATATGATTTGTTAATATATTATATGAATAATATATTAATATAGAATGATATTATTAATTAGTATTTAATCAGAAATTAATTAGGAATTAATTTATGGATTAAAGGAATTAATTAAAAGTACAGGTGCTGCTTTGTAATTATTTGATATTTGAGACTTTAGGCTATTGGATCACCTTTATTAAGGCTTGAATGAAAATCCTAGAAGGATCTAGGAGTTTTTATCGAAGGGCTTAAGGAAAGGAGTTTATGGACTTGCTTAGGCCATAAACTTAAGGGATTAGGGTTTCCACCATGAAACCCTAACACCCTAAGGCACTAGAATTCGACCACCCCTTGGGAAAACCCTACTAGGGCTGAATGTTGGAGCTTAGTACCCTTCCTCCTCTCTCATATTCATCCTCTCACTCAAATTGTGCTTGTGAGCCATTATAGGTACTACACATGTGGTACTTGCTTTCAAGAGCTAAGGAAACTCAAGGAATTAGTTGTTATTACTAAATAACAACAAAAGGTATGTATTCTGTTCTCCTATGTCAATTTTGAAAATAGTAGATGCATGCTAGGTTTCCTATTGTGTTCATAATGTTGTATTACTAATACTGAAAACATAGATCCGCATCTAGGGTTGCATGAACACATACGATTGTTTGTATAAAACCCATCACCTTTGTCATCTTACTTCGGTAGGTGACTTGTCATCCTTTGGTCTGATACTGGCTAATCATCCAGGTGCCTATTGGCTACCCTGTATAGATATTTTCATTTCTAGTTGTTTATAGAGGATGGGGAATACTAATATAGTACTCTTATATGTAATAAGTACCCCACCAAATCATCAATGTTTTCGAACATAGTTCTACTCTCTATTCCCATTTGATACACATCCTTGATATGATGTTAACCAAATATCCAAACTTAATTTAACTAAACATGAACTTTGGGTTTTATTCTATAACTAGGTAAGATTAAAATATTTGTAATCATCATTCATCACAAATTTTCCTGTCTATGTAATATCTTTAAAATACATGGTATAACTAACATTCTTCAACTTAACTTGAGGTTAATGTCTTAGTAAGACTACATTATTATCCCAATATAGTCCCAATATAGAGTAAGACTACATTATTATCCAACTTAATTGGATCTAAACATCCTTTGTACGTCTTAGTTTAGAAACTAGACTAGACTACAGACCATATCATCATCTTCCAGTACCAACTTTGTGTAGTCAACTCTATCCTAATTTAGTGTATACATTTAATGCATTTTATTATTAGCAGCAATACTTTTATTATTATCATGTGATAATATCACATATAAATCTTTATATATATATATATATATATATATATATATATATATATATATATATATATATATATATATATATATAACCATAGTTGGTTCGCACGTCGTAAGTCATTAATACCACATATTCCAGTCAATAAGCATATAATTTATATATAAACTTTCAACGGATATTTAATACTTCTAATAGATACTTGTATTAAAATCATGTTCATGAAAGTAACTATGCATTAACCTGATTGAGGTGGAAGATCCTCAGGAAAGCTAGATTCTCTACTAATATTTTAGCTTATCCCTTTTCAACATCCTAAATATGAATATTACTATGATTCAGTATTCGTTTGTATTTATACCATTTCCTAGATTCATCAACAATTCGAGTGAATACATCGAGATCTATCAAATAAGGAACAACCAGGCTGTAACATCCTAATGATGAGGTACTTCTAGTTTTGATCCTATAATTGAATTATGTTGAATTTTGGTCACTAAGTAGATGAAAGAGTGCAAAATGGCCCATCGTGTCATTTTGGTAAATTCAGACTTTGGGGAGAACGCTGAGCGTATGTGTTTATACTAAGCATACTAGGACACACCCTAGTATGCTAGGTGTACACCTCGTATACCGGGTGTATGTAAAGATCATGAAAAACCTAAGTTTTTGGGTTTGGATCATATTTAAACCTCATTATAGCCTTACATCTCATTCTTACTCAGCCTCCTTCTGTGAAATTGACCCCCAAGAAAACCCTAAGAGAAAAACAACATTTTGGAGACTTTAGAGTGTTTATAAATTTTCTTGAAGAAAGAAGAAGGTGGTGAGAAGAACTTGGAGCTTGAGAGCACTTTTGATCTGAATTTTTCTCCTTTTTTTCAACCTCCAAGAGATATAAAGCTTGCAACTTTATAACTCCATCTTTTAGATCTATACTTTTGTTCTTTTAAGACACTTTTTGGTCCCAAAATGATGATTCTTGAGCATGGCATGTTCTTGACCCATTAAGCCATCCTTTTAGACCTTAGGAAGGGTCTTGAGTCATAAAAATGGGTTCTTAATGGTAGGTTTTGCTCCATGCATTCTTTAGAAGCTCTTAATGTATTAAGATGTTGAGTTAAGTACTTAATACACATGAAAGTCATAAAGTTGGAAACTTGATGACTCTTGAGGATAATTTGGCATTGGATGTGAAAATTGGATGTAAGAGCTTAAGGCATTAAGCTCTTAATGAAGTTGTGAGTTTAGGCATACACCCTATGTACACATGAGTATGCATGTAACGTCCCGAAAATCTTAGTATAAAATTTTCATTTTTAAATCATAATTAAAACACTCATTTATCTTTTATTCAAACATTTAGATGTATTTCAAAATAAAACGATTATCAGAGTTCATTCCCAAAATCACGAATTGCAGAAAAGCACAGGTGTATAAGCGGCGATCAAGTCGGGCCCTTCCCTTTCAAACAGGAAGTACGTGAAACCATAAACCATAAACTGTAACCACAAAGCTTCGTGAGATCCCCAAAACACCACGTACAACACAACACAAATAGACAAATATGTATTATCAACAACCCTAGGGAGTATCAGCATTCCCAGTGACTAACAACATGTTTGGTGGGTTATAAGCAACCCTGGAGACTATCATCAGTCTCAATTATATATAAACAGTATAACACAATAATAACAGCTAGACCCAGCTGGTCAACACAAGTACAATTATTCTCGTACACATGTACATACAAACATGTGATAGTCATAAAGACAACTAGCATCCAACATACATAATTTAGTGAGGTATTGGTGCCTTCGACCCACAAGCATCGAGAGAGAAGACTCACCTCGACAGCTAAACCCACGAATAAGTCTTTGACCGCTGATATGCTAAAATCATCGCGCTATCGAACAAATAACACCCAATTAACATTTGGTTTCCAAATCAAATCCACCAATACAAATATGGGGTAAAAAGACCTTTTTACCCCCACCAAGAGTGGGTCCAAGACTAAGGCCCAAAATCCCAATCGTAATGGTCTACGAACCAAAAAGCATCCAAAGCCCACTTATGGCCCAATTTTCCAAATTAGGCCCAAACCCTTACATGGTCCTTACCTAAAAGCCCGTTAATTTTTCCCCACTCCAAACACTTGATTTCAGATGGCCCAACAAAACCCCAATCAATCTAATCCCAAAAGCCAGCCCAAATACACCAAGCCCATTCACACCGAGTACGTGGGGTTCATCAACAGATATGCGCAGCATACTCGCTTGAAGGCTTGTACGCTAAGCATACCTCCTTGTACACCCAACATACTCACCCTTATTCAACCAAAACTCGATTTTCACTTAATCTATTAATACAAAAGTTCCAAAACACATATCTAACCTCCTTGAGATGGAATACCACATAATGTTGCCAACTTTACTTTTACACATGGCTAAAAGAAACTCTTAATCTTAAAAGGGACTTAATGGTTGACTTAATGCATGCTGACTCCATAATACACATAAAGCTTGCACTTTTATACTCAAGAATACCAAAACAAACTCATATCTGAAACGATAAACCCATAAGTAACCTAACTCATCCACAAACCCAAAAAGGATACCAAAATCATAATAAACTAGCCATGAAGAGATCTAATCATACGTAAGCCAAGATTCAAATTTGATACCTCAAAAAGCTTCCCCATAAGATGATGATTATGGAGCCAAAGCTTTCCTACCAAACAAAACAACTTCAAGCTTCTCTTATTTCCTTCCCAAAGGAAAAAATAAGCACTAAATCCTTCCAAGAGCTCAAGAACACCACCAAGTGGCTACAAGATAGATTTAGGATTTTTAGGGTATGGAGGTTAGCTAAGAAATGAACCAAAGGGACTAACATTAAGCTTATATAGGATACAACCCCAAAAACTAGGGTTTCAAGCCAACCCTCGTACGGTCAGCGTACACCTCATATGCCCAACGTACTCCTCATACGCCCAAAGTACAAGGTCTCGCACCCCGACCCCAAAATCCTAGTACGCTATGTGTACACCTCCTTATGCATGGTGTAGTCCCCTTTGCCTGAGTATGCCCCGCGTACTCCCTTGGTACTCCCCGCGTACTAGGGTCTTCCCTCAAACCTAATTCACTCCGAAGGCCATAACTTTATCGATACAACTCTGATTCCAACCATCCTTATATCAATGAAAAGGTATTGAGAAGACCAACACTACTATCAACTCATACTTGAATTAAAGTTCCCCCCAAAAAAAAAAATCCAAATTCCATAAAGGCCTACTGCCAATTTACCAAAATGCACCTTGGTGCCAAAACCCATTTTGAATGACCGAACCATCTACATTTCATCACGCATGCCCAAATTGTTAATAATTCGAAACATGGCGTTACAACTCTCCCGCACTTAAATTAGATTTCATTCTTAAAATCAGTCCTTACCTTTCACAACATGCCAAATAACTTGAGCAACACGACTATAATCCTAAGAATACCACATCCTTCCCATGGCAACCAAAACCAACCCTATGAACACTCACCAAACCTGAAGAAGAACGAATCTTAGAACATCGCAAAAAATCACTTCTACCTTTCCTAAAACCCAAAATCTCAAATTAATCTGACTCCCCGACAGACCGCCCATACTGAACCACTACCCTGCCAATTCCCCATTGAATTCCAGACTAACAAAACACTTCCAACCTTTGGGGCTTCCAAGGGGAAACTGAAATCACTGCCCATAAACCACTGCAGAAGACTTATACATAACAGAAAGATCATATAATCCTTCGAGTAGAAGATCTAGCCCTGCAACAGTTAGACTCAAACAAGACCTTCCCAATAGGGTCAAATCAACTACTTTGAGATTATTTAATCCAACTAGAAATGAGATAACATGTGCCAAAATAACAAGCGACTCTACACACGAATCCCAAATCATTGAAACCACCCTGACTTATCTTGCTACCCCTAGCTACTTTCCAAAAATGGTCGAGACTGTGACAACTGTCAAATGTCGGTCAAGTCAAAGTCAACTAAAGTCAACAACTCAAACCGTTTAACTTAATTTGCCCTTGGTTACTAGAATTTACATTATGAAATTTCTACACAACTCTCTATTCTAATGAGAGATCATAAATCAAAAACTGCGAACATCTAGATCTCCTTAACCTAAAATTGTGGTATGTGGCTAGCCAAACCGATAAAACAATGTTGCATACTCATCGGGAGTGTGTAAGATCCTTAAACAAGGCTTAATAGGGTTTACAAACCTTGCCTTGCGAAGCCGGACACTCACAAATGCCACACTCGAAACCTCTCTCAATCGTTTTCACTCTATCTCTCTCTATTTGAAATCTCTCTAAGTATGTGAAACCTCTCCCAAACGTCTCTTTGTATGACAAATCTCTCTAAGTATGTGAAATCTCTCCTAAATCTCTCTAAGTATGTGAAACCTCTCCCAAAACTCTCTTTGTATGAGAAATCTCTCTAAGTATGTGAAATCTCTCCCAAATCTCTCTAAGTATGTGAAATCTATCCCAAGTCTCTCTAAGTATGTGAAACCTCTCCCAAAACTCTCTTTGTATGAGAAATCTCTCTAAGTATGTGAAATCTCTCCCAAATCTCTCCAAGTATGTGAAATCTCTCTCAAATATCTCTCTGTATGAAAAATCTCTCCAAGAATGTCAAATCTCTCCCAAATCTCTCCAAGTATGTGAAATCTCTCTCAAATATCTCTTTGTATGAGAAATCTCTCCAAGAATGTTAAATCTCTCCCAAATCTCTCCAAGTATGTGAAACATCTCTCAAATATCTCTTTGTATGAGAAATCTCTCCAAGAATGTCAAATCTCTCCCAAATCTCTCCATGTTTGTGAAATCTCTCCCAAATCTCTCTCAAAAGTTTCCCATAACTTTTTAGAATCATTCGGGTCATTCCGACCCTTAACCGGGTCAAAAACGGCTTAAAACGGGGTAAAAACGAGAAAAATGGACCTTAGGAACCGAAACCTCCTTATAAGAGAGAAGCCTCTTAGGACCCGAAGGTCCTCTTAGGGACCGAGAGCAAGGAGGAGCCGAACCCGAGACTAAGGAGGAACCGAACCCGAGCCCAGGAGGAACTGAACCTCGCCCAGGAAGAACCGAACCCGAAGGTACTGTTCCTCTACTGTTCATTCGGCTCATTTCGGGTCTGACACCTTCGCCTCTCATCTCCGGACCGAGCCTCCTCTCGCTTCCTTGCCTCCTCTCGCTTCCTCGCCCCCCCTTCGTTTCCCTCTGTTTCGCTTCGTTTCCGGCTACAGTCCTCAGCAAGGACCGAACCTCAGCCTAGGACTGAGAGGTCTCGCTGGGAACCCATTTTCTCCCGGTTTTCGCGTAGTTTTGCGTTTAAGGCCCGTTTTTAATTATTTTAACACGAGATTTTCACCCAAAATCATATTTTAACATAATAAACCCTAAATATTTACAATTTAATCGTATTTTCATAAAAATCTTTATTTAAATAATAAAAGCAAGTGGGTAAAGTACAAAGAGGTGGAGTGTTGACTTTGCTTTACCTTATGACACAAGCAACCACTCCCACACCCACTCTATGATCAGCCACACCTCCCCACCTTACCTAGGTCACATCAATGTCCTTTCCACTCAATTATCACTATTTCCCATGCTTTTGAGAGTTGAATATTCATCCTCTCTCCTCACTTCTCTCATTTGCTCTCATTTCACCAAGAAGATCAAACTCTTTCCTCTCTCACTTTCTCTCTCTAGAAATTTGAGATTCAAGGGCTGATCTTGGGTTTTTCCTCCACATTTGGTAAGCATAATCCATTCTCCTTATGATTATCTCACTTATTTCCACTCGAATCATGGATATCTTACACAAACTCCATCATAATTGTGTTAGAGCTTCGAATCTTCAAGTGATTCTTCAAGTGTTCTTGGGTTGAACACTTCTCTTCTTCAACACTTATCTACTGAAATCACTCAAGGTGAGTTCATACCCCTACATTTTCATGTTTTCTCAAGTTTTTAGGGGGGGGGGATGCAAGTTAAAACACCAAGAACATAACTAAGTTTTTTCTAACAGCCTTCATCAGAAACGTTCAACTCCATTCACGGACTGTTTTGGGAAACTTAAACATTTTTGTTTTCAAAACTGTATAAGGTGAAAATAGTTCAAGTTCTTAACTTTAAAATGACTACTTGCACATCTCCATACGATTTTTCTACAATTTATGGTGATTTTTACAAAACTGCCTATCATTTCAAACAACAATCCGGACCAGTCTGTGATTATGGACTTATTCAACCAAGTTGGAGGTCATTAAAAATCGTGATAAAAATTATGAGTAAGATAGACACATTCTGTGAACTCTCAGAATTTACGGATCTAGTTTTCAACTTCGTATGATTTTTCTATTATTTTTACAAACAGTGTAGAATGGCTAAAGTTAGCCAACAGCATATAAATATCATAACACTTTGTATTATGTTGAGCAAAGTGTATAATCATAAGTTCTAATTATTGAATGTGTTTCTTTGTTAGTTTATCATCATGAACTGAAACTAAGTCATTCATAATAAATATTATACATTCATTTTAGAAGACGTATAATAAACTATAAAAAGTATAGTTTAATGGATTCATAACATTTATGCATTTCCATAAAAGAGTTCTTACATATTACAAACGTTTTAGATAAACTATAATAGGTATAGTTTATGATACATCATACAACACACTCGTACAAAAAGGGTACGTTCATACAGAAAAGATTTATATTCACAGACATTTCACGTAAACTTATTAACCTATATTGTGAGACATTCTCTCCCCGTACGTCCGAGTGCGGGATATAATTCCTTGTAGTTATAATCAGAATCTCCTGGAGGGAGAACGTGATACTTGTATATAGATCTATATTGGGTTTGACACCCCACACCTTGCTGCTAGCTACAGTGGGACCTGCAGGTCTACGGGTGACAAATGTCATTTCAGTTTTCGCGACGCCTGAGAAACGTCGTGGCAGGTTCACATAGTCATAGTATGATTATAACGACTCACATAGGGATATAACAATCCATAAAGTTTACGGGATTTTATTTATAAAACCTAAATGGGTTTTATGTCGATTTAAAATCATTTTTTTTATCTCAATAAGTACAGATATTACTGTACACTTTTGGTTTTGGTAGTTACGACTACACATCATTTGAAACCACATTTATACCTTTAAGTATGGTCAATACTTGTTATTTCTCGGTCCTCAGATTTAGGACTACATATATATAAAGTATTAACAAACATGAGAACATACGGAAATTTCATTTAATTCAAACGCGTCCATGTCCATTTAAATACATAACATTTTCTAACGCTTTTACAAGGAAAACGGTTTACTTTTCTAACGAAATCTCTTATGAACTCACCAACCTTTGTGTTGACACTTTTCAAAACTACTTGTATTGTCAGGAATTCAGTGAAAACAGGAAATCAACAACGTTTTGAGGATGGGATGATAAATCGTCAAACAGTTCATTTCGTATCATAATTAATTGATGTGAATCATGTAAACATGTGCTTTGATGTAACATTTTCAATTATATTTGTGATGGTTGTATTTACTTTGAGCACTATTATACTAATTGTTGTGATACTCTACATGAAGTCCTCCACCCTCGGACGTTTCCGCCATCCTTGGTTTGGGGGTGTGACAGAGACCTCACTAGTTCTATCTCGTTTGCCAACTATCTGAAACACCGAACTCTTGGTAGGTTGTTGACTCAAAAGACACACATACACACAGTCGCTCCACATGACTCTTGAGAGAAAAATCTAGACTAGGAGTAATTTCCCAAATCATCTTGACACCAAATCCAATGCTGAAAAAGAATGCTACACAACCAACTTAAGCTTTATATTATACCTTGTTTCCTAGGACCTACCATTTCCTGATTTCAAGCATGTTGTGGCTCTCCCACAGTCTTACGAACGAACCCATCCGGGTCCAAAAAATCCGTCGAACCCGTGACCAATCATGGATTTGCCACACCCCACCGCTGCACATGGACCAGTGAATGCTACAAGCCACCCCACAGTCTTACAGCATTCCCACACCAACTGCCAGCTAGTGAATGCTACGGTCCACCCTACAGTCTTATAAAGCTTTACTCTAACTTCCAACTAGTGAATGTTGCGGACCACCCCGCAGTCTTACAACACTTCCCAATTAACTTCCATTACCACCACCCAAGGCCTTACCGTTCATCTGACAATCCAAACACATCCAGATTCGAATACGAACTCAACCACGCACCCAAACTGAACTCGAGTCATGACTGGAATTCGCCACCTGGATCCACTAAAAGCATGTTATCCATCGCCAAGAAGGCGCAGTCCAATGGTTAGGAAGTTTTGCAAACTCCCAAACTGTACGATCCTCAATTCAAGCAGCTACTTTGGCCGCCCTCCTCCCTCATGGGGATGTGAAACTCACCCTCGTTTCACGCCTACTTCTGCTCGCGGATAACCGAACACTTAGATTCAACTAAGCCCTTACATCACCTAAGGTTTGAAGGATTCCCAATCCATCTCACCCATTAGGATTAAACCAATGACAACATGCACCCATGATGATGATCCAATATAAGCTAAACCCAAAAACTACACAACCCCTTGAAGACAGATGAACACTCCCTGAAATCCCAACATAACTATTGTGATGACAACACCCAAAACTTTAGCAATAGACCACTTCCCTTGGCACTCCCAATGGCCAACTAAGCATAAAATTTAATACCACTGAATCCTGACGATACCGAAGAACTAACCAATTGAACCCGACCATCAACCTTCTACACGATACCCCTGAACAAATCTCGACTAAGAACTGAAATAACAACTGAACATACTGAAACCCGCTCAACAAGATGCAACCCCCTTTTGACCCACCAATGATTCATGGCATGCAAATGGCATTAACAATTCTTAATGATACAACACAATCAATAACTGAGAAATAAATCACAAATGACACTTACCCCAAACCAATACAAGAATTTCCAAACATCATAAATACTGATAATGATTGAAAAGAAAGAAAAATATAACATACCCACAATGTCACCTACTGGAGTCCAGACATCCCCTGTCTAGCACTCTAATGGCCGAATCTTCTTTGATGGGGCTCCAACCCTACCCTCGCATCCACTAGTAGTCCTCAAAGTAACCGAAGCAAGTGCACTCACTGCTCCTCCCCTCAATATCGGACAGTCGGCCTACTTGTGGTCCACCTGGTTGAAGTGAAAACATAATGGGCTTGCCCCATGAGGGAAATCCCTGCTAACATGACCAACCCCGCCACACTTATAGAGGCTTGTGCCCTTGAAAAGATAAATTCCATCATGCAGTTCCATGCACATGCCGCACTGACTCCGGACCTAAAGGCCTATCATACGCTGATCAGAAGTATTGGTTCTCTTCCGATGACCCTTCACCACATGTACCTGATCTGGCCATGTCTTCCCTAGGTGCTCCAAGTTGATCTCCTGCTCTTAGGCTCTAGAAATCATATCATTCAGGGTATTTCACCCTGGAATACTCAAAAACTCCTTGATACCATCCCGCAACATATCATGATACCTCACCTTCTTCATTTCCTCATCTGCTACATATTGTGAAACCTATAAAGCCCTCTTCCGGAACTTGAGAGTGATCCCTGCCACAGTCTCAGTAGTCTGACAGAGATCCTAAAACTCTCACGCTAACTGATGCACCTTAATCACCTAGTGTAAACTTAGCATGGAACCTAGTCAAAAAATCATCCCAAGACATGGAATTAACTACATCATCACTGACCTTGTGTCCTACCTCCTTCCACCAATCTTGTTCCCTATGCTTCAAAAGGCAGGAAGCATAACTGACCTTCGCGTCCTTGGGGTAGAAACTTGTCCTGAACGCATTAGCCATATCTACTAACCACCTCCCACTAGAAATGGGGCCCCTCTCCCCATAGAACGCAGGAGCTCCACAAGCATGGAAATCAAGGGAAAAAAAGAGTGAAAGCTCCAACGATATCCATAACTTCAGCACGGAACGTGCCCAAGCGCTAATCCAAAATCTCCAAAATCCCCTCCTTGACCAAACCAAAGATCACATGAGTCTGCTCTAAAATATCACATGTAATCTCCGACGAGATACACTCCCTCATATGCTCGCTAATCGGGTTAGTACCTGCACCTGAGCCGGAACCATAACTAGAACCTCTCCCCTGAGTACTCATCACTAAACTAAAATACAACATGAAATGATCCAAAAATACCCAATAATCCTCGTCCCACAAGCTTCATATATTCTACAAGACTCTCCCCAATGCGAGTATGGATCAAGTGCTTTCAATAGTACGGGCCCAATACCACCTTCCACACATATATATATATACTTTCCTCCAGGATCATCCTGAATCCACTAAGTCACCTACGCAAACTGATGCACCAAGAAATCATTAAACAATGCCACTAAAACCATTGAAGCATATCCTAGGCTTTCTCAGCTTCCTGTCCTCACCTAGTCCTCAGCTGATGAAAGATTCTCACCAATGACATCTAGGTACCTCATGAATATAGTCACATGCAACAAAGATCAGATAATCCTTTGAGTAAAAGACCCAACCCTAGAACGGTTAGACTCAAACAAGAGTTGTGGAATATGGTCACCACTACGAGAGTATTTAACCCATGCCACGTGTAACTTAACATATTCACTTATCAGCCAATTCACATCACTAAGATTCCCATAAATCACAAAGCAAGCAGCATTCAAACAACAAAAAATCAAGTATTCGAATGTCAATAGGATCGAGTGTTATGTATGATTAGCATACACGAGTGTTGTTGGTTTTGTGTAAATTTCATGGATGAGTCATGTAAGGTCCGTCAACCAGTCGAGGGATTGCTAGCCTTTCTCTAGGAAGTGAGAATAAGGTGTATGCGTATTCTAGTGAGTGTTGTTAGGGTTGTTGTGATGATCTTCTAAAACAAATATAGGTAGGTATGGAAGGTAGTATGGGCCCATACTACCAGAAGCATAGGACTCGTACGCGTAGCAGGGAAGTCACAACCCCTAGAGTTTGTTGGGATATGGTCCTTTTTGTTATGATATGCGTTTTATCTGATATCTCCCTTTTTTATATTGAGTATGGTGGTTATGAGGCAATTTGAGTTAGATATCAGAGTTATTTGGGTTTGTTAAGACCGCGATGATGGAGTTCTTCGACGATTGATATGTTGCACTTTCTGAGGCTGCTGTTGTTGTAGGAATTGGTAATGGGAGAGCTTTTTAGTATCAAGATTTCAACAATATGAATCCCCCGGTATTTGACGGAGTTCAAGATCTGATCATAGTCATGAGGTGTATGTCTGAAATTGAAGGATGTTTCTTTACGTGCTCTCGCCTAGCTGACCATAAGGTCAAGTGCGCTCTGAACCTTCTTTGGTCAGGAGCAAAATATTGGTGGAGGTTGGTTAGTAGTTCATGCACCCTAGACTGGAGAGTTATAGTTTAATGGGAGTAGTTCTCTGATATGTTTCACTCAAGATATGTCCCATTGGTAGAGCACGAGAGGCTAGCTCAGGAGTACTTGGATTTGAGGCTGGGGACCGAGTTGGTGATAGAGATCACGAAGATGTTTACGGAGAGAACCATGTTTTACCCTGAGTTTGCTACTTTCAAGCAAGCTCAAATGAGTTGGTACTTGAGCATGCTCACGACAGATATCTGTCAGTATGTGTCTACACAACACTATAGTTCACTAGTGGATTTGCAGGAAACTTCTAGGCAACATGAGATAAAGATGGAGCTCCAAGTGAAAGAGCAGAGGCAAGCCAGGCACACTCGTAATCTGTACAAAAGTGGTTCAAGGTTGTTGATGTTAGATGTGGTATTCATAGGGTCCACCCTTGTAGGAAGTGCTGCAAGGTTCATGATGGAGCTTGTCGACCTTCTTCGGGATGGCACACATATGGTAAGCAGGACCACATTGCAAGGGACTGCCGACAATAGGCTCCAGTACCCAACATCTGGATTTGATATCACTGTGATCAGGTAGGCCACATAAAGTTCCAATGCCCCTTGCTTGCTTCTAGACTGGCACCAACTCCAACACCGACTACACTGAGGATCACTGATCGGATTCAAGGCAGGGCAGAGCCCCCAAGGGCTCGAGGTCACACATTTCAACTCACTACTTAGGAGGCCAGAGCAGCACCAGACGTTGTGACTGGTATGTATTTATTTATTGTTCTGTCGATTATTTTATGGAATGTTTATGTTTACATTTTTGATAGATATGTTCTTAGTGAAATCTTTATCTACTCTTGTGTTATTTGTGTGACATCCCAAAAAATACGGACCAAACAATTTTATTTTTGATATAGCAATTCATAAAACAATTTATAGAGAACATCATCAGGTTAATTCATTTCATCAAAAACCATAGATTGTAAGTCTCAAAATATTTCATAACATAGTAACAATATCATAGTATAATCCCAAGAATCTCATGTGTGGAAATCGTGCGTGTGATGCGTTGATACCGCATCGGCTCCTTTCCCTTCGCGGAAGAAGTACCTGAAACCAAAACAGAAAACCGTAAGCAACAAGCTTAACGAGTTCCCCCATCATACCACATACCATACAATAAACATACTGCCAGGCATATTTGGGTGTCTGACCTACCCTGCTGAGCATATTTGGGTGCTCAAACTACCCTTGTAAGGCATACCGGGGTGCCCGACCTACCCCTTGTCAAGCATATATGGGGGGTCGACCAAACCTGCCAGGCATATCTATGTGCCTGAACTAACCTCCACTTTATTTGAACCGGTTACGAGGACTATTTCACCCCCTACCATTACCACATAATAACATAACATAATATACTGTCAGGCATAATCCGGGTGTCCGACCTACCAATCGGTCCTTACAACCGATATTGGTGTCTATCCTACCCTTCCTACCACTATCACATAAAACATAGCATACTAGCACATTACACATAATAGATAGTGACATACTAGACAATTATCACAAAGACAATCATCTCTACTATAATCAACCACTAGTGGGCTGACATTGTTGCCTTCGACCTACTTCTACTGGAAGGTAACTCACATCAATGTCATGAAGTAGTTGAAGTGTCCTCAGTTCTGGGATTAACTCCTCTCAAACTCCTACACATAAAAATCTCCTCTAATTACTCTTTCATACTTATAACCACTTTAAGGGTGAACTATGGTTAAAGGTCAAAGTCAAAGGTCAACACTCTGGTCAAACTCAACCTTCTGGTCCAAGTCAACCTTCTGGTTGACTCAACTCGCCGAGTTGGTCCATCAACTCGTCGAGTCCCTGGGTCCATAAAAGTCTCGATTCTCGATCCTACTCGTTGAGTTCTTCCACGACCTCGTCAAGTTCCCCTTGATACAATTCGAGGCATTTCCCTCACAACTTGCCGAGGTCATCTTTGATCTCGTCGAGTTCCTCTTCATATCAGTTGGGACATTTTGCTCTCAACTCGCCGAGTTCATCCTTGAACTTGTGGATTTCCAGTTGATAGCAGTCAGAACATTTTGCTCTTAACTTGTCGAGTTCATCCTGGGACTCGTCGAGTTCTTTGATCTCTAAATCGATAAACAACTCCAACTCGCTGAGTCATCTTCTAGACTCAACGAGTTTGTTCAGTAACAACAAAGGTTGGGGGACCACGACCCAAATCGCCGAGTCCTATGAACGACTCATTGAGTCCCCCAAAGTCCAAATCTATCCAATCATTTCTAGTCGGGTTGAAGGCTTCAAAACCATAGATCTGGCCTCCTAGGGTCGATATAACACGTAAAGTTACAAAAGTCATGTTCATGCATGGGTTATTTAGCTCCAAAAACCCTAAAAGTGGTGCATATTATGCTTGGGACTCCCATAGCCATAAATTTGGCACCTTTATGCTATGAAGTCCCTCAAGGACTCTGGATCTGAAGTTATAACTCAAAACCATGCTTGCATCCATGAATTGCTCCATAATATGTTCCAAATGGCCTTAAACTACCCCATGAAGAAATCTAGTAAATGAATAGCCATGGTATAGACTTTATACCTCAAATGAGTCATAAATGTAGCACAAACTCTGGATCTACTTGCTTCCTCTATAACCCCCAAACTTCCTCTTCCTCCTCAAGCTTCAAAATCACCAAGAACACACAACAATGGCTCAAGGAACACTCAAAATGGGTTAGGGTTTCATGTTCAACTCCTTCTGATTAAAGAGATACTGGAGACTCTTATGATTAGTGAAGAGCTTGCACTTCGTGCCGTAGAGGTAATGCCTCCATATCTTTAAGGCAAATACTACCGCTGCCAATTCCAGATCATGAGTGGGGTAGTTCTTTCCGTGCTCTTTCAATTGTCGAGATGCGTATGCTATCACCTTCTCTCTTTGGATCAGAACACAACCTAACCCGACTCCAGATGCATCACTATAAACTGCGAAATCTTTGACTCCATCGGGTAGAGAAAGTATCGATGCTTCACATAACTTCTTCTTTAGCTTCTCGAACGCCTCATCGTGTTTCTCACTCCATGTATACGTAGCTCCTTTATGGGTCAAAGCTGTTAATGGAGCAGCTATCGAAGAAAAGCCTTGGATAAATCGTCGGTAATATCCGGCTAATCCTAGAAAGCTTCGAATCTCCGTGGGATTCTTCGGACGTTCCCACTTCATTACAGCTTCGATCTTGGCAGGGTCGACCATTATTCCTTCTTGGTTAACAACATGACCCAAGAATTGGACTTCCCGTATCTAAAAGTCGCATTTGGAGAACTTTGCAAAAAGCTTCTCCTTCTTTAACACCTCCAACACCTCTCGTAGATGCTTGCCGTGCTCTTCCTGGCTTTTCGAGTAGATGAGAATATCGTCGATGAACACTATCACAAATTTATCGAGGAATGGTTTACAAACCCTATTCATCAAATCCATGAATGCTGCGGGAGCATTGGTTAGTCCGAATGACATAACCAAGAACTCGTAGTGTCCATATCTTGTTCTGAATGCAGTCTTCTCAATATCCTGCTCTCTCACCTTCAGCTGATGATATCCTGACCTAAGATCGATCTTTGAGAAGTAGCTTGAACCTTGAAGCTAATCGAATAAGTCATCAATCCTTGGCAATGGATACTTGTTCTTCACCGTTGCCTTATTCAGCTCTCGGTAGTCTATGCACATCCTCATGCTTCCGTCCTTCTTCTTCACGAATAACACCGGAGCTCCCCAGGGTGATGAACTAGGTCGAATGAAACCGCTGTCCAACAGCTCCTGAAGTTGCATCATGAGCTCCTTCATCTCCGTCGGTGCTAATCGGTAAGGTGCCTTTGCTATCGGTGTTGTTCGTGGTAATAAGTCTATACGAAACTCTACTTGCCTATCAGGTGGTAATCCGAGAAGATCTTCAGGAAAAACTTCCGGATAATCGCACACAACCGGTATATTCTGCACCTCTTTCTTTTCCTTCTTAGCATCGATTACGAATGCCAAGTATGATGCACATCCTTTGGACAAACATTTCCTGGCTTTCATCAGGGAGATGATTCCAGAATTCACTCTGCGTTTGTCCCCGTACACCATAAATGATTCCTTTTCGGGTGGGTTTATCCTAACTATCTTCTTTCGGCATAATATCTCGGCATCATTGGCGCTAAGCCAATCCATACCCAAAACGATGTCGAAACCGTTTAACTCTATGGGTAATAGTTCCTCATGGAATTCGTTTCCGTTTAGGTCAATGACGATGTTCCTAATACGATTACTAACAGGTACGAATTTGCCACTGGCAACTTCTACAATCAGGGCGTTGTCAAGTTTTTCTACAGGTAATGCTAATTTCGCACAAAATTTATGCGACACAAAGGAGTAGTTGGCTCCGGAATCAAACAGTATATTTGCAGGCAAACCATTTACAAGAAAGGAACCTGAAGCGACGTCTGCTGCCTCCTTTGCAGCCTCGAGCGTCATCTGGAAGGCTCTCGCCTTCGGCTTTGGTGGTATGTTGGGTCTTCCTGCCTCCTTCTTCTTCGGGCAGTCCTTCAAAATGTGCCCTTCTTCATTACACCCATAACAGGCCTTCTGGTTGAGGGTGCATTCATTGGCATAGTGCCCAGGCTTTCCGCATTTGTAACAAGTGACTCCTCCATCACACTTCCCAAAGTGCTTCTTCTTGCACTTGTCACACCACTTTGCTTCTGATCTTCCTCCTCTCGAACCAGACTTTGAGAATTTACCTTTCTTACCGGACCTCGAGGATCCATCAAATTTCCGTTTCTCTCCCACTTCCGCTCTCTCCAGACCCTTTTCTCGTATCTGGGTCTCCACATTCTTAGAAGCCCAGATGGCAGCTTTTAGAGTGGTAGTTTGCTTGACCATTGGACCGAAGTCCGCGGGTAATCCGAGGGCAAATTTGTTAACCTTGGAGAGTTCAGTTGGGACGAGGTGAGGAACAAGCTTCATTTTCTCAGTAAAGCTTGCAGCATATTCAGTAACGCTCATTCTTCCCTTCTTCAGATTCTGGAATTCGTTGCTGATCTCCAGAAGATCCTGCTCAGAGCAGTATTGCATTTTCAACTGTACCAGGAAATCCTCCCACGACATTTTGCTTGCTTCACCTTTGGGCATTGAATCAGCTAATAGCTTCCACCAGCTTAGTACTCCAGATTTCAATAGAGGAACTGCAAGAGCAGTCTTCTGCCTATTGCTACACTCGCAACTCTAAAACATTGTCTCCATCTCAGAGATCCAGTTCATGACTTCCACCGGCGTCGGGCTTCCGGATAGACTCGGTGGCTTGGATGCCATGAAATCCTTGTATTTGCATCCACGTCCATCATTTCCTCCATCCTGTTGGTTTTGCCTAGCTATCGGTGGGTTGGCTTGACCAATAGTCCCACTGTAGTTTCCTTCTTCAGTCTGCCCTTCGTTCAACTCAGGCTGTTCGATCTGAATAGTCGCTTCCTCTCGATTTTGCTGGAGCAAACGCCTGGTTTCCTCCATTTGACGATCCAACATTGCCTGGATCATCGCTTGCACTCCGGCCATCGTTATTGGTCCAACAGCGGCTTCCACAACTGGTATTTGCTCGATCACGGGGGGTTGGTGCCCGTTCCCATTTGCGTTTACGTTTCCGCTACGGGTCCTTACCATCTTGATCTATACACCGAATAAGGTGGATTTAGATCTTTATTTAGGAGAGACATTTTAAATCGTCCTTATCACTCCGAAACGTTTACATGCTAGTTCTAATAGCGTAGTCGTACGTTTAGAATCCTAAACACATAAGGTTTCCAGATCCGGTCGGCAACAGACCATAGATCCGAACAAAATAACAGCATATCATGCATAAAGCATTTAGCACATAAAAGCATTTTAGGCACAATTCCTAAAATAAGCTAGTGCTCACACCTCACAATTATCGCTTAGCATTCTAAGTTTAAGTCTAGAAATCCTACAAATTCCTAGTTCGCTTAAACTAATGCTCTGATACCAACTGTGACATCCCCAAAATCACGGCCAGAAAAGACCGGTTTTGTTTATACTTTATTTCAAAATCAGAGTTATCTTTTAATAAAAGGGTTGCGGAATTTGTCCCAAAACAATAATATGATAAAGATTTATCAAAAGCATTTCCATAGAAATGTATTTCATTAAAAGACTCGGGATGTCATGTTTGTACAGATCAAAAGTATAAACAGTACAAAATAAGCCTTACTACATTATTTCATATCTACAGACCTATATCCGTAATCCCTCGTCCAAAACATCACACCTATGCTCATGCGCCACTACCTGTAATGCATAAAACTGAGTGGGTCAGGCTTGGGAGCCTGGTGAGAACATAGGGTTTTCAACCCACAATAAATAAGTTTATTAATTTCATCAATCAACAATAACCCGATTACCCGTTCCCGTTATCCTCACTTTACGTCCCTAAACACCTATCATAAGGGACCTAGCCTAAGGATTATCATCGGGACGAACACTACTGCTAAGGGGATTCCTCAGCAATAAATGTCCTAATAGGCAACCATGTGGGGGATGGAGTACACCGGTGAACACATCGTTCACAACACCTACAGGTTGCGAGCCTGCTAGTGTTCCACTGGACTGTCTAGAAGAGTCCGTGGTCGTCATCTATACTCCGCTAGATGACTGGATCAACAACAACAACATCGAGGCCTCTCATCATTTTATCACACATCACTTATTGCATCTACCCATGTTTTACCCCAACATTTTCGTAGATATAAAATACATATGTAGTTTAAATCATTGAAAACATGTATAACAACGTTCATCTAGCATAGATAGCAAGTATTCAGATAATATGCACACATAGCACGTAATTTATATAAAATACTTCATATCTATGTGTAAGTTGAAGGTAACTATGCACTCACCTAATTAGGTGGTGACTCACTCGGACAGCGCTTCGATACTCTCAAAATGATATTCCTTCGATAAAACCTAGTATCGATACCACTAGGGTTTAGTTTAATGATAACCGCGACAAATTAATTAGTTTGAGTATTATTAAGCATTAATAATACTCGATATATCTCATAATAATAGCCCAAATAATTATTTTAAGGACCTACTAACATTCCCATAAATATTTGAAAGCTATATTAAAAATTGCGTAAGCGTAGCATACTTACAGCAAATTTTATTGAGAACCGGGACTTAATTGGAGCAGCGTTTCGAAACCGAAAAACTCCTTTTTCTCTGGACTCCGGAAGCCTCGGGGCTTCCTTAGGGTGCTAGGGGTTCACCTAGACTTTAGGGAGGCTTCAAAACCCTAGAGAGAGAAAGATTTTAGAGAGAGAATGAGAAATGGTGTGAAAAATCCGGAGACCCTCGCCCCTATTTATAGCCTGCGAGCCTCGGACTATGCGGGGCGTAATCCTCGACTACGCGGTGCGTCCTCGCGGATGAGGATGCCAGCTCGCAGCCAGCTTTTTCGCACACTAGTCGGATGGGAAGCGAAGGTATGCGGGGCGTACCGGACCTCGTACGCGGGGCGTAATACGAAGCGAGGCGACGTGGCTTCTTCTGGACCGAGAATGGATAAGTGAACGTGGCGCGTACGAGACCGAACGCTGGGCGTAGCGAGGGGCGACGTGTCACTCATCTGAAACGAGACCGTGGGCCGCAAGCGACGGCTGCGATTGTGCCACATCATCAATCTCGCAACAGACTTCGCATTTTCATGCTTCAACTTTAAAAAATCGTAACTTTCGCATACGAGCTCTGTTTTCGACGTTCTTTATATGCACGCGAAGGTGGGAACCTACTCTACAACTTTCGTTTAGACTTCGTCGGCTAATTTTGGCTCGATTTTAAATTTTATATTATTAACGGGCCGGGACATGATTGATCCGTTAAATCCTCATAACTTCTTCATCCAACATCCATTTTTTACCATCTTTTTCTCGTTACGCTACACTCAACAAGATCTTCGATTCTCATTCAGGTCGTGTCGGCTAAAAACCGCTTGATCAAACATTCGAATTTCGGGTAGTACACTGCTAGTCCGAAACTTCGAAAAATCATAACTTCTTCATACGAAGTCAGATTTGGGCGTTCTTTTTATCGATGTTCTTAGTTGAACATATTCTACGACTTTTGTTTATATTTCTAAGGCTAAAAAGTCTTCTATCGTAAATTTACTATTTACGTTTCCCGGTGTTGTGCCGGTTTTGCCGTAAAACTTCGGCGGGCCACAACTTCTTCGTTATAGCTCGGATTTCGCCATTCTTTATATGTACGGAAACCTTGAGACATATTCTACAACTTTATGTAGAGATATCGGGATTATCTCACACTTTAATTTTGACGCTCATTTTTATTCTTTATTAATTATACATTTATAATTTAATAATAAACACATAAACACACATAATTCACATAATACTCAAATATTTCATATTTATTACTTCAAAAAGAGTTACAATAGTTGAACTAGACTATTACATTGACAAAAATGCTTAGCCCTGAAAACCCGGGCGTTACATTGCTCGATACACTGGAACTGCCCGGAACACTGAACTGTCTCGCAATTGCTTTTTCTAAAATCCACCGAGACCTCCTGATATATGCATATTTAGATACATATTTAGTGTATATTTTCTTATTTATTAGTTAAATATTTGCATGTTATGGATAAAAGGTACTTAATAGTGTTTAAATTATATTTTTTCAGTGCGAAAGAGAATGTCTGGAGCAAAAGGAAGCCGGAGGTACGACCGGAAGCTTGGGAATGTAAGAAAGAAGAAAACTTCTTCATTCTGAAGCTACTCGGTGAGTAGGGACGTCTACTCGACGAGTACACACGAAGGTTTGCAAAACAATACAAGAAGTCCTCGTCGTACACAAATTCGTCAAGGGGACTCGACAAGTAGCCTCTGTTTTGAGAAATCTATAAATAGAACCAACCCTGAATTGGAGCCTTCTCCGGAACTTTGGTGGAAACACTTGGCGATCAAGGAAATCTTGGAAGAAACCTAATCCTCCATTCTTAGAAGATTAAGGCAATTTAGGTTTAATTTTCCACTTTACTTTTGAATAGAACACTGTTAGGTTTGATTAAATTCATTTTAGGGTTTTTATACACTAAAATCATGAACTAAATTCGTTAAGTATCTGTTTAGGGTAGATCAATTTTCTCCTATGGTTTAATTTACTCTTTTGATTAATTTTTACTTGGTGGTTTTGTTAAATTAAGATTGTTAAAGACTCTTATGCATTAACCATAACTATTATCTATTGATTGCTAAGTAATTAAGCTGGATGAACATCTCTTGATTGCTTATCTCATATAATTTATGTGAACACATTTCTATATGCCTAGGAATAGTGAATAGGAAACTATGATTAACTAAAGAATGGGTAAATTAATGTGTGAGCTTGTATGATACACCATCAACAAGAGGTTAATTGAATCACCAATTTAATTAGCTAATTACAAGTCTTACTTAACCCGAATAATTGAACTAGGGAATTTATTAGTTGAATCACTTGATCACTGCTTAAATTAATCTATTTTCTAAGGATTGGTAATAAAGAATGTCAATCTAATCATCATAGTCGGTAACCAATAATAATTAATCTATTACATTGTGATAAATATTAACCATAAGAGTAAATGAATTGAACCTAAAAAAAACCCTTTTGATCATTGAAATTGGTTTGTTTTTACGTGTTTTCAGTTATTAGTTGATTAGTTAAGTTTTAGTTAAGTTTCAAGTCTTGAAAAACTAGAGGAAACCCTTCCTTTTATTATTTGTTATCTTTAGATAATTCTAGTATTAGTTTAATTTATTGTTTCCTGTGTTTGATAACCTTCTTACCTAATTATTATACCACCAATTGACAGGTACACTACCTTTTTTGTGTTAGATTTATATTTAAAAGTAGGAATAAAACTAGTTGACTTCACACACATCAAGTTTTTTGTGCCTTTGCCGGCGAATGATTCAAAAATTAATACTAGTTTCTAGTTTTATCGACCCTTTGTGTGAGATTCTTCTTGCACAAAGTTATTTCTTAAGTAATTTAGTTATTAGGATAAGTTTTATTAGTTTTCTGAATTTAGAAATTTCATTCAAATTTTTTCTATTTCTGCGTTGAACTCACCGAGTGCAGTCACAGCTACTCGGCGAGTCCATCGGTGATTTCCATTTTTTGTGTTTTATTTCAATTTTTTTCTTTTTACACGTGTTTCTATTTTGATTGCAGGTTTACAAGACCCAAGGATCCAACACACCTTTGGTCCCTCCATTTGAAGACCTAGAATCTGCACTTAGAAAAAATAAAGATAAACTAATTGAAGACAATCACCCGCTAAAGAAATCACTATTCAAAGACCTTAAATCGGTTTTTGGGAAGAAAAAGAACAAGAAAGCTTGTGAGGCCAACAGTTAATACAACGAAGGAAGTAAATTAGAAAGTTTTAAGACTCCAAATCCGAAGAAGAAAGCGAGTTTGAAGACGAAACAGTTAACATCATGGCTAATATCGATGAATTAAGTTCCCATGGGAGAATGGAACAAGAGGATACGTGACGATACCAGCCCAAGACTTGTGCAACCCATCATTCCCGTTACTACCACTTTCGAACCAAAGGGCCACATACTTGCTCAACTTAAGGAAATCCCACTCTACGGGAAAGATCACGAAGATGCCTACAAACATTTGGTTGAGGTGAACGATGTAGCTGATTATTTTTAATGTTCCAAATGTGCCTCGCGAAACTGTGCTGCTTCGTTTGCTTCCAGTCACATTCAAGGGTGCTGCAAAGGATTGGATCAAATCAATACCATCAGGATCCATCACTACATGGGCTGAAATGAAGGAGGAATTCATTGATCAAATTTCCCCTCCCTTGAAGATAGCCAAAGTTAGGAAATCCATTGCCAACTTTGAGCAACAAGCTAGAGAATCCTTATATGAGGCATGGGAGAGATACAAAGGTCTACTAAGAAATTGCCCACATCATGATCTTAATAGCCAACAAGAAGTCTCCATTTTCTATGATGGAGTGAATGTAACCACAATGCAACTCCTTGATTCACAAGGACCTCTCACAAAGAAGCCACCCCCGGTGATCAAAGAACTAATTGAAGAGCTCTCTAAGCATTCTAGGGAGTACCATAACCCAAGGAATAACATGACTCGAGGGGCGGTGAACTCCATTACCAATGACGTGGCAGCGATGATGGAAAAGTTGGAAAGCATGGAACGGAGAATGACTAAGATGGACCAATCCATCTATGCTATTAGGGTGGGATGTGAAAACTGTAGAGGACCCCACCTTACAAAAGGTTGTGACTTTGATGAGAATGGGAACCGGAAGGTACAAGTATGTTATTCAAGTGGAGACATGTATGATGATAACTGGAAAAAACACAAGAAAGAATATAAAAAGAAATCAGATTTGGAAGACATGCTCACAAGATTCATGGCTGCATCCTAGAAAAGACTTAATGATACCGATGCTACACTTAAGGATCAACAAAATATCTTGAGAGAACACCAACTTATGATGAAAGATCAATAACCCCTGCTTAGAAATGAACAAACATCTATCCTCAACATAGAGAAGCAGTTGGGCTAGCTTGCTCAACAACTAAATGAGAGAAGACCGTGTGGACTCCCTAGTAATACCAAAAGTAACCAAAAAGGTGCACATATAAATATCGTAACAACTAGGAGTGGGAAGATTATAACTCTCCTAGCCCCGATTCAACAAGAAGACCCCAAGGTGGTACAAGAGGAAGAAGCAAAACCTGAAGAACCACAATTTCACGACTCGACTCACCGAGTCGATGATATGGACTCAATGATTCCACCACCTGAACAAAAAATTCAGCCTCATGTAAAGCCATATCAGCCTCCACTTCCATTTCCTGCTCGAGCTAGACAGGAAAAGAATAAAGTTGACTACCAGAAGTTTTTGGAACACATAAAGGCCCTCCAGATTAATATGCCATTCATAGAGGCGGTTGCAAAAATGCCAAAATATGCAAAATTCCTCAAGGCACTTTTAACCAATAGAAAGAAGATGGAAGATGTGAAGAAAGTGGTCCTCAATGAGAATTGTTCAGCTGCCATGTTGAACAAACTACCTAAGAAGAAGGGTGATATGGGAAGCTTAACATTGCCTTGCCAATTTGGAAACTTAGCTACCATCTATGCATTGGATGATTCAAGGGCAAGTGTTAATCTCATGCCTTACTCATTTTTCAAAAAGTTAGATCTTCCAGAGCCAATATTAATTCGAATGACGATTTACCTAGCAAATAAAACGGTCACATTCCCGAGAGGGATATGTAAAGATCTATTGGTGAAGGTTGATAAGTTTGTGTTTCCCGTGGATTTTATAGTCCTAGACATGGAAGTGGATCCTTAAGTCCCGATCATACTTCGAAGACCTTCTCTTAACACCACAACTGCTATAGTTGATATGCAAGACTCCAACCTTACTCTTCGGGTAGGAGACGAATCGGTTACTTCTGGGATTGATCAAGCAATGAAACATCCATGAAATAGTGATGACACCGCATTTTCCGTTGATATGTTAGAAGGATTAATGGAGGAATGGAACGAAGATGAGCCAAATAAGTCCATTGTCACACATGGAGAAGAATTTGATGCAGAAAGAGACCCGTTGGAAATAAAAAGACTGCTCGAGGAAGCTGAGTATAATAATCTAATCAGAAATGCAGAACACCCAACTCGCCGAGTAGCCTTGATCTACTCGACGAGTCCGCCTAAAGAAACCCGACTACTCGCGAAATTTAAGAAGGACTCAATGAGTCCCCTCACTGGACTCTACATGTTCAACATTCAGAACGCAAAAACGGAACTTAAAGCACTACCAGATCACATGAAGTACGTGTGTTTCTTAAAGATGGCCAACAAAAACCTATAATTATAGCTGTTGATTTGGCCAAGCATGAAAAAGAAAGTTTAGTGGGTCTGTTAAAGAAGAGGAAAGGTGCTATAGCATTGAAAATAACCGACATTAAAGGAATTAGTCCAGCCTATTATTCTCATAAAATTAATTTAGAAGATGGATCTAAACCAGTAGTTCAATGCCAAAGAAGACTTAACCCGAACATGCAATGTCACACCCCCAAACTGAATTGGCGGAAACATTCGGGGGCGGAGGACATCATGTACAGTATCACAACAAAGAATAATAATAAATAAGTAAAAAACATCATCCATTGCATTAATAATGTATTTTAATACAAGTGTGTTCTGTATAGTTTATAAGACACCAAAAATATGAATCAACATAAAAGATGAGTCTTGAATGTGCTCCATCTTCTCAAAAGCTAGAATTTGTACCTGTCTACTGGTGACCTGAGAATACAAGGTATATTGAAAGAGTTTATCAGCTTTAAATATGGTGAGTTCATAATCATTTTAGTGTCGTTGTTTGTATCAAAATGTTTGTAACAATGTTTGAAGTAAGAGTTGGTAAAGGTTTGTAAATGTTTGTATCTCTTAGAAAATTCTATATTTTCTACTAAAAGTAGCCTTCTACCAAGGCCTGCTTGTTTTGTATGTTCGTTTCTTCTAAAAGTGTGTAATTTTCGCAAGTGTAACTATCATTTACAAAATATAGTTTATACATTATCGTTTAATGGAAAAACATTTCTAGGTAAATGTATTAGGGAAAATATTGTAGTACTGTAGTTTGTATGTGGAATCTACTTTAATACTACTTATCTTAAACGCAATGAATTATAAGATAAGGTGAGATTTGTAACCATACTGATTGACGACTGTAAAACACAACGATGAAAGATGTCGAAATAAATGTGACACTTGTCACCCCTTGGCTTGGTCGGTCGGTGACTGTAGCTAACAATCGGGGTGCAGGATAGTTTGTCCCGTATTGATCTATACACACAATGCCCACTCTCCCTCCAGGAGACTCTGGTTACAAACATGACGATGGTGCAATCCGCGTCATATAGAAGTAAATATCATATTCTAATTGTTATGTTGGTGTATATTCCTTCTGTTTACTTGTAAATGTATATGTATTGAATGTACTAGAGTATTGTTTCTCATTATAGTATTCTCTATTTGTTTCTCATCATAGTATGTTTGTATAGTTTCTCATAATAGTAAGTTCTCTTAGTTTCTCATCATATATAATTGCATAGTTTCTCATAATAGTAAGTTCTCTTAGTTCCTCATCATAGTATAGTTGTATAGTTTCTCATAATAGTAATTATTGACTCATGAATGATCTTACTCTTTGTATGCTTCATTGAACTAGAAGTAATGAATAGTATGTTCCTAAACTATATCTCTTATAGTTTATTGGTAGAGTTGTTTGTATGATTGAATGTATTGAACTGAGATAAAAGCCCTTATATCTATACATATATAATATATAACTAAGGATCAAACGACACTTGGACAAATAACAGGGTACTCTAAGTCCACAACCAAACAAGAAATAGGAAATAAAGTGAGCTATCAGTCCTAAGTCCTTCAAACCTTACTTATATAACTATATATGCATTAGACATGGTTTTTGACAATATATAAGTTTAAAAAGTTATAAAGGAAAAGGTTTGACCTATAAAACAAGTTTGGTAAATAGTTTAACATGTAAATGTAATAACAGCAAAATTCAGGTCAAAATTTAAACTTTTATAAAACCGTAATTAATTATACTAAGCGGTAGATATTGTAACAAGGTTCTCATACATATAAAGAACAATAAAATCTGAGTTATAACGAAAAAGTTATGACCATTCTAAGTTAAAAACCGGCAATACGAAGTTACGTAAAAACGCAAAGTTTCAATAAAACACTTTTTGACCTTAGGTGTCTAAATGAAAGTCATAGATATCGTTAAACTACAAACGTACATAAAAAGAACGCTCAAATCGAACATCGTATGAAAAAGTTATGAATTTTTAAAGAAATTCCTTAATCGCGTCATTTTAATAAATAAATAATATAAATAATTTCGGAATTTACCGATGGAATCTAAACGAAAGTTGTAGATCTTAGTCTCACCTACGCGTGGATATAAAGTACGTCGAAAACGAAGTTCGTATGAAGGAGATATGAATTTTTAAAGTTTGATAAATAATTAATATATATTTTATTCAAAAATTTGGTATTATCCGAAGTCTGAGTCACGCAAGTACGCCCAGCGTACTCGAGGACATGACCTCGGATCGTCCACGTCGCCCCTATGCGAGCCTACCCCCCGGTCCCGTCCGAAGTGCGAGGCAGTCGAGGACTCGGTCATGCGTGACGTACGCGAACGCCTCGCGTATGAGCGTACGCCCCGCGTACCGAGGCGGTTCCAGCTCCCTATAAAAGGGATGCGAGGGTTCCCGGAAAAAGGGTTCATTCTCTCTCAATTTTCTTGCGTTTTGCCTCGTTTTCCGTTCTCGCACCACCCCGAAGCCCTGGTCATTTTGTGCAAGTCCCGAAGGTCAATCTTACTCCCGAGGTTCCCGAGTTGCTTTGGTGAAGGCAACCCAAAAGGACCATGCACCATCGGGTCAAGTACATACCAAAATAGTTATGGACTTAGACACTCATCCAACAGTTCCTCCCTTTAGGACAATTCCTTTTATAGTGTCCGGTTTCACCACAACCATAGCAAGTCGGGCTGATCCCGATGCTAGTGGCTTGGGTGATGGTTCGTGCCAGTGCTCTATAGACACGAGTAGTATGCCCCAACCGGTTGCAATTATTGCATTGCAAATTACGAGAAACACCGTGATGATGAAAATTACACTTTGTGTATCTGGGTAGATTTCTGGCATAATGCCTTTCAGGGATAGGAGAAACTAGGATACTAGTCGGAATGGTGGTAGGGGTAATAGACGTCGTGGCTGCAGAGGTTGGCCTTGATTTTTGTCTCTTGGATACCTTTTGAGATGTATTACCCTCCTTCTTATCCCAAAACATTCGTTTCTTACTCTTCGGTTTGTGGGTTAGGATGTCCACCTGGGTTGACGTTCGTTGGTTTCCTTGGATGTTACTTCGGCCTGAGGGGTTGATATTGTTGGGTTTTGGTATAATACAACATCCTATGGTGCACATACAACCCTAAATACCTTGGATCTATGTTTTCACTAATTATACATGCAAATGGTTTCCAAGGCATTAAACCTATAACTAGCATGCATTTGACATAAACCATATAATATACTACTTAGGGAAACATACCTTTTATGTGGCTTGAAGTCTTGATGTATATGGCCTTAAGAGCTTAGCACCAATAGTATGAAATGCCTCAAATGGAATCACAACACACCTAGGACAAAGGTGGCTCTTGAGAGAGAATTCCATGCACCAAAACACCTCCATATTTCTCTAAGAAAAGAAGTGGTGATTTTGGCTATGTAGTAACCTATTTATATGTAGGATTCCAAGGGTCATGGGTATAACCCATAATCCATACCCATGGGTTTTATGATCCATGGTTCATGTGGCCCAACTCTTTATGTATCCATACATAAACTTGGTCCAACATGGATCATAAGCCCAACACATATGAATATAACTAGTTTTCATAATTAGTCCCCATAGATTTAATTAGTCTCTTTTGATCACTAAATTAATTCCAAATTAATTCTTGATCGATACTAATTAAAACATATGATTTCATATTAATATATTATAACTTATAATATATTAATAAACCATAAATAACCTTCTCTCAAAAGTCCATCCTAACAAATTGTCCTGATGATATGCAACCCAAATGGACCATGCTACTCTCGGGTCAAGTACATACCAATAATAGTTATGGGCTTAGACATCTAATCCAACAGTCTCCCACTTGGATAAGTCTAAAACTATTATTGCAAGTACGACTTCATAACCCGACTAGCAATCGTAGCTCTTAAAGTCGCTGTCGAACTCTGAATAAATCAATGACGCGTTCATTAGATAAGGGATCATATATTCCTCCATTCTAAATATCATATGGACTGAGACATGGATTATAATCATTCTCTCTGTCCATTTGTTGTTTCCCGATTTCTGATTTATGACGACTGAGTAATTGAACAAATCAAATCACTCCTGGCCCAGCCGAGCACTTCCATTTGTCATCATCAAATCATCGAGGGGCCCACAGATATCGCTTTTATCCCGAAGGTAAAAGGAACGGATAAACATCGACTCATATGGCTTGTTCTACTACTTGTTGAATAATACACAAAGGCACGTTTTATAGCACTGAGTTACCAAATGCGTTTTTGTGCAATCAATGTAGAACCAACTCATAGTAATAACTCATATCTCTAGGTTTGAAGAATATAAGATATTATCGTCTCATGATCACTCGTGATAAAATCCATGAAGTGATTCCAATGAGCGCGGGTTGAATTCAATACTCATAACTTATGAGCACTCATGAGTGTTGTAGCCCTTTGTCCAACATCTTAGACCTCTACAAGCCAACCCATGACAGTCTTGATTCATATCTACTTCCAACATATGACCGACTGTGGATGGTTTGAATAACTTAGTCATTCCAGAAGAATAACCTAGTTTATTCTGTAAGTCAAAACATGCAAAATGAAACACAAGAATAATTGAATCTAATATGGTATCAAAACCTATGTACATAAATAAAACACCTTTTATTTATCACCATATGATTACACATTACTCATTGTATACTGTTTCAGCTATCAACTATATTCTTGAATTTAAAACAATAGTTGTCCCATGCTCCAAGCATGTACACTATGTTTTCTAAACACTAGTCATGTCATACACCAAGTATGCATACTATGTTTGTCTATGATCTTTACTTTGTGAGCTAGATCAATTGAAGATAACTTCAGTGATTCTATTTTCACACTCCCAAATCCTTACTGCAAATACAAGAATTCCAAATTCATGTCATTTACTGAAATCTGTTAGATTCTAAATTTATATGCATTGATCCTCTCGTAATGATTATGCACAAAGTCAGACAGACTTGACAACAACCATTACAGAGAATTCCAAAAGAGATCAGCTCCTTAGAAACTTCCTTCTTGCATTAAGTTTCCTAATCTTAAACAGATTGAAAATTCTAACTTTGAAACATTTCCAGATTCCATTTTGACTATCACTTTTGAACAAGAGTTGCCTCCTTACAGATTATGTCAATATAGTCCTTCCAGAATTATCACTATACTTCCAACTGTCCTTGAGTAACCAATCTTTGGTAAACCTTTGATTGTCCTCGATAATTGTTTAATCCTTTTAGTCATATCCAATTCTAAACCTTTTCCCTTCTTAATGCCCCAGGCATTTGGAAAATTTCAGAAAGGATGAATACAGCACATGTAATCGATCCTATATCCAAAGCATATGGGACACGATTCATGATGTCTCACATAAAGACTAAACCAATCTTTTGCTATAACATTTCCATTTCTATTTGCCAAGTTCAGATTATGAAAAGGGATGCCGTAATCATAATCGAATTTAAGAACGCAAATAATGGACCCATATACAGAATTTCCTTATGTTGACCCATTCCAACATGAAATTTATATATATTTCCTTGACTAAATGATTAAAACCTCACGATCTAAGCTTATAGATTTGAGATGAAGTATAATTTCCTCTCCCTTAATTATAGCAAAACAACTTTTCCCAATTGAAACCTTTTGTTTTCTATAATTAACATTGCTAACTTGCAATACTTATCATAATTATCATGCTCCCACTAACATGATGATTATTAGCATAACACTTATGCTCCCACTAGCTTTGACATGTACCCAGAAATCAACTGAACTTCTAGAATTCAATACTTTATTGACATTCTTACCAAAGTTCAGATTTCTGATACTAGATTGCCTTGATAAGACTTTATCAATATCATACACCTCTCTTAGATAGCTCACATGTGTGTCTAAACAATTATGAAGAGGGATGCCGTAATCATAATGTTTAGACCTGTTGTCATTCCCACAATTGCTATCTACTCAAAATCTACTTAGTGAAAGAGTTTCCTTACCATCATTTTCATGAATCGAAGAGCAACCTTATGACACTTTGATTTAATGGTGTATGTGTTCTTATCCATGTGAATTGTCAAAACCATAGTCACAAGACAAGGATAATGACAAATCTAAACTCATATGGACTAAACTCAATCTTAACTTCTTGCCACCTGGCAGCTCAAGGGCCTGCCATTGCTTCCAAGTTGTTGTGCAACACATTGAGAACTCTAAGAACTCATATGCAAAGCCAACTTTAACTGGAATGGGCACATAATATGTCAACACGATAGGTTATAAACCTCAAGTCGTGTGCTAGTGAAGAACTTCATGTTCTATTCTTGATTAGTTCTTGAGACTTTCAAGACCTTTAAGACTCCCACTGTCCTCTTGACCTATAAGACTCCCTTGTCAAACATCCAAGAGATAGTGTGGATTCTAACCAAGACAAACACTTCACACAATTGGCCTAAGTTGGTCTTTGTTTTATCCAAAACATCACAACTTACCAATTTCAAATGTACAAGAGTAGAAAACTTTTACTCTTACATTTGACAAGTGTTTTAAACCTTCTTTGAGACATGTCACTCAAGTTAAAATATTGGAGTATGACTCTAAGAATTGTTTTTTGGAACGAAGTATGAATCATCTTCTTGATTTAACCACTTCAACAATTCATAGTTCCTCTTCTTAGCTATAAGAAAGCACTTAGAGGATGAATTGTGATAAGGTCTCTAAATCATTAAGATGATCATAAAACCTGATAAGAAACTACGTTCCCATCTTTCCATATTTGAGAAACTTCTATCCTTCTGCCTAATTTGATTCTTCTTATTCGCTCTGCCTTACATTGGAACCTTTTTCCAATGTCTCAGAATTACACTTAAGCTTGTAAGTATAACCATATTTACTGAACTTTAGTAAATTATGATGAATAATCTAATTGATCTTTTGTGGTGGACTTGACCAATGCATAAGAATGTGTACTCGACCCCTTAGTCCTTTAGTTGACTCACACATCCATGTGAACAAGTAATTAGTCTTAATTTTCCAATACTTGAAAGTTCTCATTCATCATGCTATACAACTTGCATGATTCCAAGTCCCGGTCCAATTGAGACTTTGGATGATGAGAATCTTTCCTTATTTGGTAAATTTAGACATTACCACAAATGAAGGAATCAATTTCATATTTCCACTCTTGCTATTAATGGAATCATATAAGCAACAATTTTTCCTCAAATGCCATTGTAAGGATATTTTAAAATAAATAAAATCAAAAAAATTTCTTTTATTTTAAAACTATGCGGAAAAACTTATCCTTACAATCCATATGAAAACTTGTTGTTATCTATTCCTAAGCAATACCTCATAACTCCTAAGAAGTAGCTCAAGAATCCGATCTTCAAACTACGCGATAGAAATCCGTCTATGCGATCAGATTCAGCATATTCTTTCTTTAAGTTCCTTCACTTTTCTTTGATTCTTAAAACATTACCATGTGACCCAGTCACATCATCTATCAGGAATCTCAGAATAGAAACTTAACAGAGTTAGATTAGTGGATTTTACGTGAAGTAGAGTCAACCTTATTGACTTTAACCTCTTTAGGTAAATTTGGCAGCTTCGCAACCAATGCCCCTTCCTTTGGAAATATAAACATATGGACCCTTTGATAATGGTACACGGGACTATCACAGACTTAGCTTTTCTCTTTACCATTTGGTCAACCGAGTTGACTATGGTCGATCCCTTTCCATTAGGAAGAGAATGCTTTTTTTTGGATTTCCTGTGTCCCTATTGTCAACGTCCATCAAGTTTTAAGGAAGTTGATCTTAACAAATAGATAAGATCATTAAGGGTCATGTCATAGTCTGTTTCATAGGTGTAGCAAAGGAACTCACTATGTGACTTAGAAAGTGATTGAACCACCAGCTTTCTCAAGACTTTGACACCCAACTCTCCCAACTTGTCAATATGTGACTACATCTCCAAGATGTGACCACACCTAGACCTTACCTTGCCAATAGGGCTTGAGTGATCTTAAACTTTTCAAGAACTTGTGGGTTAGGGAGCATAATTGGCGGAGGTGAAAGAAGTATGATTTCCAAGGGACATCATCTTCATTAGGAAAGCTTGTTTCAAGAGATTTGGTAAGATCATAAATGTCTAAACTAGACATCTTTTGGGAGATATTCAGGATAGTTGATTTAAAGTCCTTAATATGACACCCAATATGAAATATCAAGGCTAGGACCCAACAAACTATTTTATAACTTAGAAGAGGGATGCCATAATCCAAGCTACAAAATATTTGAAGGTAGGTGAATGATGATTCACCAATTTCCACCATGAAAAACGAAATAATAATTAGGTTTTAATTGGTTTTGAAACTCCTAGATCTTTGAGATTCATTGAACTGTTCAATGGCATGTTTCAATCTCGAGTGTGACCTTCAGGTTTTGTGACTGGGATGCCGAGGATCACAAAACAAGGTGTGAAGTAACCATGCAAATTACTTGGCACCCTTAAGTGTTTACCCCTCAATCGATGTGTCGGTTAACCACACACGCTCCATCGATACTATGATAAACATTAAGTTACCCTTTGCCTACCTTGTTAAATACGAGTTAGTGTGCTGGTTAACCACACACGCTCCACTAACCGACTTAAACAAAGTGCAAAGTGTAATTTCATGGATTAGCACCTTATTCACATTTTCCTAAGTAACTAAGATTGGGTATTTATAAAAGGTTTAGTTACTTAGTATTTATCATTAATACTTTTAATGAAGGGAGAATTATAGTCCTTGTCCTACCCGTTCGGCTAACGACCCTCCACCAGTCAAGGAAGCGGTGGGTGAGAGTGGACACCCATTAAACTACCATTTTATAGGTTGTAACCTTATACCCCCCTTATAGACCGGCTTCGTGAATGAGGCTTCTACTAACGGTAAGACTGACTTTACTCTTATATACACACACACACACACACACACACACACACACACACACATATATATATATATATATATATATATATATATATATATACATAAATATTATTAACTTATAATATTATAAAGTATAAGGGTTGAATTTTAACTTTTAAAATTCTAAGGTCTAGTTTGGAATTAAAGTATACATGGGGGGTAACTTTACAAATTCCAAAACTTGAGGACAAGTTTTGAAACCTTTCAAAACTCTTGGATTTTTCATAACTTATGAGTTTAATTAAGGTTTAATGAAAAAAAATCAAGTTCCATAACTTGAGGACAAGTTATGGAAGACATTAAATCATTTAATGATGATATTAAAAATAGAGACTCTTTTATTTTCATAACCTATGAGTCTTAATGACACTTTAAAAAGAAAAACTCTTCACTTTCCATAACTTGAGGACAAGTTATGGAGTTCATAAAAACCATTAAGATAAAATATTCCAATTAACACAATAATCAAATAATGTTTCTATAATCTAGATTAAACTCATAAGTAAAGATAATTCATATCAACAATTTTCAAGAAATTAGACAATCATATAAACTAATACAAATCTTGAAACTTTGATAATTATCCTTCGAAGACTCTTGGACTTTAAAACCTAAAGAGTTAATAAATGAGACATTTCACATCCATAACTTATGGAAGTTTCAAAACTCTTAAGATCATAACTTTAAAAAAAACTTTTGAGTTCCAAAATTTTATGACAAAATTTGTAACTCCTTAAAACCACTTAGATCAAACTTTTAAAACAAATAAAATAATCATATCATTCTATCTTTTAATAAATTGATCTAATTCAACTCTTGTAGTAAAGTGACTCAAATTTTACAAATTATTAGTTTTTCATAAAATCAAGTAATTATCTTAAAATTTGACAAACTTCATGTTTTCTTTTCTTTTTTTTTTTTCCATCAACTAGAAAAAAAAATACATTTGCATCAAATATAGTAGAAAACAACCCATGGCTCTGATACCACTGTTGGGTTTTGGTATAATACAACATCCTATGGTGCACATACAACCCTAAATACCTTGGATCTATGTTTTCACTATTTATACATGCAAATGGTTTCCAAGGCATTAAACCTATAACTAGCATGCATTTGACATAAACCATATAATATACTACTTAGGGAAACATACCTTTTATGTGGCTTGAAGTCTTGATGTATTTGGCCTTAAGAGCTTAGCACCAATAGTATGAAATGCCTCAAATGGAATCACAACACACCTAGGACAAAGGTGGCTCTTGAGAGAGAATTCCATGCACCAAAACACCTCCATATTTCTCTAAGAAAAGAAGTGGTGATTTTGGCTATGTAGTAACCTATTTATATGTAGGATTCCAAGGGTCATGGGTATAACCCATAATCCAAACCCATGGGTTTTATGATCCATGGTTCATGTGGCCCAACTCTTTATGTATCCATACATAAATTTGGTCCAACATGGATCATAAGCCCAACACATATAAATATAACTAATTTTCATAATTAGTCCCCATAGATTTAATTAGTCTCTTTTGATCACTAAATTAATTCCAAATTAATTCTTGATCGATACTAATTAAAACATATGATTTCATATTAATATATTATAACTTATAATATATTAATATACCATAAATAACCTTCTCTCAAAAGTCCATCCTAACAAATTGTCCTGATGATATGCAACCCAAATGTACCATGCTACTCTCGGGTCAAGTACATACCAATAATATTTATGGGCTTAGACATCTAATCCAACAGATATTTCCTTAAACTATGTTCAGTTTATTAGCTTGGAATTGTGCCATGACAGCGGTCATAGTAGCTATTACCGCAGCTTGGAATGTAGTTGTGTCTATATAGAGGATTAGGGTTTCGTCGTTCAGTTGACTATTTCTGGATGACGACTTGATTCTGTTATACGAAAGAAAAGGAGTTCATGAGTGATTATGGTCGGCACTAGATGTATTCTACTCATTTACAAAATTGTAAATTTTCGGTTTTGGTTAAACTGTTCTCGATGGTTGGACCTACATCCTATGATGTAGTATTGCTAAAGAGTTGAAGTAAGTTCATAGAATGGTCACAAGATGATTGGTATTTTGAAATGGACTATCATTGGTTGGTAGATAACATGATCCAACCTTCGACAAAAATTGGAAGTGATCCTTGAGCTAAAATGCCACAGCTCCATAATTTAATGGAAGTGAGGTTTAGATAGAATTATAACGATAGCAGAATGAAAGTATTTGAACAAGGATTGTCACAGGAATTAGTCGACCGTCAATATTATTGATATTTAAGATGTAATAAGTTCAGGAAAATTGACCTTGGAGTAAGTGTTAAATCATATCCGAAGGGAAGATGTTGACAACTTAGAAGTCTAGTTAAAGCACTTGAAAGATAGAAATACTTTACAGACAAGGGCTTCATAGAGCACAGATAAGAAAAGCTATTCCTTAAACCCAAAGAAAATATGAGCTAGACATATTCAACCGGCAGCGGTTACCCTTCAGATGAACCCTCAAGCTAGCCAGTTGACACTCCATGTCGAGAAGGTGTCGTTCATAAACTCTCTACCGAACCCGGAGTTTTATGACTTCATCTCGAGTGTCAGCTAGTGCTTGTAGCAGGACCTCGTGGTCTGTCGCAGACCTCTCCCAAGCATTTTCAAGATGAATGGTGCGAATTGTATGCATTCTTGTATTGGCATCAACCTCTGTTATGCGATGGAGAGTTGTCTTGCCTTGGATTTCGTTTCGGCAACTCTACGGACCAAGATTGGCAAGACTCTGTCTGCTGAGCCTCCTTCGCTCAGGTCGTAAAAGTTTTGATCTCCATTGAATGGCATAGGTTGATTCTGCTCTTGGCTTCACGTTTCCAAGCTTTGCACCCAAGAAGGCATCGGTCCTTGAAGTGTCGGATGAGGGTTAGTATTTGGGATGGGGGGCACTGGGGGTAGGTTATTAACATTAGGCTTAGAGTCAGAACCATTAGAAAAGCCTCCAGCATGGTGATCATCCAAAGGAATTGGATGATCATCTTCTGGCTCTTCTTCCAGCCATCCAACATTGCCTTCGTTTGGGAAGTACGGTTCGTTGTGCGGATGGAATCCAGCCATGTTTATCTATGTGCGAATAGGGATAAACAAATAATTAATAGACGTACTAACTAGATACTTATAAGATGATCGTTATTAGTTACTTCAATACTTGTATAGTGTATACCAGTTATATGTAATCAAAACAGGATAGACCTTTGAATAAGTGACCCTAACTCTAAACCCACAACCAAACAAGGAACAGTGAGTAAAGCAAAGATCACATATTCCCAGTCTATGACATCTTATTTACATATAACCTTAGCGTATCCACTTAGCAACTATTGACCTACTAATAAAGACCTTTTTAGTTCTCAGATAAGAATTATAGTAACACAAAATACTCCTATAGTATTTTAGGTTAATGTTTTGTTCTAATGTTTTCATTGCAATAGTGTTGGTAAGTTTTTAGACTTGTTGCAACACCACATCCATTCTTAGGCTCATGCTAGTCACTCCTCGGAAAGTATAGTTGATCAGGCTATATCCTCCCAGATTTAACTATATATCTCTAAGCCTAATTGTGTTGCTCAACAATCGTAATACTTTTGTTCTGTCCTAGTGACACTGATTTTAGTATGCATGCAAGTATGTATACTTAGTTAAACATTTTAGTATTTAAAAGTATAAACTATTGGTCAGAGTATTTAATCCCGTTGTTTTTATAGATTCTATATCTTTTATGGGTTGATATACTCGATTCACTATAAACAATGCTCTGATACTAATCTATGACACCCCCAAACCGAATTAGCGGAAACATTCGGGGGCAGAGGACATCATGTACAATATCACATCACAGAGTAATAGTAAATAAGTAAACACTATCATCAATTGAATTAATAATGTATTTTAATACAAGTGTGTTACGTATAGTTTGTAAGACACTAAAAATATGAATTAACATAAAAGATGAGTCTTGAATGTGCTCCATCTTCTCAAAAGCTGGAATCTGTACCTGTCTACTGAGACCTGAGAATACACTTTATTGTGAAAGAGTTTATCATCTTTAAAGCTGGTGAGTTCATAATCATTTTAGTGTCATTGTTTGTATCAAAAATTTTGTAACAACGTTTGAAGTAAGAGTTTGTAAAGGTTTGTAAATGTTTGTAAATATTTGTAAATGTTTGTATCTCCTAGAAAATCCTATATTTTCTACTAAAAGTAGCCTTCTAACAAGGCCCGACTATTTTGTATATTCGTTTCTTGTAAAAGTGTGTAATTTTCCCAAGTGTAACTATCATTAACAAAATATAGTATATACATTATCGTTTAATGTAAAAACGTTTCTATGTAAATGTATTAGGGAAAATATTATAGTACTGTAGTTTGTATTTGGAAACTACTTTAATACTACTTATCTTAAAGCCAATGAATTATAAGATAAGGTGAGATTTGTAACCATACTGATTGACGTCTGTAAAACACGGCGATGAAAGACATCGAAATAAATGTGACATTTGTCATCCCTTGGCTTGGTCAGCCGGGGACTATAGTTAACAGTCGGGGCGTGGGATAGTCTGCCCGTATAGATCTATACACACAATGCCCACTCTCCCTCCAGGAGACTCTGGTTACCAACATGACGACAATGGAATCCATGTCATGTAGAAGTAAATCTCATATTCTAATTGTTATGTTTGTGTATTTTCCTTCTGTTTACTTGTAAATGTATGTATATTGTATGTACTAGTGTATTTTTTCTCGTTATAGTATTCTCTATCTATTTCTCATCATAGTATGTTTGTATAGTTTCTCATAATAGTAAGTTCTCCTAGAGCATTGTCAGAAGGACTTACCTGAGGAAGTGATTGTATCGACTTGGTGGAACACCATCGCCAATCGGGCCTACACTCCTTCATCCGTGTAAGAGGGGAGTATGGAAGAATAAACATAATCATAGGGAATAGGAAGGCATTACCTATCACCAAGATTGGAGTTTATACTTTATCACTAAGTAGTGGTTTTAGTTTAGATTTGAATAAATGTTGTTACTCGTCAGAAATGGCAAGAAATATTATTTCCTTTCATGCATTATATAAACAAGGTTTTACTTTTTTATTTGATAATGAAGTTGGTTCGATTAATGCTTTCTTTAATAATGCTCTTTATTTTAAAGCATTACCTTGTGAGGGTGTGTAGGAAACTATATCTTTGGTTGATAACTTTGGAAATAATGTATTGTGTATTGATTCTATTAATGATAATAACTTGGATAAAGCATCATTATGGCATTATCGTCTTGGACATATAAGCAAGAAACGCATAGGCCAACTCCAAAAGGATGGAGTCTTGGAGTGTCACACCCCCAAACCGGAACGATGGAAACGTTCGGGGGCGGATGACTTCATGTGGTAACGTAACAAATGAATACATAGTAAAGAAAGAAATACAACCATCATATATATATATATATATATATATATATATATATATATATATATATATATATATATAATTGAAAGTTTACATTGTTTAAAAGAGTACATGTTCAAAACTAATTACAATATGATGTCAAAATATGAAATTAAACTGGTGCCGCAGCGTCCCTTCTCTAAAACCTGTTTGTTACTTGTAATTACTGAATCCCTGGGACATACAAGTAGTTTTGAAAGAGTAGATCAGCATTTAAGCTGGTGAGTTTCATAAGTATTTAATGACAATGTTTGTATGAAATGAAATGCTTTTGTTCTTTGTTTGCTTGTTCCTAGAAAATCCTATATTTTCTACTAGTATAAATGTAGCCTTCTTTCAAGACCAATGTTTGTTTCTAGTAAATGTATGTACGTATAAGATTTCCAATACGTCTGAAAAACGTCGTCAATCATTGTGTTTTTAATAGTCTATGTAAGTTTTATAACCATACTATTGACAAGGAATGCCTATACACAACGTTCTTCAGGTGTTGGAATGTTCTGACGTTTGTCACCCCAAATGGTGGATTGTAGCTAACAGTCAGGGAGGGGGTTGACAAGCCCGTATAGATCTGTACACAAACACCATGATCCCCCTCCAAGGGATTCTGGTATATAATACAGGACATGAAATGTGTACTCGAACGTACGTAAAGTTAATGTCTCACTAAACTTAGTATAAAACAGATTTACGTGTGAAAATGTTCGTTCATTATTGTATATGAAAGTAGCTTCTTGAAATAGTATTTCCATGTATATAAAAGTTCGTAGTATTCTCGTAAAACTATACCTATTATAGTTTCCTAAAAGTGTGTTTCGTTTGTATAATAAACCCTCAGTGAAAATGTTCACTTGTTATGAAAAGTGTAGTTTTTGTAGTGCCAAAACCGACACACAGAATTGTAGTATACGCAAAGTATATTATTGTAACAACCTGAAATCTCCGCATCATTTCACTGTAACTCTTTAGCGCAATCGATCGTCGTTCCGATTCCGATTTCCGATTTTTCCGTTTAATTAAGTCATTAATTAGTACACATTTAAAATGACTTAATGGGTGACTTAATACATTTGGAAATCATTTTAACACCCAACATTAGTGATCGGAATAATTCTAGAATTTACCGTATCGGGTTACGGTAACTCAATCGGGTACGACCAAAAACCCCGTCTAATGCCGGTATCGGGTAGAATTCCACCGTGTCCAAAATTTTAACACTATATAAACGTGTTTAGGACTTCATTTGAAGCCTTTGGCCAAATTATCACTAAACATTTCCCACCTCTCTCCTAATCCAAGTTTAAGGGATCAAAACTCAAAATTAAGGCTTCTAATCTCTAAGGTACCTTCCTAGCCTTAATCTATAACATATTTGACATCCAATTTCGAGTTTAAGACATGAATTAGGCCAACATTCATGAGTTTACGGCCATAGAACATTCATGGGCCGTAAACTCATATTTCAAGGGTTTTTAAGCCCTAAAACCCTTCCTTTGCATAGTTGGACACTAGATATGACTTAAGGGCTTAAAGGGAAGAACTTATAACATGTAGAACATGGATTTAGAGGGACAAAAGTGAGTTTACGGCCAAGGAACATTCTTGGGCCGTAAACTCATATACAAGGGGTATTTAAGCAAATTCACCCTTCCAAAACCTAGTTGAGACTTAGATATGAACCTTGGACTTGCTAATCTAGACTTGGAACACTTTAAACTTGATTTTTGTGTAACAAAGAAGAGCTTACAGCCAAGACACTCTCTTGGGCCGTAAACTCCTCTAAAAGGGTGATTTAAGGCCTTTAAACATGTTCAAATGCTTCCAAACTCAATCTATGGCTTTGTGGTAAAATCTAGATGCATCTAAAAATGGTTTAAAGGATTGAAACACATCAAAAGTATGATTTATGGGAGTTTACGGCCTAGGAACATACCCTTGGCCGTAAACTCATAAAACAATGTTTAAGATGCATCAAAACACACTCAAATGGCTTGTATAAATTTCTAGAATCACATGTGATTGTTTTAAACACCAAAAACTATCTTTTTCAATGGTAAAGGAGAGTTTACGGCCTTAGAACATTCCTCTAGGCCGTAAACTCCAATGAATGTCTTAATTGATGTTCTAAATTCATAACAATGCTTAGAAAATTAGTTTGAATCACATGTGATTGCCCTAAATAGCTCAAATCAATTTTTCTTAGCCTTGGTGAGTTTACGGCCGTAAACTCTATGAGTGTGGCCGTAAACTCATGCTTTAAATGTTTTAAATCCATTCCAAGTGTTCCAAGGTGTTTAGATAATCATTCCTAGCAATCCCTAAGTCCATTTGAGCCCTTAAAACACCAAAACCTCACCCACATGAGTTTACGGCCGTAAACTCATGTATGTGGGTGTCCCATTGTTGTAAACTCCTTAAAATTTTTACTTATGGGGAGTAAAACTCAAGTACCAAGTCCCTAGTGTCATTACAAATCCAAAGATGTCACCCGGGTCACTTCGAACGCTCGTTTTGAGGTGTTTAACCTCATTGGAGTGTAATGTTCCATATGATTAGTGAATGTATCTCTAATTGTATATATGGACATTATATCATTTTACATAGGGTCATCGTGAGTAATCAAACCCCGAACCGACGTCTAGCATTCAAAACCGACACGTTTCCGAGTCCGGTGAGTTCATACCCCTACCCTTTTTCATTGTTTTCACTGTTTTCAGGGGGGAACACAAGCAAAGTACAAGGAAATTCTTGTACTCAAAACACGTTTTCAAATGTGTGTTTTGTATTTCATATGCTTTCATTACTGATTACCGTATCCGATAACCACTTGAACATACAGGTCACGTAACACATATTTGTGAAATAGATCTTTAAACTAGTATGTTTTACCTATATTTCACAAATGGTTTTCCACATTTTATCAGTTAAAAGCATGACATTAAAACATTTGAACATACTACTTGTACACTGTTTTGTCCTCGGTAACACTCCACACACATGCGCGAGTGGAGGGCTAACATATTATTACTAGTAAATTTGTTATTCCTGTATGATTGGAGACACGTCCTCGGAGAACACTCCACCCAGGTTACGCGAGTGGAGGACTACACCCATAACCAGAATCTCTGGTATTTAGAGAGCGTGACTTGAGTGTATAGATCTATACGGGGCTGACTACCCCACACGTGGCTGCTAGCTACAGCCGAACCGAAATGGTTCAAGGGTGACGAAAGTCATAAGTATGTTGACGACTTATTGCCACATGTGGACTACTTATTGCCACAGGTTTCAGTCTATTGTATGGTTATGGAACTCGCAATTAGGATAACAGAGGTTTACTTACAGTAATAATGGATTACTTTATACATCGTTTACATCTTTTACATCTTTTACATCTTTCACGTATCGTAACCAACATTTGGGAAAGTACGGGACTTTCCTGGGGAAAAACATGGAACCTAACCGCGATTACATCTTTTACATCTTTAACATCGTTTACATTAGAAGCTTACATGCAGGAAAGCATGGGGCTTTCCTGGGTAACACTTACATAAGTAGAAAGAATTACAAAATGGATAACATTACATCTTTTACAATTTGTAACATACAATAAGGAAAGTATGGGACTTTCCTGGTTACACACGATAAGTAAACAAAACAGTTTAACAAATCAGATAACCAACTGTACATTTTTTTTTCATATGAGTAAACCTGTTTTCAGTGTACAAACTTACTATACTTTACATTTGTGAAACATTAACCAACTATTAAGAAAATACGGGATTTTCTTAGTATACATAACATTTTAGAAACAGAAAGAAAACCGAAACATTTTCACAAACAAAACCGCTTATGAACTCACCAGCTTTATGCTGATTTTCAAACCGCTTGTGATCTCAGGTCAGCGTTAGAACAGGTACCCGAAGATCCTTTTGCTTGAAGACGGTGTTCATGAAGGCCCGTTACATTTTGTCTATATGTACTATGTATCACAACTATACAAACTTTACTTTTGAAACAACTGTAAAACTGTTACTATGTAATGTAATGCTTGTTTTACTTTACTTACTATGTACATTGGATTTGATACTCAACATGGTAGTCAACCCCGGAAATGTATTCTGCCTTTGGTTTTCGGGGTGTGACAGATTGGTATCAGAGCCCTTGTTTATAGTGAATAAAGTATACCAAACCTTACATGGTATAAAACTATAAACACTAAAGGGCCTAAGTGCTCTGAATTAAAAGTATCTTCAAACTACAAGTATTTTCAAAAGTATACAAGTATACCGAACCGTCGTCATCTGTAACCACAAGTAGAAACAGAACATAAGTAAATGGGTGTTATGTACTACGTTTAAACCTGGGCAGTTATGTAGTCGTGTCTAGGGTCAATATAGCCTGGCCAACTATATTCATTCGAGACACGGCCAACATGTGCTTGGGAGTGACTATAGTATGTGGCATGCCTAAAACTTACCCTAATATCCCAAACATCGAATCATTGTCGTAAACAATTCATGAAATACTATGGGAGTAGTTCTCGATTCCGATCCTCTGTAATAATCCTCATTCGAGTAGTTCTCTGTGATTACTCTTAGCGATAAATTATCTGTTCGATAACTCTTTCCTGCTTTATCGCTTACTCGAATCATATAACTGCCATGTCTATCGATTCAATGTAGAGGACTTACCATCCTCTCTTTCTTGATCTTATTAGATCAAGATGCCTCCCCGAAAGAGACCTAGCTCAAAGAACAACAACAATCCTTCTTCGCCGCCACCTCCTCCCCAGTTTGACCTAGCATCAGTCCAGACAATGATGACCGCTGCGATGGTAGCAGCTATGTCACAAATGAACCCTAGTGGTTCAGGTGGTGGTACTCAATCTCAAAACCCTGAGGGTAGCCAGGGACACCAAAGAGGGGGTTCCTATAAGGATTTCATGAATGCGAAACCAACATCTTTTAATGGCGCTGGAGGTGTCATTTCTTTATCTCGATGGTTCGAGAAAATTGAGTCCATCTTTGAAATCTGTGCTTGTGCGGAGTCCGATAAAGTCAAATTTGCAGCCTGTACCTTCGTTGATAAGGCCTTGACTTGGTGGAATGGCCGAGTCAAATCTCTGACCTTACCCGTAGCCAATGCCATGGGCTGGGAAGCCATGAAGGAACTTCTCATTGCTGAGTATTGCCCCCGTGGTGAAATGCAGAAATTAGAGCACGAGCTCTGGAACCTGAAGATGAAAGGTTCCGACATTGCTGCATATACTTCCCAATTTGATGATCTTGCACTTCTCTGCCTGGGATTAGTCACTCCAGAAAACTAAAAGATCGAAAGGTTCGTTTGGGGATTATCTCAACCAATAAAGAGTCACGTTTTGGTTGCTCGTCCGGATACCTATGATAGTGCCAAAACCTTAGCACAAATTCTGATTGATCACAGCGACGATGTCAAGGAAATCACTACCACTTCCGAGCCGACTCAAAGGAGTGGTGAAAAGAGGAAATTCTGGAAGAAGAAGAAGGGTCAATCTTCTCAAGGATCCTCCAAGAAACAACAGACAGTGGCAGTCCATGCTGCTACTACTACTCCTGTTGTTGCTGTTTCTGCCATGGGATCCACAGCCTCAACTCCTACCAGTAAATATGCTGGTAACCTTCCTCAGTGTGACAAGTGTAAATACCATCATCATCCTGCTCCCTGTCGAGAATTGTCTTGCACCAACTGTGGTAAGAAAGGGCACACAGTTCGGTACTGCAGAACTCCTACCCAATCAGCCAACCAATCATCGGGAGCAGGTGTTAGTCAAGCCTGCTACAATGTGGTGAAGTTGGGCACTTTAAAAGGGATTGTCCCAAGAAGTCAACTGCTGGTAACACTGGAAGAATTCTAACCATGGGACGGGAGGAAGCAGTTGCTGATCCCACTGTTGTTTCGGGTACGTTCCTTCTCGACAACTCATATGCTAGTATTCTTTTCGATTCGGGTGCTGAAAGGAGTTTTGTTAGTCATGCATTCAAACATAATCTAAAACCAAATCCTCAACCACTAACTGAAACGTTTACCATCGAGATGGCTAACGGTGAGAAAGAAAGCGCTAACGATGTATTCATAGGTTGTACACTTACCCTAAATGATCACTCATTTCCTATAGATCTCATGCCCGTTTCCATTAAGAGCTTTGATGTTATCATTGGCATGGATTGGTTGAGTCCCAATCATGCTGACATTCTTTGTTACGAAAAAGCTATCCGTCTCAATCTTCCTTCGAATCAAACTCTCGTAGTCTATGGCGATAAACCCAGTTCCAACCTTCATATCATTTCTTGCATCAAAGCTCGAAAGCTCCTTCGAAAGGAGTGTGTTGCATTCTTAGCTCATGTGATCAACGAGAAACAAGAAGTTAGAGATCTCGCGAGCGTTCCCGAAGTCTGTAACTTTCCCGATGTGTTTCCCGAAGAACTTCCAGGGATTCCTCCCGAATGTCAAGTCGAATTCCGTATTGACCTAATTCCTGGAGCTACTCCCGTAGCAAAATCCCCGTATCGCTTAGCTCCGGCAGAAATGCAGGAGTTATCCAGTCAACTCAATGAGTTGCTCAGTAAAGGATTCATTAGGCCGAGTTCCTCACCCTGGGGAGCTCCGATTCTGTTTGTCAAAAAGAAAGATGGATCCTTTCGGATGTGTATCGACTATCGTGAACTGAACAAGTTGACCGTTAAGAACCGATATCCTCTTCCAAGAATAGACGACCTCTTCGATCAACTCCAGGGAGCCAGCTACTTTTCTAAGATAGACCTTCGCTCAGGGTACCATCAGTTACGAGTCCAGGAGAATGATGTTCCCAAGACAACTTTTAGGACTTGGTATGGACACTACGAATTCGTAATGATGCCCTTCGGTCTAACCAATGCACCGGCTGTGTTCATGGATCTGATGAACCGGGTGTGCCGTCCCTTCTTAGACAAATTCGTCATCGTGTTCATTGACTACATCCTCGTATACTCCAAAAGAGAAGAAGACCACAAACAACACTTGAGACAAGTGTTAGAAACTCTTAGGTCCGAAAAGTTATACGCGAAATTTTCCAAATGTGAATTCTGGATACGGAAGGTAACTTTCCTCGGTCACGTGGTAAGCGAGGAGGGTATTCATGTAGATCCTTCCAAGATTAAAGCGATAGAGAGTTGGTCGGCACCGAAAACACCCACAGAAATTCGTCAATTCTTTGGTCTCGCCAGCTACTATCGACGATTCATTCAGAATTTTTCCAAAATCGCCAAACCTTTAACCACTCTAACACAGAAAGGTGTACCCTTTTGTTGGAGTGATAAGCAAGAAACTGCATTCCAAACGTTGAAGAGAGCCTTATGCAGCGCGCCTGTTCTGTCTCTGCCTGAAGGGACAGAGGATTTCGTGGTCTACTGCGATGCGTCAAATCAAGGATTAGGTTGTGTGCTTATGCAAAGAGGAAAAGTGATTGCCTATGCCTCTAGACAGCTGAAAGCACACGAGGCCAACTATACCACACACAACTTGGAGCTAGGAACGGTAATCTTCGCATTGAAGATTTGGAGACATTATCTCTACGGAACCAAGTGCACAATTTTCACAGATCACAAGAGTTTGCAACACATCTTTAATCAAAAAGACTTAAACATGAGGAAACAGCGATGGGTAGAATTACTCAGTGACTATGAGTGTGAAATCCGTTACCACCCCGGCAAGGCCAATGTGGTAGCAGATGCCCTTAGCCGAAAGGATAGTACAAGCCACAAAGTGAGGAACCAGACGATGACCATCCATTCCAACTTACCCATGCAAATCCAAGAAGCTCAGTATATAGCCCTCAAACCCGAGAACGTGTCAGATGAAACCTTGAGAGGGATGGAGAAGAAACTTGAGATCAGAGGTGACGGAGTTCACTGTTTCATGAATCGAATCTGGATTCCCAGATCCGGTGGATTCAGGGAAATAGTCATGGAGGAAGCACACAGAACCAAATACTCTGTTCACCCGGGTTCGGACAAGATGTACCTGGATCGCAAGAAACAATACTGGTGGCCAAACATGAAAGCTGAGATAGCTACATTTGTGGGCAAATGTCTGACTTGCGCCAAGGTCAAAGTTGAACATCAGAAGCCTTCATGTCTGCTCCAACAACCCGAGATTCCCGAGTGGAAATGGGAGATGATCACCATGGACTTCATCACCAAGCTACCCAAGTGTTCTAGTGGGTACGACACCATTTGGGTAATTGTCGATCGTTTGACAAAATCCGCTCACTTCATCCCGATCAAAGAATCATACAAGATGGAGAGACTCGCGCGAATCTACATTCAGGAGGTAGTACGTCTACACGGTGTACCTGTATCCATTATCTATGATCAAGATAGTAGGTTTACCTCCAGATTCTGGCAATCTCTTCAGAAAGCCCTTGGAACCAAACTAGATATGAGCACGGCGTATCATCCTCAGACCGATGGACAGAGTGAGAGAACAATCCAAACCCTGGAGGACATGCTTCGTGCATGTGTCATTGACTTTGGAAAGTCGTGGGATACACACCTATCCTTGATCGAGTTCTCGTACAACAACAGTTACCACACCAGCATTAGAGCTGCCCCGTTCGAAGCTTTATACGGTCGTAAGTGCAGATCCCCTCTGTGCTGGGCCGAGGTGGGGGATACACAGTTAGCCAGGAGTCGAGTCCTCAACAGTGCTCTCACTGGTCCTGAAATCATCCGCGAAACCACCGAAAAGATCATTCAAATCCATAACCGACTGAAAGCCTCACGTGATCGTCAAAAGAGTTACGTTGATAATCGTCGGAAACCACTAGAATTCCAGGTTGGAGACTGTGTCCTGTTAAAAGTCTCGCCCTGGAAAGGCACTGTACGCTTTGGTAAGCGTGGGAAACTTAATCCGAGGTACATTGGACCCTTTGAGATCCTCTCCACGATCGGTCCAGTTGCCTATAAACTTCATTTACCTCATGAACTCAGTAACATTCATCCTGTCTTCCATCTTTCAAATCTCAAAAAGTGCCTATCCGATGAAACCTTAACAATTCCCTTAGACGAGATTGAGATCAATGAAAACCTCAACTTTGTGGAGGAACCGATCGAAATCATGGATCGAGAAGTCAAACGTACAAAACAAAGTCGCATCCCGTTAGTGAAGGTTCGCTGGAATGCCAAGCGGGGACCGGAATTCACTTGGGAACGGGAAGACTCAATGAAACAGAAGTATCCACAACTCTTTTCTTATCCATGATTTGTATCTTGTCTTATGTTCTAAACTTGAATTTCGGGACGAAATTCCCTTTAATGGGGGGATAATGTAACAACCCGAAATCTCCGCATCATTTCAATGTAACTCTTTCGCGCAATCGATCGTCGTTCCGATTCCGATTTCCGATTTTTCCGTTTAATTAAGTCATTAATTAGTACACATTTAAAATGACTTAATGGGTGTCTTAATACATTTGGAAATCATTTTAACACCCAACATTAGTGATCGGAATAATTCTAGAATTTACCGTATCGGGTTACGGTAACTCAATCGGGTACGACCAAAAACCCCGTCTAACGCCGGTATCGGGTAGAATTCCACCGTGTCCAAAATTTTAACACTATATAAACGTGTTTAGGACTTCATTTGAAGCCTTTGGCCAAATTATCACTAAACATTTCCCACCTCTCTCCTAATCCAAGTTTAAGGGATCAAAACTCAAAATTAAGGCTTCTAGTCTCTAAGGTACCTTCCTAGCCTTAATCTATAACATATTTGACATCCAATTTCGAGTTTAAGACATGAATTAGGCCAACATTCATGAGTTTACAGCCATAGAACATTCATGGGCCGTAAACTCATATTTCAAGGGTTTTTAAGCCCTAAAACCCTTCCTTTGCATAGTTGGACACTAGATATGACTTAAGGGCTTAAAGGGAAGAACTTATAACATGTAGAACATGGATTTAGAGGGACAAAAGTGAGTTTACGGCCAAGGAACATTCTTGGGCCGTAAACTCATATACAAGGGGTGTTTAAGCAAATTAACCCTTCCAAAACCTAGTTGAGACTTAGATATGAACCTTGGACTTGCTAATCTAGACTTGGAACACTTTAAACTTGATTTTTGTGTAACAAAGAAGAGTTTATGGCCAAGACACTCTCTTGGGCCGTAAACTCCTCTAAAAGGGTGATTTAAGGCCTTTAAACATGTTCAAATGCTTCCAAACTCAATCTATGGCTTTGTGGTAAAATCTAGATGCATCTAAAAATGGTTTAAAGGATTGAAACACATCAAAAGTATGATTTATGGGAGTTTACGGCCTAGGAACATACCCTTGGCCGTAAACTCATAAAACAATGTTTAAGATGCATCAAAACACACTCAAATGGCTTGTATAAATTTCTAGAATCACATGTGATTGTTTTAAACACCAAAAACTATCTTTTTCAATGGTAAAGGAGAGTTTACGGCCTTAGAACATTCCTCTAGGCCGTAAACTCCAATGAATGTCTTAATTGATGTTCTAAATTCATAACAATGCTTAGAAAATTAGTTTGAATCACATGTGATTGCCCTAAATAGCTCAAATCAATTTTTCTTAGCCTTGGTGAGTTTACGGCCGTAAACTCTATGAGTGTGGCCGTAAACTCATGCTTTAAATGTTTTAAATTCATTCCAAGTGTTCCAAGGCAATTTAGGTAATCCATTCTAACAATCCCTAAGTCCATTTGAGCCCTTAAACCATCAAAACCACACCCACATGAGTTTACGGCCGTAAACTCATGTATGTGTGTGTTCCATAGTTGTAAACTCATTTAAATGTTTACTCTTGGGGAGTAAAATCAAGTCCCAAGTCCCTAGTGCCATTACAAGTCCAAAGATGTCACCCGGGTCACTCCGAACGCTCGTTTTGAGGTGTTTAACCTCATTGGAGTGTAATGTTCCATATGATTAGTGAATGTATCTCTAATTGTATAGATATGGACATTATATCATTTTACATAGGGTCATCGCGAGTAATCAAACCCCGAACCGACGTCTAGCATTCAAAACTGACACGTTTCCGAGTCCGGTGAGTTCGTACCCCTACCCTTTTTCATTGTTTTCACTGTTTTCAGGGGGGAACACAAGCAAAGTACAAGGGAATTCTTGTACTCAAAACACGTTTTCAAATGTTTGTTTTGTATTTCATATGCTTTCATTACTGATTACCGTATCCGATAACCACTTGAACATACAAGTCACGTAACAAATATTTGTGAAATAGATCTTTAAACTAGTATGTTTTACCTATATTTCACAAATGGTTTTCCACATTTTATCAGTTCAAAGCATGACATTAAAACATTTGAACATACTACTTGTACACTGTTTTGTCCTCGGTAACACTCCACACACATGCGCGAGTGGAGGGCTAACATATTATTACTAGTAAATTTGTTATTCCTGTATGATTGGAGACACGTCCTCCGAGAACACTCCACCCAGGTTACGCGAGTGGAGGACTACACCCATAACCAGAATCTCTGGTATTTAGAGAGCGTGACTTGAGTGTATAGATCTATACGGGGCTGACTACCCCACACCTGGCTGCTAGCTACAGCCGAACCGAAATGGTTCAAGGGTGACGAAAGTCATAAGTATGTGGACGACTTATTGCCACATGTGGACTACTTATTGCCACAGGTTTCAGTCGATTGTATGGTTATGGAACTCGCAATTAGGATAACAGAGATTTACTTACAGTAATAATGGATTACTTTATACATCGTTTACATCTTTTACATCTTTTACATCTTTCACGTATCGTAACCAACATTTGGGAAAGTACAGGACTTTCCTGGGGAAAAACATGGAACCTAACCGCGATTACATCTTTAACATCGTTTACATTAGAAGCTTACATGCAGGAAAGCATGGGGCTTTCCTGGGTAACACTTACATAACTAGAAAGAATTACAAAATGGATAACATTACATCTTTCACAATTTGTAACATACAATAAGGAAAGTATGGGACTTTCCTGGTTACACACGATAAGTAAACAGAACAGTTTAATAAATCAGATAACCAACTGTACATTTTTTTTCATATGAGTAAACCTGTTTTCAGAGTACAAACTTACTATACTTTACATTTGTGAAACATTAACCAACTATTAAGAAAATACGGGATTTTCTTAGTATACATAACATTTTAGAAACAGAAAGAAAACCGAAACATTTTCACAAACAAAACCGCTTATGAACTCACCAGCTTTATGCTGATTTTCAAACCGCTTATGTTCTCAGGTCAGCGTTAGAACAGGTACCCGAAGATCCTTTTGCTTGAAGACGGTGTTCATGAAGGCCCGTTACATTTTGTCTATATGTACTATGTATCACAACTGTACAAACTTTACTTTTGAAACAACTGTAAAACTGTTACTATGTAATGTAATGCTTGTTTTACTTTACTTACTATGTACATTGGATTTGATACTCAACATGGTAGTCAACCCAGGAAATGTATTCCGCCTTTAGTTTTCGGGGTGTGACAATTATTTATATAAATACATAAATCATTTCTCATTTTAAAAGATAAAATGTTGTCGTGGTATAATTTGCATATGAAAGTTTCCTTATAATAGTTTTAATTCACATATGATTCCTTTGATAAAACACGTATAGTGAAAGTTTATGTAACACACGATAATAATCGAGTGTTTTACTTGTATTCCCCCCCCCCCCCTTAAAAGCATATAAAAGTACTCATAAAACATTTAAAAGTGTGAATTATAGGGGTATGAACTCACTTGTAAGATCGGAGGTTGCGGGATGAAAACCAGACAGAATTTCGGCTCGAGAAAGTGGATTTCCTCGGGATTCTTGGGAATCTCGGGAGCACAAACAACCATTGGGACTTGAGCAAAGTGATCGGGGCTTCAGGGTAGTACGGTAACGGAAAACGAGGCAAGAACGTAAGAGAAATGAGAGAAATGGTGTGATTTTCCTGGAACCCTCGCATCCCTTTTATAGGGGCTGGGAAACGACCTCGTACGCTGGGCGTATGCATGTACGCGGGGCGTACGCGTGCGTCATGCGTGACCGTGTCATCAACTGCCTCGGAGCTCGGATGGGACGAGGAATAGGCTCGCACAGGCGCGACGTGGACGATTCGAGGCCAAGGCCTCGCGTACGCTGGGCGTAACTCGGCCCTATCTGGTGACTCCCCTTCGGATAATACCAAGGGTTTTTAATTAAATTTATATTTTAATTATTTAATAAACTTCAAAAATTAATGTCTTCTTCATACGAACTCCGTTTTTGACGTTCTTTATATCCACACGAAGGTGAGAGCATACTCTACAACTTTCGTGTAGATCACGTCGGCAAGTTCCGAAATTATTTTTATTATTTATTTTTAAAAGGTTGCGGTAAGAAATTTTCTTTAGAAATTCATAACTTCTATATCTGACGTCGGTTTTTTCCAGACTTTCTACCGCTGAAATACCATTATTGAGACCATCGATTCTCGTTTAGGTTATTCTGGTCAAAAGTCGTTCGATCTCTGATTCGAGTTTTTAGCCGTCTACCGTTAAGCCGAACTTGAAAAATTCCTAACTTTCTTATACGAAGTCGGATTTGGACGTCCTTTTTACGTACGATCATGGTTTAATGACATCTAACATAATATGTAACTTAATTACTGATTTTTGGATATTTTATTTTCAAAGTTAATTTTATTACAACTAACGTGGTTACAATACTTGACTTTTTAGGTCCTTTACATGTAGTTGAAATATCGGGTTGTCACATCATCCCCCCGTTAGAGGGAATTTCATCCTGAAATTTAAAGCAAGAAAGATACAAGTGAATCAGAGAAAAAGATGCGGGTACTTTTGTTTCATCTGATCTTCGCGTTCCCATGTGAATTCAGGTCCTCGCTTGGCGTTCCAGCGGACTTTCACGATGGGTATGCGTCTTTTGTTTCGTTTGTTTGACCTCTAGGTCCATGACTTCAACCGGTTCTTCCACGAAGTTGGTCAGCGTAGCTTTTCTGTCGATCTCTAGATGCTTTCAACCGTTCACGAATCTGAACGATCTTCTCTGTCGTTTCCCATATGATTTCTGGACCGGTGAGAGTGCTTTCAGTATCTCGTCCTTTAGCTAATTGTGTATCGCCAACTTCGGTCCAACACAGAGGGGATCTGCACTTGCAGCCATAGAGGGCTTCAAATGGAGCAGTCTTTATGCTCGTATGATAACTATTGTTGTATGAAAATTCGACAAGAGGTAAATGGATATCCCATGCCTTTCCAAAGTCAATCACACAGGCTCTCAGCATATCTTCCAAAGTTTGTATCGTTCTCTCACTTTGCCCGTCTGTTTGTGGATGGTAGGCTATACTCATGTCTAATCTAGTCCCTAGGGAACTTTGTAGTGACTGCCAGAACCTTGATGTAAATCTACTATCTCTATCGGAGATAATGGACATCGGAACCCCATGCAATCGTACTATTTCCCTTATGTAAGTTCTTGTAAGCCTTTCCATCTTGTTAGTCTCCTTGATTGGTAGAAAATGCGCGGATTTGGTCAATCTGTCGACGATGACCCATATGGTATCAAGTCCACCCATTCTCTTGGGAAACTTGGTTATGAAATGCATAGTGATCCGTTTCCATTTCCATTCCGGTATCTCTGGTTGTCGTAGTAATCTTGAAGGTTTCTGGTACTCGACCTTAACCTTAGCGCAAGTAAGACATTTACTTACAAAGGTAGCAATCTCTGCTTTCATGTTAGGCCACCAGTACAGTTTCTTAAGATCCAAATACATTTTATCTGAACCTGGGTGAACGGAATACCTCGTGTTGTGCGCTTCAGTCATGACCACATCCTTCAAACCACTATGTCTTGGTGTCCAGATACGGTCCATGAGATAATAGGCTCCACCACCCTTGATTTCTAGACTCTTTTCCATTCCTCTCAGGGATTCACCCGTCACATGCTCGGGTTGTGTAGCATTCAGTTGAGCCTCTTTAATTTGTGTGGATAAGTGGGAATGGATGGTCATATTCATAGATTTGACTCTCCGACCAGTGTATTCTTTTCGACTGAGGGCGTCAGCTACTACATTGGCCTTGCCAGGATGATAACGAATCTCGCATTCGTAATCATTGAGTAACTCGACCCATCGTCTTTGTCGCATGTTGAGCTCCTTCTGATCGAAAATGTATTGAAGGCTCTTGTGGTCGGTGTAAATAGTACTCTTTGTTCCGTACAGGTAGTGTCTCCAGATCTTTAAAGCAAATACCACTGCTCCTAACTCGAGATCGTGTGTTATATAGTTTACTTCGTGTGTCTTAAGTTGACGGGAGGCATAAGCAATAACCTTACCTCGTTGCATAAGAACACAACCAAGCCCTTCATTTGATGCATCACAATACACTACAAAATCTTTTATCCCTTCGGGTAGGGATAGTAATGGTGCGGTGCATAAGGCTTGTTTCGGAGTTTGGAACACCTTCTCTTGTTTTGCTTCCCAGTCAAAAACCACTCCTTTCTGGGTTAATGTAGTAAGAGGTTTTGCGATGCTAGAGAAGTACTTTATGAATATGCGATAGTAGCCAGCTAGGCCTAGAAATTGATGAATCTATGTAGGTGTCTTTGGTGCCGACCAGTTCTTAATGGCCTTAATTTTGGAGGGGTCCACATGTATCCCTTTTTCACTAACAACGTGGCCCAAAAATTCGACTCTTCGAATCGAAAACTCACATTTAGAGAACTTCGCATAGAGTGTCTCTGATCGTTGTGTTTCTAAGACCCTCCGTAGGTGTTGACTATGTTCTTCCTTACTACGGAAAACTCTATTCATTAGGTCCATGAATATTGTTGGTGCGTTGGTTAATCCGAATGGCATCACTACAAATTCGTAGTGTCCATAACGGGTTCGGAAGGCTGTCTTGGGAACGTCTTCCTATAGCACTCGTAACTGGTGATATCCTGATCGTAGATCTATCTTCGAGAAGTATCTCGCTCCTTGAATTTGATCAAATAGGTCGTCAATATGGGGTAGAGGGTAACGATTCTTGACAGTGAGTTTGTTCAGCTCTCGGTTGTCGATGCACATCTGGAACGACCTGTCTTTCTTCTTTACAAACAAGACCGGTGCTCCCCAAGGTGAGAAAATTGGTCTAATGAATCCTTTTTTGTGAATTTCGTTAAGCTGACTGGAAAGTTCTTGCATCTCTGCTGGTGCCAGACGATAAGGCGATTTTGCTAGAGGGGTAGCCCCTGGGATTAAGTCGATTCTGAACTTGACTTGGCGTTGTGGTCGTAATCCCGGTAGTTCTTCTGGGAAGATATTGGGGAAATCCCGTACCTCTGGGATGCTGTTTATATCGTTTACCTCCTGACTCGTATCAACGATGTGTGCAATAAATGCCTGATAATCCTTCCGCAAACACTTTCGAGCTTGGATGCACGAAATGATGCGAAGGTTTGTACTTGATTTGTCATCGTAGATCACTAATGATTCATGGTTAGGGAGATTTAGATGAATGGCTTTTTCAAAGCACATGATGTCGACGCGAAGAGGACTTAACCAATCCATGCCAACTATAACGTCGAAACTTTTTATTTGGACTGGCATAAGGTTGATTGGGAAAGAGTGACCGTCTAAAGTTAATGTACAACCCATGTATATGCAATTAGTGTTTTCCGTTTTCCCATTTGCCATTTCTACAGTGAATGATTCTTCTAACATGCTAGGTTTACGTTTAAGTAAGCGAATAAAGTTTTGGCTCACAAAGATTCTCTGTGCTCCGCTATCGAATAGGATGCATGTATATGAATTATCGAGAAGAAACGTACCAACAACTACTATAGGATCAGCTACGGCTTCCTCGTGACCAATAACTAATACTCCTCCCACTCCGCCAGTATTTGTTGCCTTTGGGCAGTTTCTTTTGTAGTGGCCCACCTCGCCACAACCGTAGCCTGTTTGGCCTACACCAGCACCAGGAACTCGAGTGATCGGTTTTGCGGGGGCCTTGCAGAAATGGACAGTGTGCCCCTTTCTATTGCAGTTGGAGCACTGCATTTCCTGACATGGTCCGTGGTGGTGGTAATTGCACTTGGTGAACTTTGGGAGGTTGCCCACATAAGGCTTTGTTGGGTAGAGATTTTTAGGAACTGTAGTAGGTACCGTCGCAGCGTTTACGGCAACCAATTGTTGTTTCTTTGAGGATTCTTGGGAAGATCCACCCTTCCCTTTATTCCATCCTCTCTTCTTGTTGTTGTTGTTATTGTTGTTTCCCTTATGTGGTTATGGTGCAGAAGTTGTTGAGTTTTGATGATTTCCGTGATCAATAAGCGATTGTGCCAGCTCCTTGGCACTTTCAAAAGTGTCAGGTATTGAAGCTAACATGCTTGACTGAATTTGGGGTGACAGTCCCCAAATGTATCGCTCTATTTTCTTGCTCTCGGGAACAATCATATATGCGCAAAGGATTGCCAGCTCGCAGAATTTGTTGGTATAAATTGCTATGTCGGTACCAACCATTCCCAGAGTCCAGAGTTCGTGCTCGAGTTTTTGAATCTCTCCTCGTGGAAAGTACTCTCTCATCAACATGATCTTCAAGCTCTCCCAGCATATCGAGTTTTCCACTATCAGGGTAAGTACCTTAACATGGCCATTCCACTAAGTTAAAGCCCTATCAGCAAATATGTAAGTTGCAAACTTGACTTTGCTGTGCTCGGGGTAGGAGCAGATTTCAAATACTGATTCCATTCTTTCAATCCACTGCCTTAAAACCATCACACCGCCCGTTCCATTAAAACATCTAGGGCTTAGCATTCGTAAAGTCTTTATAGGTGCACTCCCGGGGTTGCCCATGACTATCGCCATGGTTGGAAGGTTGTATGCCAATTCCTGAATCCGTAGTAACAGGGGTATTGATCTGTGACATGGCAGCTGCCACAGCTACAGTGACTGCTGCCTGGAACATGACAGCATCAAATTGAGGAGGTGGAGGTGGTGGTGGTATCGGTGTTTCGTTGTTAGGGTTACGCCTGAGATTCCTGCGTGGCGGCATCTTTAACTATACGTTTAAAAGATGACGTTTTGGATAAGAATAAATGAATAATGAATGTGTCTCATGAACTAAATTGCTATAGTTCAACAACAGATGACAATATGAGTCTCACATATAGAAGAGCGAAGCTTATTCGTAAATACGAATATATGAACAAGCGTATGGATTTTCCATAATATTTTAAAGATTGAACGCGATACTCAACGTAGTAGTAATAGCGTGCGAATTATATTAATATGATACATGATACAACGATCACGAAAATTTGACCCTTAAAAGGGTCTCCGATTACAAGAATTTAAAGGAAGTTAAAAACTTTTAGCCGAAGTCCTATCTTATAACAAAATTTGAGTTTTTCGCAAGTACTACTTGCGACGTGTGTTGCGCTTGGAGCTCAACTCCGCATCCGATTGCTTCGACTCCATAAGACGCCTATCGAAGGCAGCTTGTTGTTCCCTCAACTCTGTGAGGGCTGCATTCGTCTGTGCTTGGAATGCTTTGGCACGGATGTGGATGTCATTCTGCAACATATCCAGATGGCGAATATCGGTCATGTGGACTTGTACTTCCACGTTGACTTCTCGGATTCAGTTTGCTTGAACCCCCGATTGGTAGGACTGGTTGGCCAGTTTACCTACCATTGCCGGAAGTGCTCGGTTGGCTGAACCTCCATCCCTGATGTCGTAGAAGTCTCGAGACATGCCGTAGGGAGAGCGTATCCCTTGTTGTTGGCTCCAATGGACGAGGTGAATTCCCCAAACGAGATTCGGTCCTTGGAAGTTCCTCATAATGGCTGGAGGGTTGATTATCTCTGGTTTCGAGTCTGTACCAGAGTCGGCCCCTCCATCCAACTCGATAGGCTCTTCGTCCTCTTCCGAATCCTCCTCTATCCATCCTCCGTTGCCCTGGTTTGGGTAGTAGGGGTCCCCATGCGGGTGAAATCCAGCCATTTGACTATACGAGAATAGGGTTATAAGAGTTGAACAAAACTTGAGACATGTAATACTAATTAATCTATTGTATGCACCAAATACTCCTACAATATTTAAATTGTACATTTGATAATAGTGTCTATTTTTTGGTAAGTTTTGACTTGTTGCTCACTACAATCATTCCTCGGTATACGTTAGTCTAATTTCGGATAAACATAGTTGATCAGGCTATATTCGTTCCAAATTTGATTACATATCTCGAGAACTAATCGTAGAGTCCAACTTTTCTTAATACTTTTGTATAGTTCTCATCATGAAAATATGTCGTTGTATGCATGTATTTTGGATTTTCATAACCTAAAATAATCTATTTATATGAAATAAGGATTTTTGGTACGAAACTTTTGTCAGACACTTTGAGTCCCTAAGCATTTATAGTTTGTATATCTTATGAGGTTCGGTATACTTAGTTCACTATAAACATTGCTCTGATACCAATCTGTCACACCCCCAAACCGGAACGGCGGAAACGTTCGGGGGCGGATGACTTCATGTGGTAACATAACAAATGAATACATAGTAGAGAAAGCAATACAACCATCATATATATATATATATATATATATATATATATATATATATATATATATATATGTATAATTGAAAGTTTACATTGTTTAAAAGAGTACATGTTCAAAACCAATTACAGTATGATGTCAAAATATGAAATTAAACTGGCGCCGCAGCATCCCTTCTACAAAACCTATTTCTTACGTCTAATTACTGAATCCCTGAGACATACAAGTAGTTTTGAAAGAGTAGATCAGCATTTAAGCTGGTGAGTTTCATAAGTATTTAATGACAATGTTTGTATGAAATGAAATGTTTTTGTTCTTTGTTTGCGTGTTCCTAGAAAACCCTATATTTTCTACTAGTATAAATGTAGCCTTCTTTCAAGACTAATGTTTGTTTCTAGTAAATGTATGTACGTATAAAATTTCCAATACGTCTAAAAAACCCCGTAAATCATTGTGTTTTTAATACTCTATGTGAGTTTTATAACCATACTATTGACAAGGAATGCCTATACACAACGTTCTTCAGGCGTTGGAATGTTCTGACTTTTGTCACCCCAAATGGTGGATTGTAGCTAACAATCAGGGCGCAGGTTGTCAAGCCCGTATAGATCTGTACACAAACACCATGATCCCCCTCCAATGGATTCTAGTATATAATACAGGACATGAAATGTGTCCTCGAACGTACGTGAAGTTAATGTCTCTCAAAACTTAGTATAAAACAGATTTACGTGTGAAAATGTTCGTTCATTATTATATATGAAAGTAGCTTCTTGAAATAGTATTTCCATGTATGTAAAAGTTCGTAGTATTCTCGTAAAACTATACCTATTATAGTTTCCTAAAAGTGTGTTTCGTTTGTATAAGACACCCTTAGTGAAAATGTTCACTTGTTATGAAAAGTGTAGTTTTTGTAGTGCCAAAACCGACACACAGAATTGTAGTATAAGCAAAGTATATGATTTATATAAATACATAAATCGTTTCTCATTTTAAAAGATAAAATGTTGTCGTGGTATAATTTGCATATGAAAGTTTCCTTATAATAGTTTTAAATCACATATGATTCCTTTGATAAAACGCGTATAGTGAAAGTTTATGTAACACACGATAATAATCAAGTGTTTTATTTGTATTCCGCCCCTTAAAAGCATATAACAGTACTCATAAAACATTTAAAAGTGTGAATTATAGGGGTATGAACTCACTTGTAAGATCGGAGGTTGTGGGATGAAAACCGGACAGAATTTCGGCTTGAGAAAGTTGATTTCCTCGGGATTCTTCGGAATCTCGGGAGCACAAACAACCTTCGGGACTTAAGCAAAGTGATCGGGGCTTCGGGGTAGTACGGGCACAGAAACCGAGGCAAGAACGTAAGAGAAATGAGAGAAATGGTGTGATTTTCCCGGAACCCTCGCATCCCTTTTATAGGGGCTGGGAACGGACATCGTATGCTGGGCGTACGCATGTACGCAGGGCGTACGCGTGCGTCATGCGTGACCGAGTCGTTGACTGCTTCGGAGCTCCGATGGGACGGGGCATAGCCTCGCACAGGCGTGACGTGGACGATCCGAGGCCAAGGCCTCGCGTACACTGGGCGTACGGGGGTTACATTGGGCGTAACTCGGCCCTATCTGGTGACTCCTCTTCAGATAATACCAAGGGTTTTTAATTAAATTTATATTTTAATTATTTAATAAACTTCAAAAATTAATATCTTCTTCATACAAACTCCGGTTTTGACGTTCTTTATATCCACGCGAAGGTGAGACCATACTCTGCAACTTTCGTTTAGATCCCGTCGGCAAATTCCGAAATTATTTTTATTATTTATTTTTAAAAGGTCGCGGTAAGAAAATTTCTTTAGAAATTCATAACTTCTTTATCTGACGTCGGTTTTTGCCAGACTTTTTACCGCTGAAATACCATTGTTGAGACCCTCGATTCTCGTTTAGGTCATTCCGGTCAAAAGTCGCTCGATCTCTGATTCGAGTTTTTAGCCGTTTGTCGTTAAGCCAAACTTGAAAAATTCCTAACTTTCTTATACGAAGTCTGATTTGGGCGTTCTTTTTACGTACGATCACGGGTTAATGACATCTAACATAATATGTAATTTAATTAGTGATTTTTGGATATTTTATTTTCGAAGTTAATTTTATTACAACTAACGTGGTTACAATTGTTGACTTTTTAGGTCGTTTACATGTAGTTGAAATATCGGGTTGTCACATGGAGTCATTTGACCTAAGGTCAGATGATAGTTGTGAATCATGCTTGGAAAAATGAAAAAGTCATCCATCATAGGTTCTTGTGAGAGGGGTGAAGGTTTGTTGGATCTTGTACACACGGATGTGTGTGGACCCTTCAAACATGCCACAAGAGATGCTAGTCATTATTATTTGACTTTTACTGATGATTACAGTAGATATGGATATGTCTACTTAATCAAGCATAAGTCAGAGACTTTTGAAAGGTTTAAAGAGATTAAACAAGAAGTCGAGAATCAATTGGGCAGCAACATTAAGATGCTTCGATCTGATCGAGGTGGTGAGTATCTTAGTTCAGAGTTCCTCGACTATCTTAGGGAATGTGGGATTGTCTCACAATTGACACCTCCCGGGACACCACAGTTGAATGGTGTGGCTGAGAGGCATAATCGAACCTTTTTGGATATGGTTTGTTCCATAATGAGTCGAGCTTCGCTACCAATCTCATTTTGGGGGTATTCCTTAGAGACTGCCGCCCATATCCTTAATCTGGTCCCTACAAAGAAAGTTGCCAAAACTCCTCATGAGATGTGGACTGGTAAACTACCCAAACTAGATCACATCAACATTTGGGGTTGCGAGGCTTTCGTGAGACGCGAGATTCATGATAAGCTCGAACCTCAAAGCGAGAGGTGTATTTTCATCGGCTACCCACAACAATCCTTTGGTTACCTATTCTACTAACCTAGTGAAAAAGTGGTTTTTGTAGCAAGGAAGGTTGTTTTGAGAGAGAGAGAGAGAGAGAGAGAAAGAGAGAGAGGAAGTTCATAAGCCAAGGAAACAGTGGCAGCCAAGTTGACCTTGAAGAAATTAAAGAGTCAAATGGTGAAGGAACTTCAAACCCTAGCACTTAACTTGAGGAGGAAACTCTTGTTGAGTCAATTGACAAGTCTGTACCTCTGAGGTGATCCACAAGGGTTAGGAATGCACCTGAGCATTACTATGGATCAAGTTTGGAACTTGGTTGAGAATGTGCCAGGTCGTAAGACTTTAGGGTGCAAATGGATCTTCAAGAAGAAGACCGACATGGATGGTAATGTACACACTTATAAGGCACGACTGGTTGCAAAGGGTTTCTCACAAACTCCGGTAGTTGATTATGATGAGACTTTTTCTCCAGTGGCCAAGATTAAGTCTATTAGGGTTCTGTTAGCCATAGCTACATTTCATGACTATGAAATATGGCAAATAGATGTCAAAACCTCTTTCCTTAAGGGAAAGTAGGCTGAGAATGTTTACATGAGTCATCCAGAGGGTTTTGTCAATACAGAGTACCCTAATAGAGTGTGTAAGCTTGAGAAATCCATTTATGGATTAAAGCAAGCACCTCGCAGATGGAATCTTTGCTTTGATGAGAAAGTCAAAGACTTTGGCTTTTCTAGAAGTGAAGATAAATCTTGTGTGTATGTCAAAGCTAGTCAGAGTATAGTTAGCTTTTTGGTATTGTATGTTGATAACATACTACTCATAGGAAATGACATCCCAACTCTGCAAGAACTTAAGTCCTTGCTTGGGAAGTGTTTCTCTATGAAGGACCTAGGAAAAGCTGCCTATATTCTAGGGATAAGGATCTTGAGAGACCGCAGTAAAAGACTAATTGGACTTATTCAGAGTACCTACTTGGATAAGGTGCTGAAGAGATTCAGCATGCAGGACTCCAAGAAAGGAGAGTTACCCATCCAAAGTAACGCCAGATTAAGTAAGACACAAAGCCCTAGTACTGAGGTTGAGATAGCAGAAATGAGTCGAATACCTTATGCTTCATCTGTGGGTTCGATCATGTATGTTATGATGTATACTCAACCTGATGTAGCCGTTGCTTTAAGCATGGTTAGCAGATATCAGGGTGTCACACCCCGAAAACCGAAGGCGGAAAACATTTTCGGGGTTGACTACCACGTTGAGTATCAAATCCAATGCACATAGTAAGTAAAGTAAAACAACCATTACATTACATAGTAAAAATTTTACAGTTATTTCAAAAGTAAAGTTTGTACTGTTGTGATACATAGTATATATAAACAAAATGAAACGGGTCTTCATGTACTCCGTCTTCGAGCAAAAAGGATCTTCGGGTACCTATTCTAACGTCGACCTGAGAACACAAGCGGTTTGAAAATCATCATAAAGTTGGTGAGTTCATAAGCGGTTTTGTTTTACGAAAATGCATCGGTTTCCTTTCTGTTTCTGCAATGTTATGTACACCAAGAAAATCCCGTATTTTCTTAAAAGTTGGTTATTGTTTCACAAATGTAAAGTATAGTAAGTTTGTACACTGAAAACATGTTTACTCATGTGAAAATGTATAGTTGGTTATCTGACTGGTTAAACTGTTCTGTTTACTTATCATGTGTTACCAGGAAAGTCCCATACTTTCCTTATTGTATGTTACGAATTGTAAAAGATGTAATGTTATCCAGTTTGTTACTCTTTCTATTTATGTAAGTGTTACCCAGGAAAGCCCCATGCTTTCCTGCATGTATGTATCTAAGGTAAACGATGTTAAAGATGTAAAAGATGTAATCGTGATTAGATTCCATGTTTTCCCCAGGAAAGTCTCGTACTTTCCTGAATGTTGGTTACAGTAAGTAAAAGATGTAAAAGATGTAAAAGATGTAAACGATGTATAAAGTAATCCATTATTACTGTAAGTAAATCTCTGTTATCCTAATTGCGAGTTCCATAACCATACAATAGACTGAAACCTATGGCAATAAGTAGTCCACATGTGGCAATAAGTCGTCCACATACTTATGACTTTCATCACCCTTGAACCATTTCGGTTCGGCTGTAGCTAGCAGCCAGGTGTGGGGTAGTCAGCCCCGTATAGATCTATACACTCAAGTCACGCTCTCTAAATACCAGAGATTCTGGTTATGGGTGTAGTCCTCCACTCGCGTAATCTGGATGGAGTGTTCTCCGAGGACGTGTCTCCAATCATACACGAATAACAAATTTACTAGTAATAATATTATAGTCCTCCACTCGTATATGTGTGTGGAGTGTTACCGAGGACAAAACAGTGTACAGGTGTTATGTTCAAATGTTTTAATGTCATGCTTTTAACTGATAAAATGTGGGAAGCCATTTGTGAAATATATGTAAAACATACTAGTTTAAAGACCTATTTCACAAATATATGTTACGTGATCTGTATGTTCAATCTGTTATCAGTTGTAGTAATCAGTTATAAAAGCATAAGAATATGAAACAAACATTTGAAAACATGTTTTGAGTACAAGAATTCCCTTGTACTTTGCTTGTGTTCCCCCCTGAAAACAGTAAAAACAGTGAAAAAGGGTAGGGGTATGAACTCACCGGACTCAGAAACGTGTCGGTTTTGAATGCTATACGTCGGTTCGGGGTTTGATTACTCGCAATGACCCTATGTAAAATGATATAATGTCCATATATATACAATTAGAGATACATTCACTAATCATATGGAACATTACACTCCAATGAGGTTAAACACCTCAAAACGAGCGTTCGGAGTAACCCGGGTGACATCTTTGGACTTGTAATGGCACTAGGGACTTGGGACTTGAGTTCACTCTCCAAGAGTAAACATTTAAATGAGTTTACAACTATGGAACACACAGATACATGAGTTTACGGCCGTAAACTTATGTGGGTGTGGTTTTGATGGTTTAAGGGCTCAAATGGACTTAGGGATTGTTAGAATGGATTACCTAAATTGCCTTGGAACACTTGGAATGAATTTAAATCATTAAAATGATTTATTTTATGGGAGTTTACGGCCCAGTATAGGCTCCTGGCCGTAAACTCCTTAATCCTCATGAAAATGGTGTTTAATGTTGTTTAAACAAATCACATGTGATTAATAGAATTATTCCAAGGCCTAGCATGAGTTTTATGGGACATTTGAGGGGTGTTATGGAGTTTACGACCCATGAGACCCTCCTCATGGCCGTAAACTCTAATGTAGGGTCATACAAAGTGTTTCAAGGTCTAGAACTTGCATAGAAGGGCTTCTAAAATTCATCTAAAGGCTTTAGGGGTGTTTAGTTTGCATTCTAACACCAAAAGTTTTGGAGTTTACGGCCCAAGAACAAGCCTTGGCCGTAAACTCTTATAGATCCCACAAATGATGTGTTTTTGGCCCTTAAAGTATTTTTGGTTGGTCCCTTGATTTATTCCAAGGATTTTGGTGGTGTTGGATGGCTTTCTAACACTTTAGAATTGGATTTATGTCACATTTTGGGGAGTTTACGGCCTAAGCACTATCCTTGGCCGTAAACTCACATAAGTCCCCCAAATTTCATGTTTCAAGTGTCCAAAAGCTTACACCAAGGTCCTATAATTCATATCTAAGCCATAGAAGTGATTTGGAAGGGTTAATTGGCTCAAAAACCCCTTTGAATATGAGTTTACGGCCCAAGATTGATCCTTGGCCGTAAACTCACTTTTGTCCCTCTAAATCCAAGTTTTACATGTTATAAGTTCTTTCCTTTAAGCCATTATGTCATATCTAGTGTCCAACCATGCAAAGGAAGGGTTTTAGAGCTTAAAAACCCTTGATATATGAGTTTACGGCCCATGAAGTTTCCATGGCCGTAAACTCATGAATGTTGTCCTAATTCATGCTTTGAACTCGAATTTGAAGGCCAAATATGTTATAGATTAAGGCTAGGAAGGTACCTTAGAGATTAGAAGCCTTAATTTTGAGTTTTGATCCCTTAAACACGTTTATAGTGGTAATTTGACCAAAGGCTTCAAATGAAGTCTTAAACACGTTTATATAGTGTTTAAGTTTTGGGCACGGTGGAATTCTACCCGATACCGGTGTTAGACGAGGCTTTTGGTCGTACCCGATTGAGTTACCGTAACTCGATACGGTAATTTCTAGAAATATTCCGATCACTAGAGTTAGGTGTTAAAATGATTTCTAAATGTATTAAGACACCCATTAAGTCATTTTAAATGTGTACTAGATAATGACTTAATTAAACAGAAGATCGGAAATCGGAATCGGAACGACAATCGGTTGCGCGAATTATACTACGAAAGAGTTACAATAAAATGATACGGAAATTTCGGGTTGTTACATTATCCCCCCGTTAAAGGGAATTTCGTCTCGAAATTCAAGTTTAGAACATAAGACAAGATACAAATCATGGATAAGAAAAGAGTTGTGGATACTTCTGTTTCATTGAATCTTCCCGTTCCCAAGTGAATTCCGGTCCCCGCTTGGCATTCCAGTGAACCTTCACTAACGGGATGCGACTTTGTTTTGTACGTTTGACTTCTCGATCCATGATTTCGATCGGTTCCTCCACAAAGTTGAGGTTTTCATTGATCTCGATCTTGTCTAAGGGAATTGTTAGGGTTTCATCGGATAGGCACTTTTTGAGATTTGAAACATGAAAGACAGGATGAATGTTACTGAGTTCGTGAGGTAAATGAAGTTTATAGGAAACTGGACCGATCCTGGAGAGGATCTCAAAGGGTCCAATGTACCTCGGATTAAGTTTCCCACGCTTACCAAAGCGTATAGTGCCTTTCCAGGGCGAGACTTTTAACAGGACACGGTCTCCAACCTATAAATTCTAGTGGTTTCCGACGATTATCAGCGTAACTCTTTTGACGATCACGTGAGGCTTTCAGTCGGTTACGGATTTGAATGATCTTTTTGGTGGTTTCACGGTTGATTTCAGGACCAGTGAGAGCACTGTTGGGGACTCGACTCTTGGCTAACTGTGTATCCCCCACCTCAGCCCAGCACAGAGGGGATCTGCACTTACGACCGTATAGGGCTTCGAACGGAGTAGCCCTAATGCTGGTGTGGTAACTGTTGTTGTACGAGAACTCGATCAAGGATAGATGTGTATCCCACGACTTTCCAAAGTCAATGACACATGCCCGAAGCATGTCCTCCAGGGTTTGGATTGTTCTCTCACTCTGTCCATCGGTCTGAGGATCATACGCCGTGCTCATATCTAATTTTGTTCCAAGGGCTTTCTGAAGGGATTGCCAGAATCTGGAGGTAAATCTACTATCTCGATCAGAGATAATGGATACAGGTACACCGTGTAGACGTACTACCTCCTGCATGTAGATTCGCGCGAGTCTCTCCATCTTGAATGATTCTTTGATTGGGATGAAGTGAGTGGATTTTGTTAAGCGATCGACAATTACCCAAATGGTATCGTACCCACTAGAACACTTGGGTAGTTTGGTGATGAAGTCCATGGTAATCATCTCCATTTCCACTTGGGAATCTCGGGTTGTTGGAGCAGACCTGAAGGTTTCTGATGTTCGACTTTGACTTTGGCGCAAGTCAGACATTTGCCCACAAATGTAGCTATCTCAGCTTTCATGTTCGGCCACTAGTATTGTTTCTTGAGATCCAGGTACATCTTGTCCGAACCCAGGTGAACAGAGTATTTGGTTCTGTGTGCTTCCTCCATGACTATTTCCCTGAATCCACCGGATTTGGGAATCCAGATTCGATTCATGAAACAGTGAACCCCGTCACCTCTGATCTCAAGTTTCTTTTCCATCCCTCTCATGGTTTCATCTGACACATTTTTGGGTTTGAGGGCTGTATACTGAGCTTCTCGGATTTGCATGGGTAAGTTGGAATGAATGGTCATCGTCTGGTTCCTCACTTTGTGGCCTGCACTATCCTTTCGACTAAGGGCATCTGCTACCACATTTGCCTTGCCGGGGTGGTAACGGATTTCACACTCATAATCACTGAGTAATTCTACCCATCTTCGTTGCCTCATGTTTAAGTCTTTTTGATCAAAGATGTGTTGCAAACTCTTGTGATCAGTGAAGATCGTGCACTTGGTTCCGCAGAGATAATGTCTCCAAATCTTCAATGCGAAGATTACTGCTCCTAGTTCCAAGTCATGTGTGGTATAGTTGACCTCGTGTGCTTTCAGCTGTCTAGAGGCATAGGCAATCACCTTTCCTCTTTGCATAAGCACACAGCCTAAACCTTGATTAGACGCATCGCAGTAGACAACGAAATCCTCTGTCCCTTCAGGCAGAGACAGAACAGGCGCGCTACATAAGGCTTTCTTCAATGTTTGGAATGCGGTTTCTTGTTTATTACTCCAACAAAAGGGTACACCTTTCTGTGTTAGAGTGGTTAAAGGTTTGGCGATTTTGGAAAAGTTCTGAATGAATCATCGATAGTAGCCGGCAGGACCCAAGAATTGACGAATTTATGTGGGTGTTTTCGGTGCCGACCAATTCTCTATCGCTTTAATCTAGGAAGGATCTATGTTAATACCCTCCTCGCTTACTACGTGACCGAGGAAAGTTACCTTCCGTATCCATAATTCACATTTGGAAAATTTCGCGTATAGCTTTTCGGATCTAAGGGTTTCCAACACTAGCCTCAAGTGTTGCTTGTGGTCTTCCTCGCTTCGGGAGTAAACTAGAATGTCGTCAATGAACACGATGAAGAATTTGTCTAAGAAGGGACGGCACACCCGGTTCATCAGGTCCATGAACACAGCCGGTGCATTGGTTAGACCAAAGGGCATCACTACGAACTCGTAGTGTCCATACCGAGTCCTAAAAGCTGTCTTGGGAACATCATTCTCCTGGACTCGTAACTGATGGTACCCTGATCGAAGGTCTATCTTAGAAAAGTAGCTGGCTCCCTGGAGTTGATCGAAGAGGTCGTCTGTTCTTGGAAGAGGATATCGGTTCTTAACGGTCAACTTGTTCAGTTCACGATAGTCGATACACATCCGAAAGGATCCATCTTTCTTTTTGACAAACAGAATCGGAGCTCCCCAGGGTGAGGAACTTGGTCTAATGAATCCTTTACTGAGCAACTCATTAAGTTGACTGGACAACTCCTGCATTTCTGCCGGAGCTAAGCGATACGGGGATTTTGCTACGGGAGTAGCTCCAGGAATTAGGTCAATACGGAACTCGACCTGTCGTTCGGGAGGAATTCATGGAAGTTCTTCGGGAAACACATCGGGAAAGTTACAGACTTCGGGGATGCTCGCGAGGTCTCTAACTTCTTATTTCTCGTTGATCACATGAGCTAAGAATGCAACACACTCCTTTCGAAGGAGCTTTCGAGCTTTGATGCAAGAAATGATATGAAGGTTGGAACTGGGTTTATCGCCGTAGATTACGAGAGTTTGATCTGAAGGAAGATTGAGACGGATAGCTTTTTCGTAACAAAGAATGTCAGCATGATTGAGACTCAACCAATCCATGCCAATGATAACATCAAATCTCTTAATGGAAACGGGCATGAGATCTATTAGAAATGAATGATCATTTAAGGTAAGCGTACAACCTATGAATACATCGTTAGCGCTTTCTTTCTCACCGTTAGCCATCTCGACGGTAAACGTTTCGGTTAGTGGTTGAGGATTTGGTTTTAGATTATGTTTGAATGCATGACTAACAAAACTCCTTTCAGCACCCGAATCGAAAAGAATACTAGCATATGAGTTGTCGAGAAGGAACGTACCCGAAACAACAGTGGGATCAGCAACTGCTTCCTCCCGTCCCATGGTTAGAACCCTTCCAGTGTTATCAGCAGTTGACTTCTTGGGACAGTTCCTTTTAAAGTGTCCAACTTCTCCACAGTTGTAGCAGGCTTGACTAACACCTGCTCCCGATGATTGGTTGGTTGATTGGGTAGGAGTTCTGCAGTATCGAACTGTGTGCCCTTTCTTACCACAGTTGGTGCAAGACAATTCTCGATAGGGACCAGGATGATGATGGTATTTACACTTGTCACACAGAGGGAGGTTACCAGCATATTTACTGATAGGAGTTGAGGCTGTGGATCCCATGGCAGAAACAACAACAACAGGAGTAGTAGTAGTAGCATGGACTGCTACCGTCTGTTGTTTCTTGGATGATCCTTGAGAAGATTGACCCTTCTTCTTCTTCCAGAATTTCCTCTTTTTACCACTCCTTTGAGTCAGCTCAGAAGTGGTAGTGATTTCCTTAACATCGTCGTTGTGATCAATTAGAATTTGTGTTAAGGTCTTGGCACTATCATAGGTATCCGGACGAGCAGCCAAAACATGACTCTTTATTGGTTGAGATAATCCCCAAATGAACCTTTCGATCTTTTTGTTTTCAGGAGTGACTAACCCCGGGCAGAGAAGTGCGAGATCATCAAATCGGGAAGTATATGCAGCAATGTCGGAACTTTTCATCTTCAGATTCCAGAGCTCGTGCTCTAATTTCTGCATTTCACCATGGGGGCAGTACTCGGCAATGAGAAGTTCCTTCATGGCCTCCCAGCCCATGGCATTGGCTATGGGTAAGGTCAGAGATTTGACTCGGCCATTCCACCAAGTCAAGGCTTTATCAACGAAGGTACAGGCTGCGAACTTGACTTTATCGGACTCCGCACAAGCACATATTTCAAAGATGGACTCAATTTTCTCGAACCATCGAGATAGAGAAATGACACCTCCAGTGCCATTAAAAGATGTTGGTTTCACATTCATGAAATCCTTGTAGGAACCCCCTCTTTGGTGTCCCTGGCTACCCTCAGGGTTTTGAGATTGAGTACCACCACCTGAACCACTAGGGTTCATTTGTGACATAGCTGCTACCATCGCAGCGGTCATCATCGTCTGGAGCGATGTTAGATCTAACTGGGGAGGAGGTGGCGGCGAGGAAGGATTGTTGTTGTTCTTTGAGCTAGGTCTCTTTCGGGGAGGCATCTTGATCTAATAAGATCAAGGAAAAGAGGATGGTAAGTCCTCTACATTGAATCGATAGATATGACAGTTATACGATTCGAGTAAGCGATAAAGCAGGAAAGAGTTATCGAACAGATAATTTGTCGCTAAGAGTGATCACACAAAACCACTTGAATAAGGATTACTACAGAGGATCGGGATCGAGAAATACTCCCATAGTATTTCATGAATTGTTTACAATAATGATTAGATGTTTGGGATATTAGGGTAAGTTTTAGGCATGCCGCATACCACAGTCACTCCCAAGCACATGTTGGCCGTGTCTCAAATGAATATAGTTGGCTAGGCTATATTGACCCTAGACACGACTACATAACTGCCCAGGTTTAACCGTAGTACACAACACCCATTTACTTATGTTCTGTTCTACTTGTGGTTACGGATGACGACGGTTCGGTATACTTGTATACTTTTTGAAAATACTTGTAGTTTGAAGATACTTTTAATTCAGAGCACTTAGGCCATTTAGTGTTTATAGTTTTATACCATGTAAGGTTTGGTATACTTCATTCACTATAAACAAGGGCTCTGATACCAATCTGTCACACCCCGAAAACCGAAGGCGGAAAACATTTCTGGGGTTGACTACCACGTTGAGTATCAAATCCAATGCACATAGTAAGTAAAGTAAAACAACCATTACATTACATAATAAAAATTTTGCAGTTATATGAAAAGTAAAGTTTGTACTGTTGTGATACATAGTATATATAAACAAAATGAAACGGGTCTTCATGTACTCCATCTTCGAGCAAAAAGGATCTTCGGGTACCTGTTCTAACGTCGACCTGAGAACACAAGCGGTTTGAAAATCAGCATAAAGCTGGTGAGTTCATAAGCGGTTTTGTTTTACGAAAATGCATCGGTTTCCTTTCTGTTTCTGAAATGTTATGTACACCAAGAAAATCTCGTATTTTCTTAAAAGTTGGTTATTGTTTCACAAATGTAAAGTACAGTGAGTTTGTACACTGAAAACATGTTTACTCATGTGAAAATGTATAGTTGGTTATCTGACTGGTTAAACTATTCTGTTTACTTATCATGTGTTACCAGGAAAGTCCCATACTTTCCTTACTGTGTGTTACGAATTGTAAAAGATGTAATGTTATCCAGTTTGTTACTTTTTCTAGTTATGTAAGTGTTACCCAGGATAGCCCCATGCTTTCCTGCATGTATGTATCTAAGGTAAACGATGTTAAAGATGTAAAAGATGTAATCGTGATTAGATTCCATGTTTTCCCCAGGAAAGTCCCGTACTTTCCTGAATGTTGGTTACAGTAAGTAAAAGATGTAAAAGATGTAAAAGATGTAAACGATGCATAAAGTAATCCATTATTACTGTAAGTAAATCTCTGTTATCCTAATTGCGAGTTCCATAACCGTACAATAGACTGAAACCTGTGGCAATAAGTAGTCCACATGTGGCAATAAGTCGTCCACATACTTATGACTTTCGTCACCCTTGAACCATTTCGGTTCGGCTGTAGCTAGCAGCCAGGTGTGGGGTAGTCAGCCCCGTATAGATCTATACACTCAAGTCACGCTCTCTAAATACCAGAGATTCTGGTTATGGGTGTAGTCCTCCACTCGTGTAATCTGGGTGGAGTGTTCTCCGAGGACGTGTCTCCAATCATACACGACTAACAAATTTACTAGTAATAATATTATAGTCCTCCATTCGTATATGTGTGTGGAGTGTTACCGAGGACAAAACAGTGTACAGGTGTTATGTTCAAATGTTTTAATGTCATGCTTTTAACTGATAAAATGTGGGAAGCCATTTGTGAAATATATGTAGAACATACTAGTTTAAAGACCTATTTCACAAATATATGTTACGTGATCTGTATGTTCAATCTGTTATCAGTTGTAGTAATCAGTTATAAAAGCATAAGAATATGAAACAAACATTTGAAAACATGTTTTGAGTACAAGAATTCCCTTGTACTTTGCTTGTGTTCCCCCCCTGAAAACAGTAAAAATAGTGAAAAAGGGTAGGGGTATGAACTCACCGGACTCAGAAACGTGTCGGTTTTGAATGCTATACGTCGGTTCGGGGTTTGATTACTCGCGATGACCCTATGTAAAATGATATAATGTCCGTATATATACAATTAGAGGTACATTCACTAATCATATGGAACATTACACTCCAATGAGTTTAAACACCTCAAAACGAGCGTTCGGAGTGACCCGGGTGATATCTTTGGACTTGTAATGGCACTAGGGACTTAGGACTTGAGTTTACTCCCCAAGAGTAAACATTTAAATGAGTTTACAACTATGGAACACACACATACATGAGTTTACGGCCGTAAACTCATGTGGGTGTGGTTTTGATGGTTTAAGGGCTCAAATGGACTTAGGGATTGTTAGAATGGATTACCAAAATTGCCTTGGAACACTTGGAATGAATTTAAATCATCAAAATGATTTATTTTATGGGAGTTTATGGCCCAGTATAGGCTCCTGGCCGTAAACTCCTTAATCCTCATGAAAATGGTGTTTAATGTTGTTTAAACAAATCACATGTGATTAATAGAATTATTCCAAGGCCTATCATGAGTTTTATGGGACATTTGAGGGGTGTTATGGAGTTTATGGCCCATGAGACCCTCCTCATGGCCGTAAACTCTAATGTAGGGTCATACAAAGTGTTTCAAGGTCTAGAACTTGCATAGAAGGGCTTCTAAAATTCATCTAAAGGCTTTAGGGGTGTTTAGTTTGCATTCTAACACCAAAAGTTTTGGAGTTTATGGCCCAAGAACAAGCCTTGGCCGTAAACTATTATAGATCCCACAAATGATGTGTTTTTGGCCCTTAAAGTATTTTTGGTTGGTCCCTTGATTTATTCCAAGGCTTTTGGTGGTGTTGGATGACTTTCTAACACTTTAGAATTGGATTTATGTCACATTTTGGAGAGTTTACGGCCCAAGCACTATCCTTCGCCGTAAACTCACATAAGTCCCCCAAATTTCATGTTTCAAGTGTCCAAAAGCTTACACCAAGGTCCTATAATTCATATCTAAGCCATAGAAGTGATTTGGAAGGGTTAATTGGCTCAAACACCCCTTTGAATATGAGTTTACGGCCCAAGAATGATCCTTGGCCATAAACTCACTTTTGTCCCTCTAAATCCAAGTTTTACATGTTATAAGTTCTTTCCTTTAAGCCATTATGTCATATCTAGTGTCCAACCATGCAAAGGAAGGGTTTTAGGGCTTAAAAACCCTTGATATATGAGTTTACGGCCCATGAAGGTTCCATGGCCGTAAACTCATGAATGTTGTCCTAATTCATGCTTTGAACTCGAATTTGAAGGCCAAATATGTTATAGATTAAGGCTAGGAAGGTACCTTAGAGATTAGAAGCCTTAATTTTGAGTTTTGATCCCTTAAACTTGGATTAGGAGAGAGGTGGGTAGTGTTTAGTGGTAATTTGACCAAAGGCTTCAAATGAAGTCTTAAACACGTTTATATAGTGTTTAAGTTTTGGGCACGGTGGAATTCTACCCGATACCGGTGTTAGACGAGGCTTTTGGTCGTACCCGATTGAGTTACCGTAACTCGATACGGTAATTTCTAGAAATATTCCGATCACTAGAGTTAGGTGTTAAAATGATTTCTAAATGTATTAAGACACCCATTAAGTCATTTTAAATGTGTACTAGATAATGACTTAATTAAACAGAAGATCGGAAATCGGAATCGGAACGACAATCGGTTGCGCGAATTGTACTACGAAAGAGTTACAATAAAATGATACGGAAATTTCGGGTTGTTACACAGGCGAACCCTGGCAAGGCACATTGGAATGCAGTAAAGAATATCCTCAAGTACCTACGGAGGACTAAGGACTGGGTCCTTACCCTCAATGGGTGTGATGACTTGAGAGTTGTAGGGTATAGTGATGCTAAGTTTCAAACTAATAGGGATAATTTCCGCTCTCAGTCACGTTGGGTCTTTACCTTAAACGGAGGAGCAATTTCTTGGAAGTGTTCCAAGAAAGAAACAGTGGCTGATTCAATTTGCGAATCAGAGTATATAGCAGCGAACGAGGCAGAAAAAGAGGCGATATGACTGAAGAACTTCATTGGAGACCTTGGACTTGTACCAGCTATTAAGGATCCAATGGAACTTTTTTTTATAGTGAAAGTGTTGTTGCCTTAGCCAAGGAACCAAGGGCTCACGGGGGATCCAGAAACATCAACAGAAAATACCATTTCATCATACATCGAATAGAAAATGGACTCCTCGTGGCAAAGAGGGTATCATCAGATGAGAATCCAGCAGACCACTCACAAAGGGACTGACTCAGGTTAAGCATCTCCAGCATGCTCGTAGCATAGGGCTGAAGGATCAAATTAGATTTAGTAGTTAGATAACCTCAAAATTTGTAAAGTGTAATTGACATTAAATGATGAATAAAAGGTGTTTTATTTATGAGTAAAGTGTTGCTATCTCTTGTCGATGATTTACTATATTTCTTTTGCATGTTTTGACTTCCAGACTAATTATGTTTGGTATATCATATTATTCAAACCACCACAGTCGGTCATATGTCGGAAGTAGGTATGAATCATGACTATCATGATTGGTTGTAGAGGTCTAAGTTGTTGGACATGCCTACAACAATCATGAGTGCTCATAAGTTCTCAGCAATGGATTCAACCCATGCTCACTTGAATCACTTCATGGAATTTATCTCCAGTGATCATTACATGGTAATATCATTTAAGTCTTCAAACCTAGAGATACGACTTGTTGGCTATGCGTTTATTATACATTGATTATACGAAAACGCATTGGTAACTCGATGTTATAAAATGTGCCTTTGTGTATAATTCAATGAGTGGGAGAACAAACATATGAGTCGAAGTTTATCTGTTCCTTCTAGGATTATAAGCGATATCAGCGCCTCTCGATGATTTTGTTTTGACCTATGTACCGGGCCCGATCAGAACTAAGTTGATGTGTTCAATGAAGTTCTTTTTCAAACAAATCGAAAATCGGGAAACAAACTGTTGGACCATAAGTAAGATATTGTTCATTGTATTTGTCCGGCTGATATCTGGAATAGAGGATTATATGATCACTTATCTTAAATGGTATATCATCATCTTCTCAGTTCCGATAGACCTTAAAAGAGCTATGATTGTTGATCGGTTCCTGAAGTCATACTTGCAGTTATAGTTATTAGACTTATCCAAGTGGGAGACTGTTGGATAAGGTGTCTAAGTCCATAACTATTTATGGTATTTACATGACCCGACCCGCCATGGTCCATTTGGGTTGCATGGCACAATGTAATTGGATAGACTAAATGAGATAAATATCACTTGTGGTTTACTAATATATTATAAGTTCTAATATATTAATAGTATTATTTAATTAGTTTGATCAAGAATTAATTTAGAATTAATTAAGTGATCAAAATATAACTAATTAAATATATAGGTTGATTATGTAAATCATCCATAACTTGTATAGTAGGCTAAAAGGCTCCAAGGATTATCAAGTTGGGTTAAACCCGTTGGATGCTCCATGGGAGTTACAAACCCATGGGTCATGGAAATGAAGAGTCATGACACATTAGGGTTTACATGATGTAAACCTAGATGTGTCAACACTATATAAGGAACTCATTCCCCACCAAAATCAGCTACACAAAAAGAGAAGTGAGGGCTACACCGTTTTTTAGAGTGTTTGTATTCTCTTAAAAGTCATTCCAAAAGCATTTGGTATTGTGTGAAGCATTTGAGGCATCATACTTGGGGTGCTAGGCTCTCAAGGTTCCAAGGAATCAAAATCAACTACAAGGTATGTATTTCTAGCTATCCTTTTAGGATTAAAGTTCCCCATGTATGCTAGATAGAATTATAAACCTTGGAAACCAAATTTTGCATGTATTTAGACAAACATAGATCCAAGGTTATTAGGGTTGCGTGTACACTTAGGAAGTGTTACAATGCTCAAAACCCATCAGAAGTTCTCATCCAGGAAGTGTGTGATACGCTTCAGGAAGATAGGGAAATTGGGTCCCCTAGTATATTTGACCTTTCCATGTGATTGCCAGGCTAGGCAGGGTAGCTTACAGGTTCGATTTTCCGAGTAAGCTCAGTCAAATCGACAACACTTTCCATGTGCCTCAGTTAGGGAAATCGGTGTGGGCAGCGAGACAGTGGTTCCGTTGGATGATATGTAGGTTGATGAGTGTCAGAATTACATCGACAGACCAGTGGCTACTTGGGTAATAAATATGATGGTCCTGTACAAAATGGAGATACCTTTAGTAAAGGTTCAGTAGCAACATCAGAGGCTCTCCGAGTGGACCTGCGAATCGAAGGCTAAGATGCAGGAGCATTATCCTGGGTTATTCGTCGTAGCCAACTTTGCGGACAGAAGTCTAGTTCAAGTGGCATACAATTGTAACATCCTAATGATGAGATACTTCTAATTTTGATCCTATAATTGAGTTATATTTCATTTTGGTCCCTAAGTAGAAGAAAGAGTACAAAAGGGCCTACACTGGCATTTTGGTAAATTTAAACTTTGGGGAGAACGTTGAGTGTACGTGTGTATGGTAAGCGTACTAAGACGCACCTTAGTATGATGTGCATACACCTCGTACCCAGACCATACGTGAAGATCAACCAAACCCTAATTTTTAGGTTTTGGATCATATTAAAACCTCATTATATCCTCGTATCTCATTCTTACTCAGCCTCCTTCTGTGAAATCAACCCCTCAAGCAAACCCAAAAAAGAGAATTTTGGAGCCTTTAGAATGTTTAGAAATGTTCTTGAAGAAAGAAAAAGGTGGTGAGAAGAACTTGGAGCTTGACATCACTTTAGATCTGATGTTTTATCATTGTTTGCAAACTCTCGGAGGTATAAAGCTTGCAACTTTACCACTCCATCTTGTAGATACAGACTTTTGTTCTTTTAAAAAACTTTTTGGTCCCAAAATGGTGATTTTTGAGCATATCATGTTCTTGAACGATTAAGTCGTCCATTTAGACCTTAGGAAGGGTCTTAAGGAATAATAAAATGGTGTCTAAATGATTGGTTTTGCTCCATGAGTTCTTTCAAAGGTCGTAATGTACTAAGATGTAGACTTAAGCACTTAATAGATAGGCCAATAAAAAACTTGGAAACTTTACGACTCTTGAGGATGATTTGGCCTTGGATCTGAAAATTGGATGTATGAGCTTAAGGCATTAAGCTCTTAATGAAGTTGTGAAAAGTCTAGGCGTATGTTCAGCGTAACCTGAGTACACAGCACATACGTTGTCAAGTCTCCCATATGCGGTCAAGATTTGAGTACGCCCCGCGTATGCATTCTGTGTTAAATCAGTTGAGTTGCCTCGGTTGGGTTGACTCAGTTGAGTTGTTGATTTTGACCAGTTTTTCTTTGACTTTGACAAAGTGACCAAGGAGTATTTTGGGTATTTTGAATGATGCTTGAGAATTGGTCATTTGGATGAATAGATGACCCATAGAGTCGGTATTCGGAGCTGTGTGTTGTTCATCGATCTTATTCGGACTGTGAGGTGAGTTTACATCACTAGACTTTCGGGTCGAAGTGTGACATCCCCATTTTCATGGCCAGAATATACCGATTTCTTTAAGCTTATTTAAAAATCAGAGTATCCATTCTGAACAATAATATTGAGGAATTTGTTTACAAAAAACATGATAATGATATTATCAAAGCATTTCCTAACAAATGTATTTTATATGGTATGTCATTGTAAATACAAAAACATAAGCATAAGAAAATATTACTAGCCTTACAGTAATTAATGTAGTGGCCTAATACTGATTGAATCTCTCAGCAGAAGGTATCTTTCATATAGCCACCTATGATACAATAAACTGAATGGGCCAGGTTGGGAGACCTGGTGAGTACATAACGATTTCAATCCCAAAACATTATATATATATATATATATATATATATATATATATATATATATATATATATATATATATATATATATATATATATATATATTAGAACTCGCAATATACAATTTCACCTCATATAAGCAATTTTACCCCACCTTATCGATCCTCACGACGACACAATCCATACTCTCGGATCTAAAACTAACAACTTTACCTAATCCATGCTCTCAGATCAATGATGAATAATTATGCCCGCTCCATACTCTCATATTAGGGACAAATGAGTATGTCTAATCCATGCTCTTGGATTAATGACAAATTTTAAAGTTCTACCCTCCATGTATATCTCACTCGTACTCATAAAAAGATACTACCCAATACTCCTCTTATTTAATTTAGGTTTACTCTATATCCTAAATCATCATATAGTGTCAGATATGCTCTTAACACGTATGTCAGGAAATATCAAATTGTTCACACATAAAAATATATTTAATAATTCAATTAATACTTATACTAAAATCATGTTCATGAAAGGCACGATGCACTCACTTGATAAAGTGATGACTCGAAACTTAGACAACGCTTCGCTTCTTGCAACTGACTTTTCCTATGATAAAACCTAGTACTATTCTCACTACGTTTTAGTCTAATATTTATTACGACAAATTATTAGTCTAGATTTATCATTAACTCAAATTCTAGTTTCATGATCTATTAAGTAAGTAACAACCAAGTATTCATTTGGTATACAAAGTATACTATTTTGAAATCCCACTTTAAACATCTCACTAAATCACAACCTACACATCATCCCCGTAAGTAGATCAATCAGTATAACGGCTTGTTGTCATCGAAAAATCTTTTTTATAGGTTCATAATAACGATAATGAACTTAAACATAAGTTATACTTAAAGTATGGTATGTATAATTCGCTTACAATGGGGTTTAGCGAGGAAATTGGCTCTGCACGGACAGGACATCTAAATTAAAAGCACTTCTTCTCGGGACCTTCTGGTACTCTAGTACTTGCTACTAACACCTAGCAGGTGTTGGGGAAAGGCTTAGAGGGTTTGGGGGTGTTTAGGAGAGAAGGGTGAGAAAGGTATGAAGAATGGAGTGATTTGCGACTTCTATTTATAGGTTGTGAATATGACGATTGAGGGGCATTCCATAACTAAATGATGGGTGTTCGTTGACAACGTGTCACCACCTGGTGGCAAGGTGTGAGGAAGAAGTAGCGGCTCAGTTCGTGCCATGTGTCACTCGCTGGTGTCACACCCCGAAAACCAAAGGCGGAAACGTCTTCGGGGTTGACTACCACGTTGTGTATCAAATCCAATGTACATAGTATTCACAGTAAACAAACGTTACATTACATATATATGAAAGTTTACATGTGTTTCAAAAGTAAAGTTATACAAAAATACATATGCATCATATTAACAAAAGTTGAGACGAGTCTTCGACGCACTCCGTCTTTGCCAAAAGAGATCACCGGGTACCTGTCTAACTTGGACCTGAGAATACAAGCGGTTTGAAAATTAGCATAAAGCTGGTGAGTTCATAAACGGTTTTGTTTTGTGAAAATGTATCGGTTTCCTTTAATTTCCGAAAAGATTTGTTATCCAAGAAAATCCCATATTTTCTTAGGTGAAGTTGGTTAAGTTATCATTTGTTACCAATTCGGTTATGTGTTGTAATTTACCCCAGGAAAATCCCATATTTTCCTATTTGTAAGATCGGTTGTATAACACAAGTATAGTTTAACCCACAAAACTATATAATGAAAATCTTGGGATCACTATCCCGAAAGACATATAAGTTAGTTTGACATTTTCGAAAGTACAGGTTCAAGATCATGGGACTATCATCCCGGACTAACACGAGATACGTTAATGTAGATACATGTAAATATAGATTTAAAACCATGGGATCACTATCCCGAATAAGATACAATTTAGAAAACCATGGGATCACTATCCCGTATAAGATATCGATACGAAACCTTGGGATCACTATCCCGTATAAGATACAGTTAAAGACCATGGGGAAAGACATCTCGTACAAGTTGTAGACATAAAACCATGGGATCACTATCCCGGACTAGATACAAAATAGTTTAGTTAATACCATGGGATCACTATCCCAAAAGAGATATAAGAATAAATCATGGGATCACTATCCCGTATAGGACATTGATATAAAATAGTTTGATACTACCATGGGATCACTATCCCGAAAGAGACATAGAAACAATACCATGGGATCACAATCCCGAAAGAGACATAGAATATAGATGCAAAACCATGGGATCACTATCCCGAACGAGATAAAGTTTCTGAACCCAAACTGTGAATAAGCTGGTATTAATACATATTGTGAGTCGGGTAACCATACTAATACGACAATGTGACCTCCTTGACGTTTGTCAGACGTCGAACGATATCCAGAAATTTGTCACCCTAGGCGTGCCCACCTAACTGTAGCTAGAAGTTAAGGTGTGGGATTGTCAGTCCCGAATAGATCTATTCACAAATTCCGCGCTCTCCCTCCAGGAGACTCTGGTTACACTTCCGGGGAGGATTTACTGATCATCCATAAAGGGTAGTGACTATCTCACAAGCTAGTACTAAACTATTCACAGGGTTCTTATAAGATATCGACATATAGTAGATTATGAAACATCGTACAGTAAAGTATAGATACATACATGAAATTATCGGATATTACATTCAAATGATACGGAGATAAACTGAATCAGACATAGTTTATCTAATAACTTGG